>NC_092699.1:27107944-27820330 GCF_964275005.1 Diadema setosum | reverse complement strand
AAGCTGGGGCGCGGCCTTGGCTCGTCCGCCTTGTCGTGCATATCAAATGTGTACGTCGTGGGAACCGTGGCCGTGTAAAGTTAGGTGAAGCTGCGCGAGTGTGACTGCTGTCTCGCCTCCAAATCAGTCTGATCATCATATGAAATCATCAGCTGTTCATCGATATCCACTGTCTGTACCATCTCATTTTGACAGCAGCAAAATCTGAAGTAAGTGTTATTTACTCGTAATCCTGAGTTATCTCCCTGAGTTATCTTCACGAGAAGCGTGTCGGCTACAGAGTGGATCTCGCCAACCACCTACACACATCGTCCCTATCAAGCGCGGGGGAGCTTCGGCAGCGCAGCGATGACCACCACCTTCCAGTCGGCGGGGCAAGCTGAAATCATACGCAGCAATCAGAAGGACGAGACTTACCAATCACAGCTGAGAGGTCAAGTGCATGATGCCATTCAGACATTCATGGGTAAATTATTTTTCGACTGCTAGCCAAGATTTGAGCAAGAAGTTTGTACATGGGTCAAGAACAGAAATTAAAGGGTGTGTACAGTTCTGGTTGAGGTGAGACGGTGAGGATTTAGCTTTTTAACGTTTTGCGAGATATTCAGAAACCACTCTATCTATGATGAGTATGATATGTCAAAGAGCATGCAATTCTAAGCGGTATCAAAAGTTTATTTGATGAAAATCGGTTTTGAAATGGCTGAGATATCCCAAAACAAGGTGAAACAAAGAGATCCTAAAAGGCATGGCCTGTCTCCTTTTATTATCACTTTTTTGGATATCTCAGCCATTTGAAAACCAATCATCAAATAAATGTTGAATCCTTCTTAAAATTACATGCTCTTTCATATTTCATAAGAGGTTTCTTATTATCTCACTTGGGAATGTTCAAAACATGAATCCCCTCCTCAACCAGTACTGTACAGTCTCTTTAGTTTAAAGGGATGGTGTATTAAGATTGGTGAGATGATGATTGGGCTTTCAACATCTTGCAAGATACAATGTACCAAGAAACAGCTTATGAATGATGAAATAGAACCTCTAGTACATAGCATACCATTCTAAGAGGAATTCAAAGTTTATTTGATGAAAATCAGTTATGGAGTGGCTGAGACATCCAAAAACAAGGTAAAACAAAGCGATCATATTGAATAGAAGGTGCAGGTGGGTCTCACCTTATAGGATCGCTCTGTTAAATTGGATATAGTTCAGTCATTTCAGAACCATTTGTTATCAAATAAACATTAAATTCCTCTTAGAAGTACATGCTCTGGCCAAATCGTGATATTGGTCCCCTCTTGTTCTGCGTGTGTGTCTCCACTATGTGCAAAGTCTATGGAGGTTGAAAGAAGTCCCCGGCTGTGACGAAATGAATGGCGGTGAATGGAGTGGGGACTATCGCGATAATGCCCATGCTCTTTCACATTTCATAAGAGGTTTCTTATTGTCTCACCATGAAATGTTAGAAACCTGAAGTTAGGTCTCAACCAAAACTATAAATCCCTTTAACTCTTTTTATGTCAGTGTTGTACTGGTACCGGTCTTGGTAGATGAACTAGATCCAGCTCAGAATAGTAATATTGCTTGCCGGTAATGTCAATGTCTTTTAAAAATTGCAATATAGATATGAATTATGTCCTATCACTATTTCTGTTTCACTACGAGGCAAATACAACTTTCCACGGCACATCCCATTTTCTCTTCTTTATTCTTTTTTTTTTTTTTTTTGTCATGAAATCTAGTACATGTATCATTAGCTTTTGCGATCACGGTGGTGTATGCTACAAGCCTGATTGTGATTCTATCATATTTTTTTGTTGTTATTTTTGTTTTTGTTTTTGTTTACTGTAATTGTAGTAAAAGAAATTTTACTTAATGAATGTTTCCTTTTTTAAACCACTTAGGTTTGTGTTTCAAAACAGTTGTTGTGTGCTACATTATTGCTGTGTTTAGTTACTTATCGATACCCTTGTATCGTTTGCCATCCTTGAACCTTGATGAGATAATCCCTGAAGCAGCTCTTTCCGAACTAAACTGGGATGGGATGTGCTGTGACAGTAGGTGATGGTGCAGTCGTAGCATATTTACAATAAAAATAGTGATGTGCACATTAAAAAATTCTGTAAGATTTCCAGCAACATGGAACCCACAGGAGGTTTCAGCCCTATGATGGCAGGAAGGGCAGCCTCCTGGAAGGCAGAGTTTGGGCAGTAACTGCCATGGTTGGCAACTGGTTCCAGATGCGAGTGGTTCGGGGATAAAATGAGAATTTGTAAGAATCAATTGATGCTACGGGGACGGTGAGCTTGAGGACATGATCTCTTCTGCTGAAATATGGAGCTTGGAGCCATGACCTGATTTCCTAATCCACAGGGCCAAGGTTTTGGGCAAGATGGAGAAAGGAACTGGACCTGATTTCTGATGCTCTCTACTTTGGCTTGACGACACTAGCTGGTAAGTAGTCTATAGCAGTGCACATATTTGTGGAAGGGGGGGGGGGGGGGGGGCACTTCCGGGTTTCATGAGCTAACAAGCAAAAATTTAAAAAATAATAAAAATAGATAAATAAATAAATCCCCAGCTCATCTCTCCCCTTCCACTTCCCCTTCCAAAAATAAAAATTAAAAAAAGGGGGGGGGGGGGGGGGGGGTCTTCAGCGGAAAAACATAACCTTACCGGGATCACACTTCAAGATCTCTATCTATTTCTTTTTAGTGCCACTTACGTACGTACTTCTGGGTTAAAAAAGAGTCGGGGGGGGGGGGGGTCCCAAGCCCCTCTGGCCCCCCAGTTCCGCTGGCCATGTAACAGATTAAAAAATCACCATATCTAGGAACTGTTGTTGAGATAATAGGAAAGGAAGAGAAATAAACATTGTTTTGTACTATTGATATTGTATTCAGCATAACTTGAAGTTTTCTTATCTTCAATTTATTAGAAGGTTGCAAGTGCTTTGAAAAGCATTTTCGTTTTTCAGGATTCCAGACACTTGGAGAAGAGTATGTCAACATCCTGCAGGTCAATGAGACAAAGAGGGCAGTACCATCAACTCTGGTAAGAAGAGAGAAATACATTGTACAAACCTTTTTTTGAGTGATAGGAACACTTTTAATTAAAAAGAAAATATTTCCTCATTTCCCTTTAATTCCTACTTTGTAGTTACCTTATCACTATCAAATCAGACTTTCAGTATTCCATGTTTGTTTTGCAATCATAATTCCCACTGAATTGCAGCTTTGTAGGAAGCAAATAGTAATTCTGTTCAAAAGATCTGTGGAAAGATAATCTTGTGTCATGCAATTTGCAATAATCATTGGAGTTTCTCCCGTTTTGCACATAGTCCCTAGTGTTGGAATTATCTTGTAGATAAACAACACAGACACATTAAGATGCACTCCCAACATGTTAACTTCTGATTTCATGGGAGTTATCCTTGCAAACTTTTTACCTGCCTGTTAATAGTTAAAATGCGACATATATTTTCCAGGTAGTTATGACAAAGGAGCTACTGGTAGTTTTCTCTGGTTTCATGTGAAAGCTGTATAAATGCTCTACAACATACTGAATGTGGCTATGAGTCAAACTTTAAAATTTGTTCAGGATTTTGGTGGACATTATTATATGAGCAACTTATGACAAACAGTCTTCATGTTTACTCTTGATTCATGTGTCATTTTGTTGTTGTTGGTTTTTTTTTTTGGGTGGGGGAGGGGAGGGATGAGTTACTATATAATTGGATCTAATGGGGATCAGCAGGAATTGGACTTTACGTTCTTATGGTTAGGTTTCATTTTTGGTCTGTTTTAATTCAGAGGCGTCTGTTCCTGGTAGCTCTCCATGTAGGAGCACCTTACCTGCTGGATGTCACCCTGAGCAGGGTTTCCCTCCAGCTCGAGTCTGGTCGCCGCCTCCCCGGCCTCTCACGGAGAGCTAGCGACCAGCTCCACCGCTGGCTTCCCACCCTACGAAGTGCTCTGACCTTTGTCAATCGCATTCACATTGCTGTCTTTTATCTGCGAGGCATCTTTTATCACCTGGCTAAGCGGTTCTCTGGCATCCACTACGTAAGTTAGATTACAAGCAGGTTACTGGCAGATATTATACATCTACAATACAAGAAATAATATTTTGGGACTTTGCAAGATACAAGCATATAAACATTGAGATGGAAGGAAAAAGACCCCCTCCCATACAAAAAGAGCAAGGAACAAAAGAACAAAAATGTGCTGAAAACTTGGCATGCTATTATGTTTTCCACTATAGCTTTGTGTCTGTGCAAGGCTATTCTATTCTTCTGTGTGTGTGTGTGGTGTGTGTTTGTGTGTGTGTGTCTGTGTGTGTGTTTCATTGCAACTGATTTGTCGATCAGTTGCAATAAAATGGAATAAATTGATGCAAGAATTTCATCAATTTGAATATTTTTCTGTGTTTGACATTCTGTCAATCATGACCATACAACAATGCAGATACAAGTGCGGAGACAGGCAGTATCCAGGGGACTCCAGAAAAGCTTCCACCTCCTAGGCTGGTTGTCTGCCATCCAGCTGGGAGTCAGTTTGTTGTGGCATGCCCTGCAGCTCAGACATGTCTTGACTGGCCAGCATCCATCAGCTGTGAAGGAGAAGGAGAGGTTGGTGTTTTGTAGATTAGATGTTTTATCTTTCAGTGTGAAAGCCCCCCCCCCCCCCCGACTAATTATTGTAACAAAATTTCTAAAGGAAATCTCCTATTTTTGTTTTGTCTTGTTTTGTTTTGTTGTTATAGTTTTTCTTTTCTTCTTTCTTTCTTTTCTTATAATCCCATATTCTATGTCAGAAGACCAACCATGCACAAAGAAATTGAAAAACCAATAAACAATAATGCAGATCTTTAGTGGTCTGTTGTGCAACATTTGTGTTATTACCTCCGCCAAGGGAGGCGGTTATGTTTTCGTTACCGTTGGTTTGTGTGTCGTTCGTTAGTTAGTTGGTTTGTTAGTTAGTTTGTCCGTGTGCAAAATAACTCAAAAAGTAATTAACGGATTGGGATGAAACTTGCATGAAAGGTTGAGAATGACACATTTGAGGTTTGCCTGCGCGCACTAAAGTGCGTGCTCTGGGGTGAGGCGCGCTGTGCAGCTGAGGGTTTATGACGTAACAAAGGCTTCTATGTTGGGAAATCAGGCGTCTTTCAGCACACAATGCTATAAGTACGTATGGGTGGAAATCACTGATATTTCTATGGAAGAACAAGATCAGTGGTGAAAATGATTTGCATGCTTGGTGGAGGTCTGTGCTCTCAGAGTGCTTCTCTAGTTGTAAATAGATTTGTTACCAAATATGAAATATGTATAAATCTGTAGAATCAAGACTGTAATCTGTCTTTATGACATAGCTTTGTATTATACATGTTTCGTTATTGTGTTCCCTCCAGACATTTGACAATGCCCCAAACAAATTTTTAAAACATACATATAAGCTAATAATATTAGTCTTCTTGAATCCATACACAGGGCTCGACACTAATTGTGGCCCAAAATTTCAGAAATGAAGAATTTGGTGGCCTGATCGGGCCACCAAAAAAGGTCGCATGTTTGCCTTTGGGCCACCAAAAATAAAAGTTAGTGCGGAGCCCTGCCATACAGAACAGGTGTTGAAATTCATAACTGTTCATTGTACCGTAACTGCTGTCAGAAATATCTTCTGTGAACCTACTCTCTTTACCTCATATTGCTATTAAAATGATATGTTAAATTGTACCTCTGCCAACTTATTCTTTGCTGTTTCTTACAGGACCATGGCAGACTCACACCCAGTGGACCCACGATGGCGCTGTTCGCTCTGCCTGGAAAGACGTCAAAATTCCACCTGCACTCCATGTGGGCACCTCTATTGTTGGAAGTGTATTATGGAGTGGTGTAGAACAAAGGTACAGTGTATCTTTTTCCATTGGCCTCCATCACTCAGTACAGATTAAGTAAAAGTTGCACTGGTTTTGGCTGTGAAAACATTTACCACATTCCATATATTATGATTTATTTTTTTTTTTTTTAATCACCATTTCTTTTTCAAAAGTTTGATTAAAGAAGCAGTATACACTTTATTTTCATGAATCATTACTATTGAGTCACACATTTTCATATTCTGAAATATTTGAGATGATTCCAAGGATTTTTTTTCCCCATATATATCCGTTCTTTTCATTTTTTTTTTTTTTTTTGCTTGGTTTTTTTTTCTGACCATTTTTATGACTATAGATGTTCAGTTATTTAAGTTTTTATTAATTTTCTATTCATCAATTCATACACGAAATTCAGCGTATGTAAAATAATATATCTCAATTGTATCTATCTGTTGATTTGAGGAAATGACAACAAACAGTTCTTCCTAACACTACCTGTACTTATTCCATACTCTCTGAATGATAAAGAAAGTTGTCTGGAGTACAAACCACTGAAAGCTTGCAGTATGCTGAGAATACAGTCATCTCCATGTAAAATAGATCTTGACGGAAATGAGAATTGACTTTCAATATGCACTAGTCAACTTCTGCATGTATACAGGAATAACATGTACATTGTAAGGCTGCAAATGTGCATTTGTGACCGTGCACCTCAAAACGAACATAAAGTCGCACACACTGATTTTGCGTGAAGACTGAAAATAAGTGAAATGGGTCAACCTAGCCGAACTTGACTTTTTCATATTTTCTGAAAGAGCGGGTCTCCTTTTACATGATGCTAAAATTTGGTATCATAAAACGGGCAGGAAAGTGTGTTTTTCTAGCAGTTTATCTCGAACATTTTTGGTAGAATAGTGTGATTAGGTGTGTCTTTAGAATCCCTTTTTCATTTCTGAAAACCTTGTCCACACTCTTCACTTTCAACTCTTATAACTTTTGAAAGGATAGTGCTACTGCTTTGAAAGTTGGCATTAATTATGGACAGAATGTGTTAATGAGGCATGCTTAATTTCAGTTTAATCTGATAATCCCTTCATTGTTGTTACTCTGGTGGTTTACTTCCTGTTTTTTGTCCCATTCATTGCACAGCCAGCACGGTTTGGTAAAGATTAAGCACTTGAATAGACCCTGTATTTCAGAGCCTCTTTTCTCAGTTCCCACTTTTCCTGAGTTTGTGCTTTCTTTCCAATATTTAGATAGGTTAGGAGAGTCCATTTGATTTGAGTTATACATCATTTTAAAGCTTAAAGTCTGCTCTTTCAGAATGTGGTCTTAAATAAAAATTCATGTCTGGCGACTTTTTGTTTGTTTTGAGGTGCAGCGTCACATTTGGACTTTTACTTTCATTAACTTACCCTATTATACGGTATTTATTTACCTTCACAAAGTTGACTGTAATTTTGTTCTCGTCGTGTCAGGCAACGTTCATGATTAATTGCCCGCATTTCCCTCCCTTCTCTTACTTTCCACAGCCCGAGTGTCCAATTTGCCGTGACTGTTTCCAACCGTCCAGGCTCGTCCGCCTTCAGAACTATGACAGAAGTTGACATCGTTGCCGGTGAATCCCAGCTGGGCAAACTCACAATTCCATTCAATCGCTCCGTGCCAATCATCTCATCACACTGCCAAGACTGATAGTTTGGTGATGAACCCACAAAATCTTGCCATCTGCCCACTCTGCTTTGATTAAACCTTTTTTTTGTGTGTGTAGGTGTAGGTTCCCATCTTCCTGTGCCTGTTAAGCCTGATTCCACATGTTTGGTTGGGATTTGGATTTGGTTTTGTTTGGGATTTGTTTTTGTTTGTTTGTTTTTTTCTTCTCCATTTGTCACTTTCATACAGCTCAGTCTGGAAGGAGACTAATATATCCTATCAGATGGTCATCACTTGTTCTTGCCTCAGCCAAATTGCAGTCAAACCTTCCTTAGCAGCCAACTGTCTATAGTGGCCACCTGCATCCACTATTGAAATGAAAATCCCCCCCCCCCCCCCCCCCCCGTTACAAGCCATATCTTGGGGGGGGGGGGGATTTGTAGACCCCAGCCGTAGCGGCCACCTGCCTATAATGGCCACTTCTTTTTTTTACTCACCTGGGTCGCTCTTATAGACAGGTTTGACTGTACCTTGAGAAGGTGGAGTATATTATTGTAGGGGAACTTGTTTCTTCATGCCACTTTCGAAACTGATGGTTATTCAAGAAAGTGGACATGCTAAAGTCTGTAGCATATCAGCTCAAAGTGATGAAGTAAGGCAATAGTGAAAATTACAGTAAGTGAGTTGTATCACTACCACCTAAACAGTTCAAGTTGTTACCTACAGCTTATCAATTGCCAGAGATTGTGTCCCCTTCTTATGCAAAAAAAAAAAAAAAACAACCAACAAACAAAAATGAATCCTGTGAACTTTTGTTTAAAAGAAAGTACTAAATCTTTTATTATGAAAGTTTGTTATTTTTGTGTTCTGTATAATGAAAGTCTATACTATGATACCTCACGTGGCTGTCATTTTGGGCAACTTTAATTTGGAAATAAAAATGGGGAATAAAGACAGGAAATCATTACACATCAAAGCAGGATTTTTTTTTTTTTTCTGACAGACATCATTTCCAATTCTAAAATCCAAGTATGCCCAGGTCTTTTGCTGCCACTTTGGGTTGGCGGTGATTTTGTTATCTTTATGGTGATTGTGACTGTGTGTGTGGGGTCAGGGGGCTGGCTGGGTTTTCAATTTCATTCAGATTCGCTGTATATAGGCATTGGGCTCCATCGCTTTTTTTAGGGGGTCACATTACGGTTACATTAATCAACTAACTGTATACATATAAAGGTGACTGTAAAATGTGATTTACTGAACAATGGTTTCATATCAAAATCATTTGTGTGGGTGTAACATTTTGTAATAGTTAAAATTAAAATTTATATGTACATATGATATGCTTTTGTAGTAATTTGTACAGTGCAGTAGTATGTCATGAACCCTGGCAATAGTGTGATTTCATTGATGTGAAGCATCTAATGTACTGTGATCTATGTGTATTGAAATATTTTTGAAAATTGAGATTTTGATGAAAAATTATTTATACTTTCTGCAATAAAATATGACATTAATCATTCCTCTTCTCATGAACAGAAAGATGTTGTATGTAAGTTTCATTTGTTTAGACTTTGAATACAGAGTATGATGGTGTTTAGTGAAAATTTTTCAATGCAAGCAAGGAGGAAAAGGCTACCATAGCTTCAACCTAAGTACATATACATTGTAGTACATATAATCTAATGTTGTGTTTGTTTCAAATACTTATTTAGTAACTTCATAACACATCATTCTTTCATTGTTGCAAAATTTGTGGCAGTTTCAGTAGGCCTATACATGTGCATTTTATGAGAACCTCTAATACACCTTTAATACTACAGTGCACTCCCATTACAACAAAGTCATCAGGACCGGCAGTTTCCTCTCACTATATCGACATTTCGTTACAACCAAACAGTAAAGTGTAGAAAGTTGATTGTTATTATATAGATGATAATTTTTAGACCTAACCGTTTACTTCATTGTCACAAGAATTTTCTTATAACCATGTTTGTTGAAAGAGGAGTGCACCTGCATGACCAATGATCTCGTATGGCAGAGATGGTGGCCTTAGTGATATCTTATTTGTGATTTACATGTTATTGTAGTTTGCATTATATCCCTCACAAATTGCTTCTCGTCCTCTGATTGGTCGAGAGCACTGTAAACAACAAAACATAATTCTACCATACAAATGACTATACGTACTCCCTAGGGAAATGGTAAAAACTATACCACGCTGGTGATTTTCGCGCCTTTTTTGCTTCGCGTCGCGACGCGAAATATTTCACGTGTAAATGAATGGGTATCGCAGCACCTTTGCTTCGCGAGAGATTTCATGTACAAATGAATGGGTATCGCGGCGCCTTAGATCACTGTACTTCTCGAGAACCACAAGGCACGCATACACTCAATGCGACACAGGTTACGTTAGAGAGACTCAGAGAGACTCTTATAAAGCCCTCATTCTACCTAAAAAGAAAAAAATTATATTACGTTACAACAGAGTAGGCGATATCGTAGATCTATAATTAGACAACAATAAGCAAGCTAGGGTTCTTCGACGTACCGTAGGCCTTTGGGGAGTTCATGCTTCGCCGTTTGAAAGTTGGTCTCGCAGTTCACTAACTCGAGCGTTACACCCAAAAGATGTTGACAAACGAAACTGCAGTAGATAGTAGGCCTGCTTTAACGTTAGCGCTAGTTAAGCCTAAAGTTAGTTCTACCTGTCTAACAGTAGGCCCTATTTCCCATAATCTCATTCCTAATAATTATTTTTTAGAGTGTCTATACGAGTTAGTTACCGTACAAACCGTACGAATCACACGAATTTACAGTGGCACTCGATGCTTTAATCGCTAGAATTTTTCCAGTGCCTAATCTAACCTTATACGCTGTTACTGAATGCTACCCAAATTTACAATGTATACTTGCATTTTAACAGGAAGTGATAGTCCATATTCATGTACAGACAGCTAGGTAGAAAGACGACAGAAAACACAATCAACTGCAGCTCACAGTCACATCGTTGATCAGTTCAAGCACGCACATCACCGCACTGGCAACCGAACGTACTTGTTGACAAATCGGATACTAGTAGTATGAAGCGCGTAGTGAGTTTGCAGTTTGCGCATGTTTACCAGTACGTTGTACAGCAATGCACCGACTACACTTCAGCGGCTAAGCGCGCAGTTGTCTCTTCATAGTACGCGTACGCGCTGCCCTCCTGCTGAGGTGCTTTCCCGAGCGTAAATGACTAGTCAATCTTCTTGAAAAGTAAAGCAAGATGCCCTTAAAAAAGAGGTAAATTACAGAATACCAGCAGTCGAATACTCTTAAATTCATTGGGAGGAATATAAAGCAAATATACCAGGCCAATTTTTCGAGGCACCGGTTGAAACTATGTGCCTTCGGTGACTTCAGTAGCACTATTTTCTTCGGGGCTGCGCCCCTCAGAAAATAGTGCTACTGAAGTCACCTCATGCGCATAGTTTCAACCAGAGCCTCTCAGGCCTGGTACATTTGTATAATATGGTACATCAACCTTCAGCTTTCCCAAATTGTTCTGGTTACCTGACATGTCATTCTGTTAACCCGTTGAGGACGAATCCCGAGTATACTCGGGCAGGTGTCTAAGGGAAATGCGTGTTGTAGCAAAATCAGTCCGTCCTCAACGGGTTAAACATCCCACAAAGTTTGTATGAAATTGTTGACAGTCTTCTTAAAGGCGCATAGACCTGGTAGAATTGCGGGGGCTCTGTTGGATGATACTGCCGATCATCGTTAGCATTGCTACGAAGATTGCCGAAGTTGAGCTGTCATTAAGAGTAAAGCGCGTAGGTGTTGCTAGGTAATGTTGCCTTTGTTGTCTTCTCTGCGCATCACGCTATCTGTAGTGGATGCCAGGGTGCGCGCTTCATAGTATGACGTCACAGAAGAAGTTTGTTATTAAAAGCTGTCATCATCGGCCGAATCATGAACCGAACTGTGATCGGACCACTAACTACAGTGGATCGGACTTCCTTGGACCCATGGAAATGGGTCATAGCGTAAGCGCTAAAGAGGAGTCGCTAGCATGGGTCTCTGTAGGAAACTTGCGCGGGCGCGCGTATACACTCGGCTGAACCACCGGGTCTATGTGCCTTTAAAGGGACTGTACAGTACTGGTTGAGGTGGGGATTCATGTTTTGAACATTCCTAAGTGAGATGATAAAAAACCTCTTATGAAATATGAAAGAACATGTAATTTTAAGAAGGATTCAACGTTTATTTGATGAAAATTGGTTTTCAAATGGCTGAGATATCCAAAAAAGTGCTAATAATAAAAGGCGACATGCCACAACTTTATTAGGATCTCTTTGTTTCACCTTGTTTTTGGATATCTCAGCCATTTCAAAACCGATTTTCATCGAATAAACTTTTGATACCCCTTAGAACTGCATGCTCTTTGACATCTCATTGAGTGGTTTCTGAATATCTAGTAAAACATTAAAAGCTAAATTCTCACCTCGACCAAAACTGTACACACCCTTTAAATATCACTTGTGTTGTAGCTTCTTCAGGGATGGCTCAATTGCTTGGGCCAATTTCGCTGGAATTACGTTGTATTCCTTGTTCCTCAAAGTATCACCATACATATGAAATTCTGGGTCATTTTAACTTCATTAGTGCTGCAAAAAAAAAAAGAAGTAATAATACATTTTAATAATAATAACCCTCAGAATGTCAAGGAGTGCAACGCACTGAGAATTTAATTTTTCTTTTGCTTCTTCTAGGAAATCAAACAGTACAAATTGTACAATGAACATGTGACCAAACCAATGCTGTATTTCTTTCTGAAAACTGAGTTTTATTTGCAAATATTAAAAAGATAGTAATGAAGATATATTTACATTCATACATAATTGTAGAATAATTTCATAAATGAGAGGTAGGAAATTACAAATATACATTAATTTTATTATCTATACACATATACAACATCAACTATGTACTGTGTACAAAGTGCAAACATTTGCTGTGTATTTGTATGCTGCATTACACGTGTATTTCAAAAGTTCTCTTTCTGCAGGTGGTACATACACTTTGTACACAGTAAAGGCCTCTTGAGTGAAAGACTGAAAATATGAAATATAATCATCAAAATCAATGTCGTGATTTTGCTCATCACATATAACAAAGTCGGGAACAATGTACAGGTTAATCATGATTGACACTAAAGATTCTCACTAGTTCTCTCAAGCATATGGACACAGAAACACGGTCATACAATTGATAAAACTCTGAATATGATATAAAACTTATACATGTACAAGGGAAGGTACTACGAACAACTTGCTTTTATAATAAATATTTTTGTGTGTGTTCAAGTAAGCTTTCAGATCTCCACATTTACCAATAAGATACTTGGATAACTGGTGACTGATATCACAAAACAAAACATTGTCAAATGCACATTTCAATTGACAAATTCCTTTGCAAAAGATAATCTTTGGGTATAACTGCTCTATATCTGATGTGTCGACTGCATTCATGAAATGAACTCTCCCCAACATTTTAAATACTGTTTGAATTTAGATATTCATTTTTATTTCACCAAGAGATCTTTTGCTTTGGCTTGACATTTTACATGACATTTTCAGCTTCCGAATTTTGTTGTGTTGTCAATGGAGTGGAACATAAATGCAAATCTAACATACAGACAGTTTCATTATTCCTTATATCAATTTCTGTACACACCAAAAAGAGAGGAATTTTATTACAGGTCATCCTGGGAAATCATTTATCACACTTAGTTTTAAAAAAAAAAAAAGTCCTATCAAACTCAATAAAAGTAGGGTTTCTTTGTCGCGCTTAAAACCTAGAAACTTGTAGAACAAGATGGTCCTTATGTGAGAGAAACTGTACATGTACATTGTAGACATTAGGACTTTCAGTGTAAACAAATCGTTGTCACCATCCTAACCAATCTACACCAGTGCATTTAACACAAAGGTTTTTATTTGCTTGAAGAAAATCTTGATAGGACTGGATGCATGCAGATTTTAGAGAGAGAAGAACGAAGATGCTGTCGGCGTTCACCTCCAAACCATGGTTTTAGAAAAACACTGAATCAAGTGTCTGCACACTGTATGATTATAAAAACAATTGAAAAGCATGCCATACCAGCACAAACTGTGAAAGATGATCAAAGAAGAATATCTATTCAACATTCCCAGAGTTTTAGAATACACTGTGATGTGAGGGGTGAGGGATTCACAAGTGGGACTGAATAGACAAATGTATGCATGCACTTAAAGTGCAAGTTCACCTTCATAAACATAAGGATTGAGAGAATGCAGAATATTATTCACGTAAAGAGATCACATCAGTGAAAGTTTGAGGAAAATTAGACAATCGATGCAAAAGTTATGAATTTTTAAATTTTTTGCGTTGGAGCTGCTGAATGAGGAGACTACTACAGCTTGTGATGTCATATGCGTACAACAGTATAAAGAAAATGTAAAGAAAATTCAACATATTTTCACTTTTTTTGCATAATAAAAGAGCACTTGACTTGCCTCTTTCTAAAGGCAGGGGGAACAATATTACCCATAACATATGTCAGTAAGGAGTCAAGGGAATGTGTACTTTTTTCAAAAGATGAAATTTCGTGAAATTCTCTTTATATTTTCCTTATAATACACTGCAGTAGTCTTCTCATCCAGCGGTGACTGCACAAAAATTTCAAAAATTCATAATTTTTGAACGGATTTTCTGATTTTCCTCAAACTTTCATAATGTGTTCTACTAATATTGCTACATTCTCTCAATCCTTATGTTTATGAAGGTGAACTTGTCCTCTAACAATCATGTCAGGATCAGAGTTAATATTTTCGCATGTTTTTAAATTCCTAGCTCGTGAAATTTATGAAAATAAAAATCGTG
Source organism: Diadema setosum (assembly GCF_964275005.1). Taxonomy (NCBI): domain Eukaryota; kingdom Metazoa; phylum Echinodermata; class Echinoidea; order Diadematoida; family Diadematidae; genus Diadema; species Diadema setosum. Next base: position 27,805,888 of record NC_092699.1, on the reverse strand, counting down.
CAAAATATTTGGTGTGTACAGTATATGGACCTTATCACTGAAAGCACTTGGTCTTATCATCTGAGCCACAACATCTTCATAACCAATTCGAACCAAGCTTATGAAACTAGGTTTTTATGTGCTGAAATTTGTTTTACCCGAGCCAAAGAAGGTAGGGTATTATGCATCAATACCTTCTAATGTGATACTCCTCGATGTCTGTTGACAACATAGAATGACTAAAACTTTTGAGGGGAAAGAAACCAGAATATTTACAGTGTACAAATGGATTTGAATGAATGCAACTGTGTTTGTACAACACATCATTGAAGTTTGAGGAAAATTGGAAAATCTGTGTTGGTGCCACCACTGCTGGATGAGAAGACTCAAACAGTTTGTGATGTAAACGACAGGAAAACAATTTAACGGAAACATTTCCACAATTCCACATTTTTTTTTCATGAAAGGTATACATCACATTCCCTAGACTTGTTACTGACATATAGGCCTATTGCTAGTAATATTATTCCCCTACTTTCTGAAAGAGGCAAGTCAAGTGCACTTTCATTAATATGCTAGAAAAGTGAAAGTACCAGTATGTTGATATGCAGTGATATCACATTTGGCGATCAATGGTGGCAGCAATGGTGGCACCAATAATTTAAAAATTCATACCGTTTGGACGGATTGTCTGCTCATTCTCAAATTTCACTGATGTGTTCTACTTGTTGTATTCACTAAATCCACACATATGGGCCTACATACACTGTAATTATTTGTGTTTAATTCTCCTTTGAACTACAGAATGACGCAAGAGCCCTCTGCTGGCGGAAGGCCGTCGGCCGAGTCGGATGGTAATCTACGCACATCATCCAGCACTGTAAGGTTCGGTAGGGCTTGAAATATTCTGCAGGCAGAAAAGGACATTTAAAACATTGCATGAATTGAAACCAATCATATGAATGCTAAATCTGCACATTGATCATCTGTCTTACATTTTGGGGTCCTAATTTCATAAAAACGTTGCTATCGATTAATGGTAGAAACTCTTGCTGCAATGGAAAGTGTCATGGTAACTATAACAAGACTCTTGCTTACTGATTGGCTGTCACTACAAGAAGTTGCTATTCTAGCAAGAATTGCTACCCAAACATATTTTATGAAATGGGACCAGCCTCCATTAGATCCAGTCAAGTTCATAGTCTTAAAGTATGGCACATTCAATGTCAAGCCATTCTCAGAAATGCACTGCTTGCAAAATATGGTTCTATGCAATGATCACAGGCTTCATCTCATTTCCCCATGAAATCAAACAAATGCCAATTTAAGCTTCCTGAAAAACAGGTATGCTACAAGGTACCCTTATATAGAAAAATAGGATGTGTATGTTTATGTTTAACACTCGCTCGCACACAAGTTTATCAGTGATTTGACTCTTTCAATTTAAAAACTTTTGAGGAAAACTGAGCAAGGAAAATGGGATTCCATCGGGATGGGCCTAACTCACTTTTGTCATACAGTTAAACTCGCCTAAGTCGACATCGCATATGTCGAATAATCGCGCAAGTCGATGATTTTAAAAAGTCCCGATTTTTCCCCATTGACTTACGTGTAATAATTCACTCACAAGTCGAATTTTGTAAGTCGAATACTCGCCTAAGTCGATGAAATTCCAAGAACACTTTCACGGAAAAACCATTAAATTCACTGTGCCTAAGTCGAATAAGATTTTATTGTGCAATAAATCACTGTCAAAATCACGAGACGCCAGTTTTCGTTTACATAAGAACTAGCCCGACCAGACAGGTGACAAAAAAAAAAATGATCTAAAGTATCAAAATTCAAAGCGATCGCAGGCGATTGTTGTACTCTCTTCGTGTGGAGGTCCGCTGGTACAGCCCTGTCGCGATAGCGCTACGTACGTACGGTACGTACAGCGCGACTGGGCTGTGTATAGTCTGTGTATGTCAGCAGTCTGCGCTGTGCAGTGGATGGATGAAGCTGCTGAGTTTTCAAAGCGGAAAGTAGGGGGAAAGTTACGGGCACGGGTAAATCAAAATTGCACCTCTACACGCATTTCAAGCCACGGTATGGTATACTAGAATCAATCACTGCTCAAATATCGTTCATATTCACTTCCCCAAGGTTTAACAAGGGTGTAAAGTAATCGGACCTGTGCCAATGCTAATGCACTGTCCATGCAAAGTTAGCCGCGGCCCTGCCGGGCGACCCGTGCTGCGGCACACCTCTCCAGCTCTCGGCTCCAGAGTAGACAACATACATTATACAATGTACATAATGTACGTGTGGTGTGACTGTTGTTAAGTCGATTTTTTTCGACTTACGCACAAGTCGAAACTCGCCTAAGTCGATGTGTTTTGCTCAGTCCCGAGAAGATCGACTTATGCGAGTTTAACTGTAGTTTCAAATGGAATGCACCCTTTGTCATCTCAGTCTCATTTTCATTTCTGAAAACTATATTTGGCTTGGAGGATAAGAGAGAAAAAAAAACCAGAATATATCACCACACCTTTGTCTGTAGTTCTCCATGAAACATATTGGATTTCTCCTCAGGTCTAGACACTGCAGCCTAGTCTTCCTCAAGGCTGTCAGACCTTCATATGAGTTGATGGAGTTGTCACTGAGATTTAGCACCTCCAGCACTGGACTCTTGGGCAATTTCTGAAAATCATTTCAATGAGAGAATTGCTGTTGTCAGGGGCCAATTCAGGAATTCTGTATGGGGGGGGGGGGGGCTTTACAAAATTAAAGGGAGCCCATGCACCCCCTCCATTTTTTTTTCTTTTTATTTCTTTTGTTTTAACAAAAAAATAAAGGGGGCACGCACCCAGTGTGCCCCCCTCTGGATCTGCTGTAATGTATATTTAGGATATTTTGGGGATAACTTCCTGTTCATTAACAACTCAGCTTAGATTCCCTTGTTTTTGTAAACTCACCTCAGAATATAACACCAAGATTGTTTACTATTAATTTCCTGTCGTTAATTACCCTTGTTTGATGTTTACATCAAGGAGTCATTTAATCACCCTTGTAACAACCCTTCTTTGTCCCTGGTTTAATTACCCAAAGATTATATACACACACCTTGTGAACCACCAGACTCTTTGTCTGCCCCTTATCTTATAATACTTCCTCCTCCACAAAAGAATCCCCCTCTTTTAATTGGTCAAACATCACCCCTTAGGACAACCCCTTTGGTCACTCTTTTTAGTTATCCCTTTTTGATTGGTTGTCTTACCAAAATTCTCACCCATCACCCATTGAACATTTCCAAGTTTGGTGTTCTTTCCAAGCCCCCAAGAGAGATCATGATTTCGACATCAGAGAGTCAACCTCTACTTGATATTGCTCTCTCTCCTGCATCTTGATACTTCTATATTTTTACTCTGATATACATACTCGTCATTTAACTTGTCATTGAACTTCATCATGATATTTCTGAACGATTGTGAATAAACACTTTGCATCGATGAAATGTACCAAAACTGTACCTGAGCTCCTTCATTTCTGCTTCATAATAACATTCCAAATGTAACACCACCCGTTACATTACATGGTGGAGAACCTTATATCGATCCTATATCGGAATACCTCATCATTACAACTCGACATCGCTTTTGGAAGGAGACTTTCACCAGACCATGCAGGCTGAGCATTAATAGGACCGTGGCAGCATGAGACCTGAAAATTGTTGAAATGTGACTATAACAGATTTTTCGTCGACTTCAACAATTAAACGAACTTTGTGGTGACATGGCCTTTGCAAATGACGACTGATTGACGACCGACGACTTGAACCTCCACCTATTAACAATGATGATAACCATGACCTGGATGGCGACATCAAGAAGACTTGGATGACGACGCAACGAGGACTACGACGACCACGACCTGAGGGACGTACGAGGAGGACCCATGACTGGTGTTGACGCGGATGCAGCTCCAGGGAAAATTCTTCAAAAATGGACGCTTTGCTGAATAATGACTGACATATTTTGACAACGATAGGACTACCAGACGGATTCAGGACCAGACACTGACAGTGTAAACACTAATAACATTTTCAAGGATAATTGACTCTTAACTTGGAAGACTGATAGTTTGATTGCTTATTGTGATTATTTTCTTGTTTTTTGGAATACTATATGGCCATTTTTACAATCAGTGGTGTAAAACACGATTCTGGCACTAATTGGTGTATAACTTTCTTATACACTGACAGATATATGCATTATTTTTTCTCATAAACTTACCACCCACAGTGTCTACCTTGGGTACCTTAATGAACTTTCCTCTCCTTTTCTTTCAGATGTGGCATGCACTTACATGCTTGAAATCCAACACTTTTGGTGTATGCACTCTGACATGGTTTTTTTGTCAGACCTAGCATATTAAATTGTTTATTCCTTTTCATTATTTTTGTTGTTGTGGTGATAGACAGGTATCCAACATTAAGAATTATTATGTTTACCAGGTTCTGCTTTGTCTTCTTTAAAGACTGAAATTGTCCAAACTTTATGTTTCGGAGGTGACATTTTCCGTTAACAATTAACCCCTCTTTTGAGTTAGCTCTTGCTCACAATTATAAAATTCAACTTTGCTAATTTCCATCAAAACAGAATAGTAATCAATCTGACTTAACTTTGATCCAAAGATTATTTTATTCAAATAGCTTATCATTTTTTGGTGAGTGTTTATAAATTTATGCAACTTTTCCGTTAACTTTTCTGTCACCTCCGAGACAACAGATTTATGTATTTGATTTTTTTATTCTTGACATCAGTTAAACATTACATTTACAAAAATGTAACATATCCCCTCACATTATCTCTGAAGGAAGGTAGTAGAAATATACCCTGTTGTTTTCATTTCGGAGCAATTTACAATTTTCCGTTAACACTTGTCACCTCCGAAACAATCGTCACCTCCGAAACAACAAGCGTATTATATTTGATAATTTCTCGAAGACAAAGCAATTTTGTTTGATTCTGTCCAATTGACAGGAATCTCTTTTGGATGAAAATAGTAATATGGCAACAGGAAGTGAGAATTTTCTAGAGATTAATAAAAGATCTAATAAAAACTAAGAATTACTGTTTCGGAGGTGACAAAACACTGTTAACAAGAGTTTTTGCTCATTTCTATTGAAGAGAAACCATATCATGTACACCAATGGTTTAATTTATTTTAGTAACATAAGTCTCAAAGTGGAGAAATCAACTAACACACTCTCACTCTTATTTTTATTACTATACTGTACGTTTTAGGGCAAATTTACATTTTTTCACTTTTTTAACAAAGAGAATGCACAAAATACACCCATCTGTTAAATATTGCAATCAAGATCAATTCTCCTGCTTTAGTTAAGTAAACATATAGATGCTTTCATCTTAGAAGCTTGATTTCCAATTTAAGCAATTTAGTTGTGAAGATTTACCAATCAAAGCTTTCCATGTAGGTTGCTTTTTCTTGTGTTTCGGAGGTGACATTGTTTGTTAACACCATATTGTTATGTGATAGTGAAAGGCAAATCTTCAGTTCCTTTTCGCTATCTATTAACATTTTCAAATACATTTAATATCTACAAAATCATCACAATAGAAGTGACTTTTGTATACCTAGCTCACCAGAATTCCCTTGATACCAAAGTGATACATGTGGCAGTTCATGCATGCCCCAGTCCACAATCTTAAAAAAAATCATAAAATAATCAAACTCCACAAAAAGGCCACATGCCTATAGCTGGTGCACAACTTGTTCTTGAATTCTTAGTTGTTGTTTTTCCATGTACAATGTGGTAATCATAAACAAAATTATGTGATTTTTTTTTGTTTAATATGACAATAATTATTACATTTTCCAAGTTGAACCAACTGTTTATGACATTGTATTTTTTAAGATTATTGAAGTTATCTGACAACTAAAGTGAACTGAGGAACAAGTCCCCAGGACTGGAAAGGGAAAGATCCAAAAACAAGATTTGTAGTTCTATCTCAATATAATTTTGATGACGTGTTTACCTTGTTTTGTTATTATGTTTTATCTTAGAATTTGGCTTTAAGTACTGGAATTTCAAGGAAAAGAAAATGGTTTCTTAAAGGACAAGTCCACCTTCATATACATGTGGATTGAGTGAATGCAACAACATTAGTAGAACACATCATTGAAAGTTTGGAAAATTGGACAATCCATTCAAAAGTTATGGGTTTTTTTAAGTATCTATGCAATCACTGCTGGATGAGACGACTACGACAGTGTATGATGTCACATGCGTACAACGATATAAAGAAAATATAAGTGAATTTCACAAAACTTTACTTTTTGAAAAAAAGTGCACATTTCTTCAACTTGCTACTGATGTATGTTAGGGCAATAATATTTACCCTGCCTTCCAAAAGAGAGAAGTCAACTGTTCTTTTGCTATGCAAGAAAAGTGAAAATATGTTGAATTTTCTTGATGCTTTCTCTATATCCTTGTACACGTGTGACATCACAAGCTATAGAAGTCTTCTCATTCAGCTTTGACTGAGCAGAAACTTCAAAAAGTCATAACTCTGGAATGGATTGCCTTATTTTCCTCAAACTCTCACTGATGTGTTTTAATATTGTTGTATTTATTCTACCCTCGTGTCTATTGAGGTGAACTTGTCCTTTTTCGGTCCCTTATAGGGTTATTTGAGACCAGTTTGTGTCCGGGACCTTCTGTGAAGTTGATGGGTAAAATTACTGAACAAAAAAAAATTTTCCCATAAGTTCACACAAAAGCATTATGCTGCTCTCTTCAGCTGGGAAACACAAGCTGTTGTCTTAACCAAACTGTAAAAACTTGCTAAAGATTAGTATGAATTACAATCTAAAACAAAATATGAGCTGGTATCCACTATCATGAAAGAGAATAACGAAACAAAATAACAAGTAAGAACTGAAAGAAAGAGCTTATATTTGAAAATTAAAGCCATGAGGAAAGACATGAATGTTCACAATATATTAGTTAACACCTGAGAAGTTGGGTTGTCTCTGTGTTGTGTCACCTCCAAAACAATAAACTGATTTTTTCTTATCTTATACTTTTTACTCTCAAAAGTGACTAATATGATTTGCTGGTAATTTTCAAGCAATTCAGAAAGATACATAAAATACATTTTAGTAATGTCAACAGTTTAAATGAATCTGGTATATAGAAAATTATCCCAGATGAACCAAACACCTTTCACCAGTATTATAACATTTGTATGGTGGCTATCAAGAATGATGAAGAATTCATGAACATCCTTGAATTAATCTATTTATAATACTATGTGCAAACAAAAACATAATACAAGTCAAATAAGAATTTTTGCTTTTGGCATTCATAACCTATGTCCCCACCAAAAAATTACAATGGTACCCTCTGCAATGATAACTTTGTAGATAATGAATCAATCTAAAATACAATTTGAGGGATTCAAACTATAACTCATTGCCCACACCTTACAGAAAACCCCATTCAATTTGCTTCAGAGGTCAAAGAGAAATGAGGATTTTTGTAGAGCATGTCAGGAATCCCTTCCCTCCAAGTTCTGTATATTGTGTTTACACATTAATATGCAGTTCCAAGAGCATCCAAGTGCTAAACTTGGAAGAATCAGACTCCTGACATCCTTTATAACAATCCACATTTCTCTGAGACCACTTAACCAAATTGAATGGGGCTTTCTGCAAAATAGAGCTAAAATGTTATAATCTACAGTTTTGTAAGACCCCAAAGTAGATTTTAGCTGATTTAATCATATTGGGTGCTATCAATGCAAAAGTCTAATTGTATTTTTTTTTTTTTTTTTTTTTGGGGGGGGGGGGGACATACTATATGAATACTTGAACACAATGTTAACATTGAATGTCGCCTCCGAAACAAAGTTATTCTTCCCTGACGTTGTGGAATAAAATGTTCTGAGAGCAAAGAAACATTACTAAAATGATCTTACACCCTCATTTCAATTTAAGGTAGAAAATGGAATGCCATGTTTCTTCAGGTTATAATATCTAGCTTATGTCCGTCACATTCTTACTGTAAATGAATATTTCAACACAATGTTAACATTGAATGTCACCTCCGAAACGAAGTGATTCTTCCCTGGCGTTGTGGAATAAAATGTTCTGAGAGCAAAGAAACATTACTAAAATGATCTCACACCCTCATCTCAATTTAAGGTAGAAAATGGAATGCCATGTTTCTTCAGATTACAATATTTAGCTTACAACCTTCGTCCAAATGGAAGGCAAACTACCGGTGCCCATGCTAATTAATGAAGTGTAAAAAAACACTTGTTCTGTGTGGTTTATCTGCTTGAAACAGGAGTTAATTTCTTGTTCTCGAGTTATAATTATTAAAAACATTGATAAAAAGAAGAAGTTTTGTGTTATTGTCACTTATTCTCAAAAAAACTGAGTGTTAATATTAATGTCACCTCCGAAACATTCTATTATGTTAACTGTCACCTCCGAAACATCCATGTGTGAAAAATCCAAGATTTAAAGAAATGATTGGAATTTCATTTAACCTACATAGGAAGGTAGCCCTTCTTAAAGACTTGTTATAGTATAGAGTTTGACCTGGCTTGCTCTCCAATAAATAGTTAAAATCTTAAAAATTGCATGTCAATTGGTATTTTTACCAAAAATTTATAAATCTCATGTATTTTTTTTTAATTCACTTTATATTCAACCCCCAAATAGTTTTGATTCACAAACCATATATATTGTTGTTGACCATATAAACTTTGCATGGTGAAGTTTGACTACAGAGTTTTGTCATTATGGTGCAATTCATGAAAACAAAATTTTGCTTAAATTTACTTCAGGTGCCAGGGTTTTCCATAAATTACACCAATAACTCTTCAGCTTTAAGGTCTGAAATGTTATTTTTTCAAAAATTTGAATACTTTCCAACAGGAATCAAACAGAATAATGAAAAAATATTTTGTTTGAAATTTTGACCCTCTGAGTACAAAAGTTACACCACTGATCGTAAAAAAGGCCATATGCAATCATTTTGGGAATTGGAGACTTGGTTGAACCCTTTCACATTGGGTAAGTGGAACTTTGATTGTTATTACTGTCCCAGTGTGAGAGACATTTGAGAGCATGTTGATTTTGATTAGTGCTTACTGAGTTTGCATTATTTTATTTTGACTGGTTATTTGTATTTAATCCTCATGTGTTTCCTTATGAATTTTTCATACTCATATTTGTTTGACTGTTATTACTGATCTTTGACTTTGATATTTGATTAGATAGGCTTTGTGTTACTCAATATTACACCATGACCACCAGTAGGACCCTCCGACAGACCGACTTTTTACCGACTAAATTTTCTGGCGGCCGGCTAGATTACAATGACTGTACTGCCCATATTTTGACCTTTGAAGACTATTTAGACGCCCATGACATTGACTCGGACAAAGCTGACAACTTGACGACTATACTTAAGACTTTCAAGCGGACATTAGAGGGACAGGCCAGACTCTGGATAGACAAACTGACTTTCACTACTTATGACGACCTAAAGACGGCTTTCACTAGGCGATTTAGCCCCGCCAAATCGACTTTTGCTAGGGTTACTGACTTTAACACCATGACTATGACTGATGGAGAGAGTGTCGAAACTTTTCTCCAACGACTCAGACAGACTGCCTCCTACATAGACTATGGGGAGAAGCAAATAAAGGACCGTTTACTTGCTGCACTGACCCCCGACTGTCGTGCCGCCATTCTTATGGCATCGCCGACATCAACGACAACCCCTGACGAGATAGCCGCGAAAGCGCAGCTTTTCATAGATCTTAGGACTGACACTACCCCGACAAAAGAAGTGACATTCGCAACCCAAGACGATGTCGACCTCCTAAGTGAGGAAATTTCCTCCCTTAGATTTAAAACCGAACAGAAAGACTCCCGAGGACGAAGACGAAATCGACATTCCCAACATAATGATTCTGACCGCAGTACCAGCCGCAGCGCTAGTAGGACTCGACATAGGGATGACCACAGCAGACATGAACGTAGTTTAAGTAGGGACCGACATCATTCTGACTACAGACGTAGTTTAAGTAGAGACAGACGACATGATAGTAGAGACAGACATCCTGGACGGCGCTCTCCTTCTCGTGATCGTTATCGGTCACAAAGCCCACAGACAACAATACAAAGCCGAGGACGCGACCAACGGTCTCGACCTCGATTCGCTGGCAAGTGTGACTATTGTCACATTCCTGGCCATTTTTGGAGGGATTGTCGGCATAGGTCGAGAGACATTGAACGCGACAGACGACCCCAATATTACGGACCACCCCCACCCCACAGACAACAATACAATGACTATAACCGACATCATCATCGACAACAACAACAACAACATCTACAATACACAGGACAGTACTTCGACACACATCCCCAGGGTTTTCATTAAGGGAGGAAAATAGAAGCGCTCTCTATTCCACCTCCCAAAATGAACACCCCAGGCCTAGGGACGGACAAAAACTCAAATCGACATACTTAGGGACAGAGGACGTAGACCTGCAACTGACTAGTAATAACTTTGTAAAGGGACGAATTGACAGTGGTAAGCACATTTTCATTCTTTTTGACAGTGGTGCTACCAAGACATTGATTTCTGACCGCTATGTTAAATCAACTCCACATCTTTCCAACCTAAAGAGGCAGAGCGTGACTCCTACTCGATTTAAACTAGGGAACGGGCAGTTCCTTGAAGCGCAAACCGCGATTAAATTCAGAGTCACAATTCAAGGTTACAAATTCGAAATTTCTGCTTTAGTCGTTGAAAACCTTGTTGGTGTTGATTTGATATTAGGCAATAACACACTTTCGGACGTAGACGGGACTTTGACTTTCAGGGACCATAGGTTCAAAATCAAACGGCGTAGGATACCATTTTCCCCTACATCAAAGGTGAAAATCGAACCATTTGAGTCCAGACTCATGACACTACAGGGACATACACCTGCCCACTTACGTAACTCTGACGTCATACTGACTTCCAATGACTACCTCAGTAGGCACTGCCCATCAACAATGGTGGTGAAACTAACAAAAGGTGCGACTCAAATCATTGTGACTAATACTACTGACAGACCTCTACATTTCTCTAAGGGTAGGGCGATTGCCTTTCTCGACACTACTAACCCCGTACGTGTGACTGAGCCCCTCCCAGTAGATAACATAACTATGACCTTGACTGACAACACACATGCACTTTACTCCACTCAGCTTGACACCGCAGACAGTAACCTTGACAACCAGACTAGACAAGCAAACCTTGACAAATACCCCCACCTTGATCCCAATGACCCCATTGCTAACATGACTGAAGACCAAATCATTAGAGCCCATATTGACTTAAAGGATAGTGTGCTTTCTCCCTCTGAAAAGAATGAGTTGATACAGATCCTTAAAGACAACAGACCCGCATTCTCCCTCTATGGTGAGCTATCTAGTTGCCCAAACTTTGAAGTAGACATACACTTGACCAATGACGAACCATTTTTCATTCGACCATACTTTGCTACTGAACCTGACAAACGACAAATCGAAAAGGAACTGACCAAACTCGTGAAACTTGGTATACTTGAGGTTGGACATCAGGCATACACCTCGCCTGTGTTACTCATTGCCAAGAAAGACAAGACTGAAAAACGAGTAGTGACCGACTTTCGTTACCTGAACTCTAGAATTAGACGTATCAACCATCCCTTTCCCCTACTGACTGAAACCCTTAAACGCATCGGACATGCTAAGACTAAAGTAATGAGTGTCATCGACCTCAAATCTGCTTTTCATTGCATTCCTCTCTCTAAACAAGCACAACAGTATACCGGCATTGCCTCCTATCATGGAGGAAAGCACTATTACTATAAACGACTTGCCCAAGGACTTAACATTTCACCCGGACTATTCCAAGCAAAAATCGACAACATTCTAGGCACCATTCCCAACTCCCGCAATTTCTGCATTGCTCACCATGATGACATAATCCTATTTAGCCCTGACAAGACATCCCACAAACTCCACCTGACCAAAGTATTACAGGCCCTCTCTGACAATGGACTTAAAATCTCTCCTAAGAAATGTAAACTCTTCACCAATGACGTAGACTATATGGGACATAGGATAACTATTAACTCGGACGGTGAGGCTTGTTTTCGACCACTGAACAATAGATGCGCCTCTATACACAACATGACTCGACCCAAGACACCCAGACAAGTTAGACGGTTAATTGGTGCTGTCAATTATGTGGCAGGATTCTTCCCCAACATACAGTCTATTTTGAAGCCACTACACCAGCTTACCCGAAAGAGTAAGAAATTCAAATGGACTGACGAACATGAACGCGCCTTTAACAAAATCAAAGACCTCATGACCAAACCCCCTATACTACACATGCCTACGAATACCGGACGATTCACACTTTACAGTGACACATCACGGACTGCGACTGGATCTTACTTGACTCAAATCATCAACGGACATGAAAGAGTTATAGGCTATTACTCTAAAGTTCTCCCTGACGCTTGCCAGAGGTATAGTGTAACAGAACTAGAATTGTTTGGCCTTTTGATAAACATAACTGCTTTCAAACACTTGTTGCGTGGTTGTGAATTCAATGCATTTGTTGATCACAGCTCAATTGTTCAGATATTAAAGTCCAAAGATGAACCATCCACCACCCGCCTTCAGAAACTAATCTTGAAATTATCAGAGTACTCCTTTAAGATTGCATATAAGAAGGGTACCGAACTTGTCCTAGCAGATTTTCTGTCTCGCATACCAAGCGACAAACATGCCGAAATAGATCATGTAGTGCCCATTTCATTTAGTTTAGTTGATAATCCTGACCTAGATCATCTTAATCCCATACAACCTGCCGAGCGTCCAGTGACACGCGCCTTTGCTAAAAAGATGGGTATTTCTGTTCCCAATCTTTATCCTGACAGACCCGAAACTGACAACCACAACAATATTGATACTGACACCGCCCCACCCCCTGAACTAATCATCACACCTGCACCCAATAACAATACCCCACATTCGCATGAACCGACCAATCAGAGATCAGCATTAGACACACCCCCTGACCTGCCCCCAACTACGACACACTTTGCCCCACATGACCATAACAGACCCAACACACAGAAACCAACACCTAAAGCTCCGAAGCGAACAGAACCTAGACTGGTGGACAAACAAAATGAGTCACCGTGCACACAAACATACAGGGATGTGCCCCCAGACTTGTTTACAGCCCCTAAGCCACTGATCTCAAATGTTGAGCAGATTGTTGCTCCACATATACCCAAACAACATGACATAGACAAAGTACTAGACTTGATAAAGAGAAAAATCATCCGTGACTACAACCTGCCCATTGACATACGAAGACTTAAGACAGAACAAGAGACATCTCCATTCTTCAAACCGATCTATGACTTTCTAGCCCATGACATATTACCTAGTGACAAAAAGGCAGCGAAAACAATTCAGCTGAAAGCTGAGCAATACATCCTGTGTGATGGTGTATTATTCCGCCTTTTCTTTGACAAGACTGACGACTTTAAACTACAACTTGCTGTACCAGAATCACTGACTGATGTTATCATTTCACAATACCATGACAACCTACTTAGCAACCACCAAGGAACAATGCGCACTTACTTGACAATACGACGTAATTACTATATGCCACAGATGTTTGACAGGGTACAAAACTATGTCAAAGCTTGCCTGAGATGCCAACAGTTCCGTGGCAAACCAGACAAGTTACGCCCATTTCACACTCGTGTACCTGACTCCTATCGACCCTTTGACAGAATAAGCCTTGACTTTAAGACCATGCCTACCTCGGCAACTGGTTTTAGACATTTGATGGTCATTTGTGACGAGATAACCCGCTTTGTTATTTGTGCCCCACTTCGCACTCTCGATGCCGAAACAATTTGTGAGGCATTGATACAAAAGGTTATCTGCATTTTCGGACCCCCTTCCTGCCTTGTGACTGACGCAGCAGCCGCTCTCACAGGCAAACTACTGACTACACTGTGTACCGCCCTGAACATTGATAGGAAAGTGATTAGTGTTGCAAACCACGGCAGCTTACAAGTTGAACGCCACATTCGAACACTCTCTGACTTCCTCAAGGTGAACTTGAACCAATTTGGAACAGATTGGGTTCGGTTTATTGCCACTACTTGCTATGCCTACAACTCATTCTCTTCCCCTCATCTAGGTGACCACTGCCCTTACCAACTTGTATTTGGACGAGACCCCCCAACCATGACTAACTTGACCTTCAACCCAATGTCTGGTCTGACCCAGACTTATGACGAATATGTTTCCCATCTCAAACGGAAATTTGACCAGATCTCTCACACGATGCTTTCGCTCCAAAGGAGAACTCAAGACAAGCAGAATGTCGCCATTACAAATAAACTACGGCAAACTCCTATTTATTCAGTAGGCCAGCTAGTCTATTTGTACAAGCCAACTTCTTCCTCCCTCACTGCAAACTCGAGAAAGATTGCAGCTGCTTGGGTCGGACCTTTAGTTGTGCATGAAGTGCTCGATAGAACCCACTTCATTCTCTCCACTCTCAAAGGTGAAATTCTGCGAGATATCTTTAACTACAACAGGTTGAAACCCTGTTTCATGACAGCATCGGATGAGAGGAAACCCATCACCCACCTCCAGCGACTGAAAGAGGCACTTGGAAAGACAGTGACCCCTGGAGACGGTGAAACCTCTGACAAACCATCAGTAAATTTTATTGATGAGCATGACCACACCCCTCCTGAATGCACTGCTGATCACATCATGTGCTTTCAGACGACAGACCCAATCCAAACATCTGACTATGTGACATCCATCACCCCTAACAACGGAATAGCCGCCCCAACCCCCCTACGACAAACTGACCTTGAACGACAATTTGACCTTCTAACAACTGCGCCTTCTGACAATGACATGACCCTACACCGAGGACGATTTAAGAACGGACAATTACAAGTACTGACTTCATTCATTAGGACTCCGACTGACGGTAAAAACCCCGAAGAGGTTAGATTTTGGTGGAACATAGGACTGTATACAGACACAAGTAACTTGATAAGACAAATTCTGATTGATAGAATCATTCCTATCACGGGAACACCAAAGAAATATATGAAACGATTATACATATAATTTTCTTGATAAGCTTTATAAGTCTAAAGCTGTATATGATATATTTCTTTGTCATTTTATGATTTGTTGTATTTGTTGCTGAAGTAATATACGTAAATTTCACATTATTAATCTCATTGCCAAAATAATGAGAAAATAAGCTTTGGAATCCTTTTTCAAGGCTGTGTAATTGCATGTTATATTATTGTATCAAATTAATTGTCTTGACACTGATTGGAGAAATTTGAGTTTAAACTCATTTTAATAAACAGACTTGAAAGTGTCTGTTCTTTCGCTTACTTCTATTGTTATCAATTTGGAGAAATTTACTTTTTTATCGAGTGAGGTTTGAGAGTCATATTCTTCTGTGTACATCCTTCACTGAAGTGATAATTCCTAATAGGCCGCACAGATAGCTCTCATACCTCGAGCGCACTCGTTACCTCTCCGCTGATACTCAATTAGATGCTTGGAAATTAGCGTCTGCGAGAATGACTCAAATTCTTGATTATGATTTGATATATTAATTTTCGCTGATATTTCCTGATTTGCTCTTTTAATCATGAATTCCTATTCATGCATATTTTGTGCTGGTTTAGTTTTCCTTGTTTGATAATTGAGCATATTGAAGTTACAAATTATAGTCATTGCTCAGTTGTTATTGTTATGGTTGAAGAAATTGACCATTATAGGATAATTATGTTGAAGAATATTGCATTAGTTTTGGTTACTTTATTCACTGTATCTCATTGTAAATAGATCATCATTATGTCATTTAAATGTGTGAGAGTAAATGTGTGAAAGTGATAGTGGGACAGTAATGATTTGAGTTCCACTACCTACCATTCATTTGTTTTTATTTATAATATCTATCATTTTGTTTTCCAACATTCAGATTCTGGAAATTCCAGAAACCTCTCTATGTTCTGATTTGTTTGTAATATTTTAACCCCCCCCCCCCCCCCCCCCCCCCCCCGAGCCTTGTTTCCTAACAAAAGGGGATGTAATGTATATTTAGGATATTTTGGGGATAACTTCCTGTTCATTAACAACTCAGCTTAGATTCCCTTGTTTTTGTAAACTCACCTCAGAATATAACACCAAGATTGTTTACTATTAATTTCCTGTCGTTAATTACCCTTGTTTGATGTTTACATCAAGGAGTCATTTAATCACCCTTGTAACAACCCTTCTTTGTCCCTGGTTTAATTACCCAAAGATTATATACACACACCTTGTGAACCACCAGACTCTTTGTCTGCCCCTTATCTTATAATACTTCCTCCTCCACAAAAGAATCCCCCTCTTTTAATTGGTCAAACATCACCCCTTAGGACAACCCCTTTGGTCACTCTTTTTAGTTATCCCTTTTTGATTGGTTGTCTTACCAAAATTCTCACCCATCACCCATTGAACATTTCCAAGTTTGGTGTTCTTTCCAAGCCCCCAAGAGAGATCATGATTTCGACATCAGAGAGTCAACCTCTACTTGATATTGCTCTCTCTCCTGCATCTTGATACTTCTATATTTTTACTCTGATATACATACTCGTCATTTAACTTGTCATTGAACTTCATCATGATATTTCTGAACGATTGTGAATAAACACTTTGCATCGATGAAATGTACCAAAACTGTACCTGAGCTCCTTCATTTCTGCTTCATAATAACATTCCAAATGTAACACCACCCGTTACATTACACTGCCACTGGTTGTTTTGTGGATGGTTTTCTTTGAGTGTGAAAATAAACAAAACCACACATGAATTCACAGAAACAAATCTTTAAAGATAATCCACAATTAGGAATATTCATGATTATGTGAGCCTGCATGCATATTACTACTCTCCTTCTACAAATACTGCAAAAAGTGTGCATCACCAAATCAAATACAGCACATGTCAATGTTTTATGTCCGAGAGTTGATTCTATCACACCTATGTGTCTGTCCATGTCTACTGGTGCGACAAAGCATCACATTCCCTCAACTGTCTTGTTTTTTTGGTTTTTTTTTTGTTTTGTTTTTTGTTTTTTTTTTGGGGGGGGGATATATCCAGAATGCATCAAGTCAATATTTTCATTCCATCACATGCTCTTGGTGGTGATGAATACTTTTTTTTACAGTATTCACTTTGATTCTATCAGAGGCAACATTTCAAAGCAACATATACTTTAAAAAAAAAAACGCCAAACATATGTACATAGTACATACATATACACATGCACAAACAAGTTATATACGACATCAGAAATCTGACATACAATTAATTACTATTACTTTAATACAGAAGGAGAATCATGTTTATATTTCACATATCATTCTCTTCTTGATGGATGTTTGCTCAAATAATTACTTACCTTAAAGGATGTGATGTAGTTCTTACTTAGATTTAAATGCTTGCAGCTATAGAGACAGAACAAAAGAAAGAAAAAATATGATCAGCCACACAGTTCATATATCAAATGTGCATCAGTGACAATACTGTATATCATACTAATATTAAGTGCATGTTTACACTTATTTATTGTTCTGAACAGATAGCTGATTTCTCAACAATGAAGATATGATAGTCATGAGTGTGGTAACGCTTATGTCAGTGTTACTATATACAGTAAATTCTTAGTTCTATGAACTGGTATGTTTTCAAGAATTGACAAAAATTCCTTGCACACCTGAACTGCCACGTAAGTCTGTAACACACTTAACAAGGAGTTAAAACTTTGTGCAAAGCTTCATACAAAGCGTTTTGACTGCATGTATAAACTTCTTTTTGATTTTCTTTAATGTAGCACTGCACTATCACTACGCTGTATCAGTAAAATTGTTATACTAGTACCGTATTGCTAATTCATGTACAAACGCTTAGCAGATACACTGATGACAAAAAAAAAAAAAAACATTAAATGTGTCATAAATCTTCCTTACAAGTGTATGTTATCAGAGAACAGAAGCTGTACTACATGTATTATGTGATGTACGAGTCAAATCTGCCCATCAAAACAATCAGAACAAAAGACAAACTGTAATACATGATGCAAATTCAATTGTTGTTGTGGTTTTTGTGTCTGTCTGTCTGTTTGACTGTCTGTGGTGGAAAGCTGTGTACATGACAATAAAAATAAACATTATGTGTTAGGTTTACATGCCAAAATTGTCTGCTCTTAGATGTAGTTCCAGAGAAAGAGTTGCCACAAGAGATAGATAACTTACCAGTTGAGGGAGACATCCGAGAGATCCGTAATGTTGTTATCCCGGGCCTGGACAGTCTCCGCCCGAATGAGACGCTTCAGGATACGGTGTAGGCTCTCCTTCTGGTAGTCATGGTGCATGTCTTGGAACGACAGGTTGGCATGCTGTTTGTCAAGAAGTTCAAAATAGTTTTAGCAGTGCACCCTCTATTGACAGTTAGTTGTCCCTTTACCAGACCTACCACTCTACATGACTGAAGTTTATCATTATCAATCATTATACCCCCGCCAAACGAAGTTTGAAGGGGTATATAGGAATCAGCGGGCGGTCGGGCGGTCGGGCGGTCGGGCGGTCGGTCGGGCGGTCGGTCTGTTGCAAATCTTGCGTCGCGAACTACTTCCTCAGTTTTCAACCGATTCCCATAAAACTTGGCACAGATGTGTGCCTTGGGTTGTAGATGTGCAAGACATATTTTTTGACAGTACCCAAAAGTACGTTGCCATGGTAACGGCATATTATGGGCAAAAATGGGTACAAATCTTGCGTCGCGAACTCCTCCCACAGTTTTTGATCAATTTTTATGAAATTAGGTACAGATGTTCATCTGAATATGTTAATGTGCAAGACACATACATGTATTTCCGCAGTGGCAAAAAGTGCGTTGCCATGGTAACGGCATGTTATTGGTAAAATATAGGGCAAAATGCTTCATGGCAAAACTGCTTCATCAGTGTTCTTCCAATTCTCATGGAATTCATATTGAATGTTTGTCTTAGGATATAGGTCAGCATGACACATTTCTTGACGGTGACAAAAAGTATGTTGCCATGGTAACAGCTCACATATTATGAGCCAAAATGATGGAAAATTTTGTGTTGCAAACTACTTCCTCAGTTTTTGCCCAATTTCCATGAAACTTGGTACAGATGTGTGCCTTTGGTTGTAGATGTGCAAGACGCATTTTTCAACAGTACCCGAAAGTACGTTGCCATGGTAACGGCATATTGATGGCAGAAGATCAAGGAAAGATCTTGCGGATTTAACTACTTCCTCAGTTTTTTGACCAAAGCTTATGAAATGTTGTTTTGACCAAAGCTTATGAAATGTTGTTTGGCGGGGGTATAACCAGTCGCTGTAGCGACATTTCTAGTTATCATCATCATCATCATCACCATCATCATTGTTATTATTATCATTACTACATGTATTACATTATTTATGAGACTTTTGCAGGGTTGTTTTCTTTCTCCAAAAGAAGACTTATTTCCTGGCAAGTCTGATGTTGTAAAGTTATATGCATTTCTACTTAATCCATGATTTATTTTCCATTTCTTGTGTTAAATTGGTTGCTATTACTTGGGCACTATGACTGAGATAGTAAACAGATTTAGGAGTATTATGGTAGGGGAAGTAAAGTCTTTATCCATGCAACTGCAACTGGCAGGAGATAATAGGCCAAAAATGACAGCAAATGAAGAGCAAAAAGAACAAAAACCAAAAACACAACAACAACAACAACATGATGAAACCAAGGCACTGCATTCCAAAGACTGTCATGGCCAAGTGGATAACAGCGCTCATCTCTGAATCTGGTGAGCGTGATATGGGTTTGAGGGTTTGAGTCCATGCAAAGCCCGACACATTTGCCCTTCAGCAAGGTATTCTGTCCACATTACTGCTCTCCACTCGGGAATATAATGGGTTCTAGGCAGGATGAGAATGTTTATGTTGGTCGATCATATGTGCGCGCCTGTCAAATCGTGAACGGCTGGAATGCTCCCCAGGGAGTGAAGAGTGAGCACTATCAGTGCTGGTTGGAAAATAATTATGCATCAAGTGACCAGGGTAATAACAGCACAATAAAATTCATAATAAGTCTGAAATGCTAGCTATTATTAGATAGATATTTCAGCTACATGTATCATTATTAGTATCATGTACCTATTGATATTAATATTAAAGGGTGTGTACAGTTCTGGTTGAGGTGAGGATTTAGCTTTTAACGTTTTGTGATACATTCAGAAACCACTCTTTGAGATGTCTAAGGGCATGCAATTTTAATGGGTATCAAACGTTTATTTGATGAAAATCGTTTTTGAAATGGCTGAGATACCCAAAAACAAGGTGAAACAAAGAGATCCTAATAAAAGGTGAGGCCTGTCGCCTTTTATTATTGTCACTTTTTGGATATTTCGGCCATTTGAAAACCAATTTTCATCAAATGAATGTTGAATCCTTCTTAAAGATGATAAAAAGTTTTGGTACCTCAAAAATTTCCTTGTCTTAGTTTGTGTTTCAGGTTAAAGTACCTTTCATATAACTAACACTGTGAGACTTACTCGCCCCAAAGTGCTCTCATGTCTTAGTAATCATGCAATTAACTGCGACCAGCAGCCCCATACGCATAGCGTAATCGGGCTTCGCATTGTAGCATTCAGGATCATGACAGATTTAGTATCGCGGGATAAATGTTAACTTAAAATCCCAAAAATTCTTCAATTTGAAGACTTACCAATTAAGGTGAAGTATTGAAAACAGGCTTCGGGCAACGTTTGGTTCTGCCTATAGTCCCTTTCTGTTCGAATTGATAACTGAATGGGACTCGGCCGAGAGGACCTTGGGAGAGCTACATACACAATGTACACTGAATACTACAGCCAGTGCATGTGAACACATCACATGCGCACAAATTTCAAATCCCACATCAACGGATAAGATGTTTGTGTGCGCATGCGCTGGCCGTAGTAGTCAGTGTATGCATCGGTCCATGGTGTATGTAGCTCTCCCAAGGTCCTCTCGACCGAGTCACATTCAGTCATCAATTCGAAAAGAAAGGGACTATTGGCAGAACCAAACGTTGTTCGAAGCCTGTTTTCAATACTTCAACTTAATTGGTAAGTCTTCAAATCGAAGAAATTTTGGGATTTTAAATTGACATTAACCCGCGATACTAATTCTGTCATGATCCTGAATGTTACAATTCGAAGCCCCATTACGCTATGCGTATGGGGCTGCTGGTCACAGTTAGCTATGCGTACAATGGGCTGCACGCTGCTGGTCGCAGTCAGTGGTTTCGTACAATATTTATCGACGCTGTACGGCGACGGCTCTGGTACGAAACCATTATTGCATGATTACTAAGACATGAGAGCACTTTGGGGCGAGTAATTCTCACAGACAACGTACTTTAACGTGAAACACAAACCAAGACAAGGAAATTCAGGGAAACTTTTGAGGTACCAAAACTTTTTATTATCTTTAAAATTACATGCTCTGTCATATTTCATAAGAGGTTTCTCATTATCTCACTTAGGAATGTTCAAAACATGAATCCCCACCTCAGCCAGTACTGTACAGTCCCTTTAATATCATTATCATTATCATTATTATTATTATTATTATCATTATTATTATTATTATTATTATTATTATCATTATTATTATTATTATTATTATTATTATTATTAATATTATTATTATCATTATTATTATTATTATTATTATTATTATTATTATTATTATCATTATTATTATCATTATTATCATTATTATTAATATTATTATTATTATCATTATTATTATTATTATTACTAATATTATTATTATTATTATTATTATTATTATTATTATCATTATTATTATCATTATTATTATTACTATTATTATTATTATTATTATTATTACTATTATCATTATCATTATCATTATTGTCATTATTATTATTATTATTATTATTATTATTATTATTATTATCATTATTATCATTATTATTATTATCATTATGAACCTACCACACAATTCTCCCAGTCCTCCATCTTCTTCTGATGGTCCTTCCGCTGCAGTCCCATCTTGCCGTGGTGGATGGTCTTCCCCTGGTCATCTGTTACCTTGGTGAAGACCTTCTCCTTGATCTCCGGCCCCTTCCTCACACGAGGGCAGTGCAGCTCGCTACCTCTCAGCTCATTTTGCTTCAGCTCATGAAACAGTGTGTATCGGAAACGTTCAGAGGGCAGCTATATAGGTACAGTAAACAATTCCAGAAAAATTGTAATTCACACTTGGCATTCCATACCCACAAGACAGTGACAATGAACATTTTGATTGAGATGTAACTTGCAAAACTTATTTCAGTGCTTCTAAATGTATGTATTACATTAATTCTCTCAGAACCACCATATTATCGAGTCATTGACAGTGTGCAAACAGGTATCTCATTTATATTAATAAAAGAGTTAATATGATCATTTCTTTCAATTTTCCTTATTCTGTAGCATTCACTGCCATTGCCACAGCGATCTCTTTCATTGTACGTTTCATCGCTATCATTGACACTATCATCAACAACAGGACAGTACTGTAAAAGCGGCAAGTTTTGAAGTGTGGAAATCTTCACACATTTCGTGCGACAAGAAACTAGCACAAAAACAAAAGCTCATAAGCAAACTTTTGTATGTTAATGCAACTAACAGTCAAACCTACATGTACCCTAGCAGCAGCAACATGTCTATAGTGAAAGGCCACCTGTGTATGCATGGCCACTAAAAAACCCCTGCCCCCCCCCCCCCCCCCCCCCCGGGAAAAAAGAAAACCAACAACAACATATCAAAGACCCTGTCTATAGTGGCCACCTGTCTTATTGGCCACCTTTTTCATCTCCCCTGGGTCGCCGCTGTTTTATAGACAGATGTGACCGTACTTTATATTTTGATTCTGTGAATTTAAAATACTGGTATGTGAAATTCATCTTATCTGGCTGAGCACTAAATTATTACAAAAATGTCCACTTTTACAGTAGCTGGTTTGGTTTATATATGAAGAGGATTATGTGTTCAGAACAATTATGGTGTAAGTATCATACATATGGTTGCCTAAACTGTCTCTTTTTTATTTTTATATTCACTAACCTTTGGCAATTTCACCAGCTTGTCTTTCGACTCTTCAGAATCTCTAGGCCCATTGACAGTGATGATGGGAATTGTGTTCCAGTTACTGTCACCAGATTTCTGGATGTTCCCTCCAGGGTAGGCAGGTGGTCTGGACAAAAGAAAAAGAAGATAATCAATGATTATGAAAATTTAGATAATGTCAATGAATACAGAGATGATGACCAAGTATGAAGATATATCAGGCATGTGGAGTGTTTCTTACAAGTTTTTCAATCATCCATTTTTTTAAATTAGACTCTGTACCTGACTGATCATGTTTTTGATAAACTTTGGATGACATGGAAATATATTTATCTTCAACAGATCTCTGCTTGGTAACAGTAAATTGTTCCATTGGCATTGAACATCAGCTCTTATGCTTACTATTGCCTTGTGTATGAAAATATTAGAGGAGGGGAATGAAAAGATTATGATTTTTCTGTTTGATCACATTATACTACAGGGGCGGCGGAGTATTTTCGAAAGTGGGGAGGGGGGCACTTCCGGGTTTCATGAGCTAACAAGCAAAAAAAAAAAATCAAAGTGATGACACCTTATGTATTAACTACATAGATGCACGTAAACGATAACAATGAAACTTCCTTCAACTGAATATTGTAACTGATTTGCCTGCACAAATAATTAATACTATCAAATTGAAGACAAAGTTCCCAACAAATTCTTCTTAATCTGCCTCCTTTGCTCCTGAATTCTTGCATTATATGTTCTATATATATATATATATATATGCCTTCGCTATAATTCCATGAATAATAATATTGTTCATTATGCTCTTATTCTGACTGGAAAAGACAGCTAGGCATGCACAGGAATGCACTTTTCATAAGATAAGTAGCATTAAGCTGAAAAAAGAAGAAGAAGACAGCAACACTTCATATAGGCAGATGCGTTTCTACTGTAAATTATTTTGCAAGCATGTCTGATACTGAAAGCATATCAGGTGTACATGTACTTGCTCATGCATACCTTTGTCATGTAAATACTTTTGAATTGTTGTGACATACTGTATGCGAATTTGTATTTTGGAGTACAGTGGAATCCCATTATATTTAAAGGAAGTCCTTGGGACCGGCAGTTTTCTTTCGTTATATCGAAATTTCGTCATAACCAAACAAATAAACAACAGAAATACATAGACAGATAATGTTGCGGTCTGAATTTTTACTTCGTTGTAACCGGTATTTCGTAATAACCATGTTTGCTATAATGGGAGTGAACTATACAGTCAAACACAAAATATCACATGCCACTGGTGAGTTATACCATCTGATAAGGCTGTTCCATTTCAAGGTCATATTGAACTAGACACTATATATATTTGTTAGTATAGACTAGGTGATAATTCAAGCCTCCCGTAATATATAGCCAAACCAAATGCCGTGCAACGTAATACTTCTGACAGGGCCGTATATAATTACAATCGTACCTCTGTTAGTCCTTCCATCTTTATAGGAACTTTCATACAGGCCTTGCTATGATCATGATTCCTGTTCATACATTATCAATGATTAGCCGTGTTGTGAGATCCTACGTACGTCAATATTGATCATGCACTAGGGAGGAAGTTTAGCTTTCTTTTTCAAAATAAATCCTACGTACGTCAATATTGATCATGCACTAGGGAGGAAGTTTAGCTTTCTTTTTCAAAATAACACATCACTATACATCACATCACTAGCCTATAATACTAGTCATGCTTATACATACTGTCTACCGGTTAAGTGTCTTGACTCTTGGTGACTAGATTCTAGTAGTAGTACAATTGCACTTCACAGATGGTAATGATACTTGCTACTTGGTACTTTGTAGCTTCTCTCAAAATAACCCCGGACGCTCCTTGTACACAGTTATACTGTGGGCGTTGGGGCTGGTCGCAGTTACTCTCAAAATACTCCTGATGGATTTTAACTATGGGCAATGTACTGGACAGGTGTTTAAAATACTGACAGAAAAGTCAATGCATATACTATATATAGACATACATGCTATTATGCCCCTATGCATGATACGCGATGCGGTATTAATTATTTATCATCTGGTTGGCACTGAATCTTATAATATTCGACTGTTTGTCAATCTACATGCATGCTTATTCTAATACAGAAGTGTGACCAAATACTTTAAAAAATATGCAATCAACACTCACTCTGTTATCATTTCGACCATATTTGTTGGGATAGCACAAGCATGACGTCGAGATTTCAGGAAAACAATGCTGTAAAGCGGTACACGCACCACAGAAATGCTCAGCACTGGCAGAGGACTACACTGTGCTGTGCAGTATAATACGTGATTGCCATAATACGTGCATTGCAGTACGAACCTCTCGAAACCACGACTGTGTGACAGGTGTACCACAGAACAGCGTTTCTATGACGTCACAATTGCTATGGCTTCGGGATCCGGGGTGCTCTTCTGCTGATCAGAGCTCGGCCTGGTTTTTACAGTGTGAAATATTATTCCAGCAAACAGGTGAAGTTGAAGGACATTAAGTAGAGTAGTTCAAAAGTTATGTTTTTATATTTTTGTTCTTTTTTTTTTAAATCCATGCACCAGTCATAACCGCCTATGGGAAGACTATTTTTAGCTTGTATGAAGAAAAAAATCCATCTGGTGTACACGCTTAATTCAAATTGTATTATTTCTTTTCTTTTATGTTCAACAACTCCCTGATGTGCTTCCTTAAGTTGGTTGGAGAGGCCCAAGGGTCATAGTGATTTTGATTGCTTTTTTCCAACCCGGCTCCTTCGGGAAGCTCAACAGGGAAAGCCTGACACTTTGTTTTCTTGTGTTTTGTTTGTTTATTCTGTTTCTCTGTTATCACTTGTATTGTTTTGCAAATGCCGAATAAATAATAATAATGATAATAACTACAACCAAAGAGATTTAGTATGCACTATCAATCTTTGGATAAGACATCATTATGTGAAGCTAGAATGCACAGGAGATATCCAGAAAATGTCTTTTTTATTAAAAAAAAAAACAAACAAAACAAAACAACAACAACAACCCCGAAAACCTCACTGCTATCCATAGTGAGTCCGTCGAGAGTGTTTTACATAATGCTATGACAAGCTGTAACAAAATAATGAGAAAGAAGCCGTTCTGAAACTGCAGAGCTAGCACAGTGTTAAAACTTCACATGTTAGTAAAATACAGGGTCTACTAGTACCATGTATTAGTATTACTGACATTGAATTTTCCATGCAGTACACCCCGGCTGGCATAAAGCCCCAATCATCTCGAGTTTCTGCATTATACTGCTGCATGCTTGTAGAATGTATAGGCCTATATCACGTGTTTGTGTTTGTTAAGTTGTTCATACACAGTAGACATATGTTTGCGATGATGATTTCATCTGAGTCCGTGGCTAATTACTAATGTGTAAAAGAAAAATAAAGCTATTATAGTTTGAAAAAAGAATATTGAAAATGTACTTAGCAGAGCCTGTAGACTATATCCCCCAAGTTTAATAATAATGACCTTAAAGTTTCTTCCAGAGAAAATGTACAGCAGTAACATGATTTATCGTGTATATTATAATTACTACTAGAAAGGAGAAATCAAATCTAAGATCAGAAAATTGATAACGACAATAATAATATTGTAACGAGCCAACCTAGTTACAAACAGTGGTAGTTTTTATTCGAAGTTTGCGACATTCACTGTTGAGTCCTGACTTGACTACTTGACCTAACAATAGAGGTCTATAGAGGTTTATTAACGTAGCTGAATTTGTTTTGCTTGGATACGTGTTATAATATAGAAACGGTTAATGCACATTGCATTCAGCAACTTCATACATTCTATAAGGCACTGAAGAATGTAGGGAATACCCGTTTGTTATGAACTGACGGCCAGGAATAGTTAAATAATTGAAGGATTTAGTATGTGTAGCGAATATTTGAGTGGTAACTTACCCCATGTTGACAGAAATATGAAGGAATATGGAGTTTGAATACGATATCTTGTCCTGTACGAAGAATCCAAACACTGCCGATAGATGCGCGTACCGTACCGCGTAGTGTTCATTCAGGATTACAGACCGTCCCTCGTTCTTTATCTTGAATATTTTGGCTGTCATTTTAATTCATATCCAAAATTCCCTAAATTCTCAATCTTTCAGAAAAATAAGGTGGAAATACTCATACATAAAGAATACTTTGGTGATAGATATGAATTTTGTTACTCCTCGGAAGCTAACTTGCAAAATGATACAAGTTTGCATGCGAGCTTTGGCTTCGCATCGCTGTTATGACGTAGCCACCTCAGCGTGTGATTTGGATCCTTCGTGTGTGAAAATTACTACTATTTTGTTGATTCTGGTCAATATTAGAGAAATTTGGTTCGTTATATGTATCTGGTCATTTGGTAAATAACTCATAATTTATTGTAACACGGAACCCATATTATAAAGAGTGATATTTGTCGAGATAATAAGAGATTTGCGACGTCAAACTAGCACAAAAATCTACGGAGTGTACAAGTTCAGCGCTTAGCGCATACCGTAGCTACCTCCGCGTAGTGATTCCCTTGACGTCCGCATTAAGCCTATATAAGCAGTAAAATTTTTCAGTTCGGGAGGAGACTCCCGGAGTCCGCTCCAGGTATCGAGCTACTCTTTGCTCACTCCTCAACAACACACTAGTATACAAACTTTCTCCCTCCCCCTCCCCTTATATGTAGAGGAGACTCTTGGAGTTCTACTCCAAGTATCGAGCATCTGCTCACTCCTCTACATATCAACTAACCCCCCCCCCCCCCCCCCCTTTATGTCCCTATGTAAAATTTCAACTTATATTTTGGGATTTTTCGGCAAATTCAAAAAGAGTTAGAGACATGCTTTGTATTAGTTTTATGAGATGTCATGTTAGGGATTCTGGCGAGTCAGAAACTAAGGGGAAATAGAAGAACTTGTATTCGCACGAACAATCAAACGAAGTGTATGCATGGTTCGGTATTAGAATTTACGAATTGGCTTAGGCATGCATTAATAAATGAGTATGTAACAGTGGCGATTTTGAAATGTTGTAAATGAAAGATTAAACTTTGATTTTTGTTTTTTTGTTGAACCTGAAATCTGAGTATTACAACCTTGTGTCTTTCTTTGTTTCTGTGTACGACTCACTTGACTTAGTTTCTATTTTCACACACTACACAACATACACATCTACATACACACACACACACACACACACACACAAACTGCACATATATTCCTCCCCTTGCGTATTCCATCTTCCCTCCACGGTCATATACTTTGACCAAGAACTCATCCCCACCGAGAGACTATTGGCTTCCGAAAGGTCGATTACACTCTGTATAGTTTTTACCGCTCGGACATTTGGGCTTAACATCTCGCCCACGGAGTTGATCAATCTTTCTGGAAAAACACAACATCACACCGCTAATAACTCTCGGTCTTATTATATTATATTCTGTGGTAGTGGCGACAGTGCGCCCTCGACGACCAAACAACAAACAACAACTAAGAAGGGCGCCATACAACACAACAACAAACAATCAAGCCATCTAAGGCCCGCCACACAAATTTTTGGTGTCAGGAGTGGGATAATTTGGAAATAAATCCAACATGGAGGGCCAAGGGGATGAAATAACAGAACAATTATCACAGTGTCCCAAAGTAGAAATTGAGTCTAGTGAGTCTTCTTCCGACACAGAAACCACACAAGCGTCTAGGAAATCGACTAAATCTAAATCTAAGAGACATGGCATGCAAACTCGAATTCTTTCTAGACTGACGAAACTGATGGAACAAATGATGACTCTGACCAAACGTACGAACAAACGCAGTAGGCGTAGACGTGCTGGTTCAAACTCTTCTACTGAAGAGCTAACTGACACATCTTCATTAGATAGTGAAGTAGTGCTAAACTTTGACAAGGACCAACACACACAACAACCAATTGCGAACTTGAGTGCCACCACACATCAGCCAATGGCTGAGACTGTAGAACAAGTTACAAGCACTCGCACTGTCCAACCAACCAGCATTACAGACCACACTACTAGCAATGAACCGCGAACAGAACATGGTCTCTCTACTCGCCCACACATTATGCCTGATAAATATGATGGTAGCGCGGACTGGGCAGACTATGAGTCACACTTTGAATCTTGCCGAACGATTAACAATTGGACTGACGACGAAGCTGTCAAATACTTGTCTGCTAGTCTTAGGGGACCTGCTCTTAGGTTACTGAATGAACGTAGAGAAACTAAGTGGACGTACTTTGACTTGAAATCCAAACTGTCAATGAGATTCTCGTCCTCCAAACAAGCTGAAAGTTACCTGCTTGAACTTCGTGCTCGTAAGAGACGAGCAAATGAATCATTTCAAGAGCTTGGACGAGCTATTAGGGAACTTACTACAAAGGCTTATCCTGACTTTGACTCAGACGGAATTGACCGTCTAGCTAAGATCCACTTCACTGACGCTATCGAGAATCCGGAGATCCGAACGGGGATTTTCCACGCAAAACCTAAGACTTTGGACAACATGATCGAGGCAGCCATAACAACTGAAACATTTCTCTTGACTGAGTCACAACGTTCGTGGAAAAAGTCCACGCACAACAGAGCAGTAGATGTAGAGCAAACATGTCAGAAAGACTTGCAAAGAACAATTGATCAAGCGGTAGAAAAAGCGGTTAGACACGCAGTGTCTCAGCACAACGGTGACAGAAATGATAGACTTAATCAGAACCAGCAGGCTAGAAACGTTGTGTGCTACTACTGTAACAAACCAGGTCACATTGAGAGGAATTGTTTCAAGAAACAGTCTGATATGAGACAACAAGTACAGACTAACTACCGACCAGGTCCCCCTCACATGGGAAACTCTGAACAAATTCGTCAGTCAAACCAATTTGGGCCGCCCACGAGGGCCACGGCGCGGCCAATAACAAAGTAGATTCGGCCCACCAACCAAAACAAATTCAGCTACTAACCGGAGGGCCAAACCCCAAAAAGTCGCTTACTTAACGAGTGAGTTGCACTCTCTCTACAAACTAAGTAGACCATGCTTATTTTCAAGTTTTTATTGTAACAAACAACATTCCACTGGTCTACCTCAAAAAATTTGTTGCGAAAGCCTCCAAATCCAAGATGGCGTCCAAGATGGCCGCCATATTTACTGAATTTGTTATTTGCAAGATAGAATTTGATTGAAACATCAGACTTCAACAAATTTGATGTCATATGAAAGAGAATAATATTATCTACAAGTTGATACCATTTTTGTGGGTTATTGTGATCATTGGATTGAGATTTTAAGGAAAAAACACTCATTTTTTGATATTTTTCTGAAAAAAGGAAAATCATGAAAATGCTTGATTCAGCATAAATCAAAGAAAGACTGAAGGATTATCTTGAAACGTTTCAAAAATTTTGATTGACATATAATTAATATTTGGAGAAAATTAGGGGTCAGTACCATCTTTGGATCAGGAGTAATAATGTCTCAAACTTGAAAACTCACTACGTAAAAATGGCCACTTTAGTTGTGACAAGATCTTGTTGGTTGTGAAAAAAGCCTGCGCACGCCAAGACTACACGCACCTCTGGCACTGGTGCTTGTAGCACTGCCAGTGGTGCGTGTAGTAGTCTTGGCTTAACGCAGACTTTTTCTTTGACAAACAAGGGTTTGTGCCTGCAAACTAACTTTTCATACCAAGTGGTAGCTCAGGTGACGCTGATTGCTATTATTTCAAAGTAGATTGTTCTGAAGCAGATGAAATGAAGCAAGAAATATCTTTCAAATAGAGGTAGAAGCTTGAAACACTAACCTTGCTATAGAAAGTTTAAAACAAAATTTGGATCAATCACTCAAAAAATTCAAGATTGCAGGCCATCAGAGCTGACATAGTGTATTGCGCCAAAGTAAATGTTTCATTTTGATTTTGATACAATTTTGTCTGTTTTGCTGTCTGTTTATATGGTTTTTATATATTCTGAACATTTTAATGGCATTTCAAACCATCTTAGGCTTTTATGGAGACATTTTTCAGAATGCACCATGAATATTTCTCTAAAAAGTAAAAAGACAAATAAAATTAAAAATGTTTATGAAAACCATGCAGAAATTAACATCTTTCCCATAATATAATCAATATTTGGAGAAAATTAGGGGTCAGTATTGTATTTGGTTCAGGAGTTATAATGTCTCAAACTTGAAATCCAATTTTACATAATATATATTTGCACGCATCTGTTCCCAAAGACGTCACAGAGGGTCAAATCCAAGATCGTGCTTACTTTTCGAGTTCCACTCTCTCTATAAACAAGACCATACATAATATTAAGTATACTAAGCAATGTTCCGTAAGTACACCTCAGTAGATTTGTTGCAAAAACCTCCAAAGTACAGATGCGGTCCAATAGGGCCGCCATTTTTATTGAATTTAACATTTCAAACATAAAATTTGATAGAGACATTGGATTGCAACAAATTTGATGTCATATGAAGGAGAGCAAAACTTCATAAAAGTTGATACCACTTTAGCTGTGTATTGTGATAAATTGGGGGGGGGGTGTTTGCTTCTCTTTTTTTTTTGGGGGGGGGGGAAGGAATACATATTTTATATTGTTTTGAAAAAAGGAAGAAATGTAAAAATGCATGATTTAATATTTATCAAAGAAGAACTGAAGAATTGTTTTGAAACCTGCGATTGAGATTGAGATTTACTGAGATTGAGACATAATTCATATTTCTGGAATTATAGGTAATATCATGCACTGTTGACAAGTTAACATCTAAAACATGAAAAAATTATATTTATGCATTATAAATTTTGCATACAATGTGTTTACATGGTCACATGCAATATTGTTATGATTTAGTGACTTGCAAGTACCTGCAAACTAACTTTTAATGCCAAGTGGTGTATAGGTGTCGCTATACTGTAGCATTTCATCATAGTAGATTGTTCTGAGGCAGATAAGATTGAACAGAAAGTGTTTTCCAAAAAGAGATAGGAGCTTGGAATTTGGCACAAATTTTGCCAATGTGTAATATTTAGCGATAAAAATAGTATCCACACAAAATTCAAGATGGCGGTAATTAATCAAGGTTGTCGTTCAAGGCATTATTTACCACTAGTGCACGTAAAACAAAAACCCAGCTTTACTTATAATGCCTCAAACTAGTTCTAAACTGGGATAGAACAACTAATGCACAAACTTAAATCAGTAAAATTAATGCTAAATATTGTTCGATATACCAAATAGATCTGATAGCAATGTTTTTTTTTAATAAACTAAATTGTTAACAGTTGTTATGGTTATGGTTTCTTGAAAAGAAATGGTGATATCTCCGTATGGTTTAGGCTTTATTATATATTTTTGTTTTTACATGGTAGAATTTTTGTGATACAACTAACCTGCACATATAAATCGAATGTGATATTTATCCCAATGGTAAACAATACCTTTAGTGTGTTGCGTGAAAGTTAAATCCCAACTTATATACTGTAACTTATAATTTGATATATTTTTTAAATCTTCTTATATTGCTGTCTATTACATGTTTCTATACATCCGAACGATATTGTACTAGTGTAAACCATATTGAGGGTCTTTTTTTTTGGGGGGGGGGGTGGAGCTCATTCCAGTGTTTGGGTATAAGGCCCAATCTTTGATAAAAAAGAAATGCTTCTGTATCAAAGATATGCTTTTTTACTTGTATGTTACTCTGCTGTTGTAGAAACGTGAATGATGATGGTATATGTGTAATAATGTCTGATCCGCAGATGTCCTTGAAAGCCCTTCTGATCCGAACCCCCCCCCCCAAAAAAAAAAAAAAAATCCGACATGGCGGCAATTTCTCAACTTTGCTCTTAAATGTGTTGTGCGAAATTACTTTTCAGTATATTGTTCGAATAAAATTGTCCAAATTTATTATTCGTGCTGTATATTCACATTTACAAATAAGCATGCTGAAACTGTATTTACTGTTATCAGATTTTCTTACATTGTTTTTAGGCTGATTTCATGTGGGTTATAGTGTCACAATTGATCTGAACTTATGCCATTGGTATGTCTAGATGCCTTCCCATATTATAAGGATCTCTCGAGAGTGAAAATGTTCATTTTCATTCATTTTAGAGTGACCTCGTGGATCACTCGAAGAGTGAGGAGTGATCCCTAAGGCAGGGCTCGAAACTACATTTACAAATAAGCATGCTGAAACTGTATTTACTGTTATCAGATTTTCTTACATTGTTTTTAGGCTGATTTCATGTGGGTTTATAGTGTCACAATTGATCTGAACTTATGCCATTGGTATGTCTAGATGCCTTCCCATATTAGATATAAGGATCTCTCGAGAGTGAAAATGTTCATTTTCATTCATTTTAGAGTGACCTCGTGGATCACTCGAAGAGTGAGGAGTGATCCCTAAGGCAGGGCTCGAAACTACCTTTACAAATAAGCATGCTGAAACTGTATTTACTGTTATCAGATTTTCTTACATTGTTTTTAGGCTGATTTCATGTGGGTTTATAGTGTCACAATTGATCTGAACTTATGCCATTGGTATGTCTAGATGCCTTCCCATATTAGATATAAGGATCTCTCGAGAGTGAAAATGTTCATTTTCATTCATTTTAGAGTGACCTCGTGGATCACTCGAAGAGTGACGAGTGATCCCTAAGGCAGGGCTCGAAACTAACGGTGGTCCGGTGGCCCAGGGCCACCAAAAACGCACGTCGGGCCAACAAAATGTCAGAAATGAAGAATTTGGTGGCCTGATCGGGCCAACGAAAAAGGTCGGATATTTGCCTTTGGGCCACCAAAATAAAAGTTAGTGTGGGGCCCTGCCTAAGGTCACTCTAAAATGAGTGAAAATGAACATTTTCTGTTATTCACTCCTCACATCAAAAGTAAAAACTTCCACTCGATTTGTTTTTTTTCTTTTTCGGAGAGTAGAATATCACTGGTTTTAAAAATATGTCCATAAAAACCTAAGACGGTTTAAGATAGCGCAACAGACAAAATTGTATCAAAATCGAAATAATACATTTAATTTGGCGCAATACACTATGTCAACTTTGATGGCTGTCATCTTGATTTTTGTGTTTTTTTTTTAGCGGTTGATCTAAATTCTGTCTTAAACTATCTACAACAAGGTTGATGCCAAGTTTCAAGCTATTACCTCTATTTGAATTTTTTTTTTTTTGGCTTCATCTCATCTGCTTCAGAACAATCTACTTTGAAATAATAGCGATCAGTATCACCTGAGCTACCACTTGGTATGAAAAGTTAGTTTGCAGGCACAAACCTTTGTTTGTCAAAGAAAAAGTCTGCATTTACCAAGACTACTACACGCACCATTGGCACTGCTACAAGCGCCAGTGCCAGTGGTGCGTGTAGTAGTCTTAGCGCGCGCAGACTTTATTATGACCAACAAGGTCTTGGTCACAACTAAAGTGGCCATTTTTACGTAGTGAGTTTTCAAGTTTGAGACATTATAACTCCTGAAGCGAAAGTGGTACTGTCCCCTAATTTTCTCCAAATATTAATTATATGTCAAACAAAATTCTTGAAACGTTTCAAGATAATCCTTCAGTCTTTCTTTGATTTATGCTGAATCAAGCATTTTCATGATTTTCCTTTTTTCAGAAAAATATCAAAAAATGAGTGTTTTTTCCTTAAAATCTCAATCCAATGATCACAATAACCCACAAAAATGGTATCAACTTGTAGATAATTTTATTCTCTTTCATATGACATCAAATTTGTTGAAGTCTGATGTCTCAATCAAATTCTATCTTGCAAATAACAAATTCAGTAAATATGGCGGCCATCTTGGACGCCATCTTGGATTTGGAGGCTTTCGCAACAAATTTTTTGAGGTAGACCAGTGGAATGTTATTTGTTACAATAAAAACTTGAAAATAAGCATGGTCTACTTAGTTTGTAGAGAGAGTGCAACTCGACCTCTGTTTTTAGCTTTTGGCCCCCCGGTTATACGTTAATAAACCTCTATAGACCTCTATTGTTAGGTCAAGTAGTCAAGTCAGGACTCAACAGTGAATGTCGCAAACTTCGAATAAAAACTACCACTGTTTGTAACTAGGTTGGCTCGTTACAATATATTAAACTGTGATGATTTGTTCTTATGTAATCAAATATGAATGTAATCAGCGCATTTTATTTGTAAAACTCTCATACGCTTTTCAACCCAGTGGCGGATCAAGAAAGGGGTGCACCGGGTGCCCCCCCCCCCTTGTTTGTTCAAGTTGTTTTTTGTTTGTTTGTTTTTTGTTAGAATAAAGAAATAAAAAGAAAGAATTAAAAGAGGGCGCTATTTCT
Source organism: Diadema setosum (assembly GCF_964275005.1). Lineage (NCBI taxonomy): Eukaryota > Metazoa > Echinodermata > Echinoidea > Diadematoida > Diadematidae > Diadema > Diadema setosum. The sequence goes on along the minus strand of NC_092699.1, from coordinate 27,770,205 downwards.
TTTCTATTTTTTTTTTCTTTTTTTTTTTTTAGGCGTCTGCTATATATTCACGATAAGTTCCAGCAAGACTAGTTTACACAGATAATAATATTAAATCCGATAAGAGTAGGATAAAGAGCAAATTCTTAATATAAACACACTACATTCACATGTGAGGTACTAGTATTTTGATATTTTGTTTTTGTTAATGTACTTCTAGAGAATCATGTGCCCCAGCAATGCTCAGAATGATCGCATTGTTCATAGGACTGAACCGAAGAGGGGAGGTTTTCATCAAGCATACTGTAATATATGAAATAACAAACACAAAAACAAGAGAAAAGAAAAGAAAGCAATTACACTGTAAAAGACAGAACTATCGAATGCTGTTCACATCAGTCACAGGATTTGACATAGGTGGCGCTGTCGGAAAATTACATAATCGCAGATGCCGTACGTGCGGAACGAAGAGTGTTCAGGGAGTGACCACAGAACTATATAGGTAGAATGATCAAGTGGGGTCTGAAAGCATAACCAGCGCACGCGATCTCCGCCATTTTGGTTAGTCTTTTGTTACGTCACGGCTTGCGTGCGCAGAACAGGGTTTGCAGAGTTACAGCATAGCGCAGGCCTACGCTGACTTTTTTTTCTTCTTTTTTACCTCCCCATGTTCATCGCGAAAGCCGTGACGTAACAGAAGACTAACAAAATGGCGGCATGTAATGTGCGCGCAACTGGCTATAAAGCTACGCATGGGTTGTGAATGGGCTTGATCAATCTACCTATTTATATCTGTGGGAGTGACAGGTGGAGACTGTATCTGAAATCTTCTAGCATTCAAGATCTGAAAGTAAGAAACTGTGAAGTTTGTCTTTAATCATGTTAGTCTATGTGTGCTAGATTCATGGTTATCCAAGATCCAGAGGAGCAAACACTCAAGAGGCAACTCGAAGTTCGTTGTTCTCGCCCGAAAGTGGCGTTACATCATCCTTAGTCCCATGCTGATCATTTCGTGCTGGCAATTGAATATAGTTTAGTTCTCTGTGTCTAGGCCCGGCTGCCTAGATGGAGTAAAATATCCAATATGCGGCAGGGTGCCTATTTCTGGCAGGGGCACTTTCATTCATCAATAAAACAGCTAATGAACATCATGTGTGCTTAGTCCCACTTTAGAGCACAAGCAGGAATTGCTCGCAAGTGTTTATGGGAAGTGACACCGGATCATGCTTAGTTATTGGCCTTTAGTCTAGTTTTGCATCAATGAGTAAAATGGTCCTTGCTGCAAAATAGTCACCTGTCGCAAACAGGGTATTTTACTAACTGCAAACCTAACGTTTGTTCTGTAGTATCTCAGTATGTAGGAGCTCCAGATCATAAATTTGAGATGCATGGGGATTGCAAAGTTTATATTGAGCCAAACTTACACAGTTTTTCTTTTAATAGAACATACACCTGTAGGAGCCCTACTCCTTTAATTAGCTTTGGACTTGAATCTTGAAATGATAATCCCTGTAGCAGCTCGTCGAAGCTAAACTGGGATGGGCTGTGCGATGACGACGTTGGCCGACGGTGCTTGAAGTGCTATTATACAGATGTAACTATTTACAATAAAATGTCATGTGCGTGCAAATAAAAATCAGGCTGCCAGGCTTACAGCATTTTGGACCCTACGGGAGGCTGCAACCTTCTGATAATTGGTAGGGCAGCCTTCTGGAAGGTGTCAACAGTAGGTGCAGTGACAGCGTTGCTTGGTAGGTGGTTCCAGATCCATACAGTGGATCCATGGACTCGACTGTTTAACAGGTGTACATGTAAATGCAAGAGTTCGATCCTCAGCCTCATGTAGGGCCTACCTCTGGCACTAATTTTGACATAAATTTAAGCTTTAGATTTAAGTTCACCTCTCTGAGTGTAATGTTACACCACCCTGTGCTTGTTAGCTTATGCATGTATGCACACATTTGGCAAGTGGTGACGATGACAGCACTTCAAAATCCAGTAATTTATTTTTGTATAGACTAGATCTAGATCTAGTATTTTCATTATCTATCACAGTATAATCAAAACACAACTTCTCTGCTATTCACTAGAAAGAGGTGCAAAAATGCAAGGAATGACAGGAAATGGCCTGCGTCTTCTTGGGAGAAGCTGCCTCTTTCAAGCAGCCAACAAGTCAAGAAGTGAAGTCTGGAAGATGGTCAGTCAGACCACTGCTTCCACAAGCTGTACTGAGGTAGGAATTTGCTCATATCATATTCTCTCTTTGCTTTAATGTGAATATATGTAATTGGTATATTTTATTGTCTTGGTGTCATTCAGAAAAACAGAGTAATATGGGTGAATATATACATGTAGAATAATCAGTACAACGTAAATCTCTGGTTTGCATGAAATGTTTCCTTGAGATGTGTCACAATCATGCAGCATATTTTTTTTTTGTTTCTAATTAAATCTGAATAACAAAATCCATGTTAGCAAGCAGTAGACATATAGTGAGATGTTTGTGATGCTTGCATTGTTATAAATCTATTCTTATGTAGCTTTATATTATCAGTGTTCTTTTAATTTCATTTATGAGTCTGATGTAAAGCAACCGAATCAGCCTTCAAGCTGCTGGATTGTTATTCTATATTTGCATAATAAACCACATTGAATTGAATTGAATTGAAAATTGTCATCCTGTGACTTTATGTGACAGTCAGTACTCCACTTGGGTTTTTGTTTTGCAAAGCTGTAGCAAAACTTAGATATTGTACATGCTCCTCATAAACAATGTAATTCAACCCCATTAAAATATTTTCTCAAATGAGAACAGAAGAGAAAGCCTGAATTGCAAAGATCATACTTGTGGACAGTGTTCAGTGATCATGTAAGAAAACCATGAACCTGCACACCACCCTTTGATGACATAAGATGGTAGAACTGAATTTCTGACATGATGAATATTTAAATGTCCCACCACGGAGGTGACCCACCTCCCTTGTCAAATTTCTTTCTGTGAACATCTCCACCATGTATGATTTCTTGCTTGAGCAAAGAGTACCATTAAAGATTTTTACATTCCAGGTTTGTCATTTAAATCTTCCTTCAGTGTATCACCTGCAGACATCTCTTGCACACATGTAGCAAGCTAAAAGTCTCCGGGCCATACACGACTCTCCCTCAAGCAGGGAGAGACCAATGGCTGACTGCATCCTCTACCGTACAGACTGCATGGCGGCCAGCAAGTAGCGGAAGGCAAAACAAGAGTAAAACTGGAAAGAAAGGGGTGAGTTACTGTATACACTGAATATTTCGCGAGGTTTTTATTTTCGTGAATTTCGCACGTCAGCTGCTATTCGTGACATTAAAAACACGCAAAAATATTGATTCTGATGCCGATATGAATGTGTCGTACGCGTACACATTTCTCCGTTCAGTACAGGACTCCACGATCGTGAATTTAACCATTCGCGAAATTGTCGGGCAGTCCCAATTCGCGAAAATTTAGACTCTCAAAATATATGGTGTATACAGCATTCTGTCTGACATGAATCCCATTTACTATAATTTTCATGTACATTACAAAATTATAATTCTGTTCAGTTTCCCTTTGTTTGCACTTATTGTATGTGGTGTTGCAATTATCATTAGATCAATGTAAAGTTTGCCCGCTTAGAAAGAATTCATTCTGGCCATAACGTTTTCCATAAAGCAAGCAGCTCAAGTTTATTGTACTGAATACATTAAGAGCTCATTTTCTGTCCCACTAGGAATAACATGCTCCTTATAAATCCACTGAATTTGTGTATGTACCCCTAGTACATAATTTGTGACTTGCATATTGTATATCCGAAGGTAACAAATCAAAATTGACTGCTTGACTAGACACGTGTGCAACCTTTACTACCCAGCTTTATGATCACTAAAAATCTTGCTTTGCATTGCCAGCCTATAACCTGGAAATCACTGCTTGTGACATTTGCCATCGGTGGATCAGCTTTGTACGTCTTCAAGTCTGCAAAGGAAAAGAAAGAACTACGTAAGCTTGCAGATTTCTTTACGGGATTTAGGGGATGTTATGATGGGATTAAGTCAGGAACTTATATCAACCCCAAATTAAAAGTATGGAAAATTATCACGAAAGGACTGACATTAGTCCGCGTTATAATAGTCTTGGTGTTAAATCATGAAAACAACAAAAATGATATGCAAAAATAACAGCCTTCACAGTAATTATGGCAAACCAGGATGTTATGTAAAACCAATGCATTCTCACCAACTGCTATGTTGCAGCAAAATTTTGTGTCTGAATATTTCATTCTAAGATGTTGATCTACAAAAGCACATTAGTTCAGCCATGCAATAAAATTCTCATTTTCTGTCCAGTCTGAATGAAACTTTCACCGTATTGCTTGTTTGACCATTTTAAATTCAGCTGGAACGCTGATTTGAATTTCCCTTTCATTCAATTCATTATCTCTCAAATATTGTCCTTGCAGCCACAAAAGCACCAAAGTATTGTGATATTAATATATTAAAGGGGTCGTATAGTTTTGGTAGAGACCCATTTTCAGGTTTCTAACATTTTTTGGTGAGATAATGAGAAACCTCTTATGAAATATGAAAGAACATGTAATTCCATGAGGAATTCAACATTTATTTGATGAAAATTGATTTTGAAATGGCTGAGATATCCAAAACAGAGCAATTCAATAAGGTGTGGGACCCACATTTTATTACGATCGCTTTGTTTTACTTTGTTTTTTGATGTTTCAGTCATTCCAAACCCGATTTTCATCAAATAAACTTTGAATTCCTCTTAAAATGGTATGCTCTGTACTGTTTCATGTGTTTTCTTGGTATCTCACAAAAAGTTAAAAGCCCGATTCTCATCTCCACCAATACTGCACTATCCCTTTAATACGATATCCTACAACATTTCTGACCCTCAGAGATACAGAAAGAAAGGAACAAAGCAGTGGGCAAGGCTGCAATAGGCGGACCATTTGACCTGATTGACACGTCGGGTCAGCGCAAAACAAACCAAGATTACCTTGGGAAGTGGATCCTGCTCTACTTCGGCTTCACACACTGTCCAGACATCTGTCCGGATGAGCTGGAGAAAATGATCCTCGCTGTCAACAAAGTCAGTGAGTACTCCAAAACTACCTCTGTGCACATGTCACAGCTTCTTCTCTTGACAAATATAATGTCTTGTGCAGATGACTTCACGTTACAATGAAGTCCTTGGTACCAGCCATTTTCTTTCACTTTATTTGAATTTTGTTAAAGCTGAACAAATGTAAAGATACTATAATAATAATTTTGAGATTTACATGTTTAGTTCGTTGTGAGAAAAATTTTGTGATAACCGCATTCATTATAATGGGAGCACAGTCTAATTTTAACAAGCTCTTGTGCTCACAATCCATTCATTCATGGCATGCTGTGTGAAATTTGATGTAGATCAGATAAACTGACTGGGAAATGAGACCATATCCTTGTTTCCATTATATCTAATGGACAAAATCCACTGAGGTGAGGTGATGAATGATCTTATTTGTTCAAACCTAGTTTCAGAACATCTGCCCAAGCTGTTAAAGTATGCAGACTGATGTGGAAATCAGTATACATGGCACATCTGTTAAAGTATGCAGACTGATGTGGAAATCAGTATACATGGCACATTATTACCATGAATGAATGAATGAATGAATGAATGAATGAATGAATGAATGAATGAATGAATAAATAAATAAGTAAAATTTTGCTATATGAGGATCAGAGAGCAGTTCCATGACCCAAGCTTATTGGTGAAAGTCATTGCATGTCCTGCAGAATCAACAGGCGTTAAGAATTTGCACTTGGTCCCAAATGAAAGAGCAGCCAGTATTTGTTGTATAAAGCAAACAACACACAATATTCTATTGTGAAAGCATTTCCAAGATCACAGCAAATTCAGATTGCTCACCAGCCATGCACATGGACCAAAAAACAGATAAACCATCACAGTATGGAGTAGCTGTCCTGTATCACACACACACACACACACACACACACACACACACTCATGAATGGTGGCTGTAATGTGAACAAATTATGATATCAATCACTGATTTAAGTGTGAGCACTTCCCCATTTCAATTTTGATATTTTTTTTTTCAATTAATAAAAGTATTTCCTACCCTGGCAGTCAACCGATTGGAGGCCATCAATTGGAAAGCAAAGTGCAGTCGTATGTACCAATCATTGGTATATACTGTGTATATGCAGTCACTTCGTTTTGTATCTTTTGTTCCACAGATGGCAGTCCCAACCTGGAAAAGGTCATACCTATCTTCATCACCATCGATCCAGACAGGGACGATGTGGAGACGATGAGGGAATATGTCAAAGGTAGGACCATCTTCACTTCTACTCTTCAAATAATAAAGAATATCAATAAAGTTTTAATTTGCACCAGGACACAACAGTGCAACTAGTATTTATGTTCATTTAAAAAAAAAAAAAGTTGAGGTGATTTGTGCAGTTCTGCCAAAATTTATTCAGAGACTCCAACCCCAAGCACCTTCTGATCTGGAGATTCTCTCGCCCGAAACCCCTAGCAAACGGGAGACTCCAAGTTGATGTGTGCGAACCGCGAAGTTCCTAGGGTTCTAGATGTTCTCTGGTGCTATCTAAGGCTTATTTTTTCAACATACGATAGCAATAAGTAAGAAATCCTTTCCACCGGGAGACACAGAGCCAGGGCGGGAGAAATCAAATCTCAAGCGGGAGAGCGGGAGATTTTGCAAAAATGGGCTTTCGGCGGGAGATCTCCCGTCGAAAACGGGAGAGTTGGAGTCTGTTTATTGCATGACTGCTTCTGAGCTGAATATTTGTGTCATACCTTTATATGCAACTAATCTGAGTAAAAAAAAAAGGAAAGAAAAGAGAAAATAATATGCAGAATCAAATTGCAATTTTAGTTTTACTTTTGCTTTCCTTTTTGTTAGGTAACAGTAGAATGCTCTTTTTAGTCATGTGAAAAGCTTTTCCCCCGATTCCAGGAAAGATTGTTGTATATTTTGCATTTGTAAATTAGGAACTCATAATGTAGGAAAGTAGATGGTATAAAGCCAATGATTGTTAATGCAAATTGCAACTTACTTAACAACCTGCACGCTAAATGATGTCGGCTATTATTAGTGAGATCGTCAGGATCAAGTATGAAGTGTGTAGCCCCACAAGTGGACACCAGGAATTTGGTCTCTGCTCTACCTTCTCTCACGGTGGATGCTTCTCTTTCGCAGAATTTGACCCAAACCTGGTTGGGCTGACAGGCAGCCGAGAGAAGATTGACGAGGTGGCCAGGAACTTTCGAGTTTACTTCAGCATGGGACCAAAGGATGAGGACAATGACTATATTGTGAGTGGCATTTTCAGAAGTCTTTTCTTTTGTTGTGATAAATAACTTCTAGGTGAATTGTCTTCCCTACCATGTTCTCTACAATTATTATCTTTTTAATCTCTGTCTTATATGACAATTTTTTTATAAGGGTAAAACTGAGTAATAGACAGAAATATACAGTTGTACAATGTACATGATGTATGTAGATATACAAGATGGCATGCAGTTCTGATGGGTATACTGAACTAGCTTCAAATCAATTTGCAAAAAATACACTTATATGTTGACATTGTCATGGGTAAATGAATCAACATGTCAAGTCACAAATCTGTACAGTAGTGAGTGAACTCATTATATTACAATGAAACAACTTAGTATTGCACATTACATTGCTTTTGAGCAATAAATCATATACCAATACAGTAGGCTAGTTTGCTAGTATATTCAAACTTACAGGCATTTTTTTTTTCTGCCAGAGACCAGACCTTCTAATAAGCTATTCCATCCCCTGTACATAATTCATGCATTTTAGTACTTTCAATACTCTCGCTATAACGAAGTTCGTGGGACAGCAGTTTTCTTTCATTATTCGAAATTTTCGCAAATACACATGTATAGCCAAACAATTATGTACATAAGGGCATATACAGTGTAGATGATAATTTGGGGACTTGAATTTTTACTTTGCTGTAATGAAAATGTTGTTATAGCAGTGTTCGTTATGACGTGAGTGTACTGCACAGTTAATTTGTATTGTATTACAAGCCTTGGCCAAGTTATCTGGATGTCAGGAAAAGTCTTTGTTAATGAGGTATGCATAGAAATTGAAAGTGTGAATAAGTTGGGCTGTTTTGTGTGTAATTCTGTATCAAGTGCATGTATCAAGTTGTAATGAGCTTAGCGATCGCTGTGAATCATTCCCAGGTTGACCACACCATCATCATGTACCTGATTGGACCAGAGGGTCAGTTTCTGGACTACTATGGTCAGAACAAGACGGACGAGCAGGTGGCTGGTGGGATCGCCTCACACATGAGGAAGCACAAAGCTATCCAATCAGCATCTAGTTGAAGTGGAGTGGACGTAGAGAGATACCTGTCGTTGACTTGATACATTCTGTATTTTATTACCCATCAATTTTTGTGAAATGTCACAACCGGTTTGTGAAGAGCAGCAAGCCCAAGTACTTTCAAAGTAACAAAATACATTCTGATTTCTCACTTATCAGCCCAAATTCTTCCAGTCATACCCAAATTTGTAAATGGCAGAAATTCATGTTCACATCATGTTGTATACGTCCAAACACTTAATTATCTAAGTATTTATTGTGTTGATAAGGGAGAAAAACATCAGCTTTTCAAAACTGGCAAAGAATTCAAGTATTATCAGTATAAGAACAAGAGTCATCAGACATGTTATGGAAGCTGTTTCAAGAGTTTGTGGTCCAGACAAGTTTTCCCAGTTTTATTCCCAAATGATATGGACTTTTCACTATCTAGCAGTTCCCACCAGTGTGCAGAGTGGCATATGACTTTGAGATTTGAAAAATTGAGTATGACATTCACAAAATCAAGGTTTTGCACCTTACTGCAACAACGAAATGGAAAGCATGCACTGAATTGCAATAATTGAATGCAAAATTTCAGGCAGTTCCTTGAACGAGCCATACATATCCCATTGTGAATGCAATTATGTTTTTGAAGCACATTTGGTGTTACAGCAATTTGCGTGTACTGATGTGGAAACTACTCATTTTGACAGTTTCAAAGTTTACGTGGATATGTGGATATGTCTGTTTAGAGGTCATCCAATGAAGAGTTTTATTGCAAAATGGACTAAGCACCATTTTTAAACATTTTGAAGTAAATACATCATCAGATAGAGCAAAACCAAACCTTTCCATCGATACATAACTTGTAACATAACAAGGAATATTTATAAAGTTATAATTAAAAATATGCCATATCTTCTTTTTTATTTTCTTTGTTTTTAGCAGATTAATTCACTAATATCTCAACATATCAAGAGTGGACTTAACTCGTTTTGCAATAAAACTCTTCAAATGCAAGTGACTTCATAGGTTTCTTGTCTTTTGGCATAGTCGTGCAATCACCGTCAAGACCCACATAATGATTATACAACAAGCAGGTTAGTGCTGTTCTGAGCTTGGCTTCCATCAACCGTTGCGGCTTCACAGCTTCTCACTTCTATGAAAGTGTTTCTGAGTATCTAAAACATTATTTGTACATTATCTCTGAGAGCAGAATTTGCCACATAGAACAGACATACTGGCAGTGTCATTTATCGAATGTCCCAAGAGTACCAGAAACTTTATTTTTTGGTCTGATATGTGGAATCTATCCATATAATTTCTGTATAAACTTCTCTGCTTGTTTCTGTTTTAATATCTATCTTCTGAGTTGGATGATATGGAAATACTGTTTTTTGATTCCCTTTTTTTGATTCCCTTTCAACAAGTATAAATGATGTACGCGAGCTTTACTGTATTTTGTTTTAGATAGACGGCGTTATGTTTGGTCCCAGTGATCCACATGATCATGTGATATTGTCGAAAATGTGAACTCTCTTGAAAACAACAGTTTCATATTGACAGAAAAAAAGCAAGCTGCTCCTGTGTTGTAAAAGCATGAAGGGATAGTGAGTCATAATCATTCTGTCCATGATTCAAATTCATCAGGAAGGTGTCAGTTTGTTTGTTATGGAGAGCTATCTGGAATAAAATCGCTCAGTCGTGACTTAGAAAAAGATCTTTAGGGTTCTATGTTGTCATTTGCATTAGTAGGTTATTCATACTTCTAGCTATGTCAGATTATCAACAGCTATGCCTCATTTCTCAGTATTTATTAGATAAACAAATGAATACATGTATATGTATATATACACAAATACGTCCGCACACACACTCACATTATATGATTGATATTTCTGTTTTTCTTTTTATAATACATATATATATTATATGTATATTATATAATTATGTTGTCTATCCTTATGTCTCTATATGTACACAGATATATATAGCCAGAGAGAGATCAATTATGACGATTTATCGTCTGACTTTTTTAGCTCACCTGAGCCGAAGGCTCAAGTGAGCTATTGCGATCGCTCTTCGTCCGGCGTCCGTCGTGCGTCGTCCGTCGTGCGTCATTCGGCGTCCGTCGTGCGTAAACTTTTTACATTTTCATCTTCTTTAGAACCCCACGACCGATTTTCACCAAATTTGGCAGGTAGCATCCCTAGGGGGATAGGATCTCAATTTGTTCAAATGGGCACCATGGCCCACCTGGGGGGCCCCAGGGGGGCCCAAACACCCTACAATTAAGGAATCTTTAAAAAATCTTCTTCTCTAGAACCAGACGTGATAGGGCTTAGTTGATACTATGAGTAAGTACATTGATGACTGTAGTTTCAAGTTTGTTCATGGGGGAACCAGGGGTGCCCCCCTTGGGACCCAGGGGAGGGGTCCTAATGGGGCCTAAATTGTACATTTTCATCTTCACTTTGAGATCGCCATGTCTGATTTTCACCAAACTTGGTAGGTAGCATCCCTAGGGGGATAGGATCTCAATTTGTTCAAATGGGCACCATGGCCCACCTGGGGGCCCCAGGGGTGCCCAAACACCCTACAATTAAGGAATCTTTAAAAATCTTCTTCTCTAGAACCAGAAGTGATAGGGCTTAGATAATACTATGAGTTAGTACATTGATGACTGTAGTTTCAAGTTTGTTCATGGGGTTGGCGGAATCAGGGGTGCCCCCCCCCCCCCCCCTTGGGACCCAGGAGAGGGGATGGGGAGAAGTCCTACAGTTGTAATGTAATGTACATGTTCATCTTCTTGAAAACCTCACGATGAATTTTGACCAAACCTTAGGTAGCATCCCTAGGGGGATAGAATCTCAATTCCTTCAAATGGGCACCATTTCCCTCTTGGGGGGCCCCTAGCCCCCCCCCCCCCCCCCACACACACACACATTAAGGAATATTTAAAATCTTCTACTCTAGAACCAGAAATGATAAAGCAAAGTTAATACCATGATTTTTAGCTCACCTGAGCCAAAGGCTCAAGTGAGCTATTGCGATCGCCCTTCGTCCGGCGTCCGTCGTCCGTCGTGCATAAACTTTTTACATTTTCATCTTCTTCTTGAAAACCCCAAGACCGATTTTCATCAAACTTGGCAGGTAGCATCCCTATGGGGTTAGGAACTCAATTTGTTAAAATGGGCACCATGCCCCACCCAGGGGGCCCCCAGGGGGCCCAAACCCCCCAAAATTAAGGAATCTGTAAAAATCTTCTTCTCTAGAACCAGAAGTGATAGAGCCAAGTTAATACTATGAGTTAGTACATTGATGACTGTAGTTTCACATTTGTTCATGGCAGAATCAGGGGTGCCCCCCTTGGGACCCAGGGGAGGGGGGTGGGGAGGGGTCCTAATGGGGCCTAAATTATACATTTTCATCTTCTTCTTGAGAACCCCATGACCAATTTTCACCAAACTTGGCAGGTAGCGTCCCTAGGGGGTTAGGATCTCAATTTGTTAAAATGGGCACCATGTCCCACCCAGGGGCCCCAGGGGGGCCCAAACCCCCCAAAATTAAGGAATCTGTAAAAATCTTCTTCTCTAGAACCAGAAGTGATAGAGCTAAGTTGATACTATGAGTTAGTACATTGATGACTGTAGTTTCAAGTTTGTTCATGGCAGAATCAGAGGTGCCCCCCTTGGGACCCAGGGGAGGGGGGTGGGGAGAGGTCCTAATGGGGCCTAAATTATACATTTTCATCTTCTTCTTGAGAACCCCATGACCAATTTTCACCAAACTTGGCAGGTAGCATCCCTAGAGGGTTAGGATCTCAATTTGTTAAAATGGGCGCCATGCCCCACCCACGGGCCCCAGGGGGGCCAAACCCCCCAAAATGAAGGAATCTTTAAAAATCTTCTCTAGAATCAGAAGTTATAGAGCTAAGATAATACTATGAGTGAGTACATTAATGACTGTAGTTTCAAGTTTGTTCATAGCAAATCCAGGGGTGCCACTCTTGGGGGCAGGGGGGGGGGGGGTTGGGAAGGTCCAAATGGGGGTCTGAATTGTACATTTTCATCTTCTTCCTGAAAACCTCATGATGGATTTTTGTCAAACTTGGCAGGTAGCATCCCTAGGGGGTCAGGATCTCAATTTATCAAAATGGGCACCATGCCCCACCCAGAGGGCCCCAGGGGGCCCCCAATCCCCCCAAATTAAGGAATCTTAAAAAATTTGGGCCCTTATTGTACATTTTCATCTTCTACTAGAGAATGCCTGGTCAAATTTTAGTAGAGCTGTGAATAATTTAGATTAGTGACTGCGTGAAAGGTGAACTTACGATACTCAGGTGAGCGCTAGACCCGCGGGTCTCTTTTTACTCTTTTGTAATGGACACAAACTATTTCACAAAAAGATTTGTATGTGCAAGCCAGTGTGCCATGGGAGGCTTGTGCAATGATAACATAACCATAACCATATACAGTGCACTCGCGTTATAGCGAACAAGATTATATTGACACGCTTGTTACAAGGAAGTAAACATTCATGTCAAAAGTTGACCATCCAAATGCATTTTATGTACTTTACTGTTCGGCTATAACGAAAGAAAAATGCAGGTTCCGATGAGTTCGTTATAACAGGAGTGCAATGTACGAAGTATGTAAATATATTGCGGTTAAAAAGAAGAAAAAAAAGAAAGAAAGTGAAATTTCAATGCTATAATTTTCTTGTTATATTACCATAATTAATGTCTCTCCACGAAATGTCTGTCTTTCGGTTTATCTAACGCTACTCCCTTTTGTGAAGTTTATGAGATGAGAACAAGGTGTGGGTTTTGTCCTTGGGCCTTCCGGCACCACTGTGTAAGACAGCCATCGTTTAAACGCACCATTACTCCGTGGCTTGCAACTGGCAGGTGATTTGAAGAGTTCGGCAAACACATTCAATCCATAGTGACAGTGAACCCCTTCAGAGTTGGGGGGGGGGGGGGGGAGTGGAGGGGTGGCATCGTCCTTTTGCTGCACCATTCGTGTGTAGCGATCTGGGGAAATCACGAGAAAATTACATCGAATCCCACAAATAAAAAAGGCAAATGCTCTGAATCGTGAAAAATATAGTAAAGCTGAGCCGGTTTATTGCTGCGATTTCATACATACTGGAAAGCCGACATGACGAGGTCGACTCGACTTGACTCTCTGCAGTGATAGATACCTCATCTTTAGTGAAAAAACAAAACAAAAACGAACAAACACTTTTCGGTCCATTCCACCACACTCTGGATTATGTGATCTAAAATGCATACGAGTATACAATGTACTACTCACATTTTGCAATTATGCCAGTTGTCACATTGTTTTTGTATTATTCACCAATTCTTAAGTATAAATGTAACGGACATACGTAAGAACACCACCTGAAACGAAGCAAAACGAAACAAAACAAAAGAAAACGAAACGTTCCCCGCCCCTGTTGGAAAACGTGGAACCACTCTTATCTTTTCACTCTAAGCGGTATAAAATGTGATACAATGTATCTCGTTTTACGAGGTAGCTCGTTATAAGTGGTATCTCGCCATTAACATCCATCCGGTTGTCAGTTTACTTCACGTACACGATTAGGTAGTAATAGTTGATAGATTTTTAAGGTATGATCTGAATTTGATTTAATAAATCATATTTATTTGTAGCTGCTGTTACGTATAAGGTATACTATACGCAGCAATATCACATAAATTGTGCGCTATTTTAAAGAGAAAAGCTTAGACAAGCTTGTATGAAAAAAAAAAAATCCATTTTGCCAAATCGCCATCTGTCAATATTTGGTATGGCAGGACCGGAAAATTGATCCTCTTTAGTCACAACAATAATCTACTGCGTATACAAAAAATACAACAACAAAAATGAATTCTGACGCCATGTGAAAGCGCACAAAAACATACAACCCGTTTGCAGCAAAAACAATGTACAATGAGTATGACGAGTGCGCAAGTGCGGAAGCAGGTATCAGCTATAAAACAGCCAAAATACAGACTTGGGTAACACCGCGCGTTTATGCATGCACAGGCACTGTATACATCTGTAATTACGATATTCAAATTGAAAATGCATAGAACTGTTTCACGGCACTCTCTTCAGAGAGAGAGAGAGAAAAAATAACCTTACCGCCGCCATACTTCAAGATCTCTATCTATTTCTATTTTAGTGCCACTTACGTACTTCCAGGTTGAAAAAAGTGTGGGGGCCCAAAGTGATGACACCATATGTATTCCTTTGTATGGTGCACAAAAAGTGTGGGGGCCCGAGCCCCCACGGCCCCCACGGCTGCTCCGGCCCTGTTATAGATGTTCATTTTACACTCTGTCAGCGCACAACTCCACTGAGTGTACATAGCTTACTAGAGTATCGGCGTGTGATTTTCCCATTAGGGAGCTTTAGATTTTCGCGACGGGGACGTTCAGAGGAAAAGAAAAATGTTCTGAGCGTGCGCAGAAACGCGCGTCAAGTCGATCTATTCATAGCTTGCGTCGTCTGAGTTTTTCACTACACGCGTTCTGGGCTATTTCTACGTCCGCTCAATTCACGACGTAGAGAGCTACTTCATGCACCCATCATAATATGGGGGCGCCATTTTATTTCTTATTAGTTGCGTCTCGGCGTAATCTAAAGCTACTTTTCAACACGACGCAGGGAGAGGGGAAAACGTCCAACGCAAGCGTCGTCTCAAACGTCCGCGCTGCAAATCTAAAGCTCCATAATAACAACAAGCGACAACACTGAGTAACAAGCAACATCCATTGTAATGAGAGGTATTTCCATATCAATGTAAGTTAAATTCCTGATATAGAACCATAGGCACGTTTAAAACATGAAAGCTGGAAAGAACCTGTTCATGAGGTCCAAATGCCGATCATAAGCATGGCCAATAATCATGGACGACTGTGTTAAATTTGGGTGAGGTATATTCTATAAAGTTAGCAAAATCTGCATCTTGGTCTTCGTCGAACGAAATTTCCATGAACTGAAGCAGACAAGGGCGGATCTAGCAGTTTGCTGGGAGGGGGGATTGACCCAATGACAATCTCTAGCGACATAGAAATCGACTGATAAGAACAAAAAAAAATATATATCTTCACATTTTTTCCCCCGACACACTGTGTGGGTCTGTTTTTCTAAGCACACCACATTTTCACTAGGCAGCTTAAGGGGGGGGGTTAAACCCCCTACTCCACCCCTGTAGATCCACATTCACTCTCCCATCCATCGTTTTCAGAGAATTTCACGTCACAATGAACTGAAAGTATAAAGATACGGAAATGCATAACGTAAACGTAGAGTAAATCTTCTCTTCTTCCCACCAATGTTAGAAAGACTGAACGTGTGGTTTATTGACATGTTTTGGTCTGATTATTGGTGTTCATTTCTTTATTTCACTTGTACAGATGGAATACATGAATTGTATACAACTGTACTAGGCTTTTCATGTTTTTTCATGTTTCTTGCTTTAGACGATACTTTTTTTTATTTCTCTTACAGAATACTGTTTTCTCTCTGCATGAAAAACATACTTATAATATATTATGTGTAATACCTGTACAAAAGTGTTGAGGTGGGCGGATACGTCGATGTAGTGAAGATGGATGGATAGACTGATACGTAGACTGATAGGTAGACTGATAGATAGATGGATAGATGGATAGATGGATAGATAGATGGATAGATGGATAGATGGATAGATGGATAGATAGATCGCGAGAGAGAAAAAGCAGTATACTCAGATGATAATAGACACAATTTGAAGAACTAGTAGTATAATCAAGTAGAATGAGATTACAGCTATAGCATTTTACCCAATAACAAAATAGTAATAATTATGTGCATAGTAATTCAATCACGATAAATATTATCTATCAAATTGTCGCATGTAATAAAAATTATGTAGCAGAGTAGAAAACAAGTACTTTTCATACTAAAGCGTTGAAATAAGAATATCAATCTGTCGTTGATAAATTAGTGTCCGGATGACGCAAACGATTTTTTTTTTCCTCGTTGCCCATCCATTGTCAGCAAATATCCACGCAGAGACATTCTCTCTCGGCTACAGTTTCTCTTTTCATATATCATATTATTGCTTGTTGTATTAAGGAGCTAGGGGTTTACTCCGGCCCCATCATCGGAGATGAGTTCCATGAACGGTTTCTGCAGGACTCGGAGCTCCACCCCTTGGTATTTGCGCGGCGGCTTCTTGCGGCACAGTCGGCACGTGATCAGATTCATCAGTCTCGTTGAGGGCGCCAGCACGTACTGAGAAAAATAAAGCAACAACCATGATAAAGAAATATGAGACGGCATCATCATAAGGGCTGTCTTATTACCCTTCTGTCTTAAAGGGAATGTAAAGTTTCGGTTCAGACCTAACTTCACGTTTCTAACATTTTTTATTGAGATAATGAAAAACCACTTTTGAAATGTAAAAGAGGATGTAATTTCTAGAGGAATTTAATGTTTATTGATTAAAAAAAATGTTTTGAAATGGCTGAGATATTCAAAATAGAACGAAAATAGACTTTAATATTTTAAAGTCTATTAAATCAAAGATTAAAATCACTTTAATCTTTTAAAGTGATTTACAGTTTACCGTACTGATATGGGATGTGTTCTACTAACATTATGAACTAAATTTTTCAAAAAACATTTCAATCAACATTTTCCATTCAATAAAGTGTTTGTTATTTTAAAGAACGAAAGAAGAGAGAGAGAAAAAAATGGGGCCCTATACAAATAATTTGCCCCAGACAGCACTTAACATAAAACAAACATTATAAATCTTAGAGAGATATAAACAAGAATATTAAATCTTAGAGAGATATAAACAAGAATATTAAATTGTTCTACTATACCATTTATATATTCACAGAATCCACGTGCACATTTGGGGCAAACTCCCCATTAAATATCGGTGTCATTTACTCTTCATTTTGCTTCTAATGATGTTGAGCTTACCTCGATGCTCATGGAAGCCATGAAGCTAATAACTACGAGACCCAGTAGGACAAACTTGAATGTCAACGATGGAATCACGGTCAGCTGTAATGAAACATAGTTTGTTTGTTTTTTTTTTATAAAGAATTGATTCAGAGACAAAGAAGATAGGAATCATCCGTTGCCACGCGACGAAAGTGTATCTCCCTGGTCGTTAAAGTATTGGGGTGAAGAGTATGGCATGATGGACCTTTATATCAAAGGGGAAAAAGACAAAGCAACCTAGATATGACTTTGACCGTACAAAAGTATAAGAGTAAAATAAAGTAAAAGAGTACTGAGAGCTGCATGTATCATCAAAAAAACAAAAGGAATCTGTTTTGACCATCAAGAAATCGAGAACAAATTTTTAGCATGTGACGTCACCTGCAGTGGCGTACATAAGACACCGACCAAAATGATTTCTGACCCTATAAAAGATGGATCATAGGGAGCAGCATTACCAGAAACGAAAGAGGTCTGAATTTCACCATGATGCATGAATTTTGAAATGAAACAAAAAATGAATTTAAATAACCTATCAAGAAAATGAATGGTAGAGCACACACAATAAAACACAACATAGTGGCGACCTTTGCCAATAAAAGGCGGAACATTGGGGGCAGCATAACTAAAGCTCGTACATATCCAAGTTTATTCAAATGAAGGATTCTTGCGTAGAGTTGTTTTAAGAAAACCTTGTTAATCAGTTGTGATGCCACCAAAAGTCATAGGAGGCTATATCTTGTGTCTTTAGTACACTTCAATACCGAACATTGCCGAATTGGAATAAAATCTGTCAATAAACGTTGCCAAAATGGCGGCGGCGGAGTATTACGGCAGAATCCAAGTATACCCACTCATGTCAGGTAAACGTACAATGTAGCTGCTTTTAGTATTGTTTTATCCTTATGCTTTACACATTGCGTCTGTATTCTAATGGATACTGGAAATCTAATCACTCATTCATGTTCACACACACACACACACACAAAATGAATTATTGAAAATAATATTTTCTCTCTACACTTAAGGCATTAACAGAAAATCCTTTGGTTTGTACGATATGGGTTGTTTGTCAAGGAATTCGATTTCTGTCACGTGTACAGGTATCAATTGTCATTATGATATCATTATCAGTCTCAAAAAAAAAAGTGAGTGGATAAACAAATATAAATATGCCTTTCACCAGCTCTTAGCAGAATTTGACGACAAGAATCATTCCCGTATCTTTTAAAATCAGGGTTTGCATAAAGATTAATCAGGTACGAAAGACTAAACGCGCCGAACGTTTTATGTACATTCAAGAAGTATTTTTTGTTTGTTTGTTTGTTTGTTTCTTGCCTTTTTGTTCTTTTTGTTTTTTACTTATAGAAATGTCTCTTACACCCTCTCTATAAAGAATAGTATTAGTGTGGGCAAGTAGTTGAAGAGGTTGTCTCGGAGTAAACGGTGAGCTCTCCTTAATACAAACACGTTTATAAGGAAATTCTCTGGTTTTAATACATCGAAGTAAAATAATGCTCAGGTCAAAAAAATTATCATCTATAGGTCTATATATCTTTATCATGTTTGTTTACTCTCCTATAGCGGACATGACGAAATTTCGATACCACGAAAAACAGAATAATCGCCTGTGCCGAGGACTCTGTTATAAGGGGAGTACACTGTATAAGGGTAACATCACCTACAGCCATCTTACCTGAAAAGCTTTGACGATCTTTGGGGGAGAGGCAAAGAGGAATCCAAAAAGGATGAAGAGCTGTACGCAGAAAACCACCAGCAGTGGGACTGAAATAAAACACCGGACCAAATGCCACAAGACCTTTTAAAAAATATTGTTACCAGTTTGCATCATCCATCAAGCATGAATCAAAGGAACAGAAAGGGAGACGTGTCACCACATCGGACATATATTACAGTTGTGGTTGTGGAACTCAAACATATCACATGCGTTCACAAACAATTAAACCAGCAATTTCAGGAGCAAACATACACGCAATTTGGAGGATGTGGATAATACTGTAAGTGGACATTGACCCTTGCATAAATTAATCAACTAGATTTCCTCTTATTTCTTTTAATCGATTAGGTGAAGCTTTATCTTTGCACTAGCTTCCTGTGAAATAGCCTACCAACGATGGCTTTTAGGGGAAAGGGATTTTAGTTGTGGAATTATCGACCCAAAGCATACGTTGAAATAAGTTTGTACGTTAACCAATGGGGCAGCCCTAACGCTAACCCCTAACCCAGCATATCTCAAAAGTTATATATCTAATTCACGTGGCACATGTTTCCACGAATGAGAGTTAAAATGTTGTATATCAGCTAGCTTTACTTGTTTTGATCTATTTCATTTGATGGCCGATAAGGATGATCTTACAAATAATCTGTTCAATCTTAAGTCATTTTGCTTCTGACGAAGATTCTGCTAGGATCGAAAGCTCAGGCCCCTTTCGACTCCATTTTACTCCATTGGCTCGTCACTACTGGATAAGCAATTTTCAGCAACTCCCCCTTTTTGCTACATTAACAATAATCTGAAGACTCGGGGATGATTTGTAGATGGGAGGCGATGGGGGAGTAGGCCTACACCAGTGGCGGATCCAGAGGGGGGGGGGGGGCGCACGCCCCCCTTTATTTTTCGTTAAAAACAAAAGAAATAAAAAGAAAAAATGAAATGAAACCCGGAAGTGGCACCAGAAATGATTAGTCCCCCCCCCCCCCCTTTACAGAATTCCTGGATCCTCCCCTGTACACGTATGAAGGAAGCAAGTAAAGATTGAAAACAGTACAACTAGCAAGATGTTAGTCTCCGACGATTTCACTAAAATCCTGGGCTTTGACTGGCTGAGCAGCTCTGGTCAGTGACTGTTACTATAGTGATTGTCAGAGACTGACAACTTGTCGGGGCTGACAATTATCATGAAACGGCTGCCCAGGACCCAGTTTATCTCGCAGGGGGTAGTGTAAAACAAGAATCGAAACCCACTGTTCTTGTAGAAGCGGTTGCTGTAGGGTGGACCCGGTGTGTAGACGAAGGCGAAGATTAGGTAGAGGAAGTTTGAAACGAAAAAGACAGCCGTGTTCTCGTAGGACACCACGTTCCTATGGACCGAATCAATCTCGTGTGGCTCGTACCTGTACACGGATGGAAGGATTTTGAACATGATAGACATGGATAAGTGTTAATGTATACAGTATAACCTGTCTTAGCGACCACTTGTCAATAGCGACCACCTGCCGTATACGACCACTAAAAACGATTCCCTCCGAGAGAAAAATCATATTAAAGAATCTGCAAATAGCGGTCACCTGTCTACAACGGCCACTTTTTCGTCTCCCTTGGGTGGCCGCTATAGACGGGTTTGACTGCATTTTCTTATGGTACAGTCTTACGTCAATTACGAAAGGTTTTGTATCAAGGGAATTAACTGCGTATCTGATGAAATTTCCCACGTATTTCTAAATGGGTCCTAACGTATCAGTTGTCAACATAACAGTCCTTATTGTAGTGGAGAGAGAACGGTGGGGTGGAGTAGAGTAAGGAATACAAGGGTAACAATACTGCAAACTTTCGTCATCTGCACTACAACGTGTCCACTACTTCAAAGTCTTGTCGGTCAGTTGAAATTTCCTCAGTGTATTTGTCAGATATTTCGCGATACTATATTCCGCTGCATCCATATAAATCGTGAAAAGCGAAGTTCGATCTATGATTATACGCCACTAGCGGCGCCAGTGCAGCCACCATGCACTGGTCGTGGAAGGTCGGAGGCGATTCAAGTCAGTCCGGTCCAGTTCGAGTGCTACCTCTGCAATCTCTTCTGTCCATCGGAAACTTACCAGGGTTGCCGGAGGACCAGGACGAGGGTGACAATCTGGATGGCGAACTGGACGAGCACCTGTGAGATGAGGGCAAATACTATGGGTGGGGTGACGAGTTTGGTGTGCGGCCGTCTGGTCGAGATCTTGTCGTGAGCCTTGTTGCCACCAACTGGGGATCAGACAGAGAATAGACACGATTCTCCGGTTGAACATGTTTTCGAGGTCGATAGATGGATTCATTACAGGTAGGATATTATATCAGATTCTCCACTGCTCACGGTGTTATCAATGAATCAATTTTCAGTTTAATATCTTGGGATATATACTTGTATGTAGTTTTTTTTTTTTTTCAAGTTCATAGGAAGGATTATCAGTCAAATTCTGCCTCGCGCGGTGTTACATCAGCCTAATACGTTTTTATGTAGCATTATTTCTGAAAGTTTAAAGGAATGTATGAAAATCAGACCTTCCCTCTTAATCATTTTTTTTTCTCTAAAAAATTTCCGCCAAACATTCACTGATCAAAATTTTTCTGGGTATTTTTATGCATGCAAACGCTCACCAAGCTTCCCCTGCTATTCAAATCTATGAGGACGCAAATCATGTTCGTTGTCAAGAGTTGGGGTTACAAGTTTTAGTTACGGGGAGAGTGATTTGCATGGTTCGATTGGAATGCCGTACACTGGGAGACAACTTTTCCTTTAAACCCTTTCTGTGTCAGGGACTATGGACAGTGTGTACAATGCTACACAGGGATTTCTGTGCCAACTGGCTTTCAAAGCGCACAAACGGTTAAGCCATAACATGCTGGAACCATTGGGATGTTATACAAAGCGTACAGGGATTTTATAATCTCGTAGAAAGCTGTTAATAATAACATGTTGCAGCTATTGATAATACGCGTCTCATTTCACTCATTCAGAATCAATAAACCCATTCATCATCTTAAGTCTCGTCTTAACAGACCTCTGGTGGTCCTCCGGTGGTTTTCCGGAAGCTACCCCGCATTTACCCTGGTCGATCGCTGTCCACCATGTTGCGTCTTAACAGACACAATCTTCTCCAGAGGCTACCCCGAGGCTACCTTTATTTTTTTTTTCTGCGGCCTGTTAAGACGGGGCTTTACACAAACACTGATTGTAGTCCTATACACACCTGTGAGGACAAAGGCTGTACACAAGACGATGTCAAATATGAAAAACTGCATGTCGCCGATGTAGTATTTCACCTGTTGACGAGAAGCAATAGAAGATAATTTAAAAAGAAAAAAAGGCAACGGCATATGTCAATAATCAAGTACCTTGATATGTGTTTCGAAAACTCAGGCCTCCCGGTCGGGCATAATGTGGCAAATCTGAAGCACCAGTCGTGAACATACGATGCTAAATTTTGTACTTTCTAACTTCGTGTTGTTTATGTTCAACAGCTTTCCAACATTACTCCATATTGCACGAACACATTATGAAACTTGTTTTGCCCACTGAATATCCTCAAAAGCTTGAAACCAACAAATTGAGTGGGAAACGGTTTAAGATACAATTGTAGAGAATTCTTCATGGCTTTGACATCTTAGAAATACTGTCAAAAAACAAAAACAAAACAAAACAAAACTAATTAAAAACAAACAAACAAGAAAGCAAAACGAAAATCCCAAATTTCTCCGCTCTTTACTGCTTTAGGTTCATCATAGTACCAGGTAAACATTGTATTAGTAATTGTGATAAACTGTATTTATGGCGAAATTAACAACTAGATTGTATGCTTTAAATGCGATACCCAAGAATGGGAAACTTACGGAGGTAAGAACGGTAGCAGTAGCAAACATGACAAGACTGTACAGTGCCATGTATTTGAATAGACCAAATGATGTCACCATGGCACAACGCCCTTCCCTGTGTAATTGAAAAGATCAAACAGAAGGCTGGTGTGAGCACTTGACATACTTTTATCGTTACAGTTCGCTATTCCGATCAGAAGTTTCGTTAAGCCGAAAACGAATTAAGGTCGTAATTCCGAAGGTTCGTTTATTATTAGTAGTTTGCACCATCTATTCATTTTCGTATTGACGAACCTTCAGAATAACAAACATTACCCCATCTTTACATTCATACTTTAAGTACAATAACAGACTTTTTATTCATGATAACAGATCATTGGTTTGGATACGCTCCCTTAGATATCCTAGGTGGCCATACCAATCGTTACTGGCATACAATTTCGAATTTATGTTCTAATTGATCGTTTAACCCATGTATGAGGGCACCGTCCTCCAGTACAGCTTTGATATTATTATTATCATTCCGGCATTATCAAGATGATATTACAACACAGAGACTGCATTGCATTCCTTTCTACACCAGATTCTTGATAGTTAGGACAGTTAGGTGTTCACATTCGCTCTTTTGGTTAATTATTTTGAGAGACAAAACGACAAAACAAATGCCGCACTTCAACAAAATGACTGAGCAGCTAAAACATAAAAACAGAAATTAAGTAAATTTTGTTGTACGCACCATTTTTCGTTCTCTAAGATACTTATCAATTCTACTAAAAGCACATAATTATAGTAAAGTGTGATTATTTTTCGTAAGTTGAAGATGACGGTGAAGTGAAATAATGGGAAAGCGTTCCTCTTAATATTGCATGCATTTTTACCGAAGATGCACGAAAAGTATTTATCATGTGCATGTGTGTGTGTGTGTGTGTGTGTGTGCGCGCGTGTATTAAATTGTCTTCATTTATACATCTATAGGGTCGAATCCAGGAATTCCGTAAAGGGAGGGGCACAAAAATATTTCTGGTGAAAGGCTTTAGCACAATTCTCTGGTGCCATTGTAATCGAAAATTAAAGGGGGGGGAGGGCGCACGCACCTCTTTCCATTTTTTCTTTTCATTTATTTTATTTTCAGAAAATTAAAAAAGGGCACGCGCCCGGTGCACCCCCCCCCCCCACTGCATCTATGTGTTTGTGGACAAGATCTACTTCTTCACTTACTTGATGACTATCGGTACGCAGCTGATAGTGGCGGTCTTTGAAGTGAATGGGGCGGCCGCCGACGCCTCTGCTTGTGACAAGGCGATTCCCACATGAGCCTGTTTGAGGGCGCCACAGTCATTGGCTCCATCCCCACACATTCCGACCGAAAGCTGGAGAGCTTGCAGCTCCTCCACTAGCTGGGATTTCTGGTCGGGCGACATCCGGGCGAAGACTATTCCCTGGGCTGCGACCTGTCGGGAATCGCAGGAGGACGTTGTCGAGTGAAGGCCACCGCACATTATACGACTTTCGGTCGCACGACTGACCGACTTTGGATCTGAAGTAAACGAACGTGTTTATCTGACGCTATTGTGATTTATTTCGGATCCAAAGTCGGTCAGTCGTGCGACCCAAAGTCGTAAAGTGTGCGGTGGCCTTAAGGCGATATAATTTGGTACATGTTACCCGGGTTTAGCCTTAATTTTCCTTCTTCCTTTGTTCAATTCAATTCAATTGAAGATGATTTTATTTCCATATAAAGCAATACAAAGTAATATACATAACACTTACATAAGTACATGATATTTACCCTCCCCCCTCAAGCCCCCCTCATCTCAAGCCCCCAAGAGTATTCAAATCCCTTTATTATTGTATAGTAACGTTGAGAGGTGCAATAAAGGGCTTCATCTTTAAGGGTGGGATTTCACGGAGCACGCGAACGATTTGCGAAGGACGCGAATGGCAAAATCCAGCATTCGTATTTTAGTCTGCAAAAGTTCGCCAAACGAACGTGAGGGTTCGGAAGCGTCGTCAGTTGTTCGCGAATGTCGTTTTTACTTCGGCGAGAATTTCAAAAAAGTTTGAAATTTTTTGCGAACCTTTTCCGCACACTTGGTCGTGATTTGCTCGTGAATTGTTCTCGAAAGTGTCTTTAAAGGGGAAGGCTAGTAACTGATCAGTGGGAATCAGTGGAAATGCTGGGAGATGATTGTTCCAATCCTTATGGGATTCATTCAAGAGTTCATAGTATATCTATTGTTGTGTGAAAATGATTTGCTTCAGAACGGTCTCATATTCAAGTAATGTGCAGATTAATGCTCCGTCACTGACCAGGGACGCTAACCTGGAAGCATTAAACTGCACATTACTTGAATATGAGACCATTCTGAAGCAAATCATTTTCACACAACAATAGATATACAATGAGCTCTTGAATGAATCCCATAAGGATTGGAACAATCATCTTCCAGCATTTCCACTGAATCCCACTGATCAGTTACTAGCCTTCCCCTTTAAAGCCTCGTCATATGCGCAAGACCTTCGCAAGACACGCGCGATGTTCGCAAAATGTTCGTGAAACCCCAAACAGACTCCGAAACTTTGGAGAATGTCTCGCGTATGTTACGCGAAATCTGCGAAGTTTTTCCGATCATTTTACGACGTAATCGCAAACTGTTCGCGTACCTTTTGAGACATTCTCGCGAACGTTTAGCGCACGTTTGGGGGATGTATGACTTATACGTTTTCTACAGATAAAAATCGTAGCATATAACATCTAAACATCAAAGAATTATTAACAACTATATTATATAAAGACAGAAAAAACTGACCAGAAAGAATATAAATTATTAGTGGAAAAGTGAGCAAAGAAAATGGGATTCCATCGGGATTCGAACCCGAGACCTCCGGATTGCTAGACCGGTGCTCTACCGACTGAGCTATAGAAAGCCCTAGTGCAGTGTTCGTCCCAGAAACCCTTAATTCTCAATGCTCGGGTGGTCAGAAGCTATAGCAGTGTGTTTGTGTGTGACACACACGCACACACTTAAACCTGGCATAAACCCGAAGGATAATTCAACTTGGGGATAAATGCGAGGGATCACCGAAGTGATGCAGCTTTTTGAGTTTGTAACAAATAAAGACAGAAAAAACTGACCAGAAAGAATATAAATTATTAGTGGAAAAGTGAGCAAAGAAAATGGGATTCCATCGGGATTCGAACCCGAGACCTCCGGATTGCTAGACCGAGCATTGAGAATTAAGGGTTTCTGGGACGAACACTGCACTAGGGCTTTCTATAGCTCAGTCGGTAGAGCACCGGTCTAGCAATCCGGAGGTCTCGGGTTCGAATCCCGATGGAATCCCATTTTCTTTGCTCACTTTTCCACTAATAATTTATATTCTTTCTGGTCAGTTTTTTCTGTCTTTATTTGTTACAAACTCAAAAAGCTGCATCACTTCGGTGATCCCTCGCATTTATCCCCAAGTTGAATTATCCTTCGGGTTTATGCCAGGTTTAAGTGTGTGCGTGTGTGTCACACACAAACACACTGCTATAGCTTCTGACCACCCGAGCATTGAGAATTAAGGGTTTCTGGGACGAACACTGCACTAGGGCTTTCTATAGCTCAGTCGGTAGAGCACCGGTCTAGCAATCCGGAGGTCTCGGGTTCGAATCCCGATGGAATCCCATTTTCTTTGCTCACTTTTCCACTAATAATTTATATTCTTTCTGGTCAGTTTTTTCTGTCTTTATTTGTTACAAACTCAAAAAGCTGCATCACTTCGGTGATCCCTCGCATTTATCCCCAAGTTGAATTATCCTTCGGGTTTATGCCAGGTTTAAGTGTGTGCGTGTGTGTCACACACAAACACACTGCTATAGCTTCTGACCACCCGAGCATTGAGAATTAAGGGTTTCTGGGACGAACACTGCACTAGGGCTTTCTATAGCTCAGTCGGTAGAGCACCGGTCTAGCAATCCGGAGGTCTCGGGTTCGAATCCCGATGGAATCCCATTTTCTTTGCTCACTTTTCCACTAATAATTTATATTCTTTCTGGTCAGTTTTTTCTGTCTTTATTTGTTACAAACTCAAAAAGCTGCATCACTTCGGTGATCCCTCGCATTTATCCCCAAGTTGAATTATCCTTCGGGTTTATGCCAGGTTTAAGTGTGTGCGTGTGTGTCACACACAAACACACTGCTATAGCTTCTGACCACCCGAGCATTGAGAATTAAGGGTTTCTGGGACGAACACTGCACTAGGGCTTTCTATAGCTCAGTCGGTAGAGCACCGGTCTAGCAATCCGGAGGTCTCGGGTTCGAATCCCGATGGAAACCCATTTTCTTTGCTCACTTTTCCACTAATAATTTATATTCTTTCTGGTCAGTTTTTTCTGTCTTTATTTGTTACAAACTCAAAAAGCTGCATCACTTCGGTGATCCCTCGCATTTATCCCCAAGTTGAATTATCCTTCGGGTTTATGCCAGGTTTAAGTGTGTGCGTGTGTGTCACACACAAACACACTGCTATAGCTTCTGACCACCCGAGCATTGAGAATTAAGGGTTTCTGGGACGAACACTGCACTAGGGCTTTCTATAGCTCAGTCGGTAGAGCACCGGTCTAGCAATCCGGAGGTCTCGGGTTCGAATCCCGATGGAATCCCATTTTCTTTGCTCACTTTTCCACTAATAATTTATATTCTTTCTGGTCAGTTTTTTCTGTCTTTATTTGTTACAAACTCAAAAAGCTGCATCACTTCGGTGATCCCTCGCATTTATCCCCAAGTTGAATTATCCTTCGGGTTTATGCCAGGTTTAAGTGTGTGCGTGTGTGTCACACACAAACACACTGCTATAGCTTCTGACCACCCGAGCATTGAGAATTAAGGATTTCTGGGACGAACACTGCACTAGGGCTTTCTATAGCTCAGTCGGTAGAGCACCGGTCTAGCAATCCGGAGGTCTCGGGTTCGAATCCCGATGGAATCCCATTTTCTTTGCTCACTTTTCCACTAATAATTTATATTCTTTCTGGTCAGTTTTTTCTGTCTTTATTTGTTACAAACTCAAAAAGCTGCATCACTTCGGTGATCCCTCGCATTTATCCCCAAGTTGAATTATCCTTCGGGTTTATGCCAGGTTTAAGTGTGTGCGTGTGTGTCACACACAAACACACTGCTATAGCTTCTGACCACCCGAGCATTGAGAATTAAGGGTTTCTGGGACGAACACTGCACTAGGGCTTTCTATAGCTCAGTCGGTAGAGCACCGGTCTAGCAATCCGGAGGTCTCGGGTTCGAATCCCGATGGAATCCCATTTTCTTTGCTCACTTTTCCACTAATAATTTATATTCTTTCTGGTCAGTTTTTTCTGTCTTTATTTGTTACAAACTCAAAAAGCTGCATCACTTCGGTGATCCCTCGCATTTATCCCCAAGTTGAATTATCCTTCGGGTTTATGCCAGGTTTAAGTGTGTGCGTGTGTGTCACACACAAACACACTGCTATAGCTTCTGACCACCCGAGCATTGAGAATTAAGGGTTTCTGGGACGAACACTGCACTAGGGCTTTCTATAGCTCAGTCGGTAGAGCACCGGTCTAGCAATCCGGAGGTCTCGGGTTCGAATCCCGATGGAATCCCATTTTCTTTGCTCACTTTTCCACTAATAACTATATTATATATTATATTCAGAACTATAGTAGAGAAAGAAATGTTTGATATACAAAAAAAATCGCAGAATACACTTAAAATTAATCTTAAGTATGTAAAATTTCATTTGAACTATAGAGATTACATGTATGTGTCGGAGGAACTGAAAAAAAAAATCAAATGCTCGTTACTAGTGGAGAACGGTAGTACGAAAAAGAATGTAGGCAAGCACACGATAGAGAAATGAGAGAAAAAGAAAGGAGAAATAAAGGAAAGAAAAAATTCAACTCAAGACAGCTTCCACCTCTCCTAGGGTACATTTTCTCCCATGATTATTGGAAATGTTTCGCTGTTCGCATTTCCGTCGCGTGTTCTTCGTGTACGTAACATGCTGTACTTTAGCAATGATACACACGACATTCGCACAAACGTCGTGGAAACTTCGCACAAAATGCGCAACAATAGTTTTCGGCTTTATTGTCGGAACACATTCGGAGAAAATCTTTTCCGAATGTTGGATTTTGTCATTCGCGGCCTTCGCAAATCGTTCGCGTGCTCCGTGAAATCCCACCCTAAAGGAGACCTCCTTATTAATCATTTGTACTGAGTACAGAGTTTCAGAATTTATAGTTATTAAGATGACAAATAAGAATGTTTTCAAAATTTATAACAAATTCCAATGTTGCAACTGATTGACGAATTGCCCTACATCGACGTAAATAAGCACTGAATTGATCAGTGTTTTTTAGTAGTAGTCATGATAAAAAATCATGGGCGTACATACTCGAGCAGGATTCGAACCTACGACCTCCTGATCACCGAAAATGAAAACATCTCGACGGAAGAAATTCATGAATTTGAATAACAAAGCAGTACCCGCTGCATGCTACAAGGATTAGAACCAACACTTGCTGTCGGGCGAAAGCTCGGTGGTCTAGTGGAGATGACGCCTGTTCGGTGATCAGGAGGTCGTAGGTTCGAATCCTGCTCGAGTATGTACGCCCATGATTTTTTATCATGACTACTACTAAAAAACACTGATCAATTCAGTGCTCATTTACGTCGATGTAGGGCAATTTGTCAATCAGTTGCAATGAAAACATCTCGACGGAAGAAATTCATGAATTTGAATAACAAAGCAGTACCCGCTGCATGCTATAAGGATTAGAACCAACACTTCTGTCGGGCGAAAGCTCGGTGGTCTAGTGGAGATGACGCCTGTACGGTGATCAGGAGGTCGTAGGTTCGAATCCTGCTCGAGTATGTACGCCCATGATTTTTTATCATGACTACTACTAAAAAAACACTGATCAATTCAGTGATTATTTACGTCGATGTAGGGCAATTTGTAATTCATGAATTTAAATTCCAATGTACAAGGATGATGACATGCAGCCTCACCATAAGAATGTATGAGTTGAGGCTCAAGGAAGCAGAACAAAAGAAGAAGGCATGCATAGATTCTACACAGGTGAACTTGTAAAGCGAGCGGTATTGTAATGGAATGACACTGCTACATTTCCGAAATATCATGTGAGGCTCCTGTGTCATCAACACATTTCAGCGTTATTTTTCCTAAGGATTTTCAAAGTACGTATATTGGTTTCTCAAGGACCACAACGAATTCCACAAATCTATACATGGAACTGACGATTTATGCACTACATGATGTGAAATTATGAAAATCGTTTGGAATGCCCCTTTAAGTACTCATCCACTACAGATCATACTGCAATAGTACATCAACGATTATGACGTCAGCCATCAATATTCACTGTGATAATACCTTGGGGATCATGGCGGGATAATGTTCGCAGATGACTCCAAAAGAAGTTCCATCCAGGACAAGAAGTCGAGATTCTTCTCTGTCTCCGATTGACTTCTCCATCTCACCAAGCTTTGATAGGAAATTAGACAAAACATGGGTCTGTGAAACAGATAACTAGGTAATTATGATGAACGCAATGTGACACTAAAGAAAGCATTCCGTATGGGAAGTCTGAGGGGACCGTCTTGCCTTATCGTCCATGATAAAGAGGCGCATCACCAAAGAATCCCCGAAGAAACTCCCACATCTTACAAGTACTTATTATGCTTGTTAGTATATTTACACACTCTTTAGACCTTTCACGAAATACAGGGGGGGGGGGGGTCCCCCTCCCACGGTAAGAACTTTTTGCATTTTGATGTTGTAAATGGTGCAATTTGATGCATGTTTTTGCGCGTTTTATCGACGTGAAACAGTCCCACTTGTTTAAGATCGCAGTATATTTTGATGTAGATTATTATTGAACAATTTGCCTATAAAATGGTATAATTTAAATACACTTCTTGTATTGATTCTTTTCACTGAATATCATGAACGAGACTGAATCCGAGCGAGCGGAGCGAGCGAGAGGGGAGGGGAGGGTGGCGTCCCCCTCCCACGGTGAGAACGTTTTGCATTTTGATGTTGCAAATGGTGCAATTTGATGCATGTTTTTGCGTGTTTTAAGGAGTTGAAACAATCCCACTTGTTTAAGGCTGCAGTATATTTTAGTGTAGATTATTATTGAACAATTTGCCTATAAAATGGTATAATTTAAATACACTTCTTGTATTAATTCTTTTCACTGAATATCATGAACGAGACTGAACCCGAGCGAGCGGAGCGAGCGAGGGGGGAGGGGAGGGTGTGGGAGGGGGGTGTCCCCCCTCCCTCGGTGAGAACTTTTTGCATTTTGATGTTGCAAATGGTGCAATTTGATGCATGTTTTTGCGTGTTTTAACGAGTTGAAACAGTCCCACTTGTTTAAGGTTGCAGTATTATTTTAGTGTAGATTATTATTGAACAATTTGCCTATAAAATGGTGTCATTTAAATAATCTTCTTGTATTAATTCTTACACTGAATATCATGAACGCTGTCTGTTCAGCAATCAAACAGAAAAAGCATGAAGACGAGGGTGTAGATAGGGGCATATCCCCTCCCACACGAAGGTGATTTTGCATTTTCAGATCTGAAATTCAGTGATCTGGTGCAAATTTTTGGTGCAATACTTTTTCACCGAAGTGTTAAAATCACGGAATTCAGCTCTTATTCCGAATGTGCATCATCTGTGTGTATGTACATGTACAAAGTCTAGTGAGGTAGAGCTTAGGGGAAGGGGGATTCCCCCTCCCGCTCGTAGAGCTTTTGCGTTTTTAGAATTGAAATAAAGCGATCTGGAGCACACTTTTTTGTGGAAAATTCGGAAATTGTCATTCCCAAAAATGTACTAAGTCTATAGTAGGTAACAATTAAGCAATGGAAGGGTGGCATGATACCTCTCCCATATTCAAGGGAGCCTTTTTTTTTCAGTTTTAAGCTTTTTGAACTGAAATTCAACAAGCTGGCGCTCACTTATGTTGGAATATCTGGAAATTTGTCAATCAGAAGAGAAGTGTAGCAAGTCTATGGAAGGAGATTCTGTATACTTTTCTGATTGCAGTTAAACGTTTTGGTGCACACAGTTTGTGTCATATTTGGAAAACTGTTTATGTTCAAAGTGTAGCCACAGTCTACTTCTATGCATGGGGGAGGGGGGGGGGGGAGGGGCGGGCGAGCAGGGAGAAGGCGTGGGCGAGTGTTATCTCCACCTTCCCGTACGATGGAGCTTTTGCCTTTTTAAGGTTGAAATTGAGATATCTCGTATACGCATATTTGATGAAATATTTGGGAAATCATTAAAAAAAAAATGATGGGGGGGGGACTGAGAGAGGAAAGGGTCGATTAAAAGGGGAAATTCCCCTTGTACATGAGGGAACTTTGAGTTTTCGGAATATAAGTGATAAGTCTTGTGCGCTCAGAATTATTCATAATTTTTTGTAAATCTAAAAAGTGTACTAAGCTAGGGAAAGAGGCAGAGAGGGGGAGGGTTTGGAAGGGGGATACCCCCTCCCAAGCACGAGAGATTTTGCATATTTTGAATTGAAATTCAACGATCTGGTGTACACTTTGAGTGAAATATTCAAAAATATAATCTCATTTGATGAAAGGTTGCAAAGGAGACCCGCTTCATGTGCATGCACACAGTATACACGCATTTTTTTTTTCCGCCTCCCAAATCCCCGGTCCAAATCTTAGGAAGGGGGGGGGGGGGCGACCGCTCCCATCGCCCCCCCCCCCCGGTTACGCCAGTGAATGTATAGATGTATGCATGCATTACAGAAGTAAACGCCTAAAGAGCAAATGGGTGACTATGATAATGGATGTCACGTGATGTCATTATCTATGAAAGTAATCAAGAGAAATGGGATGCTACACGCAACGACTTAACTTAATTGGTAGTTCATCCCTCTCATTAAATTACCAGTCCTGAGTGGATATTTTGCTGATGGACAGCTGTAAAGCCTTATTTTGACAGTCAAAACTATACGATACAAAGTATATCGTTTACCAAACACTCCCTGTTTGAGTTGAAGGTGTGTTCATCTGGCTCTTCTTTCATCTCATCCTCCAGCGGAGTAATAGTGATGATGGGCTTGCTCTCCGCTGACGGCGGTTTGGCTTCGATCCGCAGCACCGTGGTGCCCGATTGTATCATTCCGCACTCGCGCCCAACGCAGATGGCAGTAAAAATATTGTCTCCTATAGAGGACAGATGCGTAAAATGATGGTGCGATCTAAAATTAAACCTATAGCAACCTATTTATGAAGTACATTACTTGTATGGCTTCACTCTGTCTATCTATCACATGACTTGTCGTTATTGGATAAGATGTCCATAGCTTCCAAAACAGGAACAATTATATCATCCTGTTCCCCAGTTTCTAAGAAAGCCATGCTACTTAACTGCATGCATTTTATTCTATTTATAAAAGCCAATGGCACAAACACCAGCAAAGACACAAGTTATAGGTCCTGTCGCATTTGTAGACTACATGTTGAGCAAAGGCCAGTGCATTATGTTTGCTTATTTTTCATTGTTTATGTTGTGTTGTCGTAATCGTTGTATCTTAAATGTATAATTTCTGATATTGGATTTATTTTAATTGAAAACAAAATATAGAGCACGGAAACTGAAACTGCTGTAGTATGATATGGTCACATGAATATGCCCAAAAAGTAAGAGACACTCGAAGGAAGCTTCGAAATAAGCACACACACACACACAAAAAAAAAAAAAAAATCCCGAAAAATAATTCATGACGGTATTTACCTGTGACCATGATGGATCGAATCTTTGCCTCGTTGAGCTCCTGGATGACAGGCTTTGTCGCAGGTTTCAACTTGTTCTGCATGATAAGGAAGCCGAGGAATTCCAGGTCGCATTCGATCGCGTCCCTGTAGACGTCGTGTATGAACGAATATTATGTGTTCATTATTATAAACTTGATCGATTGATAGAATGATACCAAATCTGAGGGAATTTTGCTGATGAAATTATAATCCTTTCATCGTTCAACTGACGCCTCTAAATTTCACTGCAAATCTTGTAAAATTGGGGAAAGACGCGTCATGGACATATACAAGGCATAACTTGGGTTAATCGAGTTTTACATAATTCAGTGAGGGGAATACTTAGGTGAGGACAACAACCACCACTTTAATATCATTCCACACGCATTATGATCAATGAATTACGAGAACTGAACGACTGAAAAAAAGAGAAAGAATAAGATTCAGGCTGCAGTGTGTTATCCGCTCTGACTTTGACTTTATGATGACATGTGAGGGCATGCCAATATATGGCCTGCAATATGAATCCAAATAATTCTGTATCTAAGAAAAAAGTGATAGCATCAGAGCAAAAATGAGTCAATAATATGATTCTCATCTTCATCTCTTTCTCCTCCTCTTCTTTTTTCCTTCTTCTTGTCCTTATAATTATCATGACTGTTATCATCACTTTTATCATTATTATCGGAATCTTCATCCTTATACTATCATTATCATCTTAAGCGTCATTATCAACATCATCATCATCGCTGAAATATTCTTCCACACCATCATCACCTCTGGATCTCTGTGATGCCAGCAATGTCCTCTGGATCGATGTTCAGTGGTTTCCATGCCAACGCGAGAAGACGCAGTCCGAGCTTGGTGTACCCTTGCAGTACGGCTTCGAAATCTGCCGGGACTGTTTGCATAGGTTGAGACAAACAACGTTACTCCAGTGATGATGACTACATGTACTACGAACCTGGTTTCCAGAAACCGCTCAATTCAAGGGAGAATAGTTATATATTCCAATACGTTTTGACTGTAGGGGATTCTATTCTAAATCACCGCCATAAAATCGTGATTTTGGAAGAGGCAGCATTTAGTATATTATAACGATAATGATTGTTATGCCTGATCTGTCAAAGTCGATGTCACAGCAATAAAGGATTGGAAATCGAGTGCCAGTAACACACTATTGCTGCATATGCGCATACTGAATAATGCATGATCATTTATGTTATGTGTTTTGATAAGTTATATCAATTATATGTGGTGTACACTTGCGTCTCCACCTTCTGTATATTTACCAGAATCTGGTTTTGACAGCTGCCGTATTTTCTCCGGCGACCCTTTGACAAAGGCGTACGGTTTTCTGGTTGACGTCTCTGCGGTTATGACGCCCATCGATTGCAGGGCCGAAGAAAAAGGGTAGATCTTCAAAGTAGCAAACTCTGCCATTTCCTTGAATAATTACAATAAACAGATGAATCTCTAAATTATTTCTATATATCACACAAAATAATACGTTTACAGATACTTTATTTAACTAATAACATGATATAATGTAATTGATGCCAATCATTATTCAACTTGATCACATCTCACATACATACGCACAGAGCCGTAGCACCACACTTTACGCAGAACACTGTAAATATATTCCGTATCTGTCCCTTAAAAAAAAAAAAAAAAAAAAAAAAAAACTGCTTGACGAATTGCCCTACATCGGCGTAAATAAGATTTAAATCTAAATTCTATAAATTTGAACGTAAAAAAACAAGCAAACACACACACAAACACAAACACACACACACACACACACACACACATGCACACGCAAAAACTCTAACCACGTGAAAACAAATTGCTTCCCATTTTTTTTTACCTTCTCGACGTCTTCCGAAGGGTCAGCTGAAGTCTCCTTCCACGAGTCATTTCGTGCCAGCGCTAATACGCCCTCTAGCGTCGTGTCCTTCTTTTCACCCAGATCAAGTGACTGTTTTTTTGTTTTTGTTTTTTTGTTTTGTTTTTTTTTTGAGGAAACGAACAGACGAACTTCAATCGTGAAAGGAATGCCATGAGATAAAGTTGTGTTTTCTAACAGACAAAGCTAGATGCACCCAAAAGCATATTTACGTACGAATTCATGAAGCGAGACAGCATATGCCGTGTTCTGTCAAAATTTGATAATTATGAAGCGACATAAGGTGATAAAGTGTATTTCAGTTCATGCTAATCTCCATGTTATGGGTTTAGACATGACAATCACAGGCTTGGTAATAGACGTAAAACAAATATTGCACTCGTAAAATATTTTTTTCATAAAATTTTGAAAATTTCACATTTCAAACCATCTGAGGACTTAGTTAAGTTAAACTAAATTATTTAAGGTAATGCATATAAATATCAATCTTGATCAAAGTTTATAGAAAAAATATATATTTTCTTCAGTTTGATATTTACAACATTTTCAGATTTTTGTGGTGATTTACAAGCACATATATATATATATATATATATATATATATTTAAACAAGGAGCAAAGAGAGTTAAGGGTTTGGGACGAACACCGATCTAGGGCTTTCAATAGCTCAGTCGGTAGAGCACCGGTCTGGTAATCCGGAGGTCTCGGGTTCGAATCCCGATGAAAACCCATTTTCTTTGCTCAAAGTTTTCGCTATATATATATATATATATATATATATATATATATATGATATATCGATAATATGACAATAACTAAACTGAGTATTACCTAATTGTGAGAAACTACCTACCTATCCAGTTTTAGACATAATATTATTATGCATCAATTAGAGAATGTATACATCAATAATGTAACTGCAAGCAGAGAGAAATCAAGGGTAAACGAGATCTTTCCTCACCCATCCTATGGCGTTAAACATCTTTATGTCCAGCGGGTCACCCATGACCTCACCGTCTACCTGCATCAGTTCGTGGCACGTTGCCATGGCAGCGGGAACGGGACCACGTGGGAGCAGCTTCGCGTCACGGACCATTTCCCGGAACCTGCGATTGTGGAGAAGGTTTGAAATGTTCAGAGGGAAGAGAATGAAATGATAACTGATGAAACAAAATTCCCGGTTAAAAGAAAGACAGTACATTTAAGACTCTTTTAAATAATATCGTTTTGTATATATATAGCTATTAAAGTTAAAGGCACTGTCGAACTATGCTTACTGCTCTAAAATGAGAATTATGGTGTAGTGTACGGAAAAATTACGTCACACACCGGCATTGCAAATTTCGAAACTTACGCTGTAACGGTCAATGCAACTACGCACAAACTTCACCATGCTAATACACCATTTTCTTAATGGTTTATTCTGATAGTACAGTGAATATGGTAATCTATAGTCACAGCCGACGCAAAACAGTAGCGAACACCTTAACTTACCGCCCGTCACTAGCCCGGTGGACACCTTGAATGTCCAGGCCATCTTCGGTCAGTGTGCCAGTCTGCGTGATTTAAAACCCATTGTCAGAAGAGATCCTTCTTATCATAACACAGTCCATGGTTCGGGTGATTTTGCAAACAAAATGGCAGTGCAACATAACTGACGATTGATCGTCATCACAACGACGAATGAAGCATTACACAAAAGAGTTATGGAAAATATTCGGTTTCCATGCATATCATACACTCTTACTTTTCTCAATGCGAATTCTTTTCGGGCCATTCTTTACCATGTCGGCGCGGCACAATAAGCCAGTTCGGAGTTCCACTTTGCGCATGAGCAGAAACAAGGTCATTCGGACCAACAGGCATGTTGGTTTTTAAAGTTACTGGGATAAGCATCTGTCATGTAATGATTATTCATGTAATCCTTATAAATGCCGCTTGCCAGCACATCCACCTGACAGCAAAAGTGGTATTTGGCCATATCAATAGAAAGAGATTGTCAATACATCCAATGCAAAATAATGAAGGATGCTTTCTCAAGTGTGAATTGACAGATCATTCTGCTCATCTGGTCTACGCAAGTTTATTCTTTGTTTGAACGGGATTGATGAATCCCATATTGTTACGTAAAGCTTATGCATTATGTCGCTCTGAAAACGAGTGAAGTGCCCCTAACCAACTGAGAAAAAAGAAAGGTCATTCGTACCAATGTGCCCATGAGCTAACTCCGAACTGGCTTATAGGAGAGTCTTCTAAAGAGACGCTTCTCAACCTTTATTTTTTGTTTAAACCCGAGACCCACTTTGGCTCCTTCAAAGTTTGTGTGTTTGTTTGTTTGTTTGTTTGTTTGTTTGTTTGTTTGTTTGTTTGGGTTTGTTTGTTTTTATTTTTTTTTGGGGGGGGGCAGTTACATGTGTAGATCGAATACAAATCTTGTTCGTTTTTTATTTTGGGGAAGATATCGCGGCCCATGCGAGAGCTTTGCGGCCCACCAGTGGGGCGTGGCCAGCTGGTGTATAAACTTTGTTATCAAATCTTGCACTCTTTACTCAAATGTTGAAAAAGTCCCTCCACATTTATTCAGATTTCTGTCTCATCGCTTGTGAACATTCTTCTTTTTTTTTTATCAAACGCCCGCTTGAGGAGATCTGTGTTTATTCCAAGTATAGTGGTGCAATGTCGATCTTTGTTGCTCATGAAGTGCTTTAAATGATATAGATTTTACTTGATAACCAGACGAATAATCGTTACCTTGTCAAAACAAACAACGTCAATAGTCCCACATAGGTTGATTCGTTGTGGGCTAATGCAGAAGATACCTTGCCTCTTCAGTCGGAACTGTGCGTACACCATGCCAATGGTGAGAGCGGCGGGCAGGGCCGGCGGTACAGCTATGGTGATGATGTCTATAGCGTGAGTTGCCGTCTTCGACGCGCTAGACTGCCGTTAAGAAAGAAATAATGTGTCTCAGAAAATGATGGTAATTATGTTTTTATTTTTTTCCAAACTGTAGCAAACGATAACACACACGCACGCACACACAGCAACACACACATTCGTGTATCTATGTATTCATATTAATTGTGAACACAACATGGTGGCAATAATTATATATCTGAATGTCTCACTACATATTGTATAACACTGAAATCATGTTAGAGGCACTGGAGTAAATAAATACAACTAGTAGTCTTGTGACGCTTATAGGTATATCATTTTATCATTATTTAATAATGCAATCGTGCTACTATTCGTACTACTAACTATGGAAATGTGGGGTTTTTGGGAGACACATTCTCACTATTGCAAGTTTGATAATATCAATGTTGAAGTAAGTTTGATACACACATGATGCATGTTATGTCAGTAACTTCAATCAGCATATCAAATCTATTCCACCTTTACCTTGATAATAATGAACAGAATTGTAGAAGTTTAATTAAAGTCTGACATAGACAAGAAGTGGCGCATAACATTCGCGTTTATACGCACCATTACTATCATGACTATTTGAATTGTTTTTGATTGATAACCCATTAGGTCTATGGTAGTCACAACCACTTGCTCTCCATAGAAATAATTATCATTAGGTTATTAAAACACTACTGTAACCTGAAGCAATTAATATAGAATATGCTCACAACCGAACAACAAAAACAACAAGAACAAAAGGACATTCAGTGAAGATTTGTGTGTAGGTCAAAGGTGACTTAAAGGTGACTCCTTCAATTCAGCT
This sequence comes from Diadema setosum, assembly GCF_964275005.1. Lineage (NCBI taxonomy): Eukaryota > Metazoa > Echinodermata > Echinoidea > Diadematoida > Diadematidae > Diadema > Diadema setosum. The sequence continues at coordinate 27,730,710 of NC_092699.1, read as the reverse complement.
AATTTGCCAGTAGTTGTGACGAAACTAGATATCGCTTTGGCAGCATGTGAAATTTCGCAATCATTTTTGTTCTTTTTATCTCTAATTCACGTGCGATCCTCATGCAACTCATACCATTCAGTTCGTTTGCTTTAATACACTCCGGTCATAAAAGTCAACGTGCACATGAGGCAATAATTAAGTGGCGTCGCACTTTTAGACTCGAATGAGCAAAGGTTGCTTTAATCAAATGAATAGTCCTTAGAATTGGATTCACGTTAAACGTATAACAAGCGTACCTGATTGGATGTCAGTAAATATGCGATATGTGTCTTGCAAATTTGCTCAGTCGAATTTGCATAATGCATGCATTACTAAAAAAATTCGTTGTGAATACCGACCTGAGCGCCACATTATACTTACGCCAGCAAGAGCCATCATAGTACTGGTATAAATAACTCCCAGAATAGCTGTCAAGTGTCAATAAAATGAAAAGAGAATTAAATGTAACACGTAATGTAACGTTTCAGAGAAAATCAAAGTTAAAATAGCGTCCTGTGTCACTTACAAATTTATCAATGTAACACGAATGATACACTAGCTGTTCGCCAGAATACTACTACAGTATACGTCTGACAAGTATTGCACGTTACACAAAACTACTCATTCGTCAAACGGTTTCAAAAAAGTTTCAAATCTCAGCGCATTTTTGCTTGTAATGTTGATCGAAATAAATAATTATAATGATTAATGTTTGAGAGTGGCAATTATGCAGTAGAAAGCACGTATTCCCGTTGGCCTTCACGTTGATTGCACAGGTAATACACAGGGAAATATAGAAGAAAAGCGTAAATATAACCGGCGTCAAGTAAAAAAAAAAAAAAAAAAACCCGCATTGATTCCAATGGCTGTATGGCGTGATATCTTCTTTTATCTACGGTTAAAGGTTGACAAATATATTTTCCCGTGTCTTATCTCCCAGATTTATTACCCGATCACACCAGACGCAAGTCGATATTTAGTCTAATACATTATCTTATCGTCTGCTACACGTTAACGACTTTACTCGTTCATCCATCTGTATTTTTCTATACATTTTCCCATCCAAGGAGAGTGTGTATTTATTATGTTTAAGGGGATGGTACAGTTTCGGCTGAGATGGGGCTTCAGGTTTCCAACGTTTTTAGAAGATGAATTTGGGGATAATAAGAAATAATCTCCATGAAATGTGAAAGAGCCGATCAATTCTAAAAGGAATTCAAAGTTTATTTGATGAAAATTGGTTTTGAAATGGCTGAGATATCCAAAACAAAGCAATCCTAATAAAAGGTGGGACTTATATCTTTTATTAGGATCGCTTAGTTTTACTTTGTTTTTGGATGTCTCAGCCATTTCAAGACCGATTTCATCAAATAAACTTTGAATTCCTCTTAGAATTGTATGCTTTTTAACATTTCATATAAAGTGATTTCTAAGTATCTAACAAAAAGTTCAAAGCTGGATTCTCACTCAACCAATACTATACCATCCCTTCCCTATACTGGAAAGAACACAGTGTCCCAGTGTGTTCACAGTGTGGCCACATAATCGACTATGTGAAAATGCTCGAATTTAACAGTGTGGAGATGATTTCACACTGTGGCTTCGTTTTCACAGAGTGTTCACATGGTAATGTTCTGTGTCACACTGTGAATTGATGATTCACAATGTGTTCACACTGTTAAAACGCTCGAATTTAACAATGTGAAGAGATTTCACACTGTGTTCACACTGTTTTTCTCACACTGTGGACACTGTGTTCTTTCCAGCACGATTTAATCTTAAAATCTGAATTCATCTTACCGATGATGAAGAGAATGCCAACAAAAAGGAGTGCATCTCGATATAGTTTGATCTCTGTTGGTTTGGGGTAAAGGATGGACTTCACCAGCCTGCCTTTTGCCGTGGAAAATCCTGCCAGGTGAGAATCAACACTGTAATATAATCAGGGCATTTCTACGTGGCATAGTGATAAATACGACTTTTTACTTTCAATGGGAGGTCCCGAGTTCGAATCCAGTCCAGTGCACTCCTACGTCCTTGGATAAGATGTTGTTACCCTACCATGTCCCTCTCCACCCAGGTGATGGGTATCTGGCAACACAAGGGTAATAATAGTGGTCGGGCCCTCTGGTAGAGCAACATCGAAATAGCTATCATTGGCACGCTGGGTATAACAAGACCCAAATTATCTTCCTTGATTTAATTACTCTAGGTGTATTCATGCAAATAAGATATCCAGCAGACTAAAAAAAATAAATAAATAAATAAAGATGAGGAACAGCACTATCGGCTCTACATGAGCGAGGATACAACACAAGTGACGCCTTTATAGCCACGTGACAAAATAACATTGTACATATGGTGCTTTCATGCCCTGTAAGATCAGTTTCACAGTCTGTTACTGCGAAGGTTCCTTCATCCGAAAATGAAATAAGGTTCGGTATTCCAAAGATTCGTTATTCCGAAGGTTCGTCAATTCGAAAATGATACAAGGTTTGTTATTCCAAAGGTTCGTTACTCGTAATGCCGAAGGTTTGTTAGTATAAATGCACCGTCTTTGCGTTTTCGGAACCTTTAACGTATATATGGGATTGTGTATTTCGGAATACCAAACCTTCGGAATACCGAACATCACCAGTAAGATCACGTACTAGCATGTCAGTACTTGCAACTTTCTTCAGAGGTGCCCTTTTCATTGCAATTTTCAGCGATTCATTTCCCTATTTTCATGAATGTTGGCCTGGGTTGCGATTTATGGAGTGATGAAGTGCATTCTATTCTTCTGCGACTTTAGAAGTAAACAGGTGTAATCAATGTCTCTAGTTTGTCACGTTTTGTAGAATACTGTGTCATGTCGACACAAAGGGCGGACGACAGCTTGCGGCTAAATCCGTCTCCAGAAATCCTCGGTTTCTATCTCAAGAAATTTCACTATCGAGACACCCATTATGAGTCTGCAATGCTGTCATTTACAACCGACGAGATAAAAGATCAGATCTCAAAACTGACGATAATGAATACTATTCCTCAGGGAATTATGGAAGAAGAGTGTGACTGCCGTCAATGGTGTCTCGTAGCGTCCAGAGAAATTTGATACAATCATGACAATACTAATAATGGTACTTCAAACGGGTTTTCGGGGTGGGTTGGGGGTGGGGTAACTCTAATGCCACCATCATCATGATCATTATCCTTGGTTATTTCGTTAGACTTCCAATGTTGTTTCAAGTTACTCTTGTTCCCATATTCTCCCCTTTCTTGTTTTCCGTCGCCTTGTTTTAATAAAAGATGTGTTATCAGCCATTTTCACAAATGAAACCATTATGATGACGGCATTGCCCAACTAAGTCACATAGGATATTAATGGAAAATGATGTTGTATGGAAAATGATGTTGAAAACGATTTATATACGATTGCCAACACGTAGGTACAGTTTTGTGATGACCTGATAATATTTCGTTACGTTATATAAAGCATAAAAATTATTCGTTTAATGACGTTACTAATGATACATTAAGATGATTATCACTGAATATTACTTATAAATGCTTTCTCAACAAAAATATAAAGCAAGCCAAAATTAAGTAAGAAATGGAAGATAAAACTAATAATACTTCGATGTTTTACAAATATTCTTAACTATCCACTAAGGAATCACATTTTGTTCATATGATACAAGAAAACCATTGTGTTGGTTTACCTGTTTGAAGGACCACGGCTGTAACAACCTCGTCTCCGTGTTTTCGGACTTGAATCACCTCTGTCCCGCAGTACAGAGTGTGTCTCTTGTGTAGATCCATTGAGTAAAGCAGACGGACTCCAGAAGGATTTGGCAGCGGTGTCTTTGTCACCGGAACACTTTCACCTGTCAAATCAAATTCAGTATGAATTAAAAACATTATTCACCATTTGCAGATGAAACAAAAACCCGGCTTCAGTGCTTCAAAATAATTCTAAAATGTGGGTTAGGGATAGAAACAACCAATGTAAAAAGGCTAATCAGTATAATTAATGTTATGTATTGTTGAATATACAAAAGGTGAACAATAGTTCATCTTTTCAAAGTGAACTCATGTCCCTGGTGACTGCCTGGTTAGAGCTGGCGCTGACTCAAATGTAATTGTACAGGGGTGTTGTATTGGGCGTTTGTGATGCAGTGTTTGTCAATTTTGTAGTTTTCGTAGGTATTATTATTTCCGACAAAGAAATATGAAGCATACGTAACACAGGGGCATATTTTCGTCACCCTCGTCATGCACACATATAAAAATGTCAAAAGAGTTTTGGTGCATCTTCTGTACATGGTTCATTGTAGAATTTAGCTCACTTATCTCACGCCTCATATGCAGATGATTGGATGGTGTTATTGTATGATGTAGTCCGGTACTGCTGAAAAGAATAATGCAACATTTCTGTCAATTTGTATATTGTAATGAGCAGTTGAACAGACTCTCCTCCTTTTAGTTCATGGATTTCTGTTTTCACTTACATGACTAGGGTGTCATGAATTATATATATACATATGCTTTCAATACATCTAACGTAATATATTTAATAGATCTCTCATACATACAATCAAGAGTGTATTATATTATTCTTATGTCACGTACATGATTCAGCAGAAAACTGTATGGGATAGAAATATATGGAGTCCTCCGACTTCGAGTACACTCACCAGTCAGCATACTTTCGTTGACAACGCAATTGCCCGCCAGAAGCACAGCGTCACACGTCAGACTACAGCCGTTGGAGGGTATGATTATGACGTCACCGGGCACTAGCTGAGTGCTCTTCACAGATTCGCTCTCTGCGTATAAAGACGTCCGTCCATCAAAGAATTTTAGTGGAGGTAAAATTTCGCTCTCTTTTATTACTAGACGAAATTGTGATCATTGTGATCTACCTAGTCATTTCTTAGATATTAGAAACAGTGTTGCACTTAACAGCAGAGGTTGGAAGTTCAGAATGGTATATAACACCCACTCTAGCTTTCAGACAATCTATTTATTTTGCTTAACTAAACTGAACTGGACAAAAATAGGAATGTCGGAGTTAATGAAATCGACAATTTCATTTCACAGAGTGATGGTGAGGTCATTGTTCACTGGCTCATGATGAGTACTATGAAGTGTAAATACATACACAAGATTTTATATACATTCGCATGCCTACTATATGTTGAATACAAAGACATAAGCCAGAAAACCGATGTCGAAAATAGATATAGCAGAATTTGGATTAGTAATCTAGATAAGTAAGGAAATTAGTTAATTAGCATATCGTCGTTATCAATCATTATTAATCCTTTTTTTTCCCTTAAATTGAATATTAAACAAGCAAATACATAGCTGTTTCACCCTCCTTTAAAGACATTTTACGAATGGGTTACAGTTTCATGCTTGGGACGTGCATTACTTATCAAACATATTTGATGTATCTTCTTAGTGTATCAATCAATTAATTTCATGGCTAAGAATATCATATTGGTCTAGATTATCTCTCGAACAACACACACACACACACACACACACACACACACACACACACACACATCTTGACACAATTATGTCATTATATGAAGACATATCTGCGTATTCAGGCGCATTTCTTCACCACTTACGTCCACCGGGCCGAAGAACTTCCACCATCTCCGAAGAGGCCTCCGCCATTTTACGAAGCCGCACACTCTCCTGAGTAGGTGAAAATCAACAGAGATTTTTATCCTTGGCAGTTTGACGGACAAACCTGTGTGAATTAATGATGCGGACTTCGTTATCAAGGGTAGCCTCTTCAGTGTTGCCACTGCTCTACCAGAGGGCCCTGTCATTATCATTACCCTCGCGTTGCTAGGTACTAAAGTACCCATTCATACTGCTGGGTTGAGACGCAATGGTGGGTGAAAGTATTTTTGTCCAAGGACGTATATATAGGCACTTAACGGGACTAGAACTCAGGACTTTCAATTGACCGTCAAAAGTCCTATCCACTGTGTCATAGTGCCCCCACTATTAACAAGGTCTACTTTATCCAGGGTAGCCTCTTCAGTATTACCACCGCTCTAACAAGAGGCACTGCCATTATCATTACCCTAGCGTTTCCAGGTACATATTCCTACACCTGGGTCAAGAGGGACGTGGCGGGTTAAAAAAAAAAAAAAAAAAAAAAAAAAAAAATCTTGTTCAAGGGCGTAAGCACGGGGCAGCAAACGAACTCGGGTCCTCCGATTGGGAGTCGGGAGTCTTATCCACTATGCCACAACGCCGCAGAAATTGTCGTCGCCGATGCATCGGAAGGAGAAATTAGCTTCCTTCATCTCAAAATATTATATCATTGTTGCATGTCTACCATGGTTGGAGAAACGAGGAATTTGAAGTGCTTACCGTAGAGCTGTACTGTAGAGCGACACACACAACGACACCATTGACATCACAATTACACAGAGGGTGTAGCAGACGTAGCAGATAAGAGTACCAAAAGATCATACATGTACATCATTGTTACGTGTCTATCATGGTTGGAGGAATGAGGGATTTGAAGTACTTACCGTTCTCGTGGTGTAGAGCGACACACACACTGACACCATTGACATCACAATTACACACAGGGTGTAGTAGACGTAGTTGATAGCGAACCAAAAGATGACGGTGAAAAGTTGGAAGATGTAGAACGGGTGTATAACCTGCAAAGTGTTAGTGTTACAGAGAGCAAATCCTAAACTTTAATCAGCTCATCATTTTTTGTTCATGCAGCTATATATTCTAAAGTATGTTAGTAGCAAGCACACACGCAGATTATCACACACATCATGATGATTGTGCGAGCACATACATACATCCAGAAAACTGATCTTCATAATCTTTTGTAATTGATATTCTGCTTTTATTGTAAGTCCGACTAATAAGGCCTAATCTCATTCAGTTGTATGTTGCATAATTTGATATTTTGGCGTATCTTTCTTTGAGAAATTTTAATTAAGGTTGAAATAAGATATATATATATATATATATATATATATATATATATACATATATATATATATATATACGTGTGAATATATATTCATATATATATATATACATATATATATATATATATATACGTGTGAATATATATTCATATTTTAGAGTATACTTCCGTGGGTATATACATAATGTAGGTGAACGAGCAGCTGAATAATAGTGAGCATCTACGAGTAAGATTTTAAGTGTGCTTTAATGTGTATAGTGATAATGTGAGTGCAGACGATAGGCAGTGCTTGAGAACTAACGAGACTGAGAAAAGAGGACAGGAAAAGAAAATCACAAAAGACAGAGATGTGTCATTTAGACAGACTCATGCAATCTTCTTTTTTTGGGGGGGGGTTTCAAGATTTTTTTTTAAATTTGCGTTTCTGCAAACGCTGCTCACATAATTAAAGGGGCATTCCAGACGATTTTCATAATTTCACATCGTGTAGTACATAAATCAACAGCTCCATGTATTACTCAGATTTGTGAAATTTATTGTGGTTCTTGAACAGAGAAACAATGCTTTGAAAAACCTTAAACAAATTACACTGAACAAGGATGATGACATAGGAGGCTCAAATATTTCAGAAATGTAGCAGTATAATTCCGTTACAGTACCGCTTGCTTGCGAGTTCACCTGTGTATAATCTATGCATGCCTTCTATTTGTTCTGCTTCCTTAAGCCCCAACTCATGCATTCTTATGGTGACCCTTCCATGTCATCATCCTTATTCATGGCAATTTGTCATGAATTTTGAAAATATTCTTATTCCTCATTCCAATTATCATAAATTCTGAAACTCTGTCCCCAGTATAACTAATTCATAGTTGTTCAAATGTAAAAATCTGAAAATCATCCAGGGGTCTCCTTTAAGAATAATAAACATAAGATGCAACATGAGGATCTTACTTCACGGAGAAGCAGGACTAGGATTGGACGGACCCTAATGAAGATCTCATTGCACCCGTAAAGCTGGCGCCTATAAAGAGAGAGTACAAAAACAGAGCAAAATCCGTTCATTCGCACCGAGGCCAACGTCTCTTCCTCATGATCACAAACTGTACAGGAATATACACAGGAACACAATAGAGGAATTCATTAAAGGGGATGGCTAGTAACCGATCAGTGGGAATCAGTGGGAATGCTGAGGGATGATTGTTCCAATCCTTGTGGGATTCATTTAAGAGTACATTATACTGTTGTGTGAAAATTATTTGCTTCAGAACGGTCTCATATTCAAGTAATGTGCAGTTTAATGCCCCGTCACTGACCAGGGACGCTTACCTGGAAACATTAAACTGCACATTACTTGAATATGAGACAATTCTGAAGCAAATAGTTTTCACACAAGAATAGATATATAATGTACTCTTAAATGAATCCCACAAGGATTGGAACAATCATCCCTCAGCAATCTCACTGATTCCCACTGATCAGTTACTAGCCATCCCCTTTAAATGCCAATTGCCTTGATTTTAATACAAAGTAACGAGCAAGCATAAAAGTGTTTAATTTTTGAAATCATTTCAAGTGGGCTTAATTTTTGTCATTAAAATGTGATTAAAAGTAGTCCTATAATCACCAACGATGAGCCACATACAGAAGTGTCAGAATAGCTTCTCTTACAACATACTAATTATGTATCAACTAGCACGATTTTTAATTTTGTCTACGTTGGGATTTAAAGGAAATGCATGTCGGTAGAAAGTGAACTCCACAACTGAGACGTCCTCAGTATGTATGTAGGAAGACTGACGGAAATCGGTGTAAGACTCCGAAGTTAAATAGAAGTGGTCATCAGACGAGCTCCACACCCACGAGTCATACGGTCCACGAGCTTGATATCGAAAAAAGGTCCATGAGTCATAGATCCCACGAGTCATACAGCCTACGAGCAAAATGACAATCCCACTAACAAGACACTAGAGTAAACCTGACTAGGCCCTATTTGCCTAATGTTTATATCTCTTGGACCATGTAGCTCGTGGGCCTATTTTAGTTAATGTCGAGCTTGTGGGCCTTGTTCACTTTTAGTGCAGTGCCTAGCTGGCGGGCTGCATGACTAGTGAGCTCTATAACTCGTGAGCTGTGTGGCCCGTGGGCAGTATGACTCGTGGGCTGTATAACTCGTGGCCAGTATGACTCGTGGGGTGTCGAGCTCGTGACCTGCACCAAAAAGGAAGGTCTCACCTTTCAGTAGTTTGATATTCATTCAGCCCGTGGCAGTGGAGTGAATGGAATTCCGAACACGGCACATCTTGGGCGAGTCCTCTGTCAAAGGTCGTTGCCATGACAACGATCCAAAGAGTAGGAGTACTTATACAAGGAAGACTAGTAGGTGAAAAGCTTCATTCTTTTGCAAAATTACATCTACCGCATTCAGAAGAATCGCACAATTCAACTGCTGTATATTTTGATACGTTTTGCATTCGTTTCTGTATAAATTTAGTCAGAGTCACAAATGAATGTCACGTAAGGCTCATTATATAGAGCTAATGAAAAGATTTAAAAACGTAGACATTTTTTGCCAGCGCATTCGTTATTTACGGAAGGGCACAAACATATAAAGAGGGAGGGAGAAAGAGAAGAAACATGCGATATTTTTAGGCATCGAGTATGTCTCAACACCAAAGTGTTATTGTCATTTGTGCACACGGTGACTGCTCCTAATGTATCATTTATCATGACATCAGGGTATTGCCCGATCCAACCCCTAATACCTCCCCCCCCCCCCCCCCACTTCCCTTGTCTGATACAAATCTTCTCCCAGTACTGAAAAAACCTCTTCCCACAAAAGACTGTTTCGCTGAATAGTATGTCGGTTAATTGATTGCGATTTGCAACATTACAATTATTGACATATGAATATCATTGTGTATACGACGTAATATATGTCACACACACAGACGCACTACACACGAACAAACACACATAATACTTCAATTTCCATACTGATTGGTTCTCGTAAATTTCTTATGATAAGAAAAAAAATGCAACAATGAAAGAAACAATATTGCATCATGTTTGGGCGGAGAGGAATACATAACCAAACAACATTGTAACATGTCAATAAAATGAGGTAACACAGCGGAAGCAAAACGTTGCTGTTTTTAAATACATTTGTGTTTACATATGCCTGTGCAAGTGTTTTTATATATCTGTGTTATGTAAAATCAGTATTGGGTACCTTAAAGGGAAGAACAGCTGGACGTTCGGGTCCCATAGATATTTGACCTTTTGGAACGTGAAGTATCGAATGCTGCCGTTGTCAAGTTCAAGGTGTCGCCTAGTAACAGCCCGAATCGTCGTCAGGGACACGTGCTCTCTACAAGTGCATATGAATTTGGCGGGAATATGGGAACAGACAGACGACAGGTAAGGCAATGGATAAATTTTACTTCTTTGATGGTCTCACTTGTTATTTTTTTTCTCTACATATAATTTATCCAACATACTGTGATGCACGGAATGCGCTGCTGCTTAAATTGAAAGTATAGTCATTTACAACTTGTATAAGTTTTCCACTTAAGACATTTTTTCCCCATTTGATTTGATTAAAAGGTATGTTTTTGTTTACAAAATATGTGATCTGTTCCTTACCCTTAGAATGTATGCTAATTTATTTCTTTGGAGACATCAAAGAATGGTAAATACAAGTTACCTCTGACCCTACAAATTTATATGAAAAAGAAATACGCTGCAAGACGTGCCGATAGAGCGAGGCGTAATTACCTGTATATTGTGTCGGATAGATCATTCAAAATTTGATTTGAATTCATTTGAAATTCAAATCAAATCAAGCTCTTTTTCCAGTTATTCTTCCTTTAAGTCTTTACACCTTAATATGAATGTACATACATTGGACCTATGCTGCCTATAGTAAATAATTTCTTTAAAGGATAAATCACCTTACGTATATAGTCAAAGCACCTACCCTGCAACATGACATAACCAAGAAATAAATGTGTATCGGGCGTTAACTTTGATTTATCATTCCTTTAATCAACGCACCCTTCGTTTTGTTCGTCTTTCCCATCTTTCACGCGTTGTTCACGTATCCATACACGGTGATTTCGTTGGAATTTATCCTGTGAAGGGGATTTGGCAAGAAAAATGGATGAATGAGTTGCAAATCGCCAAATAATGCTTGTTCAGTCGATAGCATACAAACAAAACAAACCTCTTATGTATGTATGTATATATATATATAATTATATATAATATATATATATATAAAAGCGTAATCGATGCAAAAAAAAAAAAATATCGTGCCAACTGTGAATAGATAACGCCAACAATGTAATCTATACACGCAGCTCATCACGAACATATCCCGATCATTGCTGATGAAATCATACAGCCGAAAGCTCTATTAAATCAAAGAAGATAGAAAGACGATACTTCTTTTGGGTCGGTGGAATACTATTTCCCAAACCTTTGATATTTTATATATATATATATATATATATATATATATATATATATATATGAAGGGTTTGTTTGCAAAAACCGATAAGTCCATTTCTGAAGGTTTTGAAGTATGATCTCTCTCATAAAGTACAAAATAATACCTTTTAAATGATATATTGGTCACTACATATAAAGGTATATTTTTGAAGTTATGGTCAAAAGAAGCAAAAATTTTCTTATTATTCTCTTTATTTTTCTTGACCTTTAATCGCAAATATCTCAATTTGGCAAATATGGACTTATCGGTTTTTACAAACAAGCTCTTCATATATATATATATATATATATATATATATATATATATATATATATAGTATGATAGTATAATGTACACTTCAAAGGGTACAAAGTACTTTAATGTCCAAACCCAACTAAAGAAACGTATGTGAAGCTGACATGTTGCTTTGGTTCTTTGGTATAGGAAAACATATACCATCCCCCTATAGGCACCTTCTTCGGAAATTCAATCAAGATGCTTTCCTTCTCATTGATTCGGCAATTCTTTTCACCTTCAATCACCTCCAAATGATGAGAAACCATTAATGATGACTCTATTTCAAGTCATCAAGCACAGGTATGTCTCCCATAAAATCAGCATGCATCGTGAGAACTGTACGTGTGTGTGAGCATGAATGTCTGTATGTGCATGTTTATGTAAAATTTGAGTGAATGTGGATTTTTTTTTCACATTTCTTTCTTTCTTTCTTTATTTATTTCTAGGTACGCCTAGCCGGAGGGTCGCCGTACCTGCGAGAGTCAATGGGTCACCTATGGAAGTATAAAGGAACACCTATATCATGGCGCATACTAGAATGTTTGTTCATGCGCACCCACAGCCATCAACTCAACAGGTGCATGGAGTGGGCTGTGATACTGGAGAGAGTGCAGGAATAGGTGGGGGAGGATATTCAAGTTCCCCCGAATCCCTGCAGCGACATGATTGGAACCATTGTCAGAGAACTGTGCATCACATGATGATTTTGAAGACTACTTCTTCCTCATTAGTTGTAGCCAAGAATGCTGAGTGCCTGTAGGCACAATCATTCTTACATATCAGAGTTTAGTCACGTCGTGATAATATGCTTTGTATTATTGTTGAGGCTAAGTAGTTCATAGGAGGGAAAGGTACTTGGGGTACTGTCAATTCTCCTTGTAGCTAGCACACTTTGGGCCAATTATGTATTTCATATTATGGAGCAGTACATTCAAGCGAATGGGAGTTATACTGGCGAGGGTTCATAATTGAATACACTGCATATTACCCTCTTTTATAGGCAACACGACAATAATTTAATCTAATTTAATTTGATTTAATTTGGACAATCTTTAATACATGTCATATAATACGTCAATACGTCATCATCAAACATGTATGTGTGTAATTATGAAGAATATGTGACGCCTTCCAGCGTACTTGCCAAATTGTGCCCTGTTATGCAAACAGATTGGAAGTGACAAGCAACAAAATGGATTCATAAATCTCCATGATATGACGGTTGTTGATAGAGGGAGGGGGGATGGGGGAGCCTGATGTCTTGGTTTAAATACCTTCACCACTATGCCGTCTGCTTCCCCAAGTGAGCACCTTGTATGAGTTAGACGCAAACCCCAGTCTGGCTTCCAATAGAACACAATGATGAACAGGCTGCCACAGGTTAAAACTCCTGCGGCGTACACTAGAGCTGTCTGGAGAGCGCTCTTCTTGTAGCCCCAGCATTCCTTGAGAGAATGATAAAAGTTAAATCCGTTATTTACTCATCATAACTAGATTTATGCGTGGAAGGAGGGAATTCATAGAATGAAAGGGAGTAAAATGTTGGAAGGATCCCTTACATATATAAGATTATAAAAAAGAATATAGATATCTTTAAATGATACTAAAAGCAAAAACATCAAATAGTAATAGCACAGTGCACGCTGGATGATATAAAGATTATTAGCATTGGCAGTCGGCGGAAGCTCGGTGGTCTAGTGGATAAGACGCCTGTCGGGTGATCAGGAGGTCGTAGGTTCGAATCCTGCTCGAGTATACCCATGAATTCTTCTGGACGGCTACTACTAAAACACTGATCAATTCAGTGCTTATTTACGTCAATGTAGAGCAATTGTCAATCACTTACAATAAAATTATCAACTCGACGCAAGATTTCATCAAATGGAAATAAAACAATACAATTGTTAAAATATAAAATTAAAGGAAAGATTGAAGTACTCAATTTGTGCAATAAGGAATAATTGCTTGTTTTGTTATGATTTCAACGACTGTTGAAAGTACGTCGCCCAATGGCAGGGAAATAACTAGTCGTGTTTTTCATTTCTCATTTATATATATATATATTGTAACCAATGAAGAATTGGCAGATTAGTGTATTAGTAAGAAAACGGTGAAAATTTGTCAAATATTGAGAGTTCCGTGATAGATTACATAATCGATCGATTATTTTAGCAATCGATCATGAATCGATCAGTTTCAGGGAAACTAACGATTATGGATTGTTTTGATAGAAATTTAAGAGGGGTAATAATTGTTGGAGTTGCGATTATGTTCAGTAATAATCTTTCATACAGTTATTGCTTTGTTATCTAATCATTTCCGTATGATGAGGAGGGTTAATAAGCGTTAGTATTTGAGGAAAAGGTCAGTAAGTAAAAGGCGTAACTGTTTCGGAAATATAGCGGTCAGAGAATAAGAACAGGTCGAATTAGTAATGAATTAGCTGGGTGGGCCTGGATGATACAGGCCAAGTAGCTGGGTGGGCCCGGGTACGGGCCAAAGTGTGGATGATTAGTGTTGTTGAATGTTAATAAAGCGTTGATTGAAGTGTACACTACTGCCTGGACCATTTCCTTTGAAGTCTGCTGCAGTATAACATAAGTATCGGTGAGTAGTGCAATGCAATTGCGGTGCTGCTTAGGTAATATGCGAGTGAACTGATGGTATCTGATATTGGTATCTGCGCTGGATGAGCTGCACTGGTATTGGTATCTGCGATTGGATGAGCTGCTCTGGTACTGGTATCTTCGTTGGATGAATTGTGACTGGTAGTATTCTGGTAGTAAGCAAGTAATGGGAATAGACTGGTAGTAAGTAACCCAGCAATATGGTACATTTCAACGCCGTTCTCCACGCCTGGTTGTATATTTCAACCAAACGGACCCCAGCCTAGCTCGGACCATCCTGACCCTTCTCCAGCTAGTTGCCGGGGCCGGATGGCACACAGCGTATAACAACATATACACTAGCGACAGAAGGAGAGAAGGCTACAATATATATATATATATATGTATATTGGTTGTATGAGAGACATTCTAATTGTGACATGTACTTGATCAAGTTAACTTATGATGGTTGAAATCATTGATGAATAGCTTTTGTGAAAAATGCGCAAAAAATCGAATGCCTTATATCCATCAAAATCAATTCCAAACTACTCCTAAACTCCTCAAAATAAGTTCTGCAATTAAAGTTTGATATGTCATATTTCTCTTATACTCACATTAACTTCATTAAATATGATATAAAAAGCCTGATTAAGACACCTCACTTGCTATGATTGGGTGTTCTCGGTATGTGTAAAACAGCCGAGTATGGGGACAGATCAAAAGTGAAAAGTCGCAACAATTCTGCTATTGATAATGTACAGTTTTGATGAAAAAAGGCCACTGGAATAAGCAATGCTGAAATGAGAGCACTTTCAAAAACTCCCATTTCCAAGACATTAGATGACTTTTGGTCAACATTTATGTTTAATTTTAATCTGCAGATACTACTGCAGTTTTTGATTCATGGATGAAGCCTGGAATCTAATCTCACAATGCATTCTTTTCAAGCACATTCCTTCCCTGAACCGACAAAGCGAACGGGAATTATAGTGTTTGAAATAACATGTTTGCTCTATTTTGCAACATTTCACATTTGACTTTTCCTCATACTCGGTCTTACTGTGCATTCCAGGAATGCATTATGTAAACAAGTGAGTTGTTGTAAAGAAAATTAATCATGCTTTCTTATGATGTCACATTTGAATGAAATAATGTAATTTTAAGAAAAATATGATACATCAAATTGGAATTGCAGGACTTTTTTGAGGGGTTTGTATTCTGATATGCAATGTTGTCTGATATCTTTGGACCCTGAGGCTGATGACTGCCCAGTCCATTCCAAATACCAACACCTGTTGAACAGTTATAACACTTTAGTGTTCCTAGAGTTTACTGAGCTTTCTGCCAAATCAGCGATTATTTCTTAAAAATGAGATTTGCTTGTGGGGTCACTTTGTTTAACCATTGCCAAGAGCGTAACTGTCTGTCAGATCACAATGTTTGTAAATTTCAATTAAAGGGGAAAATCCCTAAACTAAAAGCAATGAGCTAATGGGGTGAAATGAGGTGAATGCGTCTGATGAAGAATTTGAGTATCGACAGTATAGATTAAACATGAACAAACAATCTTGATTGTATATTTATATAGCACTTTTTATCAAAAAAAAAAAGAAGAAAAACCTTAAAACTTGATAACGTTTTTGAATGCCTTTTTGTGTACCGGACACAAATGAATATGTTCTATTGCATTTCGTTGTTTATAGTGGGAAATTTCATGGTGAAATCGTTTTTCTTTCCCCATGGAGTCCATGAAGTCATTTTTTTTTTCTTAGCATCCAAATGCACACACCGAAATACACAACAAATTATTTAAGCACATGTTCATGCGACTTTTTACGTGTCGACTTACAGAAATAGAATATAAATTCACCACATGGAATTTTCTCTAGAGACTGGCTTTGAAAAGCAATTTGTTACAGTGCTGCAACCTTTGGAGAACGTGTGTGGCAAGGGTGCAGCAATATCACATCCATCATACGAGGCAAGCTGCTGTCAAAGATTTTCTTAGTTCACAAAAGTCAGACTTGATTTTACCATGTCTTATTTATGTCTACCCTTTGCTGGGTTAGAATTAGAATTGAGTTAGATTTTACGGTTCCCCTTTTCCCCCTCTCTGTCTCTACACAAGGACCACCTAACCTGTGAAAATTAAATTTTCCATCTTAAGGGGAAATGCAGATGACGCCTGAAGCACTGGAACAAAGAAAAGAAAAGGAAGAAGTGGAAGGGACTATTTTTCTTCGCGCCATGTGGCAAACCAGACATTTAACCCAAGTTGTTCTAATGTCATACATTGATACACTGCTGTACACAATGATAAACGCATGTACGTTGATTGAGTTTAATTTATAGTGCATGGCTAATGTCTTTAAATTCACCATAACTGCCCTACAGATGATCATAAGAATTGGACAATGTCGATGAAAGGAGATAGGAAAATAGTTGATAGCATGTTAACCGTTATAAAGATGATATCAAGGACATTTTACTCACTATCTTTTCTCCTTTGTTCTCCTCGATAACTTGATGATGGAGGTCCTCATTTTTGTGTTTCTTGAAGTGAGCCATACCGATGTTAACGATGGCGTAAGGATATCCTAATTCACCGGATCACATCCGTCTGCACTGAAAACAACGACAAATTGATAAGGTGCGAAAACATGCAAAGTTTAGCTTCACTTAATTCTCTTTGTGTCTTGGATTTGCAATTGGATGGAACTTCTTGCGTTTTGTCCCCAAGGGCAGAGTACATTGTTACAACATTGATATTAAAATTGTGGAATATATACGAACGAAATATTATCCATGATTTCAATGATGATGACAAAATGAAGTCTGAAGACAACCCCAGTATATAATCCAAATATATTTGTTCATTCGTTTGTACCTATATTCTTAAGTTATTGTCATGTACTCTATTACTTATATTGCTACTTATTTTCGAATTCACGAAGTAATGGTATTTTCAATTTACTATCAATTTCATATTTATTTTGTACAATCTGATTTGTTAAAAATCAGATATTGAGAAAGTACACATACATAAATTCAAATCGACATCAGAAATAAATAGGGTAGACTATGGAGACGGCCGGGAAACGAAGTTTAGGAACAGCTGCCGCCATAACCAGGAGGGCATTTGAATCAATACGGCAAAATTCATAAAGAATCCAAACTAACCAAACTATACACATTAAGATAAAGACAATTAATACAATATAACACCTGAATGCAGAAGTCTCGTTTGTTTCATTAACAATATAGTTTAAATCTTCGGTTACAAATATCTAATGATAGACTTATTAATCTGATTTCTACAGGCTAATAACTCCAAGTTTGTGGGACTCTGTATAAAGTAGTTTAAACCAATATTGTTTTGTTTTATCAAGAGGTAGGTGATAATAAGAGGATTTTTCCAATAATATGAAAGGATTTCCCTGTTCTACTGAAACAAGTATGGAAGGCTGGAAGGAATACAATTGTCAAAACAATAATGCATGAATACACTAATATTATAATCATTCAGCCCGAAAATATTTTCAAAGGGTTTAGTAAAGGAAAGATGGCATGACACACTCACTATTTTGCCAGCTTTTACTACAAACAAGATAATCTGATTATAAGGTAATTTATGTATTAGCCCAAGCAATGGTACGATATTGCAATTGGGTTTGATATCATGGCTTAGGAAATAATGAGTTGAATATAATGTGCATGGAAAGCATTTTTATTCATGTAAGATTCGATACACTTTTAATATTTTTTTTTTTAATCAAATCAATGTGTGTATGCCCTGAACGATATTTTATCATTGATAACACCCAAATAGCACAAAGAACTTGTAATTTTACATCACTTTTCTTTCCACGAACTACAGCAATATGCCGGTAATATATGCATCAATTTTCTCGTTTGTGAAGACCAAATTTATACTCTGTCTTATCTTCACATTTAAAATGTTGAATTACTTTAAGTATTTGCATTTGGTACTTGTATCTTCTTCTTTTTTTAATTTCTGAATTAAAACGTACCGGCGTTTAACGTCATATTGTATTATGCAGACATATGCAGACATAAATACGCTGACATCACCAGTATTCAAAATAACCTGTAATTTATCTGTAACATTGCAAATATCACTGATAAGTGAAAGATAAGTGAATAAAAGACGTGATTTGCGAATTTTTGTGTTTCTTGTCGACCAAGGTATATGAAAGGAAATCTAGTCGTGATAGTGAAATGATATAAAAGTGCGATCTGAAAAGTTTTGTTAGACCTAAAGAAGTCTACCCTTGGTAATAACCACAAGTCACAATCATTATCCTGCAGAATGATGAACAGCTATTAGAGGTCGTCAATGTAGACGAGTACAGTGGAAGTAATTTTCCTTTCAGTAAACCAAACGGTTTTCTGCAGACTGCATTGTATTGGTGTAATAAACGGTATGGAGTGATGTTGTTTTCCGTGAAGACATCCAATCTGCCGTGACGTCAATCACTTGCATTACGGATGGATGATTACCTTTTGTCATAGACACTATACACAAGCAATCGTCTGGACCTGCATTGTAACGAATGACATGAAGAGATTCGTACAAAGCGTCGTAATGTGGTAGAATGTGTACACTTTGGACTTTACCCTGGAATGTCCAACAGTAAACATTTTCCAAGTGAGGTAGTTGAAAGAGTTATTGTTGACTCATCGATCTAAGGTTAAAATGCTGATAAGTCTTCTCCATCTATCTCTATCAACATGAACTTCCGCAGGTCACAACAAGGCAACTACAGTGTATAGAAAGGGGTTAAGTTTGTGACCCTCGTATTGACTTTCGAAGCCGTAAAGGTGTACAAGTCATGGATAGGATGTTACCTATATAGTAACTGGGAAGTAATTGTCAAATGGTATACAGCGAGAATTTTTGCCTGAAGATTTGATCTTTAATACCAATATATATATATATATATATATATATATATATATATATATATCAATAGGCCTCTTTCATGTTCGATCGACCCATTAATGGCAACATAGGAAGTTAAAGGGACATTCCAGATGATTTTCATAATTTCATATCATGTAGTACATAAATCGACAACTCCATGTATAGATTTCTGAAATTTATTGTGGTTCTTGAGCAGAGAAACAATACTTTGAAAAACCTTGAACAAATTACACTGAACAGGGATGATGACATAGGAGGCTCAGATATTTCAGAAATGTAGCAGTGTAATTCAATTACAGTATACCGTTTGCTTGCTAGTTCACCTGTGGATCCATGCGTGCCTTCTTCTTTTGTTCTGCTTCCTGGTAATGAGCCCCAACTCATGCATTCTTATGGTGACCCTGTCATCTGTCATGTCATCATCTTTGTTCATGTAAATTGTGAAAATATTGATTACCATAAATTCTGAAACTCTGTCCTTAGTATAATTAAATTATACTTGTTCAAATGCAAAAATCTGAAAATCATCCGGAGGTCTCCTTTAAGTGACTTCGCTTCCCCCTTCATCACATGGGAAGTCAAGGGAGCAGGCGAATATACTCGTCTCTACGGATATTTAACAAACGCAGAAGGAAGAGCTCTGGCTTTCGGATCACCTCGTGCCTCAAATAAAATTGGGTTTGGCACGCCATGGACAATCGACTTCTCTGATTTTGTCGGAGCAAGGAGCTTCAAACATAAACACTCCTTCGTTGAAGGCACTCGTACTTTAACAATAACAATATCCGTCGGAAAAGAATTAAGGGGGAGGGGGATTGGATCGTGGGAACCAAAACCAGAGAGGAAGCATTTTGTTACAAAAGGAAATGGACATGGAAGAAGAACACATTTGGAATTAAATTCAAGTGACATTGGCGCAATAATTGATTCAAACGTCATGATTCGAGGACTGCTCGCAATAATGAAACATAGATTCCTTTCGTATGCAATTCCAGAACGTACGCACGTTACACATTATATCAGCATCTATTTTGTACATGCAGCACCGCCTGCGGCATTAGACCTGACTCCTCATACAGCATTAATGTGGCAAAATGAGGTACACATGAAAACCCGCATTTCCAGATTCATGTCTTATGTCATTAAATAGGAACCACTTAACAGTTTGGTGTAAAACACGGTGCTTGATGCAAATCATACTTGAACTGGATTCAGTTAATGAAGACTTCATCACTGTGTGATAAAATCTTACTGATTTCACTGAAGTCAATTTATTGATTCTTTAGGGTCTTTTATAAAAGAAGACGAAGAAGGAGAATGTGGATCAAATAAGTCAAAGGTTGGACTAAAGACAAACCGGCCCTTTGGTCCGAATTCACGAAGGCGGTACAATTGAAACCATGGTTTAACCCATGGACAAATTGTATGGAGCGCCAAGTGTCGCATGTTTTATTTCGTTACGAAATCAGTCATTTCGTTTGATAGACGATTGACTTTCGAAGCCGTAAAGGTGTACAAGTCATGGATAGGATGTTACCTATACAGTAACTGGGAAGTAATTGTCAAACGGAATACAGCGAGAATTTTTGCATAAAGATTTGATCTTTGATTTGATTTGATTTGATTTGATTTTATTGGTTCCTGCATTATATCATTGCTCATGCAGATACATAAACATATATCATAATAATTATACATTAATGGTACCATACATATAAATGGATATACATGAACATTAGTTGCTAACAAAATGAGTTTTTTCATTACCTTTAGAATATACAGCAATACATTTCTTCATTGCCTGTACATAAATGTCCAACAGAACAGTGATGCAATGAATAACGCAGAAGGGCTACAGCTTAAGCATTGCTTGATTTGCATGCAGCCCTCGTACATAATACATAACATATAGGAAAATAGGGAAGGGATGACTTGCATAGAGATAGGGATAGGAGAAAGGAGAGAGGAGAGGTCTGTCTGCTTTCACTATTACACAAAGTTAGAACACCTGGATCTCTGAATAGCAAAGCATGGCAAAGTATTTTCTCACCGAGGTTCAGGTGAACAGTTACAGGTCATGGTCGGTTACATAACATTACGCAATAATATCTTTAATACCAATATATATATATATATATATATATATATATATATATCAATAGGCCTCTTTCAAGTTTGACCGACCCATTAATGGCAACATATGAAGTTAAAGGGGCATTCCAGATGATTTTCATAATTTCACATCTATAGTACATAAATCGACAGCTCCACGTATAGAATTCTGAAATTTTATTGTGGTTCTTGAGCAGAGAAACAATATTTTGAAAAACCTTAAACAAATTACACTGAACAAGGATGATGACATAGGAGGCTCAGACATTTCAGAAATTTTAATGTAGCAGTAGTAATTCCATGACAATACACATGAAGTTTTTCTTTCGTTACGAAATCAGTCATTTCGTGTGAAAGACGAAATGACTGATTTCGTAACGAAATCGGCCATGTGACACTTGGCGCTCCATACAAATTGTCCATGGGATAAAGCATGGTTTCAATTGTACCACCTTCGTGAATTCGGGCCTAAGAGGTCAAAATTTGTTTCCTCTGCAAAGTTCTTCAGGTAATCAAAGACACATTAATCAATCACGCGATACTTTCTCTCAAAATATGCTGGACTGTTCTTTCCTCGTCAGCAACCTCAGTAAAGGCTCAATGTCGTAATCACGCTGACCATGTTCCTCTTTTGGGTTTGTTTAGGTTTGTGTGTGTGTGTGTGTGTGTGTGTGTGTGTGTGTGTGTGTGTGTGTGTAGGTGTGTTTCTGGACAAAGTTGTACGACACAACACTGCCTTGAAGACAATATGAGTCCAGGTCAGCTTTCAGCAGTGTATAATAATTGCTTCATCTTCAGTAGTGTTGCGCGTGATTGTTTATGAGTTTTGACTGCATACAAGCAGAAGAATACTGGTTACTTTCATCACTGTTCAAAGCTTGTATTATTCAATCGCCCACGGAAACCCGATGCGGATCCTCCCGAACATTAACTGCAATTCCAGAATTTCTTGGAGAACGGGATTATTAGCGTTATAATGTTCCTTGGCAGTGTCATTTCTGTTCTTTGCATACATGGAGACTGGTAGAGAAATATGATGATAATTGTCAGAAATTCTAGTGAAGGTCATTTCACGCTCCCCTTATCTGTCGTATTTTTGGTACTGATCACCCCCAGGGAAACAAACTTAGCGAGCGTAACGACAGTACTTTAAGCAGATAAGAGGAAAAAATCAAAAGGTCAAAGGTTAACACTTTTGCAGAAACAAATGCTTTTACACAAAGGTCATAGGATTTATTCGCGAATGTGGTCAATGTTCATTAATCAATTAATCAATCTCGATGTATGTATTTGATTATTTAATCATTTATTCATTTATTCCGTTTTCTTTCAGTAGGGTAGAGCCCTTTCAGCTTACTCGGAACTGCTCTGCCAAGGGGCCGTGCAACATGTAGGGTATCTCATCTCATTTCTCATATATCACTATCTCATTGTGACGTGTCATCTCACATCTCACAACACGACGGTTTTTACGGGGGTGGAAATTTAACCCCTAAAATCAACACAACCATTGTTAAAAATGAATTTGAAAAAAAAAAAGTATTGCTGGATCTCGTATAGCACAAGACATCATGCAGAGTCACCCACACACAAGACGACAATGTACAGAAACACGCACACATACATACGCATTATACAAATGACATACGATACGAATGGCTGGTTATCCAATATGTAACTACACGTTTAACATATCCCATTACATATATACATACACTACGTCACTAGGTTTTCTATTCCTGAGGAACCTACCTGCATATTCGGATATGAATGCCCTCTTCTTAGCTGAAGGATCATAAACCTTTCAAAACAACAGCACGTAAACTTACATTTAATCACGCGGGTAACGCCAGCGTACATATCACATCAGTCAATTGAGCATAACAATGCATGGCTTTAAGTATAATTGCAGGCTTACACCATGTATAGAACTGTGCAAAGAATATCCCCAGTAAATTCTAAAATTCCTTACTGTTCCGATTGAGCTACGTCCATGCAGTTAAACTCGATGCTGTTGGATTTTTTTTTAAATACTCACGTAAGCACCAGACGCATCAAAGTCCACCCACAACACTTACGAAAAAAATTGTCCGTCATTTGTTATGAAGTATAGCAAGGAGAGCCTTTGCGTCCTCCTGTAGCGACCAACCTGTTCGGATCTAACCCAGTTTCAGGAGCCGTAGTTCAGCCGCTCTGTCAATTGTCCTGGAGGCGGAGCTCTCAGCGGGTAACCTTGATCGGAGTAGGCCTACCTCAAAAACGGGGGCAGAGCTACTCTTGCCTTGAAAAAACAAAACAAAAACAAAAGCAACAATACTGGTTGGCCTACTGTTGACGTCACACAGGGTCTCTTCCCGAACAGCGTGTGAGCACTGTGCTGCCTAACGAAAAATTAAAAAAAAAAAAAGTTTCTTAAACAAACATCTGCTGTACAAATACGATGCTGTTGTTTTGTTATTGTTGTTGTTAAACGTCGTTAAAGGCGGATAAGTCTATACATGTCTAAAGTGCTTAGGCTAGGAGGAAAAAGTTGAAAAAGTCATCTATGGTAAACTTTGTAGTTGTATTAGTCCGTGGGAAATGGAGGCGACTATAGCGGTAGCTTGTCCCAATGGCTATAATACGAAAGTTTACCGGCTTGGAGTGGTAGGCTCATAGATTGTGTACAGACAGACGCATGCATTGGCAGAAACATTTTACATATTCAGGCCATAGGACCTAATTTGAAGCCCTATCTTTCATCTGTCTTTTTTTTTTCAAAGTAAGAGTGGGCGATATCACGTGGGTTAATAAAAACGGGTGATTGTTTTAACAAGTTAGGAGTGTAAATTGAAATTTCCGCAGGAATCCAACTCACGATGATCTATTTTACTGTCAAGTTCATGATTCCCAGCGTCACATTTGGCTAAAGTGTATATGTGTTTATATGTGTGAGTGTGTATGTGTTAGTGAAAATTTAGGGGTTGTCAGAAACAAACCATAGTGTATCGATGCCTGTGTCTACAATCATAAAGTTATCTTCATGTAGGCCTATGCGGTTATTGAGAAACGAAGCGAGGTGGATATGGTTAAGCAGGCTTGCGGCACTGGCAACCAAGACAACATTGTCATTGCCGTTGGAGTGGTTCTGCTTGGCAAGCAGGCTTTGTTACCCACTGTAAAATCGACAAAAAAAAAATGGGTTGAAGGACTTTGATGTTGACTTATTGCAGTCGGTTGCCAAGGTACATAATTGAATCAAAGAAAAAAAAAATCAAGCGAGCAAAGCAATCAATCACGCATCACTTGATTGTCAATCATAAGAATGTTTACGATGAGGCGCTTGTAAAGAAGCTTTTAAAATGAATCATATAACTTTATAGATAATTAGAAGAAAAATGTAACAAATGCGCAGATTCTCTAAACAATAACAAATCTGGATTCTCTCATTAACCTATTTTCTGCCTCAGAGCAATGGGTACCACAGTGCACAGATTCTTTTCTTGTTGTTGCTAATTAACAGATACATTACTCATTGAACAAATTGTTTCTGATACAAAAAATAAACAATTCTGAATTGCCGGAGTCTTTCATTTGAGTTTAATTATGAGTCTTTTATTTGAAAGAAAAAAAAAAAGAGAGAATAAGCTGCATTAATATTCGATAGACAATGCAATACGTATCATAATGCCAAATACTAGACAACGAATATTGTCATGCTATTGTTTCTATTGGTCGATCTGGATTGTAGATGTACATAAAGAATGTATTTTTGTGGAAATTTAATGAATGAATAAATGAATGAATGAAATACGTCGTCACTATTTTTATCGGAAATACTCACACGATTTCACAAAAGCACAGCATTTATGCTATCTTTCGTTGGGCTGGCGATCTGTAACGATACATCAGTTACGGTTAGTAATTCCAAAGGCTCTCTATTCAGAAGGTTCGTTTGCAGGAAGATGAAATAAGGTTCGCTATGCCCAAGCCAGGTTAGTCCGAAAATGAAAAAAAAAAAAATCGGAAGGTTTGTTGATCCGAAAAAGAAATAAGGCTTGTTATTCCGAAGGTTTGTTAGTCCACACACCCTTAACCTGTTACAGACATTTGCCAAAGCATTTATCACTCTCCACGGCAACTGGATAGTGCACCTCCATCCAAATTGTGGCGATATTTGTGATTATTTATGAGACTGACTTATGGTTTCTTCCCAGCTAACCCAGCAACTAGCAAGAAACATCTTACGAGAAACCCAGAGAAGAATATTGACTACTAATCTAATTTTCACATTTGAAGATCTGAATATAAGAACGACCCAAGTCCAATTTTTGGCCAAATTCAATTTTGACATGGCCGGAAATTGTAGCTTATGCATGGACTCATCTTGTGTCTAAATGATAAATCCTAATTACCCGCGGAAGTGCCTGAAATAAATGAGTTAAATCTTATATGAATGTAAGAATGAAGGACTTGGGTCATTCTTACATTCATATCATAGCGCCCTCTCTCGTCCTTCTCTCATCTCTATAGCAGAATACCATGTATAGGGCTCACACCCGTAAATACAATGAAATGTCCCAGACCCCTTCACAAATTCGTACCAAAGATACCAAAATAAATGAAGGAAAAAATTGATTAAAAATCAATGATGTAGTTTAGCAAAAAACTGAATAGCTGTAGATATTGAGTATGAATTCCTCTACAAACTGCATTTTGGTTGGAAGATGAAAGCTTTTTCTGATGGAATTTGAGGGGACTATATTTCATTGGGTACGTGTACGGAAAATAGGTGATTTTTTGAGTGACAAGAACTCGTAGTCTGGCTTTGCGGACCCCTGGACAGAATTTGGACTGAAGAATCCACCCTGAAAATTTGATGGATGAAAGGGTGGTATATCTCACTTATCCAGGTTAGTGAAACTGAAATACCTCATTTCTCCCAGCTATTTTACAGAATTTTTTGAAATTTGATTTTTAACACACATCCCTATGGGGAAATATTTATGGGTGTAAGCCCTATAGAGGATGCATGCAATCCACACAAGTCTATGGGAAGTATTCATCCCATACAAGCTCTGCTGGTTTATGTTGATCTATTGTGTCAGATCTCTTCCTCCCTCCCCCTTCTCCTTCCTACCCCCCCCCCACCCCTCTCCTCTACCCCCCCCCCCCCCCCCCAACTCTGCTTGGCAACAATTTGTTTTCTTATTATGTTGTTGTGGTTCTAGATCTTTGTATATAGCAGTCCTCAGTATCACACAACTTTGAATGACTGTGTTATTTTAATGTATTTCTTTGTTTTGGCTACCACTGAAACAGGTCAAAATTCATAAAGTTATAGTCTGTTTGACAAAACAAAGTCTTTTAAAGTACTTTGTAGGCAATAAGGTAATGATGACACCCCCATAATCAAGGATTACTGCCTGCATCTATGTATTCATCTTATGAAGAACTGATCAACACTGCAAGATCTTTTTTTTTTTAAACCCCAAAGGGCATGATTTTCAAAAGTGTCCCTTTGAGAAGCCTTATAACCCTTGAATGTGTAATTTCCCATATGATGCAGGGGCAAATATCATCAAAAACACATTTATGATGTTAAAAAGTCAAATGAGGAATATGACCTCAACTATAGAGGATGCATGCAATCCACACAAGTCTATTGGAAGTATTCATCCCATACAAGCTCTGCTGGTTTATGTTGATCTATTGTGTCAGATCTCTTCCTCCCTCCCCCCTTCTCCTTCCTACCCCCCCCCCCCACCCCTCTCCTCTACCCCCCCCCCCCAACTCTGCTTGTCTACAATTTGTTTTCTTATTATGTTATTGTGGTACTAGATCTTTGTATATAGCAGTCCTCAGTATCACACAACTTTGAATGACTGTGTTATTTTAATGTATTTCTTTGTTTTGGCTACCACTGAAACAGGTCAAAATAAATTCATAAAGTTATAGTCTGTTTGACAAAACAAAGTCTTTTAAAGTACTTTGTAGGCAATAAGGTAATGATGACACCCCCATAGTCAAGGATTACTGCCTGCATCTATGTATTCATCTTATGAAGAAGTGATCAACACTGCAAGATCTTTTTTTTTTTTAACCCCAAAGGGCATGATTTTCAAAAGTGTCCCTTTGAGAAGCCTTATAACCCTTGAATGTGTAATTTCCCATATGATGTAGGGGCAAATATCATCAAAAACACATTTATGATGTTAAAAAGTCAAATGAGAAATATGACCTCAGCTATAGGGCTCACACCCGTAAATACAATGGAATGTCCCAGACCCCTTCACAAATTCGTACCAAAGATACCAAAATAAATGAAAGAAAAAAATTGATTAAAAATCAATGATGTGGTTTGGCAAAAAACTGAATAGCTGTACATATTGAGTATGAATTCCTCTACAAACTGCATTTTGGTTGGAAGATGAAAGCTTTTTCTGATGGAATTTGAGGGGACTATATTTCATTGGGTACGTGTACGGAAAATAGGTGATTTTTTGAGTGACAAGAACTCGTAGTCTGGCTTTGCGGACCCCTGGACAGAATTTGGACTGAAGAATCCACCCTGAAAATTTGATGGATGAAAGGGTATATCTCACTTATCCAGGCTAGTGAAACTGAAATACCTCATTTCTCCCAGCTATTTTACAGAATTTTTTGAAATTTGATTTTTAACACACATTCCTATGGGGAAATATTTATGGGTGTGAGCCCTACATGAATCAAAGAACGACCCAAGTCCATCACACAAAATGGCCTCTCCACAATTAATGTAAATGTTAATTGTCATAATAATATGTTCTAATTTGTATATACAATGTTGCCTTCCCATCACAGTTAAATAGAATATTATTGGACAAATAAAAAAGATTTTAAGTTTTTTTTAAGTTTACTCGAAATGGTCTTCCATGGACTTGGGTCGTTCTTATATTCAGATACACATTTCTTTCTGTAACTCTCTGTTTGCCAAATGCGAATAAAGGTCATGCTTTATTCGCATTATTGATTTTTTTTTTTCGGGGGTGGGTAAGTTTAAATGGACTCTCCATGCTGTGTATCAAACTAAACACGTGTCGTGAAAAACAGCTCCGTCTCGCATTTCTGTCTAATAAATAGAAATATCAAAACAAAAACAGAAACAGCAAGACAAAAATGGAACAAGACATGCCCAGTAAGCAACTGAGTTATTGACGTATTATAAACGGACAGCACAATTATATGTCTTGCTGGTAGGACCACTGTGTGCTCATCCATTCGGTTACTGGTCACTGTCATCTCAATTGCTGTTGGGTCGCTCCATTCATGCCATTCCGTGGCCTTCCAACTGTGGTAACGCTGCCTCCCACTATACCGTATGTCCCAACCCCCCCCCCCCAAAAAAAAAAAAAAAATACAACGGTACCCTCCACAATGATAGCTTCAAGAATAGTGAATCAATCCAAATACAATTTCAGGTTATGAAACTATAACTCATTGCCAACATCTTACAGAAAACCCAATTCGATTTGCTTCAGTGGTCAAAGAGAAATGAGGAATTTTGTAGAGGATGTCAGGAATTTCTTCCCTCCAAGTTCTGTCTATTGTATTCACACACAAGATCATCGAAGTGCTAAACTTGGAAGAATCAGACTCATGACATGCTTTACAACAATCCACATTTCTCTGTGACCGCTTGACCAAATCGGATGTGGTTTTCTGCAAAATACAGCTAAGATGTTATATTTTAAGACCCTGAAGTAGCATTTAGAGAGTTTAATCATATTGGGTGTTATCAATGCGAAAAACTGATTGTATTCCTCCGCTTGTTCTTGTTTTCTTTCATGTGACTACGTGTGTGTGTGTGTGTGTGTGTGTGTGTGTGTATGCGTCTTGTTACCATCGATGCTAAGTGATTGGACATAATCTCAAGTGTATGTTTGCATTGGCTGAATTTGTACGGTATTGTAGTTTTTGTAAGCTTTGTATAAATGTATTGTAATGATGTAACGCAAGTAAGTGAGGGGACTGCACTATACAAGTTCGGTTGTTAGCAGCCACTCAATTTTCATTTCCATCAAAAAACAAGATGTATTCCTATTGATCAGGTGATAGTATGTTACATGAAATATACCATTAATTTGAGGCTTGTGTTTCCCATGTCTATATTGTTTGGAAACGAAAAAAAAAAGAGGAAAAAAGATGAATTGAATTGAAAGTGGGAGGAAGTAGGTAAATGAAATACTTCGTTATTATATAAGTTGTTGGAAACAAAACATCAATAAATTGTAACAAATTACAGATACTGTCTATCATCGTGTATCATGTGTATATTGCATATTGTTATGTAACTATGTAGCTCGGGTGACAAGGAATCTTTATGAATTTGCAGATTGCTATCTAGGTATGTTATAATGTATTCTCTTGGATTTTTTTTCTTGCTTTAATTCTTCCTATCTTCTTTCTCTCTTTTCCTCCATATCGCGCTCCTTCCTTTCCACGTTCTTGTATGTTGTTTAGTAAGACTTTAGATTTTCATCTAGAGACCTATACAATACAAAATTAATTGCTTTTTAGTAGATTCCTCACATTTCATGATTGATTTTTTTTTTCTCTTGCGTACGACGTAATATCTTATTTCATGTTCTATATCGATTGTATTTTCATATTTACGTTTAACATGTGGAACAATTATATATCAAATCAAATCAAATCAAATCAAAGATTTTACAAGTTTTACAAGTATTTGGGTAATAAGGGAGTAATGAGCAATTTGCACTTTGGGCTTATTGAAATTAATATCATAACGCGCATGTGTAGAGTAAAATCGGAGATTTCTATTATATACGAACAAAATTCTAAATACCGGTGAAAGTGCATCTTTCGCATAAATAGCAATTGAGCATTAACATTTTGTATTTTAGTAATGTCAGTTAATCAAATAAAGGGTAAGTACGGGATTTTAAGAGGATTTCGCAAAGTTCCTGCAGCTTTTTTGTTTTTGTTTTTTGATATGATTTAAATGTGCTAATGTTCTAATGGCTAAAATTGTAGTATTAAAACGTTGGAGAATGCATATGGAGGAATTTTTTTGTGGCTCTGATTGATATGTTCTGTATGATTTATACTGCAATTGCTTTGTCCATTATGTTGTTGAGCGGTCTTGTTGGCTTTATGATAATTCAAAAGCAATCTTATAATAATTAGACAAATTTGTATAGCGCAGCTACTATGTAAATATACTCTACTGCGCTGTGATGTAACAGAGCTCCTGTCACTGATTAGACACACGAAAATAAATAACAAATTAATCAAAGGCTTCTGAAAAAAAGATAAGTCTTCAATAAAGATTTGAAGACAACAAGTGATGATGCCTTCCTCAGTTTCTCAGGTAATTTATTCCAAAGTTTTGGAGCAGCACAGCTGAAGGCACAGTCCCCTAAAGTTACTTTCGTTTTTAAGTGAGATTGCTTTAGAAGCAACTTATCCTGTGTACTTCGTAAATTATGAGAATATGAGTGTGATTTCATTGATATCAATTCTGATAAATAACCAGGTGCTTGACCATGCAATACTTTATAAACGAGTATCAAATTTTTAAATAAATTCTCTGTCTTACTGGCAACCAATGTAACTTCTTCAAAACAGGTGTAATATGTGAAAATTTTGACGAACTGGACACAAGTCTCGCACATGCATTCTGCACACGCTGAAGCTTGGTTATCTGTGAATCTGGTAAACCAAACAATAGCCCATTACAATAGTCAAGCCTATTGCTAATGAATGCGTGAACAAGAGTTTCAGCGTCTTCCTGGCTCAAATATCTACGAATGTGACGCAAGTTATGCAACATATAAAAAGCAGACTTGCATGTGGTTGATATATGCTTCTCCATGTTTAAACGAGAATCAAGCCATACACCCAGGTTTTTCACAGAGCTCGATGGTTTAACTTCCAAATCTCCAACTGATATCTTACTAATATCCAGCTTTGCTACTTGTCTTGGTGTCCCAACAACAAGAAACTCAGTCTTTCCATCATTAAGCATTAACTTATGTTTGGACATCCAAGAACGGACATAACATATACAGGATTCTAAGTTTGAAATACTATCAATGTGTTGTTCACTATCAGGACTGAAGGAATATACAACTGTGTATCGTCAGCATAACAATGACAAGAAATATTTTGGAAACAACATTGAATACTCTTGATCAGATTACTTGTATAAAGTGTAAAAAGAAGGGGCCCAAGGCGTGACCCCTGAGGCACCCCGTATGGAACATCAAAATTCTTTGATATTACATCCTCTATCATAATCTTTTGCTGTCTGTTAAAAAGATAAAACTCAATCCATGCAAGGACAGACTCACTCATGCCAAAAGATGAATGTAATATATTCACTAATATCCCATGATCGATAGTATCAAATGCAGCACTTAGATCAAGCAATACCAAAAATGTTACGTTTTTATCATCCATTGCCAATAAAATATCATTCTTGATCTTAACTAAGGCCGTTTCTGTGCTATGAAACTGCCTGTATGCGGACTGCATACATGGAAGCAATTCATTACCCTGTAGGTGTTCTAAAATCTGCTGAGTAGCAGCTCCTTCAACCAGTTTTGATACATATTGTAGATTGCTAACTGGTCTTAGGTTGTCATAACTCACTTCCATACCACGTTTTTTGAGAAGTGGCCTAACTAGTGCCACTTTCCACTCAGATGGACAGAGACCACTGGAGAGAGACACATTGATGAGTTTAGTAAAGACCGGGAGGAGTGATTCTGTGCAATGCAAAACAAGGTTTGTTGGCATGGGATCCAAGGAGCAGGACTTTTTGCTCAGACTAGAAACTAATTTCTCAACATCTCTTACAGATAACATTTTGAAATGATTGAAGTTTGCATTGTGTGAAATCTGAAAATCTATATCATCAAATGGACAAATCTCATCATCTACAGAGGACTCAATCTGAGAATGAATTTTTACTATCTTATCACAGAAGAATTTTCCCAGATCATCAACAAATGTCCTCTTATCAATATGGTGAGGTATTACAACATGAAGCTTTGTCATATTCAGCAGTGATTTAGTAACATTGAAGAGACACCTTTGATCTGAACTATTTTCTTTGATCATTTGAGAGTAATATGTACGACGGGCACTATTCATAACAAATAAAGTTCTATTACGGGCAGCTTTTAAATTCTCATAATCAAGAGGAGATTTCGTTCTCAACCATTTCTTCTCAGCTTTCCTTCTTATTCTTTTTTGTGTTCTTACATCATCTGTGAACCATGGTACCCGTGGATGAGATGACACAGTCTTGGTAATCAAAGGTGCATGTTTGTCCAAAATTGAACTAAGTGTATCATTGTATAAGATAACCAACTCTGTAAGATCGTCAGGAGTGTCTGTACATAATAAACTGTTAGCCACATCATGCTTCAATGAATCTAAATCTATACAGCCAATACAGCCATCTAAGAAATTTTCTTAGATGGTGCATGTGGCTTGACTGAATTAAGCTCACACATAACAGAGAAATGATCAGACAAATGATTATCATTGACTCTATGTCAATGATAATACCTATAAATTCAGTATGATTTTGATTTGTGCAATAATAAACTATCAATCTTTGTGTTTTAAAATTGATAAAACGGCCAATGTTGATATGATACTCTTTAACACTCATATGGTTTTTCATCTCATCTCGCTGACCAAACTGAATTGCTTCAGTGGAATTCCACAGGACTGTGTGTTTGAGAGTAACAAAACCCGACATCTCCCGTTCATTAATTTTATAGACAAACTTAACGCTGTTGCATGTTTGGGGGATTAATGTCATGTTAATGCAAAGAAAGAATTAATTACTCAGGATGGAAAAAATCCAATGATTGGATGGTACTCCCTATAAACAATGTGGCCTTAATGCATTAAGGAGATCATTTGATGATTTTGATCACGTCTCACCATATTGCACCTTCGATTAACTGCACTGAAGGACAAATGTTGATTACGTTATTTCAATGACAAACTCAACTTGAAACTTCTCATCACTCAATTAATTCCATCAGCACTACCTGGTAGTCCCATCATGTACGCCTTGCAAAGGATATGCACGTTCACCTTCTTGATTAAGCTACACTAATAACAGTTACCATGACAACAACTATACATTTTCCTCCACAGAAAGAAAGGAAACCACACTTTGTTTGCTTTGTTTCTCTAATTTTCACTTTTTTGTAACAAACTATAACTTAGTTGATGCCTTTGTAATGTTTTGGTTAATAGTATTTCCCCGGGAGGGGGGGGGGGAATACTTGAAAAACCTGATAGTGTTTATTTTTATTTTCCAACAAGCAACATCTACAAATTATTTATAAAGATTATTATATTTCCCCATTTAATTAATTAATCTTAATAAGGGGGAATTCCAGTGCAGTTGAAAGTTAGTCTGAAAAGGAGTACAATTTTCTTACCACAGCAATGAAAATTTAATCAAAATCGAGTGAACATTAAGGAAGTTATGACATTTCGAAGTTAAAGGGAATGCAAACCCAAAGAGCCATTTGGATTGAGTAAAAACATTAACATTTAGTAGAACACATCTGTGAAAGTTTGAGGAAAATCGGACAATTGATGCAAAAGTTATGAATTTTTAAAGTTTTGGTGATGGAACCGCTGGATGAGGAGATTACCAGAGATTATGACGTATGAGTGGACTATAATATAAAGAAAATATATAAGGAATTCTACAAAAATTCATTTTTCTAGCAAAATGAAAGAGTACCTTACTAACCGCTTTCAGAAAGCAGGGGGAATAAATGCTACCCTTAACATATGTCATTATCAAGTTGATGGAATGTGTTATTTTCATGAAAAATGATTTTTTATTGAATTCCCGTTATATTTTCTTTATATTGTAGTCCACTCATACGTCACAACCTCTAGTAGTCTCCTTATCCAGCAGTTCCAACACCAAAACTTTAAAAATTCATAACTTTTGCATCGATTGCCCGATTTTCCTCAAACTTTCACCGATGTGTTCTACTTATGTTACTGCTTTCACTCTATCCACATTGTTCTTTGGGTTTGGGTTGCCTTTATTAATGTAATTTGTCAGGAAACTTTTTTTAACAGTTAATTCGATTAGCGAAATGATGACGTAATTTCCGCACAGCTTGCCATATAACAGTGTATAAGTACATACAATTTTGACATTTCCAGTTTTTCATTGAAACGCAGTTACGTCCTAGTCTCAAATCCTGACATGTCTAACCAGGGAGGTGAGAAGTCACCTCCCTGCAGTGGTCTAACTGACCATTATTCTTAAGCTATTGAATAATGAATAATATGTTTTACGCTTAATAATAACATAAAGATTTACTTTTCGTCATTTTTTTTTCGTACACGATCGATAGAAAAGTATGAGGTGGTGATTATATCATATGATATGTAACCCAAAGTTAATCTAATGGCTTTTTCGAAATTAGCTCTTGTATAACTTGTATAACTTTGTGGGCGCGCAACAGCGCACGCGTTCGTAGAAGCAGAAACGCTGATAGGGATTGTCCGAAACACCACAAGGGAATTGTGATGTCAACAAGGGGAATCTTTCATTAATACGTCATTTAGGCCTACATGTGCATTAAGCATATTACGTGACATATTATTTGAATAAGTGCATATCGGATGAATCTGTGTTTCACTCCCTTTCAGAACAAGATGAACGGACTTGGGAATCGTTATCACCAAAGGGTAAGTTTATATCATAACCTAATGACATTATTTTGAAATAAATTGTAAAAAAATGAACGCTGTGAACGATCCAGTGTATTGAAGGCAGTAAAGCCGAAGCCTCTGGGTATTGGAATCAAAGATTAAACCCGCAGAGTAGGGAGTCTTGCGGTGATCAAACTCGGGTAACAACCACTTATGTCTCTATTTCTAGCAACACAATCTGTTGGGTTTAAACAAAGAGGAAAAGTGAGTGTAAATAAAAATTGATTGTTTTTCAACCAAGGATATTAGAGCTATACCAGTATGACATTTTAACACAGCATATGCTCGGTTTTCGGTTCACCATGTGTGAGTCCTTATAAAAGGACTGTTGAAATGAAGGAGGAATGAGAAGGTAGGAGAAGAAGCAAAAAATTGAGCGAGAGTATTCTTTTTGGAGTGAGTGTAGTCCTGAAAAGGACTGTTAACCAGAGAGGGTTGGAAGAGCAAGGAAAGGACGGACAGTCAACTGTCCGAAACGTTGAGTCCTCCATTTCATCAGTCCTTTTAGGGACTCACACAACATGGTGAACCGAAAACCGATCATAATATGCTATGTACACCACCATGCAAACTCCTTCCTTCAAAATCATTTGACATCTTAACAATATGATACATTTTTTCATTAACTTCATTGCCCCAGAATAGTTTCCCTGAAACGCGTCAGATGTTTAGATGGGTTCTAAAGTCTGTTTCAGAAGACATGATTAGATGGATCTGCCGTACAGACTGAGCGTTGGTCATATAACAATAGGCCTACAGTTCAACGGTAACAGGCGAAGGTGTATAAAACTTAGCCCTTATATGAACCAAATGCTGAAGATGACTCTATATCAATTGAAATAACTTAAAAAAAAGATTAAGTAATTCTTTGGTGTTTGTGTGAATAGGGCAGATGATTGTGTGAATAGGGCAGATGATAGGCGACTTGCCATCGGTTCCCAATTTAATGGTTCTTATAGGCCAAAGACAATGTCCTTGCTTTGAAGCAATAGAGTTATAGTAGACCTAACATTAAAAAAAAAATCAAGAAATAATTTGCTTTAAGTTTTTTTTTTTAATTCCTTGCCTTCTTATTTTTCAGCCATTTTGTTCAATAGACGCATTTGATTTGTGATATTCCTAACTACTCGTATATACACCACCCAGGGTCTTTAATGTGTGGAATTATACTGATACTGCTACCACCTGTACCAATGCTTCTCTGTCTACTTCAAGCAAAATAACCCGTTTAATTGGAAAGTGTGAGTCTGGACACTTTTTGCATCAACTTATTTAAAAAGACATGATGATTTCGGACAACATAATCTTATATACGCTGCTATGTTGTTCACATTACTTTTGTAATTAGTGAACAACAACAACAACAAAATATATCGTTAATTTTGTTGCATTTGTTTAAGGAAATATAAATGTCTCTTGGTTTGAATTTTATTCCAGGGAGTTTCGGTCTCCATTTGGCTTTCATTCCTACTGTGGCAATTTTCAGGTACGTATGCCTTTTGGTTTTGTTTTGTCGTTTATAAGGTGATCTGTGTGACATCACTGATTACTTTCTATTTCTACACAAGTTCTTTCTCATATCTTCTCATGGCCGTACAGATCTCAGAAAGCTAGATAAGCTAAACAATAGCACAGACTTCACGAGTATTCCTTCTATTGCTTTGCTATCTAGACGACAGAATTACGTCTATTAATGTGGCTGACATTAAACCTTGGATTTGATTTAGGATTCGATTTAGGGAGATGGTGGTAATGCGTTGTCTTTAATATGGGTAGAACATGTACATTCATGTAGCTGGCCGCAAAATAACAGGCTCGAATCCTTGTGATTCTCTCCCCCTCCCCCCCCCCCCTCTCTCTCTCTCTCTCTCTCTCTCTAATCAATTTAGTTCAATTTCATATATCTATTCTTTGACGGCAATCTGTTCTTTGGTGACAATGACCAATCAGTCACGGATTGAACGCATCACATTATTGTCTTTAGTGGCATATTTCTAAGAGTAGTTATGATATGTTTTCTCTTCTATATGGCATAGTAGTCCATAAGAAAAAAGCAAAAGTCATATAAGACATGAGAAAAAAAATCAATGCTGATCCCATTACAGTTTTATGTGATTCACTACTCTACGAGAATTTAGGAGAATTTAGCAAATGATTGCTCAGCAAGCCCAGGTTTGACTTTGACATTCGGGCAACCATGCTGTCCAAAGTCTCGAAATGAAGGCAAAAAAAGAAAGAAAAAGATGATTGATTCAACATGACACCTGAATGTATCCGCACTAAAAACATGGCGCATGTAAAATCATTGTACGAGCAATACACATAGAAATAATCATTATACAGTGCACTCCTGTTATAACGAACATGGTTATAGCTGAACTCTACAGTTACAACGAAGTAAAACTTCAGGTCTGATGATTATTATTTCATATCTATTTCAGTCTCTATTGTTTGGCTACAACGAAAGTTCGATGCATTACATGTACAACTGTCGGTCCCGAGGACTTATATATGTTATAAATGGAGTTGCCTGCATGTGTTATGCCTTTGTATATAAGAAAGAACTTCATGGAAGTTGCTCATTTTTGTATATTACTGAAAGTGCACAATACTGACATGCACCGGTGGTACTAAAAACAAACTGAACAAAAGAAAAGTAATCACATTGAGAGAGGTACTGAATCATTACCAGAGCTCTCGTTAGACTGTAGATATCAAAGTGATCTCCTTAATTGACTGTCGCTTTTAACGTGTAGCGAGTAACCATGAAACTTGTTTCCACCATCCTCAGTTTCATTAATTTTCTGCTGTTGTCGTTGTTGTTGTTGTCGTCATCATCCCATTGTAATTTTCACAGTTATGCCATAATGCATCACTTACCATAGCGCAAATGTGTTCATGAAGTATTACAACAATAATCAGATAATTGCAATAGCTTCGTTTAGCTTGGAAAAAAAAAGAGAACAAGGGAAGGGGACAGCGATTGTTGCTCCGTCTGAAAGGGACAAATAATAGATTTGCCAATTTAGGCAAAACAACAACAACAACAACAACAACAAAAGAGGCACTGCCTGTTGTGGTACAAATGTCTAACGTGGCGCCAATGGTTCTTGGGGTGAGTGGTCACTCTCTGTATCTACAAAAAGGAAAAAACAAAACCCTTATCCTAAAACCTCTTTTTGATATGAGATGTTTATCTTCAACCTGGAGGAATGCTATAGTCCAGGAGGAAATTTGCACCAGGTAAATGTAGTTTTTTTTTTCCTCAAAACTTATCCTTCAGTTTGAATAAATGAAACAAATTAATGAAGAAAATAAACGGATTTGTTTGAACCATGAGTTAGATGATCTCTAGATAAAGGCACTTTCACATAAAGTCTTGTACACATACACACGTATTACGGGTATCCTAAGAACAGCTTGCGGTGTTGGTTGTATATGGGGTGTGCTATCCTATAGAGATGTTAAATTCAGAGAGGGCATACAGTTTTGAAGAGAAATTTAAACGTTGTCTGCCATGTAATCTACAAAACTGTAGAGTTGATCCCCCCCCAAAAAAAAAAAATCATTTATGCTAACAAAATATGCTAATTTTGCATTATGCTTTAAATCAGACTTTTTTTGCTCTATATCACTAAATAAAAACCAAAAGATAAAAAACAAAAAATGTAAATCGTGAAAAAGTACAATATACTTCAACAGCTCAAGAGTACTTTTGATTTTCTTGCCAGATATTCCGCAGTTGCTGCTGTCCTAAAAATCACAGATAGGATGGACTTTGGCTGCAAACAATTTATATCAGACCGGCAAATTAGGTTAATGTTTCCTTATATAATGAAAGCATTTGATGTGATTCATTTAGAGATTATATTAGATATGCTACGGAGGAGTAGTGCTTCAGAACAATGTCTATTACCATGGTTTTAAAGTTTAACAAACACAGTCTGGTATTTGCTTTCATGGATTCATTTCTAATCCATGCAGTTCTGGTTCTCGGAACATCACATTCATGGACCGTATGACTGTCTCGTGGGATGACCCCCATTTATCAGTCCTTAATTACCATGATTACTATAGATTTATAGCAATAATATCAGAGCTATAGAACAAAATAAGAGTATACTGTTCCATTCTTCTACGTTGACCACACAAGCTGTGGATTATTTCATGATAATATATACTATGAAAACAAAATGAAATTGTGATTTGATTTTTTTTTTCTATATATTTGATAGATGGATAAGATTAGTTGGATCTGATGTTGCTGAAACAGTCCTTGACCCATATCTGCATATGACAATGCATTCAATGTTTATGTAAAGATTTGTGTGATGTGATTCAGAAATGTGAAGTTGAACATTATGTAGGCTATCATTACATATAAAGTGTGATTACATACCGACAATGTGAAAAGATCAAGGAAGTGATAGCACATTTGAATCAATTTACGGGCTGATGTTAAGTGTGATAATTTGAAATTCATTTAGTGGAATGTTGGAGTTTTCTACATAATTATATTGGCGCATACACTCAATGTACCAGCACATTTGAGTTTCATTCCCCTCCAACCGTGTTCAGGTCACATTTAAAAAGCTACGTATTTCTTTCATTTATGCTAACAAGCCATATTCGACACGTTTTCTTAGGTCATAATCATTTTTTGCAAATGTTTTTTATCGTAATTTGTGCCATTTTTATACACAAAAGCCATAATTTAGCGTTACCTCTAAAAATAATGAATGATTTTCTTTTCCTCAGTAGGAACACCTGAGTAAGATTATGTACATTAAAATTTATAAACTTACTACACTGTATTATGAATACACTGTAAAAACATCGGTGTTAGATTTAACACCCGTGGTGTTAAATCTAACACCGATCAAACTTCAATAAAGGACCACACCCACAGGTGTTAAAAATGCACTGTGATGGTGTTGAAAAGTGTTCACCTGACACTTCGTGGTGTTAATTTGACACTGTACCTGGTGTTATTTTGACACTGTACTGGTGTTAATTCAAAAATGACACCACTTGGTGTTGATGTGATATTTGTTGGTGTTAATATCAATGGTTTAACACCCGTCCAGCTTCAATAAGAGACCACACCAGCTGGTGTTACTTTGGTGTAAATTTATTTTCACATTTTTTTCAAAAATCTAGTATTTTAATGTAAAATTCTTGATCGTCTTGTTTAAATTGAAAATCAACGAGAAGTGCAGTTACTAAGAAAATCTTCAAAAAACAGTTTAAAATTTGGAAGTGACACCCGGAGGTGTTAATTTAACACCATAAATGAGCACCGAAAATTTAACGCCAGCTCGGTGTTCACTATTTAACACCGGACTTTTTGCAGTGTATTACAAGTTATTATCATGAGCGCACGCTTGTATCCCTTTATATGATATTGAAAGAGGAGATCACCTTTTAACAGGTTTATCGGGCCTTTTGCACCACGTCACTCAGCATGGGACATTGATCCTAGCCCTTCTGAATATGAGCAGAAGCACCGGATATCCCATAATGTCACGAGGATAAAATCCTTCCGTTAGTTTAGTATCAAGAAGGATTCTAATCTTTTGTTTCCATTTAGACTAAACTAGGCTTAAAGACATTCAAGGTATTGTTGAATGACACGTCACTTTTCGCGGACATATATATCATTCGTGTTTTGTCATATTGACATATCAATAATGTTAAAGTTTCATGTTCTTAATTTCACCAAAGTAAGAAACATCTAAAAATAAAAAAGCAAGACATCGACTGTAGTATATAATTACAAACATATTAGGCGAACAGTAAAAAACAGCAAAATAGACAGCAGCCAGAAATAAAAAGACCCTTATTTACGACTAACCTATAAAATTTTCATTCAATGTCAAAATTTATATGCGTTTAAAGGCATATAAAGTAATAATTACAAGGCATAGCAAAGACAGTCAAAACACACAATGACAAACAAACAGAATAAAAGATGTCTCATATCATAAGGGATAAAAAGTACTCTTAACAATAATAAGTATCAGAATGATTATTGAAGAGAATATCTTTTCAAAAGCTAGATTTTGAAGTGTTCAAAGATTTACAATTACTAGGTCACCATGGTAAGAAATGGTAATAGATGATAGACAGATTAAAATAAATTGTTAATGAAATGAAGTGCATGAATTAATAGAGGTAAGCGAAAATCACTCAAATCACTTCAATACAAAATTAATTCGATTTGACCAATTTGATTTATTGTCTACAACCTCTCTAATTCGGGGATCACGCATGTTAATAGATTCGGCGTCAGTGTTACATTTTGTTTTGTAAACTATAATATTAGTTCTTGATAATCTATATCAATAATTCGTTTGTTTGGAGCAAGGTTGTAACTGATTGCAATTCTTTTTTTTAAAAAAAGCTTTTTCAGAAACACATTATCATGAGAATAGAAAAGCTCGTATCATCTATGAATAAACGACATATTCAATCATCAGAAACATTCTCATTTATTCTTTGATGAGTCTATATTCTGATACATTGGAATGAATACAGATTGCTTACGATTTTTTCAGTTTTGTAGTAACAGCGCGAATTCTGCAATTGACTTAATTTTGGAGCTAAAATGATCTCATGATAAAAAGCATATCAAATGTTTTACTGTGGTCGAAAAATAAGGCCAGTAAAATTGTCCTGCTGTCTATTACACAGTTCACCTTGTGGATAAAACCAATTAATAAAGCAGAAGATGTGGAGTGCCCCGCTCTTAATCCATACTGATTTTCTTTATGATGTTGCACTTTGTAAGAAAATAAACAAGCCTATAGATGAAATGCATTTCCCCTAAACTAAAACAGATAGAACCGATATTTGGTGATAATATGTCAATACGTCAGGAGGACACCACTTAAGAATTCCAACAACTCTAGCTATCTTCAGTCTTTCGGGAAATATACCAGACTCCGTACACTGTTAAAACATTGCACTTGAGGGTTTGCATATTAAGTGGATAGCTCTTTTAACAATTCACACATCACATTTCAGCATTTGCATCATTCTGAAAATCAAGTAATATCAATGATTTGTTTACTAGTATTCGGTTTAAAGAATGCCGTTGGCTCAACTTTTTTAACATGTTGTTTGTTTGTTTGATAGATACTTTATTTTCTGCAAATCAATATACATAAATTACATATAATCATGAACATGGGAAACAATACAAAGTATATCTAAAACAGAGTCGTTTGACTTGCATAAACAACGATATAAAGGGAAATTAATCATATGATATTACAGTGTGCATGTCTATGCAGCAGGGATTACAATAACAATATTATATAAGAAGCGATAATACAGAGGGCCGCCATTGTAAGCATTGCTTGAAAGATGGCCGGCCCGAGGAAAAGGTAGGGACGTACTAGATTCGTAACAATATAAATTCTGCTGCGAAGATAGCAGGGGAAAATAAACTCTGTGTGATGGTGGTGAAAGTGCGTGCAAGTGCAACTTGAAAGTGCACAGGGGCAGATAGGCTGGAATTTATAATAATAGAAATGGTTTGAAGAGGGAACGACATGCGATGTTGCTATCGGGAGACCAACATGAGTCATATAAATCATTCGTGCTTAATTCGTATTTGAAGTATACTGTAATGAAATATGCTTCTTTAAGTTTGCTTTGAATGAAAACAAGGAGGCACACTGTTTCAACTCCTCAGGAAGAGTGTTCCATGTATCCGGACCGTGATGTCTAATCGACATTTGAGCAAGTAAAAGCTTTGGATTACTTAAATGAAGTTTATTACTTAAATGAAGTTTATTGATAACGCCGCACATACTATAGATGACCATTCCCATCTTGTTGGTATCTTCCTGGACTTCTCCAAGGCCTTCGATACAATTAATCACGAAATTTTACTTCATAAATTGTCTCATTATGGTATACGAGGGAAGGCCTTGGAGTGGTTCAGGAGTTACCTGCAAAACCGAAAACAATATGTATCTTTGAACGAGCACAGCTCTAGTCTTGAAGTTATTAAATGTGGCGTCCCTCAGGGTAGTATATTAGGACCTTTACTTTTCATCATTTACATAAATAATTTTTGTAGATCATCTGATATACTTTCTTTTATACTTTTTGCCGATGATTCGAATATTTTCTTCTCCCACCAAAATCCAGTCACTCTTGTCGATACTGTTAATTCTGAATTAAAAAAAGTGACTCAATGGATAAGAGCCAATAAATTATCACTGAATCTTCAGAAAACTAATTATATGTTATTCAGTAAGTCTATAGAAATTTTACGCACAGATATCATCTTTGATGACGTTCACTTAGAGCGTGTATCTGACACAAAGTTTCTCGGTATTACAGTTGACGATAAACTTTCGTGGAAGCCTCATATTATTAATATCAGTAAAATAATTTCGCGTAATATTGGTATTATTAATAGACTTAAATCTCATATCCCGTTGTCTTCTTTGCTGACGTTGTATTTTTCATTAATATTACCTTATTTAAATTATGGAATCTTAGCATGGGGTAGTGCCCATCAAACTTTAATAGATAGATTATTGTTATTACAAAAAAGGCACTTCGTATTATTTGTGGCGTTTCTCCATGTTCCCATGCAGATCCATTATTTGTTAGATATAAGATTTTAAAAATCAAAGATTTGTTTTTCTTTCAGCTGGGTCAGTTTATGTTTAATTATAACACAAATGCACTTCCCAGCATTTTTGATTCAATGTTTCCACGAAATCAATCTTTTCATAATTATCCCACCAGGCGATCAAATGAGTTTCATTTACCCCTTCTGAGAACATTATTGGCTCAAGATACATTTATATACACTGGCCCTAGATTTTGGAATTCTTTAAGTTGTGATATAAAAAATTCTCTATCTTTGAATTCGTTTAAGCGTAAGTTAATTTTTTTTTTTGAACTCATATTAAGATATATACGATTCATTACTTAGCTGGTCTTTACAGCCTAAGGGTTCATCGTCAATCATTATTTCATTATTGTGTATTTTTTACATTATCTTATTTGTATAAACTTTGCTCGGTTGATCGAGCTGAAACACCTCAATTCCCTCTTCTGATACCAATGTTCAGCGTGTTGGCTTTTCCTTTCCTTTCCTTTTTCTTTCTCTCCTTTCTTTCCATTATTCTTTTGTGTTTTATTACTGTCATGGTATACCCTACTGTAAAGTCATGTAATGTCGTTGTGTTTCTACTGTCTTGTTCTGTCCTGTCTTTGTGTAAAAAAAAAAAAAAAAAAAAAAAGTTTAATGTATTCACAAGAATCCTTTGAGTGGTTCACAATTTACAAGCATGCTTTTCAGTGAACCTCTCAGTTCTGTCTTTTTTTTCCCCTCCAAACATAACTTTGTATTTTGCCGGTATGCATGAATGATTTCGTATTTGTTAACCATTATCTACCATGTAAAGTC
The DNA here is from genome assembly GCF_964275005.1 of Diadema setosum. Classification (NCBI taxonomy): domain Eukaryota; kingdom Metazoa; phylum Echinodermata; class Echinoidea; order Diadematoida; family Diadematidae; genus Diadema; species Diadema setosum. The sequence continues at coordinate 27,686,079 of NC_092699.1, read as the reverse complement.
GAATACATGCCTATGTTATATCTTCCGATTCATTTCGTGTTATGTTTGACGAAAAAGAAAGAAGGAATGAAATAAATGAAATGAAAAATGAAATGAAAATCATGGGAACGACGGGTGGGGTATGGGTGAATATGGTCATTAGTTACTAGGGCATTATGGAAAAATGGTAATAAATTTCGAATATGTGTATACATAAATATAGCAGTTAGGTATAAAAGTATATCATAGGCCTTTAGAATTTTTAGGCGATAAAATATGGGATCAGTGTGAGCCAAAAAAATTGAATGTGTGCATATACGAAGATCCTTTTTTTTTTTTTGGAGAAGAAAAAGTTTGATCAATTTGGTTTTGCTACAGTTGCCCCATACAATATTGCAGTACATTACATATGGTAGAAATAAGCTGTTATAAAACATTATTAAAGTTTGACCATTAATTAAATATTTTATTCTCCTTAAAACGCCAGTTGCTTGAGATATTGCTGTTGTAATATTCTGGACATGAGTATTCCAAGTTAGATTGCTATCTAGGGTCACTCCTAGGAACTTGGTTGAATGTTTCTCAGCAATGTTTATATCATCAATAGAAATACTTTGAGGAAGGGTGGGTTGGGATTGAAGGGTATGAAAATGTATAAAACATGTTTTATCAATGCTCAATGAAAGCTTGTTACTTCTAAACCATTTCGAAATATTATTTGATTCCATATTTAATGTATCAACCAGTGTTACAATATCCTTGTGGGAATAAAAAAACGTTGGTGTCGTCTGCAAATAAGATGAACTTTAAACTTTAAACGAGGAGAGGAATTGATAATATCATTAATATAAATCAAAAAAGTAGGGGCCAGAGGATAGATCCCTGAGGGACACCACATGACACGTTATATGATGAGTGACTGGATTTAAATGCAACATATTGTTTTCGATGACTTAGATAACTTCTGAACCACGACAAAGTAATCCCTCTCACGCCATAATTATATAATTTTTCAAGTAAAATGTCATGATCAATATTGTCGACAGATTTGATTATAGCATAATCAGTAGAAAATCCTTTCCTAAAACCAAACTGATTCACATTTAATATGTCATTTTCAATCATGAACGAGGAGAGACGCCTATAAACTACTTTTTCTAAAAATTTTCGATATTGCAGGTAACAATGAGGTGGGTCTGTAATTTTTCACCATTGATGGATCTTCTCTCTTATAAATGGGGATGGAGATTGAAAATTGGAAATTGGAAATTGGAGATAATCATTCTCGTCTGAATCATCAAAAACAGAATGGATGTATTCTTTCCTTATCTACTACTGTTTTTTTAATCACACTTACAAGATTTAATAGTTGTTTTCTTCATTGCACTTTTCCCCCTGAGCGTTATTTGACACATCCCATGTCTTTCCATTATTCCCATACGCTAGGCTAACTTTTACTGATAATTTTTCTTTTTAATCTAATTTTCCCTCTCTCATTGTAGTGCGGTGTTTCTTAAAAAAAAAGATTTACGATTAAAGATTTTTTTTTTCGTACAGAATGTTCATGTTACATTTTTCTTCCTTATTAATTGATCACTAATTCATTATCAATTCATTACCTTTTGACAGCATCACAAGATTCCGAAACGTGCCCCCACCTCACCAAAGCCCCGTGCCCTTCTGTGCTGTCAGATGATGGTTCCGTTATTCAGTACATACCTAAGCCCATAAAGGCAAACGCATACACTCTACCACAACTGCCGCCTGAAATGAATATCCCAAAAGACGTGAAAAGATACGTCTGCACAAAACCAGGTAGGTTCATACATCTGAATTTAAACATACGTAGAGTCTCTATTGATAGGTGTGGTACAATACCAGTCCTCATTGACGAGCTGTGCATTTGTGCATTTGCACATTATCCTTACCCATAGCTTATCATCAATATGAAGCCGTAGTCACCCTCCTGTTGATAATATTGATATATTCCAGAATTTTTTTCCATATATTCCTGGAATTGGATTATAAGGAAAAGTAAGTAATTGATACAATTTCATGAGAATTAAAAATTAAATACACAACTAACCTAACATAAACTTACAACGTATAAGCTTCCTGTATATGCGCTTCTTATCCGAGTCTGAAAAAATCCAAGGTGTTTTTTTTTTTTTTTTTGCGTCAAACAACTTTCTGATATCACAAGCTGGTTGAAATGAACACAGGAACAGCAGAGACTAGTATGAGTTATCACTATTGTTTTGATGAAGAGGAGTTTTTCTTTGCTTCTCTAATTAATTGTTGTTGATAAAGTTTCAGGGAAGGAAATGCAAGACAATTGAGTAAAGAAACTTGAATAAGTTTAATTTACCTTGTAACTCAAAGGCATACTATGTTTACATTTTATTCCATGTATTCTTTTAGGAAAGCTATGGAAACAATGTTACTCTCCCGATATAAGTAATTTCGTTGTCATTGTTAATGTAAAATACACGAAATTCCTTCATAGAAATATCGCCGCATTTCATCTATATAAGTAATTTCGTTGTCATTGTTAATGTAAAATACACGAAATTCCTTCATAGAAATATCGCCGCATTTCATCTACTATGAAATCATGTAACCAACCATGAACTGTAACTGTTCATCTGTACTTCGGTGAAAAATATTTTGTCATGCCTTTATAGGCCTACTGATCGGTGATCCAGGTGAAATGATTTTGTGCATGGGCGTCACCAGGGGGGTGCGTTGGGTGCGAATGCACCCCCCTTCAGATCCTTTAAAAATAAATAAATAAATAAATAAAAAAATCAGTCTGCGAGCGACCTGAACGCCGGACGCTAAATAATTATTCTTTTCTATTTTTTTTTTCTTATATTTTGCACCAGGGACACACACACACACAAGAAAAAAATCGTCGGCAAAAACAATTCGCACCCCTGGTTCTGGCAGCACTGATTTTATACATATCTATTAGTATTCTGCAGTGTTTACTGTTTATCGACCGTACTGTACATCCGTACGATACGGAGCACTTATACACGTTTGCATGTAGTAGGGTCTACGTACGTTACTTCTGACCAATCCATATTGCCAGCCCAAGAGCGAGCCTTAGCCTCATTAGAAAAAAAAAATGGAGGGGCAAGCATATTTTAGTTTATCCCCCCCCCCCCCATAATTAAAAATTCCCGAAATGAGAAGATTTTCTTGCTTTTGAAAGAAAACAAAAATGTTGCCCCCATAAAAATATTGGAAGGCAAGCGCACCATTTGCCCCACCCCACATAATCATAATTCCCGCGATGAAATGATTTTATTTCTTGCTTTTTTGTTAGAATTCAAGAAATCTGTCCGAATTATTTCACCCAAAAGCAGTGGCGTAACTACCGAGGGGGGGGGGGGGGTGCGCCCCCCTCCCAATCCGCTGGTAAAAAAAAAAAAAAAAAAAAAAAAAAGATTTACCGAAATAGTAGTTCAAGTGTTAGTAAACTGCTTTTGAATGAAAGGCTGATCCAGAAATAAGATATTTTTCTATGATTTCTTTTAACCATAATTAAATAGGTATATAGTGTGAAACATTGTTCAAAAAGCTCGGACCTGAAAAAAGATTGTGATTCCTGGTTGGCATTCTGCATATTATAAGCAGGATGTGCGCAGTGTACTCACTCAGTACATCCGAACGAAGAGTCGCTACAATGTTGCGCAATGTGATGTAGAATGTACACCTTTGTACCTTACGCTTCGTTATATCAAAGCTAGATCATTGATTTTGCAGTGTTGCTTTACATACTAGTCTATATAACAATGTCTTGCATTGCCAATAAAAAGACTTGACCTGGGCTAATTCCTAACTTTTCCATGAATATAATACACACACACAAACAAACATGCACAATTAGTTTAGGGGATGCTCTGAAGTGCAGATTTTGGACATCCTTTCCCCGCTTGGTCACTTCGACGCCACCTCGCTGGTCATACCTCCCCCAGTTATGAACATAAACCCACACCCTTGACTACCAGTGGCGGATCCAGGGGGAGAGGCGCACCGGGCGTCCCCCCCCCCCCCCCCCTTTAATTTCCAAAGCGAAAAAAAAAATAGCTGCAAACGGCAGTTTTTGGACAGTAAAATGTCAAAATTTTCAAGCTCGCTCCCTCCTCTCGCTCGCATTTAGTCGTAATGCAATTCTCCTGAAGTTGCTGCCAGTAATTACCAGCAGTTGCGCCTGGTGCGTCCCCCCCCCCCCCTCCCTAATTTCCAAAGCGAAAAATTACGGCTAAGAACGGCAGTTTTGGGAGTGTAAAATGCAAAATTTTCAAGCTCGGTCTCTTCGCTCGCTCGCATTTAATTGTTATGCAATTCACCTGATGTTGCTGCCAGTAATTGCCAGCAGTTCCGCCCGGTGCCCCCCCCCCCCTTAATTTCCAAAGCGAAAAAATATGGCTAAGAACGGCAGTTTTTGGACTGTAAAATGTAAAATTTGCAAGCTCGCTCGTTCCGCTCGCTCGAATGTAATCATTATGCTCTCCTGATATTGCTGCCAACAGTTGCACCCGATGCGCCCCCTTAAATTCTAAAGCGAAGAAATATAGCTACAAACGGCAGTTTGCTTGTCTTTTATTGTAAAATGTCAAAATTTTCAAGCTCGCTCGCTCGCTCGCTCGCATTTAATTGTTACGCAATTCTCCTGATGTCGCTGCCAGTAATTGCCGCGGCAGGTGCGCCCGCCCCCCTCCTTTATTTCAAAAGCGAAAAAATATGGCTCCAAATGGCAGTTCTTGGACTGTTAAACAGTTAAATGTAAAAATTTTCAAGCTCGCTCTCTTCGCTCGCTCGCATTTAATTGTTATGCCATTCACCTGATGTTGCTGCCAGTAATTGCCAGCAATTGCGCCCGGTGCGCCCCCCCCCCCCCTTAATTTCCAAAGCAAAAAAAATATGGCTACAAATGGCAGTTTTGGGACTGTAAAATGTCAAAATTTTCACGCTCGCTCGCTCGCTCGCTCGCATTTAATTGTTATGCAACTCTCCTGGGCCCTGCATGCATAAAACCATTACCGCTGGACTTACCGCTCCTTTCTAGCGGTAAGTCTTCAAATTAGCGGTAAATTTTATAATCCTTGATGCTGATTGGCTGTGACGCCTAATTTTGACGGTAGTTACCATTGAAATTCAATGGTAAGTTTTATGCAACGGGCCACTGATGTTGCTACCAGTAATTACCGGCAGTTGCGCCCGCTTGCGCCCCCACCCCTCCTTTATTTCCAAAGCGAAAAAACATGGCTCCAAATGGCAGTTTTTGGACTGTAAAATGTCAAAATTTTCAAGCTCGCTCGCATTTAATTGCTATACCATTCACCTGATGTTGCTGCTAGTAATTGCCAGCAGTTGCGCCCGGTGCCGCCCCCCCCCCCCTTAATTTCCAAAGCAAATAGCTACAAACGGCAGTTTTGGGACTGTAAAATGTCAAAATTTTCAAGCTCGCTCGCATTTAATTATTATGCATTTCTCCTGATGTTGCTACCAGTAATTACCGGCAGTTGCGTCCGTTGCGCCCCCACCCCTCCTTTATTTCCAAAGCGAAAAAGAATATGGCTCCAAATGGCAGTTTTGGGACTGTAAAATGTCAAAATTTCCAAGCTCGCTCTCTTTGCTCGCTCGCATTTAATCGTTATGCCATTCACCTGATGTTGCTGCCAGTAATTGCCAGCAGTCGCGCCCGGTGCGCCCCCCCCCCCCCCCCTTAATTAACAAAGAAAAAAATATGGCTACAAACGGCAGTTTTTGGACTGTAAAATGTCAAAATTTTCCAGCTCGCTCCCCTCGCTCGCATGTAGTCGTTATGCCATTCTTTTAATCGTTATGCCATTCACCTGATGTTGCTGCCAGTAATTGCCAGCAGTTGCGCCCGGTGCGCCCCTCCCCCCCCCCCCCTTAATTAACAAAGAAAAAAAAAATATGGCTACAAACGGCAGTTTTTGGACTGTAAAATGTCAAAATTTTCCAGCTCGCTCCCCTCGCTCGCATGTAGTCGTCATGCCATTCTCCTGATATCGCTGCCAGTAATTTGTCGTTTCACACCGTCGTTCCATAATCCATTTATAGGGGGTACAACCCCCTCCGGCACTTTCACACCCTCCCCCCACCCTCGCTCGCTCCCTCGCATACTAACCCCCAACCCCCCCCCCCTCCCCCCCCCCCCCAAAAAAAAAAAAAAAAAAAAAGATGAAACCTAGCTACGCCGGTGCCCTTTCCCCGCTTGGTTTCCCTCAAAAAACAGTAAAAGTCTAGGGATTGAGAGCTTCCTATATATTCCAAAATAATGTCTGTCCAAAAAATCTCGTAAACATTTAGTGTCAAAACGCACCCCCCTTGAAAAAAAACTGGTGACGCCCCTGTTTTGTGTAAGCCTTTAGTGAAAGCAGACAGACCTCTCCTTTCCCTTTCTCCTTTCTACTATCCTATCTCTACGCAAGTCACGCTCCTTCCCATTTTTTCTATGTGTATTATGTACGAGGGCTGCACGTAAATCAAGCCATGCACGCTAAAGCTGTAGCCCTAATGTATTATTCATTGTACGGTTGTATTGCTGAAACGTTTTTGCTGTACATTGTGTAAGGGCAATGAAGAAAAAGAAATATTTTGTTAACAAGTGATGTTAATATATGGGTCCAACAATGTATGAATATATATATATTTACATGTATGTCCATGTACAATGATAATACAGGAATCAATGAATTAAATCAAATCAAATTTATCTACCATACTCTCTCGCATCTCTCATTGAAACAGCCTGTCTGTCTGACCCGTGTCTTCACCAGTCCCAGTGTACTGAGACGGATGAGGGTTTCAACTGCACGTGTCGCGATGGTGTCCGAGGTCCACGATGTGAAATAGGTGGGAAACAGAATTTCTGTAGAATACTTGATGTCTTTTTTTTATGATGTGTTCTTCATGTTCTTGTCGCCTTTTCGGTCTCAAAAGATTATTCGATGAGGTAGATTCTATCATCCTGATAGACTAATTTCACCAATATGTTTTTCTTGTCTAATTAAACTCAAGTTTGATTGAAAAGAGATGGGTATGTATTCTACGCTCCATTAGTTTAACTACAATCATGTATTCGTTTCCATTCGTATAACCTGATAGATACATGGGTGGAGATGTTGCTTTCGTTTTAATGTCTGCAGTCTAGAAATTATATTTTCATTGGAAGGATTTTCTTAGGTTTCATGATCGTTTTTCTCAGCTACTTTCGTCAAAAGTGTCAGAATCATTGGAGGAAAGAGTGCTGAAGGGAGAATGGCCCTAGCCCCCCGCTACAACCCAGACAAATTTAGATATATACACCAAAATGGGTGGACGGCAAATGCATCTCGTCTGGTCTGCCAGTACCTCGGATTCCAGGGAGCCTACGCAACAGTCAATGGAAGCCTCTACGGCGAATCGTCACATGATGCGTACGCCAAAGTGGGTGTGGTCAGTTGCCCAACGAACGCCACAAATATCACTGACTGCTGGATTGGCGAAGAGACGAACTATGACGTAGACGCTACCATCGGTATCGTGTGTTGTTCAGGTGAGACGTTTCGGGGTCATCCCACGAGACCGACACCCACGAGTCATACGGTCCACGAGACCGACATCAAAAATAGGTCCATGAGTCATACAGCCCATGAGTTATACGGCTCACGAGTCACACAGCCCATGAGTTCGACACTAGGCACAAAATTCTCACGAGACCGACACTAAACAAAGAAAGCCCACGAGACCGACACTACACAATTAAGGCTCACGAGACCGACAGTACGCAAAAGAGGCTCACGAGACCGACACTAGGCAAAGAAAGCCCACGAGACCGACACTAGGCAAAGAAGGCTCACGAAACCGACACTAGGCAAAGAAAGCCCACGAGACCGACATTAGGCAAAGAAGGCTCACGAGACCGACAGGATGAACAGCGCCATCTACATGTCAATTACAAATAATCGCAATTATGTACCTGTACAGGGTGTATCATTAAGGGGAAAATTACATACTGGCGGGTGCAATTTCGTTACCCTTTCGAGCGAGAGATTTTACTAATTAATAACAGCACCATCTACATATCAACGACATTAAGTATGTATTCCTACACGTGTGGCTTTTAGGGGGCAGTTCTGTCACGCTACGGGGAGCGACATTGTTACCACTTTTTCTTTTTTTAATAGAATTGTCCTCTTCATAGGACCCCCCCCCCCCCAAAAAAAAAAAAGAAGCAAGAATGAAAAAGTGATAGAGAACAAGAACGATGAATGATTTACGTTTAGATGCCATCATGTTATATCAAAATAGGCTTTCCTAATTTCTACTTAGAAAGGGGACAGGATGTAAGGGTTTGTTTTTTTTTTTTTCGTCCTTTTCTTTCTCGCTTCACAAGTTAAGTAGGCCTTATTAGATATCCTTTCTGCCTGCTTTTACCCACCTGCTTAGAGTTCCATTTGTAATTTTCCCTTTAACTTTAATGTATGAAATTCAACGGATGAAAACTGTTTTTTATCGCAGCGATTCACCTCGATTTCAGTAGCTTGTGTTTGTAAATCATTCCTCTCAAAACAGTAATTCTTCAAGAAATAGATAAGTTACTTTCATGGATGCATTTCATTTTTCCGAATTCTTAACGCTGAATTAATTGACGATTACATTACTTTCTGTGATTTTTTTTTTTATTATCTAAACACCTTTGCAGATGACTAGCCCCGCCCCCCCCCCCATATCATGTAAAGCAGATGTGCACTACAACATTGACCGTTTTGTGAATAATTTTCTTGTAGCGAACTTCATTTCATACCTGGATATTTCTCTAGTTGGTTGATCTGAATGTCTACATCATTTCATTATTTTTTTTTTCTGAGTAGGTATACCGGTATGGGCTTTGCAGATAGGGAAACGAAAGTGTTTTAGCATTTTCGAAAGTAATTTTGAAACATCTCATGCACTTTTACTGAATTTTGTTTATTTCTTTCACAAACACTCACATACGCAAACACTAGCAACTCTCCTTTTCCATCTCTTATACCTTTTTTATGCCATTATCTGGATACCCTATACAAATGATTTGTCTATAGGTGGCGCTGTTCATCCTGTTGGTCTCGTGGGCCTTCTTTGCCTAGTGTTGGTCTCGTGAGCCGCTTTTGCCTAGTGTCGGTCTCGTGAACCTTTTTTTGCCGAGTGTCGGTCTCGTGAGCCGTTTAAGTGTAGTGTCGGTCTCGTGGGCTTTCTTTGCTTAGTGTCGGTCTCGTAAGCCTTTTGTGCGTAATGTCGAACTCATAGGCTGTATAACTCGTGGGCTTATTTTACCTGATGTCGAACTCACGGGCTTAATTTACTCAGTGTCGAACTGGTGGGCTGTATAACTGGTGGGCTGTATGACTTGTGAGCTGTATGACTCGTGGGCTGTTTGACTTGTGAGCTGTATAACTTGTGGGCTGTATGACTCGTGGGTGTCGGTCTTGTGACGTGCACCCGACGTTTCACCACATGGAGTATAGCCTAGCATTTGTGTGCCTATCTGTTTGTTTGTTTGTTCTCAGTTTCCATCTGACAAGGTGGCTGATCGCCAACATTCAGTACTAGCAGCTGGTCTCCCATAGGGACCAGTTGTAGCCTATATACTCTGGGCGGAGCACTTCACCGTATTCATTGTACGTAGGCCTACATGTAAAGGTGCATGACCTTTGTGTATAGTTATGAAAAAAAAAGACTATATAGTATACATAAAGACTACATGACCGTACCCTCACATATCCACACAGACATACACACCACCCATATACATACATAAAAACTTACATAAGTATGTATACATAATATACGTAGATGTTTTATGCTATATACTAACCATATCTACCGATCTACCATAGATATAAGATATTAACTAATAGAATAAATTGTCTCCCATGGGATCCAGCTGTATGTACTCGCATCCCATGGGAGACAAGCTTAGTATAGCTGAATGTGGACGACTAGCAATATGACTAGCCATCTTGTCAGATTGTATTTTTCATTATATACTTTGTATATATATTTCATAATTCCCCTAATCTGATTTATCACGGGGCCTACAGTTGTACAAGCTTGCTTTAACGGAGGCTCCATCATTTCTCGCATTATGACAATAGCCCCACTGTAATGTATACAGACTTATAACGAGACAAACTATTGTACAATTGGTTTCATCTAATTTATGTTTTGTACAGTTTTTCATTGTGCTATTATTTCTTTTCTGTGCTATTTGTGAGAAACAAAATAAATTGAAATTGAAACTGAGAATATGTATATCTAAGTCCTACATATGATGAAGTGGAATAACGGTACGTAATGTTACAATTTGATCCTGTAATATTCCCTTAGCGAGTCCCAGCATGTCTCCTGGAAGTCCTCTTGGTCTGGAAAGTGGCGCCATTCCTGACTCCAGCATCTCCGCTTCATCCTACTTCAGTAGCATGTTTTATCCCCGATTCGCTCGTCTCAACGGACCTTACGAGTGGTGTTCCAGCGAGTTAAACACAGATCAGTGGCTGCGGGTTCAGTTCGAATCAAACTACCTGGTGTCAGGTATCGTCACGCAGGGACGAGGGACAGCTTATGATCAGTATGTGACGTCATATAAAATATCGTCCAGCATAGACAACATGGTTTGGACAGAATACATGGATCCTTTCACAGGCAGCGTCAAGGTGAGTCTGATGTCTCTGAAACCAAAAGCGTACATAGACAGTATACATAATCAGAGGATTAACGTACAGCGATCAAAGGCATAATATATCATGAGGAGAAAATTATTTTAGATTTTTAAAAAAGTTAATGAGGATGGATGAATTTTAATGGCCAAATCGAGGTTTATGTCGCCCCTCACTCGCGCGAAGTCCTCATAATGCACTGTGTGCACTTGTAGGAGGTGGGAAGTTGTCACCAGCCGTGACGAAATGAACAGCGATGAAAGGAGTATGAAATATGTGGTGACAAAAGCCACAATAATGCTATTTCCTTGATATCCCATTTGGATTTTGACCTCCTTTACTCTCATTGAAAATTATCTTAGCTACATCCTGAACAGTGGAGACATAATCAAAACCTTCAACGACTCATGTACATAATAGACCTGCATGTTGACATGAGCATGGATGATGAAATTACTTCAGACTGTAATGGCGATTTTTCACATACAGCAGGACCCACGTTAATTCGAGCGGTCTTTTGGCTGTGATTATCGAATTACCCCACACCGCTAGACAGTTCTTTCTGTTTCCACTTTAAAAAGGTCAATTGCGAAACGAAATTCTCGAAATGCTTCTCAGGTACTATTCATTATATCATTTGTCAAACTTACTTGTTTTCACTTCCCCATTGAAACATTGTCAATGTTCCAGTAGCGTAATAAAAACGAAAAAATGGTCAAATCTATCTTAAAGCACCAAATTCGGCACACATGTAACTGACATATTATTCTAAGCAGATTTGGATATTGAGCACTTTAGAAATCTGACATCTTCTTTTGTTGCCATGGTAACGATTGAGGGGGGATCATGTATTTCCAATTATGCCATACTAAAATGGAAGGGATGTCACTTAATTCATAGATTTGGTATTAATGATTCTGAAAGTATCGATTATTTACGGTCGTGTGAACAGTGCAGTTTTAAGGATAATTTCTAACAGGCGTTTTTGTGATAGTTTGAACATTGGGTTTGGGTGTTGTTGTTTTTTTAAAACAATCGTCTGAATGATATTCTTGCCCTCAAAGGTTTTCCCAGCTAATTATGATATGACGAGTGAGGTAAGGCACTACTTCAGGAGAGCCATAACAGCAAGTTCCATTCGACTCCATCCAAATACCTACTATGTTCACATATGTCTCAGACTGGAGCTGATCGGGTATGGGCCTTTGCAAGATACTATCGGTAAATATACTTGCTTCTAAGACTTGTAAACCTACTATCGGCCCACAAATGTTATTAAGTTTCTATATTTAATGGCCCGAAAGCTTTAACAGCGATAGATGACCAAACAAACTCAACTATTGGGCTGAGAAATTTTAGCAGTGAGAAAAGGAAATCAGTCTGGCTGAATTCGGTCGTAAAATAACCCCTAGCAACAATACGTGCATTCATCAGACACTGGGCATCTTCGGAATGACACAATTAATACACAAAATTGAGGTACACATTAACAAAAATCGCGTCACCCAATCGGACCACCAAACCGTATAATTGCTTAAAATGGGCCCGAAAACTATTTCTTGTAGCCTTGGATACCGGATGTAATATCGAACGTTGAAGATACATGTATGTATGTATAATAGTGTGATACGTATTCTTGATGAGCACATACATTAATAGATGGATTGGCACTCAGACACTTTAAAAAGATGAAATAAGTATGCTGAGGAAACGTACGATGATTAAATAGATTGTTGTCTGATAGTACAGTGTTGTCAATCACCTAAATTTGTTGTACATACGCATGTATTACAATAATATTATAGTCATAGTTACTCGTTCACTGATAGTATTTGAAGTGTGCCATTACTTGCCATGTGTCCAGAATAAGACCATCGCCTTGGTATGCAACTTGTATTTTGTTAACACGTTCTTTTGTATCGGGGATGTTTTGTTTTTTGTTTTTATTTTTTATGTTGTTGTTGTTGTTTTTTTTTTTGGGGGGGGTTGTTTTGGGGGTTTTTTACGAACAAAAACATGATTACAACAATAACGCACCTACATGTGCAAATACCGTGTACATTGATTTTGACAGAACCGCATCTGTGAGTTTCACAGTCTGTGTGTATGATTTGTGTTTTCATGTAGGCCTACAGGGAAACCAGCCCAGTTAATGAACGGAGAAGGCACGGACACACACACACACACACACACACACACACACACACACTGACATACTTATCTCCATTTTTGACACGACTGTATTGCAAATATGGGAGGTACAAGACATGGTTTACTTAACTAGGGCATCCCATATTGTAGTCTCCAAAGTACACGTAAAAAACATATTTGGGCAAACAGAAGAGACTGCCGGCACAAACCCTCACACTCAGACAATCACACACACACACACACACACACACACACACACACGCAAACACACACACACACACACACTCACACACACACACATACACACACACTCACACACGCACTCATCATACACAATATCTGAACTTGCAAACAATTTCTCTAATTGCCTTTTGAAGACAGAGTCGATTTGAAATACAGCACACTGTATTTTGTACGGCATTTCATATACTCTGGAGCAAACGTTAGCTAACGCGCATCCATATTATATGGCATGCAGGTGTGTTTTGAAAAGTGAGTCTCTGTGTGTCACTTTGTCTGTGGTATCAATGTATGTGTACGCATTTTAATATGAAAGCGACTGTTCGATTGTGTATAAGCCACTCGCTAACTTGAGATAGTGCCAGCATTAGAACCATGTTGTTTTAGTGGACACTATAGTCTTGTCACAATGGTTTCTAATTTTAGCCGACATCGATCACCACAGCGAGCTCTGTCCACTCGATCGGGGACTCCCTCTTGGTGTCGGAGATGGTCGGATTCCCGATTCTAGCATGTCGTCTTCGTCCACGTTTAATCACCTTCATTTGGCGCAGTATGGCAGACTAGACAAACAACCTAATTCGCACCCTAACATGGCATCGTGGATACCAAGTGAAGATGATCAAGACAGGTGGTTGAAAGTAAGCATAAATTGGTTAAGCAGTGCCTTATCTGGTAGCGCAGTGGCAACACTGAATAGGCTACCCTATTGGTATATAAGACCTGATTCCCAACACATAAAGTTTGTAGAACGTTTCCTAAACGTTTTGTTTGTTTGTTTGTTTGTTTGTTTGGGGTTTTTTTTTAGGTTCCGTACGTCTTCGTATAAAATGGACGTTTTTAAAAACGTACATATATACAACGTCAATGTTGGGACTTAGCATTTACCGCAAAGCAAAGGTTTTTTGGAAAACATTTTAAAAATGTCAATGGACGTTACAAAACGTTTTGATTAGGTCTGCTACGTCGACTTCGTCTTTAATGAATGTTTGAAAAACGTTTATCTTTGGTCCGCTACGTGTTCGTCATTGGTTTCTTTATCATGAATATTCATGCCTATTTATGAATATTCAAATATAAAGAAAAAATAAAATTTGAAAACTAGTGGAAACAAACAAAAGACATTCAAATTTAAAGATTAATGGTGGGTTCAAACTTTCTGTGTTTACCTACGTTATTGTTCAGTTATTCACAATTTCAGATTGTGTTATGAAGAGGCATTTTCATAATTAAGAGGCCTAATCAAGGTGTGTGTGATTTAATTTTAGTAACCATGTTTTCATGCAATACAAAATTTTGCTGGTATATAAAAGAATGTGATACAGATTCATCAATTGGGAATAGGATGTAGTGTAGGTATAGGTGGTAGGACATTAGGAGCAGGTTAGGATAGGATTCCATAGGATTGGGATTAAGTATAACATTAACACCAGATTTTGCTTGTATAATCTCATAACAATATATATATATATATTTTTTTTTTTTTTTTTTTTTAAATACCCGATATGACGGATATGGAAGGTTCTCTAAACGTTCTGGAACGTGTCATAAGACGTTTTTTGAATTTTTAAGACGGTTTTCAAAGGTTTTCTGGACGTCCGCAGAACGTCCACAGAACGTTTTGAATATTCTCAAAAGGTTTTACTGACGTCTGTAACGTCCAAAAGGTTTTCTGCAGGTCCTTAAAAATTCCGAAAGGTCTTTTTATTGTTTTTTTTAACGTTTAAACAAATGTTTTTGAAACGTTTTGAATACGTCGAAAACCTTCCACAAAAAGACGTTCTGAAAACGTTTGGACAAAACGTCCAAATAACGAACTTGGAACGTTTCAAGAACGTTCAGAAAACGTCCAAATGTTAGCTGTGTTGGAAGAAACATTTATTTACGGTAGGGCCTAATTATGACATATATTTTGTGTCATTGCCCGTCAAAAAAAATTTGCTCGTAGCAACATAATTTGAAAACTAAGCCGTTTTCGGCCTCTCGTCCCACGGCGTGTATCATAGCCTTTTGCAAAGGCAGTTCGCAATGGACTCGCATAAAATGAGCAGTAGACTCGCACGCACACACCGACTCGACGTACTCTCGCAGCTCGCCGGTCGCGTGCTGTGTATGCGAGTCCATGTGTGTGTGTGTGTGTGTGTGTGTGTGTGTGTGCTGAAATTGATAGCGAGCTGCCTTTGCAAAAAGCTAGTCCCGTATAAAACGTCCCCCGGTGCGAAGGATACTATAGGTTTTCCCATTCATTTCCAAACTTTTTTCATTCAATTTCACAAATTTTTACTTCAATTTCGTCGCAGGATGTCGGGATTAGGCCAATCTTACTTTCAAATTCGTCTTTTGTCGTTCATTTTCAAATAAAGTCCATTCAATTTAGTAATTTGGCATACATTTTCGTCATTTACAGTTCAAATTCGTCAGTCTCACTCGCAGCACTCATAACAGCAGGATCGATTTCGTCTTTTGTCAATAATTTTCGTTAAATTTTCATTCATATTCGTCTCATATCTCTATCCGGTGTGATTTTCCAGTCATTCATGTATTTTTTTTTCTGTAACCGTTCACATTTTACATTCAGGAGTTAACATACATACAAGTGTCCCCCCCCCCCCCCACACACACACACAGAACCACAGATACAGACACACACACAAGCAATCCGGGTACACACTGATACAAACAGACGTACTGTCTCGCAAACGAAAACACTGACAAACGATTTCTAGGCAAACATGATTTAAAGACAAAATTTAAGTGTAGAATTGTCGCCTATTTAATTTCAAAGAACGGATAACATAATTATGTTTGCTGCTTTCCAGGGTACAAAATTTTAAGTTTGCTTCATGGATTATGATGCGAAAACCTGAACATGACGAGTTAAAGTTCAATATGTGACACAGAAATACTGTCCTGGGATATGACTTTCGACCGTCGTTTATCCATCAATAAATTTTGGTTGGCACTCATGTTTTCGTGTGTATTTTCTAAGAAAATGGTTAGAGAATAATGTATAACGATACAAATTACGAGAGAAAGTAAAAATATCTCGGCTTAAAGTTGGTTCGCCATCAAAATAAAGAATCGACAACATCTGACTAATTTGAATGAAAAATTCATGAAATTGTGTGAACAAAGACGAATTTGATTTTCACATTCTGCGATCCGTCAGCGGGAGGGACGAATTTGAATGACAATCGACGATTCTGAATGCTTTGTCTTCGAAAATGTTTGACGAAAAACGAATTACAATGACAATTGACGAAATTGAAGTTAGGATTTGCGTTCCACGTGCTTCTCGGGACGAAATTTAATAATAAATCTTTGAAATTGAATGACAAAAGTGCGAAAATGGATGGGAAAACCTATATAAGCGTTTTGTAATGGCGCACGACCGTGCACTTTAAAGAGGGATTGCATTTTTTTTTTCAAATTGTTTCAATTTTTGAAAGATAAACTCTCTAGATCTAATAGGCCTATAAAACATTTCATCTTCCACTCTACATACGTAGTTATCAAGACATAACAGCAGTCTCAGTGTGAGCTTCTTCGCCGAAATTTGAAAACGGCTTACCATCTAATTTTATGCAGAGACGTCATCATGGCCGGCGGAACCGGGGGGGTGGATACAAAGGAATACATAAAGTGTCATCGCTTTGGGGCCTCACCCCCCCCCCCCTTTTTTTTTTAGCCCGGAAGTATGTAAGTGACACTAAAAGAAATGGAGATCTTGAAGTGTGAGAGCGGTAAGCTTCTTTTTTTTTTTTTGCTTGTCAACTGAAAAAACCCTGAAGTGGAAGGGGAGAGATTAGCTGAAGACCTTATTTTTGCTTTGCTTGTTAGCTTATGAAAGCCGACAATGCTCCGCCGGCCCTGGTCATAAAGATAGGAAACAGCACAGTTCTTGATGAAGAGTAGGCCTCATCATATCAAACTGGCATGTTGGTACCTTTCGAAGACTCTAATTTCCTAAACCTATTGTAGAAATCGGAACATATCACACTATAAAAATGCACTGATTTGCCAAACAATAATCCTTCCCGTAACATTTTTCATGTCCGATTTCGAATGGGTAGTGTACTTCGTATACACATTTAGCTCGGTCGATGCGTGCCAGCTGTGTTATTAGGGAGTTTTCGCAAGCACGACGCAGCCGGTATTTGAGCGCGCCGTGTGCAAAATTTGCTTCTGCGCATGATCAAATCCGAGAAACGTCCCGTCCTGGGGAAAACGAGTACGGTATTCGGCCAAAGTAGCGTTCGTTCCCGATGCAGCTGGTCAGGAGTGAACCAGCCACCCAGCCAGCCAATCAGCGATCTTGTCCCCACGCCTCCGTTCTAACAGGAAAGCAAAACTGTTTGTGGGACGGGAGTCCGCGTACGGGTACTGTCCACAGGTGATTGCTTCCGCGTATTCTCGGTCTTCCCGTCGTGTAGCGAAAACTCCCAATTTCCTAGTTATGACGTCTCTGCATATCATTATCATAAATTTGATCGGAAGCGGTTTTCCGATTTTGGCTAGGAAACCCTCTCTAAAACCGCTGTTTTTCATGTTATTTCTTGATGATTACGTATATAAAGTGAAAGACAAAATGTTTTATACTAGATCTAAAGAGTTTATATTTCGAAAAATTGAAACAGTTTGAAATTTCAAGTAAATTTGCCATACCTCTTAAACGATCTCTTATTTTGGCACGATCACATATGCAATCTAACCAATCACAGCGCATGTTATACCCTTACCTATTTACAATAATAGATGATATCTATGCAATATATATATATATATATGTATATATATATGTATATATATGCTCTTGCCTGGGTGTGTGTGATTATGTGCATAAACGTATACCAAATGCTCTCTTATTCATTCATTTATTCTTTATTTGCCCTGTTTCTAAGACGTCA
Organism: Diadema setosum; assembly: GCF_964275005.1. NCBI lineage: Eukaryota > Metazoa > Echinodermata > Echinoidea > Diadematoida > Diadematidae > Diadema > Diadema setosum. The sequence continues at coordinate 27,668,084 of NC_092699.1, read as the reverse complement.
ATCTTCCAGATGTAATTTAAAAAAGATATACAAGAGCTCATAATATCATCCCTGACATAATAATATATAATTTATGGGGAAAACAGCACGTTAGTTTTCATGAGGAAAGGGGAATTCTGACGTGTGTTCTATGTGAATTTCCCCTGATCAGTCAGAAAAAAACATTTTGGAAAGATATTTTGAGAAATTACAGCATGTACAATGACGTCTCAATTATCATTTTCCAATTCTTTCAAATTACTTATAGACGTTATATAGTTTCATTCCAAAAGAAGTTCATTCTTCTGAGAGGATACACATACACAGGCAATGTCATTCTGTATTTTTTTTTTGCAAGTTCCTCGGCGGTTCGATCAATCTACACAAATGAGATAACATCTGTCTCCTCTGAGTAATAAACGTACAATACCCAACAGCCATGATTAACTTCTTGCGTAGAATTGTCGACAACAACAACAATTTCATCAATTTGAACGATTACGCAGTATACTAGCTGCATGCTATAAAGATTAGAACTATAGCACTGACTGTCGGGCGGAAGCTCGGTGGTCTAGTGGGTAAGACGCCTGTCCAGTGATTAGGAATTCGTAGGTCCGAATCCTCCTCGAGTATGTATGCCCATGATTTCCTCTGACATGAATACCAATAAAACATTGATTAATTCAATGTTAATTTACGCCGATGCAGGGCAATTTGTCATTTAGCCAATATCCTTTACCTATAGAGTCACGAATTACTTAACTTCCAAGCGTCTAGCCTTTTCATTTATTCATATGTACAGTAACAATATATCCAACCTAAACATTCATAATCATTCTCATTATGATTATAATAAGAAATGTCGCAATGTCCGTCAACAATCACATCATTCAAATGGGGGTAAAACTACTTTCATACAGGCTTTGAAATAATATTTCCTCAGTGAACAAATCTAAGATTGAAAAAAAAAAGTAATCCTTTCCATATCATGGTACGCTCTGGTAATGAGTAAGACGTAGCATGTACTCTTGGTCAATTTCAAATTATTCTCACATTATTGAACCTGTGTTGCATTTCTGTTGTGTTTGTATTTTTTGCAAACAATTGTATATTAGATTGACCTCGGTGAAGTGTTCATGGTCACAGGTGTTATAACTCAAGGCAGAACAAGCTTTGAACAGTGGGCGACATCCATTCACATCTCCACGTCCTTGAATGATATCGACTGGATTTTTGCAATCGACCCGCTGTCCAATGGACCCAAGGTAAGAATAATGTTCAGACTTGCACAATGATTGATGCCTTTTTATTACTTTTACTCCCATCATGCTCAAAATTACTTGAACGATGATCAACTATGATACTACGGCAGCTCTCAAACTACAGAACACCGGGAAAATGTATATATATAAGTATATTATATATATGCCGTTTCTTCACTGAGAATGATATAGTATACAAATAATGCACAGGATAGAGCCACGAAACAATCCTGTGCATCATTTGTTTTATAAAATGGGTCGAAAATTCGAAAACTAACAGCATTTTTCAGCGTTTTTCACGTACCTTTGTGGGTCAAGACGTCCGAAGATGTTCGTCCCAAACATTTACGCACGTCGCACTCGGAAATCCCGCACATACAGTATAAGTATAATGGGGGGTTGGGTTTCCGGACACTTAAGTTCCCGCATGAAAACTTACTTATTTTACATAGAATATGCACCCTTTACCTTAAGGACTTGATATCAACTCCTCATAAAGGCCTACTAGACAACATACTCTGAAAACGGCGTGAGAATTAACCTGCTAAATCGTTGGATTTGCCCTTCAAAGTGACTCCATGTACGCGTCCTGTCCCACAACGCTTGGTCTACTGTACTGTACAAAGTGTATGTATAGTCGAGTATACGTACGCCACACATGTTATGCACAAGGGAAGAAAGGCCGGCCGGCCGGCAGCCCGAACTAGAAGTTGTTTACAGGATTGACAGCGCGTATGCATGCAATTCAAAGGAGCCGCCGCGCGCACAGACGATCGGCAATAGGATTTAACACGCAGTGCAATGGGACTGAGTAACCAAAGCACATGTGACTAATTTCAGCGCTTCCTATTGGCTACATTCTTTAACCAATTTTATAATTGCCTTTACAACTGCAGTGAGAATAAATTTCGCATTGACTTTGTAAAATTTGGTTAACAACATTTTGTTTTCTTCGAAGCACACATGTCAAAACTTTCTCAATAATATCAGATGTTATTTTTTTTTTCTCGTGTGTGTGTGACATTGATATCCCAGGTGTACCCAGCCAATTATGACAGAGATACTCACGTGACTTCGTTACTACCTAACCCATTGAGGGCGCGTTACGTCAGGATCCATCCAATCACGTTCATGAACCATGCATCGATGAGAGTCGAAGTTCTGGGGCGAGTTATCTGAGGGCTTCTTAATGATCCCTTACATTATTGTCCCCGCTGAACGAGTTCGAGCAGGGGACTATGAAACGGGCTCCGTACGTGTGTGTGTCTGTGTGTCTGTCTCTCTGTCTGTGTGTCTGTCTGTGCGTCCGTGTGTGATCAAAATCTTCAATTTACTACTTCTCTGTCATTTATCAGCCAATTTTGATTCTGTTTGCTTTATATGATAGCACTACATGGGAGCTTTGAAACTTCTACACAGAATTTCAGTTGTGACCTTTGACCTTGACCTTTGACCTATCTTGTACATTTTGCTACAAAATGCTACTCCTTCGCCATTTCTTACCCGATTTCGATTCCGTTTGCTTTATGTGATGGCACTAGGTGTCAGGTGAGGGCTTCAAAACTTCTACATAGAATTTTGACCTTTGACTTCTTTGACCTTTGACCTTAATTTTGGACCTATATTGTACATTTTGCTACAAAATGCTACTCCGCCATTTCTAACCCAATTTCGATTCCGTTCGCTTTATGTGATGGCACTAGGTGAGGGCTTCAAAACTTCTACACAGAATTTTGACCTTTGACTTCTTTGACCTTTGACCTTGATTTTTGACCTATATTGTACATTGGCTACAAAATGCTACTCCTTCACCATTTCTAACCCGATTTCGATTCTGTTTGCTTTATGAGATGGCTCTAGGTTAGGGCTTCAAAACTTCTACACAGAATTTTAACTTTTGACTTCTTTGACCTTTGACCTTGATTTCTGACCTATATTGTACATTTTGCTACAAAATGCTACTCCTTCGCCATTTCTAACCCGATTTTGATTCCGTTTGCTTTATGTGATGGCACTAGGTGAGGGCTTCAAAACTTCTACACAGAATTTTGACCTTTGACTACTTTGACCTTTGACCTCGATTTTTGACCTATATTGTACACTGGCTACAAAATGCTACTCCTTCGCCATATTTAACCCGATTTCGATTCCATTGCTTTATGTGATGGCACTAGGTGAGGGCTTCAAAACTTCTACACAGAATTTTGACCTTTGACTTCTTTGACCTTTGACCTTGTTTTTTGACCTATGTCGTACATTTTGCTACAAAATGCTACTTCCGGCGGGGACATATATTACGCACCGCGTAATTTCTACTTTTCCTTGTTTCATTTGTTCTTGGGGTTTGGTTTGTGTGTGTGTGTGTGTGTGTGTGTATTTATGCCTCTATGTATCAAGAACTTAAGCTGGTTATAGCATTGACTAGGACAATGTAATGGACGAAACATAAACATAGCCTCCATCTATACATATGGGCAAGTCCAAGATAAGGTCCCCTCAGAAGGCAAAATTTCATCTTTGCTCAATATTGACATGTTTGGTATCATTTTGAAGCTTATGAGTTGAAGTTTTGATTTCCGTAGAGGAAAAAAATGATATCATGTAAATTTATGCAAATTTCAAGGGCTTCATTTGCATTAATGTGAAATACAGCGTTACATATGGGTCATATATTAATCAAATGATATTTGATTAATATGTGGACATAAGAAGTTCATCAAATAGTTTAACTTGATATGAAAATTTAGGGATTATGCATATGATTATGCAAATTAGCTTGTGTCCCATCATGAGATGTCCCATACATAACAAATTGACGTCATTTTTTTAGTTTTTTTTTCTGAAATTTCTAAGGTTATTCAAGTGCCCTTCTGCGAAGTTCTAATTAATTGTTTAAAAAAGTTAAATACCACAGAAAGAAGAAAATATAGTATTAGAAATATATATATATATATATATATATATATATAGGCAATTACATAATGTTACGTATGGGACATCCTCATACATATTGCATGCGAATGCATGTAGCTAGCTGGGAAGGTCTCACAGTACACAAATGGTCAGTCATCCTGCAGAAAGCATCCCATCTTTGCAGGTACTTTTGAGTTATAGACACTTGAAACAATACATGTACTTGACTGAACAATTTCAGAAATGGGAGGGGGAGAGGGCAAAATACACAATGAAAATCAGCATTAAAGGAATGGTATAGTTTTTCATAGAAATAAGTATTCAGTTTTCAACATTTTACGAGATGATTAGAAACCACTTATATAGATTATTAAAGAGCATTCAATTCTAAGACTACAGGATTTCAAAGTTTATTTATATTCTTAATTATCAGGTTTAGTCGATTTAGCTCCTTTTGGAACAAAACTTTAAGCATGTGACGGACATCTCGTAAATGTTCCTTTTGTTACTTCGTCACTTTGTGTACTTTTCTGGGATGATTTGTTATCTCTACGCATTCCCCTCCTGTTTCCCCTTTCTTTCCGAAGGATTCATGTGCAAAGAAATGAGACATTTCACCAGCAATAATCAATTAATATTTGGGTCATCTTGAAAAGTCAGGCAGGAGAGGTAGCAAGCCTGAACTTAATACTTGGCGCCAAAGAGCGGTCAGGCATGCATACGGGTTTAGCACCTTATAGAACATAACATTTCATTGCCTGAATTCTCACTTTTCTCGCAAGAATGTCAACACTTTGAAGAGGTTACTGTGTGGGACTTCTAAAGAAGAATACATTTTGTGTCAATAAGTGAATTTTTATTTGTTAAAAATGGGTTTAGCACCTTTTGGAAAGGAACTCTTCATGTGTGCTAGAACTTCTGAATGTATATCTTTATCCTTGTGTGTTGGTACCAGAATCTAGGAAATTTCGAATGGTCTGTATTCTAACATACAATTTGAAATTTCAGTACTCGCAAATTATGCTTGTAGCCTATATTGTGCAATTCTATTTATGTAAAAGATCTTATTATCAAAAAAAAAATTTGGCATGATTGCTAATAAGTTCATTAAAAAATTTCCGCCATTCTTTTTGTCTGACTCTACTCCAGGAATTGAGGTCACCTTTAGCATGGTATTGGTCAGTTTAACCTCTTTACAACAGGAGTACAATGTAAGTGAGATACTCTCGAAGAATATAATAATTTCTTCTCTATTTTTGAACTTACAGTCAGATATATCATGAATAGTATACATAACTTTGTGACAGACGATAACATTGTATACAGTAATAGCAATTCCCTGTCTATTAAACCAGTATGCAGTGAAATATGAGTGATGTAGATTTTACAAGCTGTGTAAATTGTACTTGCTTTACTTGTTAAAGAGTCATATATTCACTGGAAATGCTTTCGTCTTCATGACCATTCAATATACACGCGTCACAATCTGAGTTGGAGGTACAGTTTGCCTACGACATGTAGTACGCAATTTGGACAATGGAAACATACACATACACAGGGTTATAATTACATTCAAAAAAATGCATTAAATAAAACTGCATATATGCATATCAAATATCAACTGGAAAGAAAAATGCAATTAGATGTAGACTTATGAAGAAAAAAGGATATTGGAGTATGAAGAAAAAAGGGTATTGGGGTATACAAAAGCTTTCCTTAAAAAAAGTACTTATCAAGTTAAATCAAATTAAATTACATTACATTAATCTCTTCTCTATTATTGAACTTACCTTCAGGTATATCATAAATAGATATAACTTTGTGACAGACGATAACATTGTATACAGTAATGGCAATTCCCTGTCTATTAAACCAGTATACAGTGAAATATGAGTGATGTAGATTTTACAAGCTGTGTAAATTGTGCTTGATTTACTTGTTAAACATGGTATTTGAGCCACAGAGTTTGAAATTATACACAATTATGTGACCATGGATTGAACTTCGCCTAATTATGAAAATATTTAGGTAACATTTCATTTCATTTCATTTCATTCATTAGGTTTCACGTGTATATTAGCATTTATGAAATTAGATTTTTTTTTTCCCTCTGGATATGCAGGTCCTAGAATTGTTTAATACTTAAGATTTTCTTGCTATTCTAGAGCGTCTAAATAAAATTCCGGTGTATCTATATTCCCAGACTTAAGAAGCATATCTATCAATTGTGTGGGTGTATTTATGTAAAAGATCATATCAATTAGCCCAGACATGCTAATAATAGTCTTGTCCCGGGAATAAATTGTTTTAAATTTCCCCATTTTGAATGTATGAAATGTAAAATATGATATTTTATTTGTTTCTGAACTTACGGTCAGTCATGTAGTAGACATTACTTTATGACAGGAGCTAGCGTGGTATATTGTAATGGCTATTCTCTGTCCATTATACCAGTCACCTGTGTGCAGTGATATATGAGTGATGTAGATTTACAACCTAAGTTAATTGTGTTTGCTTTTACTTATTAACATGGTATTTGAGCTAGAGAGTTTGAGATTATGCACAGTTATGTGACTATGGATGGAACTTTGTGTAATTATAAAAATATTTAGGTTATACACGTGTACAGTGTACAAGCGTTTCTGAATGTACATATTTTCTCTTGGTATGTAGGATGCAGAATTGTTATTGAAAATGTTCTTGCTATTCTAGCGCATGTAAAAACAAAATTCGGGTGTATATATTCCCAGACTTTTAGGCATATCTATTAATTATGCGGTTGTATTATGTAAAAAAAAAAATCTTGTCAATCTAGAATTTGGTGTTGAATTTGAATTAAATTTGTTCAGCATAAAAAAACAATAACAGATAAAGACATTGATTAACAATCATGACAAGCACAGAGTAAAGACAGATCCTTGGAATACATAAAGCTGAAGGGAAGCAGCCAACGAGGAATTAAAAGTTTCCTTAAAATCTGGCCGACCCAGATAATCAATTAAAAGAAATGCATTGGTGGTAATCATTTCATATTTATAGAAAACGAGATGAACACATATACAGATACAAGAACAAAACAAAAAGAAATACAGCATGATACACAAAACACTACATTTACATTACGAAGACAGTACAAACATAAAGTGAGTTGCAATCACTAGTGTTATTGCTAACAAGTCCAGAAAACAATTTCCGTCATTCTTTTCGTCTGATTCTATACCTTACGGAATTAGTCACCTTTAGCACAATATTGGCCAGTTTAACCTGTTTACAATTAGAACTACAATATCAGCGAGACACTCCCGGAGAATGTAATAATCTCTTTCTCTGTTTTTTAACTTCCAGTCAGACATAATCATGAATAGTAGACATAACATTGTGACACACACCAGCGTGGTATACTGTAACGGCAATTTTCTGTCTATTAACCAGTGTGCAGTGAAATATCAATGATGTAGATTTACAGCCTAAGTTAACTGTGTTTGCTTTTACTTATTAACATGCTATTTGAGCTGCAGAGTTTGATATGATACACAATTATGTGAAAACTGATTGAATTTCGTGTAATATGAAAGAATTTACATGGTATCACGTGCATATATTAGCATTTCTGAATTGAGATTATTTTGCTCTGGGTGCATGTGTAGGTTGCAGAATTGTTACTTAAGATTTTCTTGCTATTCTAGAGCGTCTAAATAAAATTCCGGTGTATCTATATTCCCAGACTTAAGAAGCATATCTATCAATATGTAGGTATTTATGTAAAAGATCTTATCAACTTGGAATTTGGTGTTATAACAGAAATGGATTTGGCACCTTTTGGAACAAATTTCATTTTTCATTGCCTGAATTCTCCCTTTGCTCGCAAGAATGTAAACACTTTGAAGAGGTTACTGTGTGGGACTGCTAAAGATGAATACATTTTCTGTCAATAACTCTATTTTGATATTTAAAAAATGGAGTTAGCACCTTATGGAAAGGAATGCTTCATGAATGCTTATAGAACTTTTGAATACTTCTAAATATATGTGCTTTTTCCTTGTGTGTTGGTATGCGAATCTTTATTTTGAATGGTCTGACTCCTCTAGAGCAAAACATGAAATTCCAGGATTCGCAAACAGAAAGAGCGTATGTACAATAGTGCAATTCATTTTTGTGTAAAAGATCTTATCAACCTAGAATTTCGCGTGATTGCTAATAAGTCCAGGAAACAATTTCGACCATTCTTTTCGTCTGATTCTACTCTATGAAATAAGTCACCTTTAGAACGGTATAGGTCAATTTAACATGTTAACAACTATTTGAGTACGATTGCAATAAGACACTCCAGAAGAATAAAATAATCTCTTCTTTTCTTTTCAACTTTCAGTCAGACATAATAATGAATAGTAGACATAACGTTGTGACACACACTAGCGTAGTATACTACAATAGCGATTCTCTGTCTATTAATAAGTGTGCAGTGAAATATGAGTGATGAATATTTAAAAACCTAAGTTAATTGTGCGTGCTATATTTGTTAACAAGCTTTTTAAAGCCATTATTTACCATTTGCAGATGAAACAAAAGCTCAGCTGTAAGTGCTTCATGATAGTTGTAAATTAGGAGTGAGGCATAGAAAAAAATAAAAAAAGAATAATCTGTATAACCAATGTTAAGTATTGTTAAATATACAAAATGTGAATAGTAATTACAATAAAATTGTTTGAGGACTAACCACCTACAGTTATGGTTTAATGAGAAAAACAGTAATATGTCCCTATATTTTAGGTTTTATTTAAAAATGTTTATATGATGTTATTTTTTGTGATACTTCTGCCCTACATATATACATTAAATGTGGTGACTCGAATTTATGTTTTTTTTAATCACTGCTCCGAAAGGTTAACTGTACCATTAAGCAACAGTGCTGCAGTGACAATGTTATACAATTATGGAATTATGTTTTTTGAGAAGGAAATTAATTAGAATTATTGCTGACTGCTGGCTCGTAGAAATAAATTCTAAACCAATAAATCATTCAATTTCATGCTTCAATTCGTTGTCTGTCTGGTGTTTACAGAAAGTGTATACAATCTTCCTCTCACCCCTAGTAACAACGGTGATTTAAAAATCATCATAGTCTCTTTTTTTTTTTTGTTATGATCAGCTGACAAATATAAACACGTTGATAAATTATTGTGATATGTGAAATCATCGTGAAAATCATGAATATCAGAACCAGAGTTTCCTCTTCATTCCTTTCTTTTAAATATCTAAAGAAAAATTAATAAGGAACATTAAATAGCCATCACCCGTCTGTTGTAGTCCTGACTAAAGATACCTTTTTTTTCTATTTGTTGTTTCTGCATGGTAGGAATCAACAAATCACTTTAGAAAGCATAGTACACATTGATTCCTCATTCATTATGGTTAACTTTTCACATGACAGATAAAGAGATCATCGTGAGTGAACACAGATATAAAAGGGTCTCCAGTATAAGCTAGGCATAATATTTGGGGCCTCAACTTCTGATTGAAGATGGTACCGTACCAACAGGTGAGTGATACCGACACCTAGGCCCCAATTTATCAAGGTGATACAATTTTAAACCATGGACGTTTGAAGCAGTTATCTATGTAAAGCTGGTAGAAATTAGACCATGGTCTAAACCTTGGGACGATTCAGAAAGCAAGGTTAAGAAAAATCATGGTCTAAAATTGTACCTTGGAAGAATCATGGTACAGTGCTAAACCATGGTTTCATGGTTTAAAATTGTACCACCTTCGTGAATTCAGGCCCTAATGGTTCGCCCTGGATGGTGATTAGTTTTCAACCAGGCGCATTGTGCTACACGAGTGCCACATGTTTACAAAGACGGGACGGAACAAGACAGGACAGACCAGGACAGGAGAAACACAACGACATGACATGACTTGACAGAAGGTATACAATTGAAAGGAATAAAGGGCAACAGAATAATGGAAAGAAAGAAAGGAAACACGTTGGACATCGGGATCGGAAGAGGGAATTGAAGTGCTTCGGAGCTCAAGCAGCTGAGCAAGGTTTGTACAAATAAGATGTAAAAATTACGCAATGATCATTCATTGATTAATGATGAACCCTTAGGTTGTAGAGACCAGCTAGCTAATGAATTGTAAATGTCTTAGTATGAATTCAACAAAAAGAGTTTCAACTTGCGCTTAAACGAATTAAAAGATTGATTTTTTGTTGTATATCACGGCTTACAGAATTACAGAATCTAGGGCCTGTGTATATGAATGTATTTTGAGCCAATAAAGTTCTCAGGAGGGGTAAATAAAACTCATTAGATCGCCTGGTGGGATAATTATGAAAAGATTGATTTCGTGGAAACATCTAATTAAAAATGCTGGGAAGTACATTTGTGTTACAATCAAACATAAACTGACCCAGTTGAAAGAAAAACAAATCTTTCATTTTTTAAGTCTTATATTCATCAAATAATGGATCTGCATGGAACGTGGTGACACGCCACAAATTAACGAAGTGCCCTTTTTTTTTGTAATAACAAAGTTTATCTAATAAAGTTTCATGAGCACTAGCTACCCCATGCTAAGATTCCATAATTAATGAAAAATACAACGTCAACAAAGAGGACAACGGGATATGAGATTTTAGTCTATTGATGATACCAATATTGCGCGAAACTATTTTATTAATATTGATAATACCAATGTTACGCGAAATTATTTTACTAAATTGATAATATGAGGCTTCCATGAAAGTTTATCGTCCACTGTGATACCGAGAAATTTAATGTGATATACACGTTCGAAATGAAATAAAATTAAATTAAATGAACGTCGTCAAAAATGATACTTTTGCATCGATTGTCCAATTTTCCTCAAATTTTCACTGATATGTTCTACTAATTTTGCTTTCACTCAATCCACACTTCTCTGTGAGTTTTGGTTTCCTTTAAAGGGGATGGCTAGTAACCGATCAGTGGGAATCAGTGGGAATGCTGAGGGATGATTGTTCCAATTCTTGTGGGATTCATTTAAGAGTACATCATATATCTACTGTTGTGTGAAAATTATTTGCTTCAGAACGGTCTCATATTCAAGTAATGTGCAGATTAATGCCCCGTCGCTGACCAGGCACGCTAACCTGGAAACATTAAACTGCACATTACTTGAATATGAGACCATTCTGAAGCAAATAATTTTCACACAACAATAGATATATAATGTACTCTTAAATGAATCCCACAAGGATTCGAACAATCATCCGTTAGCATTTCCACTGATTCCCACTGATCAGTTACTAGTCATCCTCTTTAAATGAAAGAAAAGGATCTAAAAGAAGGATTCCGCGTCGCACTCAAGGATCGGAACAGAAAAATAAATTAATCCGGATTTGCTCATAAACCTATATGTATTTTTGGTCTTACCACGCTCAAGAGCTAACAGAAAATTAAGGGTACCACCATGCAAGCATTTTTGTTGTTGTTGTTGTTGCTAATTAATAGACACACTACTCATTAAACATATGATTTATAATCAACGATAAGTGAACAACTGTGAACTGCCGGAAGTTTAGAGTCTTCAGTACAGAAATATTACATAGACAACGTGATATATGTATACATATCATAACCATATAGCACCAAAACTAGACTATGAATGTTGTCATGTTATTGTTTCTACTGTTTGATGTGCATGCAGATGTAAAATTTAAAGAATGTACTTTGTGGAAATTCAATGAAAGAAAGAAAGAAGAATGAATGAATGAATGAATGAATGAATGAATGAATGAATGAAACATGTCGCAACTATTTTTATCGCCAATACTCATTTAGACTTCACGAAAGGACAACATTCGTGCAATCTTACGTCGGGTTGGCGAGCTGTAACAATACATCAGTTGCGGTAAGTAATTCCAAAGGTTCTTTATTCAGAAGGTTCTTTTGTAGGAACACAAAATAAGGTTCGCTATGCCCAGCCAGAGGTTAGTCCGAAAATTAAAAAAAAAAATCGGAATGTTCGTTGATCCAAAATAGAAATAAGGCTTGTTATTCCGAAGTCTTGTAAGTCCACACACCCTCTTAACCAGTTACAGACATTTGCCAAAGCATTTATCACTCTCAACAGCATCTAGATGGTGGAGCTCCATCCAGTGTTTTACATATACACTCTCATGTTTATATATATATATATATATATATATATATATATATACATGTGATCATTTATGAGACTGAGTTATGGGTTCTTCCCAGGTCACTTATAGGTGGGTAGGTTGAAATGGACTCTTTATGTTGTGTATCAAACGAAACACGTGTCGTGAAAAACAGTTCCGTCTCGCATGTAAGTCTAAAAAAAATTATGAAAACAAAAACAGAAACAGCAAGACCAAAATGGAACAAGACATGCGCAGTAAGCAACTTAGTTACTGACATGGTGCTGGTAATAAATGGACAGCATAACATCTTTCTTGCTTGCTGTGTGCTCATCCATTCGGTTACTGCTCACCTCTCAATTGCTGTTGGGTCACTCCATTCCTGCTATTCCGTGGCCTTCCAACTGTGATAACGCTGCCTACCACTGCATTATACATACATACATCATACACATAACAATGTATCAACGCTCATCATCAAAAAGTTTATTGACACCCTCCGCTTGTTCTTGTTTTCTTTCATGTGACTGCGTGTGTGTGTGTGTGTGTGTGTGTGTGTTTGCGTGCGACTGTATGCGTCTTGTTGAACCCACAAATGTAAAAACGCCCACAAATGTAAAAATACATCACCCACAAATGTAAAAAACGCCCACAAATGTAAAAATACATCACCCACAAATGTAAAAATCGCCCACAAATGCAAAAAACACCGCCCACAAATGTAAAAAATTTCAACCACAAATGTAAAAATGAACAGCGCCCACAAATGTAAAAAACGCCCACTAATGTCGTACAAAATTCAAACATCAACCACAAATGTAAAAAATTTTTACATTTGTGGTTGACGTATTTCTACTAAGTGGGCGTTAATGTAGACCCTAATTTCGTGCGTCTTAATTATACCTGCTACTAGACGCGCGCTACTTAATCGCATGTATTCCGTGTACTGTGACCTGTCGAAGCCGATCCGTTTTCAGTTACGAGCGACATACGGGGACTGGAGCTCTAAACCTAAGGCCTTGTCACATCGTGTCTGGGGAAGCCTGCGGGTTGACTTGCGGGGAGTTTTTTTTCTTTTTTTCCTCCGGAGCTCCCCGCAGTGGTGTTGGCCCGCACTAGTACCCGGAGATGCGCACGCAAGTCTGATTTGCCAGTGTCGCTGGTCATCTGCGTGCATGTTGAGGGTCAGTTACTGCCTCTCTGCTGGTTAGTTGAGAGTATAGACATTCTGTATGACTTTCTGCCATTTCAAATTACTTTAGAGGGATTCCTTCGCAGATAAGTCAGTCCTCACCCGCCGCCCAGAAAGAGAAACTTGCAGGAAAACATACATACACACACACACACGCACACAGTCACACACACACACACACACACACACACACACAGAAGACAAGCACGTTACTGTAATCACAGTAGTACATGCAACGATACTCCATGGCAGGTCGGCATGCAAGTAGCAGGTAAGTGGCACGCGTCTAGCAGGTAAAACGCAAGTACGGAACTCTTTAACATCTTTGTCCACCCGCAGAAATTGTACTGCTCGTACTTGCAACAAACCCGCGTAACTTGCCCGGAGGCGCAGCTGCCCGCCCGAAAGGTGTGACACGCAGCACACCGTAACACAAAGACAGACACACGCACATACATCTCCCCCGCCGAACTGTCCACCACTATACCTACACTCCACACACACGCACTCGTCTCCGTACACGTACACATTATTTCACAAGAAGTGCACTGCTATCCTAGAGAAGTGAGTCTATTTATATCAACGTATCCCTACTTGTCGTTTTTACATTTGTGGGCGACGTTTGAAATCATTTCTACATTAGTGGGCGTTTTCTACATTTGTGGACGATGTTAAATTTTTACATTTGTGGTCGATTTTCTACATTTGTGGGCAATGTATTTTTACATTTGTGGGCGTTTTTACATTTGTGGGTTTAACATGGATGCCTCATGATTGGACATAATGACAAGTGTATTTTTTGCATTGGTTGAATTTCTTCGGTATTGCAGTTTTTGTAAGCTTTGTATAAAATAATGTATTGTAATAACATAACGCAAGTAAGTGAGGGCATTGCACTATACAAGTTCACTTGTTAGCAGCCCATCAATTTTCATTTCTACCAAGTCCTTAATGAAACAAGATGTATTGCTATTGATCATGTGATAGTATGTTACATGACATATATCATTAATTTGAGGCTTTTGTTACCCATGTCTATATTATTTGGAAACGAAAAAAAAAAGATGAATTGAAAGTGGGAGGAAGTACGTAAATGAAATACTTCGTTATCGTATAAGTTGTGGGAAACAAAACATCCATAAATTTAAACACATTACAGATACTTATATAATATTGGATGGCCTTGAGATTAATACAAGGAAATATTGGACGAGCTATGCATAAATATTGGACGAGTCGAAGACGAGTCCAATATTTTGCTGAGCGAGTCCAATATTTCCTTGTATTAATCGAAAATAGGACATTCAATATCATCATTATTATCCTACAGAGGATTTTAGCAAAGAATATTTCCACTTAGGCCTACCCTTTCTGTCTCCGACTCCGAGTGCTGTATGGTCTCCTATACTGTGTAGTGATCCTGACATGGAGTATGGTAGGCCTATATACATGTTGATGTAGGCCTACACTCTTCAGTGCAAGTTAATCCACTTCAGTCTCTGATAAAACAGTGATCCATGTATCCAAGGTAGCCGTCATGTTACTGTTAGACCGAGATCTAGCTAATTCAGACCAGAATTAGATGTAATTGTATCCGAGATCTGAGAAACAATTCACGTCGCATCTACCGTAGATCGTGAAAGATCGAATTAGGCTACTACCACAACTAGTACGTGACTAGTCCTACTGTGCATGCTGTATATAACGTACTTGTACACACGTAAGTACGTACATGTACAGTATAACTGTAATATGCATATCGCGCATGCAAATGCAAGCGTAGCGGCGGCGGCCGGCTACATCGCGCGCGGGCTATCTAGCAGTAGCGCTGAGCATGCAGAGCTGCAGATCAATCGTCGCCTTGCGCCTGCATGCACAAAAAAAAAAATGCAACTTGTTTTCATCAAACATAAATTTAACATCCTGTTATGAAAGTGATATTTTGAAAAATTGTGTGAAAAACAATTTCAACTAATTGATATATGAAATTTGTTTGTATAAACACAGAATTTTAGAAGAAACGATATTCTAGTTAATTCGTGATTGACCAATCACAGACGTTTTTACTTCATATTTCAGGTCATCTCGTGTATATCTCAACCAATCACGGTGCAGTTTATAAAAACTTTGGGGAATCCCCCTCTTGCCGTCCAATATTTTAAATATTGGTCGCCCCGGCAAAAAATATTGGTCGAGTTCAACAAACTTTTTAAGTGGGTTGGAGGTTATGAGGTGCGTCGACAAAATAACACTTGTATTTGGGCTCTAAAAATCCTCTGTATGGATAATAATGTATATTATCGTGTATCATGAGTATATTGTATAGTTATGTAAATATGTAGCTCGGGTGACGAGAAATTTTTTATGAATTTGCAGGTGGCTATCTCGGTTTAATATAATCTACTTTCGTGTATTTTTTTCTTGCTTTAATTCTTTCTTTCTTTTCCTCTATATCGCTCTCCTTCCTTTCCACGTTCTTGTTTCATGCTGTTTAGTAAGACTTTAAAATTTTCATCTAGAGACCTATACAATACCAAATTGATTGCTTTCAGTAGGTTCCTCACATTTGATGACTGATATTTTTTTCTCTCGCGTACGACGTTTAATGTTTAATGTTCTATATCGATTGTATTTCTATATTTACGTTTGACATGTGGAACGAACAATTATATGTCAAATCAAATCAAATCAAAAATTTTAGAATTTTTGCTAGTATTTGGGTAATAAAGGGAGTATTGAGCAATTTGGAGTTTGGAATTATTGAAATTGATATTATAAGGCGCATAAGTGTAGAGTAAAATAGGAGATTTCTATTATATAAGAACAAGATTCTAAATACCCGTGAAAGTGCAGCTTTCGTTTAAATTGCAATAGAGCATAAACATTTTATACTTTAGTAATGTCACTTGATCAAAATAAAGGGTAAATGTGGGCTATTGATGAAATATATTTAGAAGATTTCGCGAATTTCCTACAGCGTCTTTTTGCAAAAGAATATGATATGATTTAGATATGCTAATGTACTAATGGCTAAAAATTGTAGGATAAAAACGTTGGAGATTGCATACTGAGGAATTTTTTTTTTGGCTCAGATTGATATTTACTGTATGAACCATACTGCATTTGCTTTGTCTATTATGTTGTTGAGCGGTCTTGTTGGTTTTAAGATTATACAAAAGCAATCTTATGTCAATGTTAATGCCTATAAATTCAGTATGATTTTGATTTGTGCAATAATAAACTATCAATGTTGTGTTTTAAAATGGCTAAAACGGCCAATGTTGATATATGATTCTCTTCTGGTTTTTCGTCTCATCTCGCTGACCCAAACTGAATTACTTCAGTGGAATTCCACAGGACTGTGTGTTTGTGAGCAACAAAACTCGACACCTCCCGTTCATTTACTTAAGTAGATAAACTTAACGCTGTTGCATGTTTCGGGGGAAGTAATGTCATGTTAATGCAAAGAAAGAATTAATTACTCAGGATGGAAAAATCTAATGATTGGATGGCACTCCCAACAAACAATGCGGCCTTAATGCATTAAGGAGATCGTTTGATCATTTGATCGTTTGATCAGGTCTCACCATATTGCACCTTCTATTAACTGCACTGAAGGACAAATGTTGATTACATTATTTCACTGACACACTCAACTTAAACCTTCTCATCAAGCAATTAATTCCATCAGCGCCACCTGGTAGTCCTATCAAACACCTTGCAAATTTAGGGTATGCACGTTCACCTCTATACACTAGTAACAGTTACCTTGACAACAACTATACATGTTTCCTCCACAGAAAGAAAAAAAACTGACTTTGTTTGCTTTGTTTTTTCTAATTTTCACTTTTTGCAACGAGCTATGACTTGTTCACGTTGTTGAGGCTTTTTGTAGTGTATTGGTTATTTTCCCGAAAAACACTTAAAATTCCTGAAAATACTTATTTTGATTTCCAACAAGCAGCATCTACAAATTATCTATAAAGATTATCATATTTCCCCCATTTAAGAATGGGGTATCTACACTCCCATGGAAATAATGTAGCATCTACGTAGATGGCGTTTCATTCAGCCTCTTTAGAACATTCATTACCATATTTGTAATAATAATCAAGCATTGTTGGTGTTTTTTACCTGATTTTAGGCACATTTGCAGCAAATTGCTGATTGGGTTTAGCACTGAAAGGGCTTGCAGATTCAGTGATGCTGTCAAAATTCTTGGGTGACATGTATAAGGAAGAAAATAACGTTGGATTCGGAGTCTCTTAATTATTTAAGGACGTTCCTCAGTTGAGTTTGTGCGCATCCTAGCTGCGCAGGTTGGCAGTGACGTATTACCTTAAAGAGCATAGAAGCGCACGCACGAGAGATGAGCATAAGCTAGCTGAGCTGAGTGTGGTACCACGTACGGATATATACCCGACAGCTCCCCACCGCGGCCGCGCTGGGCGGCCTCGCTCGGCTCGCATGCCGACTGTACGCGTTACAATCAGTACGTACTACGCAAAGTTCAGCGGTCCGAGCTGCTTGATATACATGGTCATGGTAGCACAACACTGATCGACGGAATCGGGAAGCTTGGAAGTGGAACTGAGCTGTTTCCATTTTCAATCCATATATCTGTTTTGTGACATGCAGTTCATTATCTGTTTATCAACATGGTCAAGTGGAGTGCTAAGGTACCTGGGGCTTATAGGCCCTAGTCGGGGACTACTAGTCTACTAGACTAGGTGTTAAAAAGAACAAGAACAACAACAACAACAACAACAACAACAACTTAACAAACATATATGACACACATTTCGTCTTTAGGTCTAACAACTAAAACAATTTGAGTATCTCTGTTAAGATCTAAATTAGATCTAAACTTGTCATTACTAATACAAAATATTGTTGTTGTTTTTTATTTTAATTACAAAATACAAGGTTACAAAAGTATTATCAAACAAGTATTTATCACTTTTACCATTCAAATATTCATTTTTGATTACCATATCTGGTGTAACGAAAGGAGAGAAAGAATCTTTTTCGGGGGGGGGGGGGGTACTCAAGGTACATCTCCATAGTTTACAACACGCACTTTAATACCAACCACTTTAATACCAACCACTGCAACAACCAACACATGTAATCTACAATCAACGTCATTATATTGAGATTTGTTTTTCCCATGGGGGACCGACTCAGACTAATGCCAAAATTCCCGTTTCCTTATATTTATTCTTCTTCATCCATTATCACTTTCTGCACATGGTTACAGCAAGTGGGTGAAACAAACAAACAAACAAACAAACAAGCATGTCAATGTGGAGTTTTCCACGCTTGCGTCCACATAATATCATTATGGCTGTGTAAGGGAAATAATAATAAGGACCTTCCTTTCTGAATATTTTTCACCAAATCACTGCAATTGTGACACGTTTTTTGTTATCTGTTTAAAAAAAAGAAAAGAAAGTGGGGTTTTGAGTGAACCGCATGAGATTCATGCATTCTAGCAGGGTATATATCCCTGCATTGGTTCCTGGCCAGATTTGGGGGTCTTACGAAGATTTCTGTCGCAAAGGAGGCTCTGCTAGCACTAAAACGAGCACATGGACCCCCATTTTTACGATTGTTCTGCATTAAGTAACCCTTCTTCTACAATTTGATAAAGTTTCGTAAAAATGACATGGGTTTTGAATGTACAGCATGACAGTCATGAACCCCACCTAATCAGGGCACCCACAATAGGTTTATAACCAGATTTTGGGGTCCTTGGATGATTTCTATCATATATGGGGGTGCTGCCAGCACAAAAACGAGCACATGAACTTCCACTCTTTATTATTTTTCTGGAATAAGTAAGCCTTATTCTACAATTTGGTCAAGTTTTGTGAAAATGACGTAGGTTTTGAATATACAGCATAAGTTTTATGAACCCACTTTGTCAGGGCATCCCTGCATACTGACCAGATTTTGGGGACTTACGATGATATATGTCGCATGGGGGCGCTGCTAGCACAAAAACTAGCACATAAACCCCCACTTTTTATTGCTTTTCTGGAATTAGTAAGGCTTCTTCTACAATTTGGTCAAGTTTTGTAAAAGTGACATGGGTTTTGAATATACAGCATAAGTTTTATGAACTTTGTCCTTTATCTCACCCCTAACAGAAGACGTCAATGAGAAGTATTTGAGAGATTTCGGTGTTTTCTGCCGCGTGAGGGCGCTGCTTGCTCAAGAATGAGAGTGTAAACCCTAACTTTAAAACCTTTTCCTCGTTTTGGGTACCTTTTTCTGCAATTCTTGCAAATTTGGAGAAAATAATGTTGATTTTGAAAGAATTATGGGGATTTAAGTTTGTCATTGCGAGATTTTGTTGCCAATCATGGTCTGTTGATGGTCTTGATCCTGTAACCCTATCATTTTGGTACAGGACGGCAGATTAGTCATATTCTTCAAAGTCCCGTAGAAGAAAAACAAGCACATGAACCTATGGTTTATCTACATATTTGGGCTTCGGATGCGTCAAAGTTACTGTATGGAAAGTTTGAAGAAAATGACATGGGCTTCACTTTAACTGAGGAACGTCCTTAAGGGAGCTACTTCAAATCTACACTCCAAAGAGAAACCTTCGTTCAAAAGTAAAGATTTATTTGTTATTCCAAACAGAAGAACCACATTTTACGGAGAACGAACATTTGCTTTTACTGCCCCTACCTTATGGAATAATTTACCTCAGAAATTAAGACAAATCACTGATATAAATAGATTCAAGTCTGCCTTGAAAACGCATTTGTTTACAGTGTAAGCAAACATGAAGATCGGTACCATCACTGTAACTGGAATTGCATGTTTTTGTGTAATCGGAGCGCAAAGGGACATTATCATCACTTTGTGTTATGCGCTATAAAACATAAGCACTGTCAATTATTATTACAGTGGACTCCCGTTAAAGCAAAGTCCTGATTTCTTTCGTTATATCTAAATTTCGTTATAACTGAACAAATAAACAATAAAAAACATAAATTGTGTTGCGGCCTGAGTTTTTTACTTCGTTGTAACCGGAATTTCGGGATAAACGACGTGTTCATTATAACGCGAGTACACTGCAGTGAATTCATGTTGTTTGCATAGTGTCACTGGTGCAGATCACCATTTTCTAGACAATGTGATATCAACTACAAAACCGTTGTCCTCAGTCTTCTTGTACCTACACTTCAAAGGGGATACTTGTTTAAAATGCGTGTTCGTTAGAAATGTGATTCACTTTAGCACTTATATGGTTTTTCTTCTCATCTTGTGACAAGAACTGAATTGCTTCAGTGGAATTCCATGGGGTTGTGTGTTTGTGAGCAACAAAACTCGACACCTCCCGTTCATTTACTTAAGTAGATAAACTTAACGCTGTTGCATGTTTCGGGGGAAGTAATGTCATGTTGATGCAAAGAAAGAATTAATTACTCAGGATGGAAAAATCTAATGATTGGATGGCACTCCCAACAAACAATGCGGCCTTAATGCATTAAGGAGATCATTTGATCATTTCATCATTTGATCAGGTCTCACCATATTGCACCTTCGATTAACTGCACTGAAGGACAAATGTTGATTACATTATTTCACTGACACACTCAACTTAAACCTTCTCATTACGCAATTAATTCCATCAGCGCCACCTGGTAGTCCTATCAAACACCTTGCAAATTTAGGGTATGCACGTTCACCTCTATACACTAGTAACAGTTACCGTGACAACAACTATACATTTTTCCTCCACAGAAAGAAAAAAACTGACTTTGTTTTCTTTGCTTTTTTCTAATTTTTACTCTTTGCAACAAGCTATAATTTGTTGACGTTGTTGAGGCTTTTTGTAAGGTATTGCTTATTTTCCCGAAAAAACACTTAAAATTCCAAAAAAAAAAATATTTTGTTTTGCAACAAGCAGCATCTACAAAGTTTAATTATCTATAAAGGTTATCATATCCCCCCCCCCATTTAAGAATGGAGTGTGTACACTCCCATCATGTAGTAACTATAATTATAAGTTGAGATAGCATTTCATTCAGCCTCTTTAGAACGTTCATTACCATATTTGTAATAAAATCAAGCATTGTCGGTGTTTTCTACCTGATTTTAGGCACATTTACAGCAGATTTCTGATTGGGTTTAGCACTGAAAGGGCTTGCATAAATGTTTTCAGTGATGCTGTCAAGATTCTTGTATAACATGTATAAGGAAGAAAACAGCGTTGGATTCCGCGTCTCTTAATCAGGAGGAATTCCAGTGCAGTTGAAAGTTAGTCTGAAAAGAAGGAGTACAATTTTCTTACCACAGCAATGAAAATTCAATCAAAACCGAATGAACATTGAGGAAGTAATGACATTTCGAAGTTAAGGTAATTTGTCAGGAAACCTTTCTTGAACAGTTAATATGAATATGCGAGTTTATAGCGAAGTGACCATGTCATCCCTTCACAGCTTGCTATATAAGTGTACATGAAATTTTGACATTTCCAGTTTTTAATTCAAACGCAATTTTACGTCCTAGTCTCAAATCCTGACATATCTAACTGATCATTATTCTGAAATTATTCAATAATGAATAACATCATGTTTGACACTTGAAAATAACAGAAACATATAAATTGGGGTGGGGGGTTGTACACAAACAATGGAAAAGTGGGAAAGGGCCCCTACTTTTTTTATTTATATTAATGATATCATCAATTCCTCTCCTAGTTTAAACTTCATTTTATTTGCAGACGACACCAATGTTTTTTATTCCCACAAGGATATTGTAACATTGGTTGATACATTTAACATGGAATTAAGTAATGTTTCGAAATGGTTTAGAAGTAATAAGCTTTCATTGAATATTGATAAAACATGTTTTATACATTTTCATACGCTTCAATCCCAACCCACCCTTCCTCAAAGTATTTCTATTGATGATATAAACATTGCTGAGAAACATTCAACCAAGTTCCTGGGAGTGACCCTAGATAACAATCTAACTTGGAATACTCATGTCCAGAATATTATAACAGCAATATCTAAAGCAACTGGTGTTTTAAGGAGAATAAAATACTTAATTAATGATCAAACTTTAATGATGTTATACAACACCTTATTTCTACCCTATGTAATGTACTGTAATATTGTATGGGGCAACTGTAGCAAAACCAAATTGAACACAATTTTTCTTCTTCAGAAAAAGGCTCTTCGTATATGCACACATTCAAATTTTTTGGCTCACACTGATCCCATATTTTATCGCCTAAAAACTCTAAAGGCCCATGATATACATTCATACCTATCTGCTATATTTATGTATAAACACATTCGAAATTTATTACCATTTTTCCATAATGCCCTATAAATGATCACATTCACTAATACCCTACCCGTCGTTCCCATGATTTTAATTTAAGTAATCCAAAGCTTTTACTTGCTCAAAAGTCGATTATACATCACGGTCCGGATACATGGAACACTCTTCCTGAGGAGTTGAAACAGTGTGCCTCCTTGTTTTCATTCAAAGCAAACTTAAAGAAGCATATTTTATCACAGTATACTTCAAATCCGAATTAAGCACGAATAATCTATATGACTTATGTTAGTCTCCCGATAGTAGCAACATTGTAAGTCATTTCCTCTTCCAGCAAACCAATTTTATCATTCCAATTCCCAGCCTATCTGCCCCTGTGCACTCTCAAGCACTCGCACGCACATTCACCACCATCACACATTAGAGTTTATTTTCCCCTGCTATCTTCGCAGCAGAATTTTTATTGTTTACCAATTTACCTACCTATACCTTTTCCTCGGGCCGGCCATCTTTTCAAGCAATGCTTACAATGGCGGCCCTCTGCATTATCACTTCTTAAATATAATATTGTTATTGTAATCCCAGCTGCATAGACATGCATACTGTAATATCATTAATTTCCTTTTATATCGTTGTTTACGCAAGTCAAACGACTCTGTTTCAAATATACTTTGTATGTTTCCCATGTTCACGATTATTCAATCTATGTATATATTGATTTGCAGAAAATAAAGTATCTATCAAACAAACAAACAAAATGGAAAAGTGTGAGGTGACGATTTCATCAGCTCACCAAACCAATGGCTTTTTCGAAATTAGCTCTTCATTTATTTCTTACACGCGTATAACTTTGTGGGCGTGCAACAGCGCGCGCGGTCGTTGAAGCAGAAACGCTGACAGGGATTGTCAGAGATACCACAAGGGAATTGTGATGTCCACAAGGGAAATCGTTCATACATCATGTAGGCATGCATGTGCATTATTTTTTATTAAACATATTACGTGACATATTATTTAAATAAGTGCATGTTGGATGAAACAGTGTATAACTCCCTTTCAGAACAAGATGAATCGTTATCACCAAAGGGTAAGTTTATACCATAAACTAACGACATTATTTTGAAATGATAGAGTGAACGCTGCGAACGATCCAGAGGTAGTGTATATATAGACGAAACATCTGAATCCTTTGGGAATTGGAATCAAAGATTAAACCCACAGAGTAGGGATTCTTGCGGTGATGAAACTCGGGTAACAACTATGTTAGTCTCTACATCGAGCAACACAATCTTGTGGGTTAGAGTAAGGTTGAGAAAAATTGTTTGAACTCAGGATTTTAAGAACAATACAGGTATGAAATTTTAGAAATACAATATTGTTTTGTCATTGTTAAACTTCACTGACAGTATATATAGTTTCTCTGAAACACGTCAGATGTTATGTGTGCAGATGGTGGGCGTAGTTTCCTACTTTCGCAACTGATAATCTTATGTTTAGATGTGCTCTGAAGCCTATTCCAGAAGACGTGTTTAGATGCATCTGCCGTTACACACTGAGCATTAATCATACCAATAGGCCTACAGTTCATGTGAACGGCAACAGGAGAAGTGTAGAAAACTAAACTCTTATATAAATACCAATCCTAAAGATGACTGTATATCAATTTGAAATAACTTAAAAACAAATTAGAAGATTCTTTCGTGTTAATGTTCTTATGGCAGATGATAAACGACTTGTCATTGGTTCCCAATATAATGGTTCTTATAGGCCAAAGGCAACATCCTAGCTCTGAAGCGATAGAGTTATTATATACCTCACATTGTTAAAAAAAACCTCAAGAAATGAATTTTTTAATTGTTTCATTCCTTGCCCTATTTTTCACCCATTTTGGTACATTTGACGCCTTTGTTTTGTGACATTATTATTAAATTACTCGTTAATCCGAAACATACAAATCCCCTATGTGCCTAGAGGTTCGTTAATCCGAAAATGAAAAAGGATTCGTTAATCCGAACATTTGTGGCCTTATTCCGAAGGTTCGTTATTCCGAAGGTTCGTTAATCCGAAAATGAAATAGGGTTGGCAATTCCGAAGGCTCGTTTATCCGAAAATTATAAGGGTTCGTTATTCCGAAGGTTCGATAATCCGAAAATGAAATAGGGCTCGCTATTCCGAAGGTTCGTTGATCCGAAATGATATAGGGTCAGTAACAAACCTTCGGAATAACGAACCTTATCTTAATTTTCGGATTAATGAATCTCGGAATAACAAACCTCATCACATGTTCGGATTAACGAACCTTCGGAATAACGAGCTGTAACCTTGTTCAGAGAGCAACACAAGAAAAGAATAGTAGTTATCATTTTCCTTTTTGCGTTTGTTGAGGAAAATATCCATTTCTCTGTTTTCAACATTTATTCCAGGGAATTTCAGTCTCCATTTGGCTCTCTTTTCTACTGCTGAAACTCTCAGGTAAGTATGCTTTGTTTTGTTTTATTCTTTCGTTTATATATTATGGTGATCGTGAGAGATCACGGATTACCTTCTATTTCTGCAATAATCCATACTTTATTTATTTACGTTGTATTTGTATCTGTACAAATCTCAGAAAGCTCAATTTCTTATGACTGGAAAATCATGTCAGTCATTTTTCATGATTTAAGTTTTGAATGATATATTTCTCCATATGATCACTCAACCGTGATATCAGTATGATGTCAGTTTCTAGAGTCCCATTATTGCCCCTATAGTAACTGTCATTTTGCAATGAAACTTCGCAGGAAGATATTTCATGTGACGGTGTATGTGTAATAAGTGCAAAGTACTTGAAATTGTCTCACATTTGATCACATTTGTTAGTTGTTACGTGACATAATCTTGGAGTGCTAGTAGTTATGTTATATTATCTATAGATGGTATCGTAGTCTATATAAGAAAATAAGTAAAAATCATTTGAAAGATATGAGAAAAAAAAATCAGTGCTGATCCCATTACAGCTTTATGTGATCCAATGCTCTACAAGAATTTAGGAGAATTTAGCAAATAATTGCTCGGCAAGCCCAGTTTGGACATTCGGGCAAGAATGCAGCCCACAGCCTCGAAATGATGTCACACAAAAAAAGAAGAAGAAAGGAACAATTGATTCAACATGACACATGAATGTATCCTCACTAAAGACATGACGCATGTCAAATCATTGCACGAGCAAGATATAGGCCTAGAAATTATCATTATACAGTACCTGTTATAACGAACATGGTTGTAAATATATAAAAGCTCTAGTTACAACGAAGTAAAACTTCAGGTCTGAAAATTATCATTTCATATCTTTGTATTCTTTATTGTTCAGTTACAACGAAATTTCAACACATGTCTAACTAAAGAAAACTGTCGGACATAGTTATAAAGGGAGTTGCCTGCATGTGTTATGCCTTTGTATACAAGAAGTTCATAGGAAACTGCTTATTTTTGTGTATTACTGAAAGTGCACAGTCCTGACATGCACCAGTGGTACCAAAAACCAACAGAACAAAAGGAAAGTAAACATATAGAGCTACTGGATTATTGCCAAAGCTCTCATTAGACCGTTGATATTAAAGTGATCTCCTTAATTGACTGTCGCTTAGCGACTAACCATGAAACTTCCACCAATGTCTGTCTCATTAATTTGTTGTCGTTGTTGTTGTTTTTGTTATTGTCGACTTCGTCATCATCCCATTGTAATTTTCCCAGTTATATGCCGCAAGGCATCACCTGCCTTGTAATTTAAGCGCAAATGAGTTCATGAAGTACTATTATGTACATCAATAATCAGATGAATGCAATAGCTTCGTTTAGCTTGAAAAAAAGAATACAAACGGAGGGGACAGAGACTAGTTGGTCCGTCTATAAGGGGCAAATAATAGATTTGCCAATTCAAGGGCAAAAAAAGAACAAAACAAAACAAAAACAAAAAGGCACTGCCTGTTGTGGTACAATGTAATGTCTAACGTGACCATGGTGACTGTAATGTTCCTTGGGGCGAGTGGTCTGTATTTCTGTTTTCTAGAAAAAAGAAAAAACTCTATAATCTTTAAAACTCTTTTTGAGCTGGAATATTCATCTTCAACCTGGAGGAATTTTATATTATTCCAGGAAAAAAAATTGCACCAGAGGAGTGTACTTTTTTTGTATCAAAACTTGTCTTTCAATTTGCAGAAATGAAACAAAATTAATGCACAAAAATGAAGGGATTTTTGTGAAACCGTTAAGTTTCAAGTTAGATGATACCCAGATCAAGGCAAATTTTGTAAATCACATACACACGTATTACCGACATCTCATAATGGACAGTTCGCGGTGTCATGGGGTGTACTATTGTTCTAGAAATGTTGAATTCATTGAGGGAGTACAGTTTTATAGAGATACTTTTTGAAAAAGTAACACAATCGTAGCCCGGAATAAATAGATTAGAAGATTTTAATGTATTTTTAAATCATGGAAAAGACAAAACAAAAACAGAGAAATATATAAGATTTACAAAGATTTGTTTCGGGCACTGCCGTTTTATCTTTCTAGTCACTCAGAATTGGAACGGGAAAGGCCACAAGGGTGCAGCAAAGAAACCAAGCAAAGAGGTTGATTGATCGATTGATGCTGGTTCAAATGGATGAGAACACTGCCTCACAAAGATTGCTGAAATTAGAATTGATGAATTAAAGATCATGACGAATGATCACTGTGAGGTTTAAGAAAGATCACGAATTTTATGGGAAGACATCATCGCATCATACCATGCAGTAAAATGCAATCCTTATAGGCTTTAGACCCCCACCGGAGGGAGTGAGGGGTGGGGTGGTGGTTGTCGAGTAGCAAGCATCAAGTTATTGGTATACACATCGTTGACGATTACTCTTCCAATTGTTCACTGTATATTGCCCAAGTTCATACAAGGGAATGGCACAATGTGCCTGGTTGATACCAATTGCTGATTATATTGGTAATCACCTTGGGCTACCAAACCAGGAGGGATCGGCACCATTCGCCCGTTTTCTTTGTGGGTAGAGGGGCACCACTTCACTGGGTTTATATAACACCCTGCTCTTTGCGATGAATGAGTGACTGAAGTGGAAATCGAGGCTAACTCACACACGGAACATCAATGAGAAGACTACTACAGCTTGTGATGTCATATGAGTAGTACAATAAAGAGATCATTCATCATATCTTCACTTTTCTCCCATAATAAAAAAAAAAACACGCAACCTGTCTTTTTTAGAAGGCAGGGATAACAATATTACCTTTAACATACGTCAGTGACAAGTCGAGGAAATGTGCATTTTTTCTTTCAGAAGATAAAATTTTGTGAAATTCTCTGTATATTTTCCTTATATCGTTTTACTCGTGTGATATCGTACACTGAAGGAGTTTCCTCATACAGCGATGACTGTGTAGATACCCTAAAAAAGATAATGGAATGTTTGATTTTCCCCAAACTTTCACTGATATGCAGCTGCTCTGTTATTACTACATTCACTCAATTCACATGCATATGAAGGTGGACTTCTTCTCTAACAAGGCTTATAGTAGGCCTACATTAAAGATATTTTAAAATGTCACATGTCACTTTTCGCGTATATATGCATCATTTGTAATTTGTCATATTGACATAACCATAATACTTCAGTCCTAGTTGCTTTGTTTTAGCAAACAAGAAACGTATGGAAAGAAAACAAAATCAAATCTATTATATAAATTATACCCTACAATTACAAACATATCAAGCATACAGTAAAAGTCAGCAAAAAAAAAATACGAACACGTACACAGGTTACAGGTATAATGCTATATAGTCGGCAGTAGCCAGAATCGAAATGACCCTTATTTACGGCTAACTTAGAAATGTTCATTAATATCCACTTTTTCATGCGTTTAAAGGCACGTAAGAATTAAAGAGCATCGCAAAGACATGTCAAAACACACAATGACAAACAAATAGAATAAAGGATGTGTCATAACATAAAGGGAAAATACTCTTAACAGCAATAAGTTTGGGTGTCATTATTGATGAGAATATCTTTTTTGTAAAGCTAGATTTAAATGTGTCAAATATCTAGAATTATGAAGTCAGCATGGTAAAAAAAAGGTAATGGATAATAGGCAGATTGTAATAGATTATTGATGAAATGAAGTGCGAAAAATAGAAGTGAATGAAAATCACTTTTGAATCTCATGTTATAATTTTGAATGTGATTAACAAAACTAAAGAAATCTAAGAGAATGTTAGGTAATGATACATTCCTACAAAGATATTTAAAAATTCCCGCTTGATGTTCATATATATCATTCAATCACATTATCTTTAGTGGAAATTATTCGTATTGCACGTTTTATGGTACTGAAAGTATGCTAAAATGAGCTTCATGAGCATTGGCCCAGACGGTGAATTAAAAATTCAAATGAAATAAACCTTTTGTTGTAGTTTCAAAAGAGGCTTTTTGAAAAATGTGAGTATAAAGATTAGGTTGTTTTTTCTTATACTGTGATAAATACAACACTATAATTTTATTTCATTTATTTCTTTTTTTGTAAAATTGGTTCTTGATATATTTATAATTTGTTTATTCTTAGCGAGGTTGTAACTGATTGCAATTCGGTTTTTTTAACAGAAAAACTCTTGAAGAGAATCAATATCATCGTGAGAAAAGAATAGGCTCATTTCAGCTGCTAATGACATTTTGAATGATCAGAAACACTCCCATATGTGTTTATATTCTAATACATTGTTATCGAAACAGACTGTTTACGATTGCCGAAATATTTTTTTGTTTGCTTTAAAGTATGAGAATCAGAAAAGAGTATCAATAAAATAAATACAAATCAGTAAGATACGTTTTGATATGTTCTCTTATGTTTAAATTTACTTTTTTTTTTATTTCTAAAGTAAGAGAATCGGAGAAGTGAATCAACAAAATAGATAAAGATCAGCAAAATACATTTTCATATGTTCTCTTATATGGGTGTATTCTGATACATTGTTATCAATCGATACAGACTGTTTATAATTGCTTAGATATCTTTTTTTCTTCAAGTTTTAAAGTAACAGCGCGAATTCCGTACTTAACTTACTCTATCTGAAAGTATCTTTTAATCAAGCATATAAAATGCTTTACTGAGGTCTAAAGATAAGCTCAGTAAAATCAGTATTGCACAGTTCACCTTGTGAATAAGATCAATCAATAAAGCCGAAGATGTGGAGTGTCCCGTTTATAGTCAATATACTGATTTTTCTTCATGATATTGCACTTTGTAAGAAAATCAGCAAGCCTAGTGTAATTGCATCTATTCAAAAAAAATAGGAGAAATTAGACAGGCTAGATAATTTGCCATTACATCAGAATGATCACTCGCAAGAACTCTTGCAACTGTAGCTTCTGCCTAGCCTATCCGGAAATATAATAGATTCTGTACAATGATTGATATTGCACATGAGGGTTTACATATTAATTGGATAGGTCATTTAGCAATTCACATATCACATGTCAACACTTGTTTCATCCTGAAAATGTTGATAGTATCAAATATTTCTTTACTTGTCTTTTAGTCACTTTAAAGGGAATGGCTAGTAACCGATCAGTGGGAATCAGTGGGAATGCTGGGGGATGATTGTTCCAATCCTTGTGGGATTCATTTAAGAGTACATTTTATATCTATCGTTGTGTGAAAATTATTTGCTTCAGAACCTGCTTCCAGGTTAGCATGCCTGTACAGTGACGGGGCGATCATTAACATTAAACCGCACATTACTTGAATATGAGACCATTCCGAAGCAAATAATTTTCACACAACAATTGTATACTCTTAAATGAATCCCACAAGGATTTGAACAATCGTCCCCAGCATTCCCACTGAGTGCCCACTGATCAGTTACTAGCCATCCCCTTTAAAGTATGCCGTTGGCTAAACTTTTTTGACATGTTTCAGTTAGTTATTTTTGGTAGAACAATGAAATAAGAATTTATTTCATAACCAATATTGACAAGGAAAAGTGAATTCAATGAATAACAAGTTTCTTTCTTATCAACAACTGTTTTGTTAGCACACTTATCAGATTTAAGGAGGATGACTCGTAAGTGATCAGTGGGAATCAATGGGAATGCTGGGGGTGATTGTTCCAATCCTTGTGAGATTCATTTAAGAGTACATTATACATGTATATCTATTCCTGTGTGAAAATTATTTGCTTCAGAATGGTCTCATATTGAAGTAATGTGCAGGTCAATGTTTCCAGGTTAGCATGCCTGTACAGTGTCGGGGCGATCGTTAATGGCCCGTTAACGATCGCCCCGTCACTGTATAGGCATGCTAACCTGGAAACATTAAACTGCACATTACTTGAATATGAGACCATTCTGAAGCAATTAATTTTCACACAACAATAGATATGTAACGTACTCTCAAATGAATTCCACAAGGATTGGAACAATCATCCCCAGCATTCGCACTTATTCCCACTGATCAGTTACTAGCCATCCCCTTTAATAATTGTTTTCTTCATTGCACCTCCCCCCCCCCCCCCCGGGTGTTAGTTGTCACATCCGATGTCTTTCTATTATTCCAATTACGCTAGGCTAACATTTTCTAACTTTTCTTTTTAGCTAATTTTCAATCGGTCACTGTAGTGCGGTATTTCTTATAGAAAATTTTACGATAATAAGTAAGGATTTTTTGTATAGATTGTTTATGTTATATTTCTTGCTTATTAAGTAATCGATCACTAATTTATCATCAATCAATTTCCTTTCCACAGCATCACAAGATTCCGAAGTTTGCCCCCACCTCACCAAAGCCCCGTGCCCTTCTGTGCTGTCAGATGATGGTACCGTTATTCAGTACATACCTAAGCCCATAAAGGCAGACGCATACACTCTACCACAACTGCCGCCAGAAATTAATATCTCCAAAAACGTGAAAAGATACGTCTGCACAAAACCAGGTACGTTCATGCATCTAAATTTGAACATACGTTTAGAGCCGAGTCTCCATTGAGTGGTGTGGTACAATATCACTCCTCATAGACAATCTGGGCATTTGCACATAATATCATTCTTACCCATAGCTTTAATATTATCAATATGAAGCCGTAGTCACTATCCTGCTTATAATATTGATATATTCCTGAAGTTTTGTTTCTATTTTCCTTGTATTCCTGAAGTTGATTATATGAAAAAGTGATTAGTTGATATAATTTCAAGAGAATTGAAGATACAATATAAAACTAACCTTTTATAAACATACAACGCATAAGCTTCCTGTATATGCGCTGCTTATCCGAGTCTGAAAAATCCAAGGCGTTTTCTTCTTCTTCTTCGTCTTTTTTGCCAGAAGCAACTTTGTGATATCACAAGCTGGTTGAGATGAACACACGAATAGCAGAGACTAGTATAAGTTATCTCTATTGTTTGATGAAGAGGAATATTTACTAATTTGACTTACTTTGCATTTTTCTTTTCTTCTCTAATTAATTGTTGTTGATAAAGTTTCAGGGCAGGAAATGCAAGACAATTAAGTAAAGAAACTTGCATATTGTTTATTTTACCCATATAACTCAAAGGAATACTATGTTTACACATTTAGTCCATGTATTCTTCTAGGAAAGCTATGAAAACAATGTTACTCTCTCGATATCAGTAATTTCGTTGTCATTGGTAGTGTAAAATACATGCATGAAATTCCTTCATAGAAAAATCGCCGCATTTCATCTATCATGTAATCATGAACCAACTATGAACTGTAACTGTTCACCTGTACCTCGGTGAAAAACATTTGTCATGCCTTTATACTGATCAGTGATCCAGGTGAACTAACTTTGTGTAAGCCTTTAGTGAAAACAGACAGACCTCTCCTTTTCCTCTCTCCTTTCTACTATGCTATCTCTACGCAGGTCACCACTCCCTCTTATTTTTATGCCTCCGCCACGAAATGGTGCCGGAGGCATTATGACTTCGGGTTGTCCGTCCGCCCTTCCGTCTGTCTGTCCTTCCGTCCGTCCGTCCGTCCGTCCGTCCTGGCATGTATGTGTATTAGGGGGTGAAGTTGTGCCTATTAACTTTTGGGTGCACATGCTCAAGGTCAAATGTCAAATGGTCAAGGTCAAATACATAAAATTTCACTATTTCCACTATATCTATGCAATGCCTGAAGATATTTTCTTGAAACTTAGTGTATACGTGTAATACCCAATTAAGATTCTCTGGTGAAAGTTTGGAAGTCATGAGGTCAAAGGTCAAAGGTCAAAAGGTCAAGTAAAATATCAAAACTTCACTTTTTTCTCCGTACCTTGGAAATTGTTCAAGGTATCTTCGTGGAACATAGTATATATACATGTACTGACTGGAAGTGATTATCTAGACAATTTAGGGTTCATGGGGGTCAAAGGTCAGGGGTCAAAGGTCAAGGGCAACACTTCAATTTTTTTTCTTTTTCCCTCATGTTTATGCAATGCCAGCAGGATTATTTTTTTTTACACTTGGTGTATGGATGTATAACAATAGAGATTCTCTGGAAAGTTTTTTTTTCCTTTTCTTTTTTTGCCTCAAAGGTCAAAAGGTCAAACATCAAGTGAAAATGCTGAACTAACTTTTTTCCTCCATATCTCAGAAGTGGCTTAAGTTATCTTGAAACTTACTACATATTTATGCAAGTTCTGCCTGACAGTGATTATCTTATGAATTTAAGGGTCAAAGGCCAGATGAAAATGGTAACAATTTACTATTCAATACAGAAATTGCACTTTTTCTCAATACCTTGAAAATTACTCAATGCATAAACGTATGAATGGGTCAAAGTCAAGTTAAAGTCCTTAAATCCCCAAATACATGCTCTCCTATTCATCCCATTAAACCTAAGTCAAGGATGGTAAACATTTAACACACTAGTGACAAACTTGTCATTTCAATATTTTGCCAATTTTGTGAAAATGTAATCACACATTGTCCACATGTACTATCTAGACCTATTAGGAGAATCATGCATTATGGCGGAGGCATAACAGTCGCCATAGCGACATGTCTAGTTTCTATATGTATTATGTACGAGGGCTGCACGCAAATCTAGCCACGCTTAAGCTGTAGCCCTAATGTTATATTATTCATAAGTACGGTTGTATTGCTGATACGTTTCTGCTGGACATTGTGTAAAGGCAATGAAGAAAAAAACATATTTTGTTAACCACTGATGTTTATATATGGCTTCGACAATGTATGTATATATATACATTTACATGTATGTCCATGTACAATGATAATACATGAATCAATAAATCAAAACAAATCAAATTCATCTACCATACTCTCTCGCATCTCTCGTTGAAACAGCCTGTCTGTCTAACCCGTGTCTTCACCAGTCCCAGTGTACTGAGACGGATGAGGGTTTCAACTGCACGTGTCGCGATGGTGTCCGAGGTCCACGATGTGAAATAGGTGGGAAACAGAATTTCTGCAGAATACTTGATGTCTTTGTTTTTATGAGATGTGTTCTTCATGTTCTTGTAGTCTTTTCGATCTCAAAAAAACATTCGATGAGGTAGATTCTATCGTGCTGGTAGTCTAATTTCACCAATCTGTTTTTCTTTTCTAATCAAACTCAAGTTTGATTAAAAACTGATGGGTATGTATTCCAGGCTCCATAAACTGTAATCATGTATTCGTTTCCATTCGTATAACCTAATAGATGTATGGGTGGAGATGTTGCTTTCGTTTTAATGTCTGCAGTCTAGAAATCATATTTTCATTGGAAGGATTTTCTTAGGTTTCATGATCGTTTCTCTCAGCTACTTTCGTCAAAAGTGTCAGAATCATTGGAGGAAAGAGCGCTGAAGGGAGAATGGCCTTAGCCCCTCGCTACAACCCAGACAAATTTAGATTTATACACCAAAATGGGTGGACGGCAAATGCATCTCGTCTGGTCTGCCAGTACCTCGGATTCCAGGGAGCCTACGCAACAGTCAATGGAAGCCTCTACGGCGAATCGTCACATGATGCGTACGCCAAAGTGGGTGTGGTCAGTTGCCCAACGAACGCCACAAATATCACTGACTGCTGGATTGGCGAAGAGACGAACTATGACGTAGACGCTACCATCGGTATCGTGTGTTGTTCAGGTGAGACGTTTCACCACATGGAGTATAGCATCTGCGTGTCTGTTTGTTTGTTTGTTCTCAGTTTTCATCTGACAAGGTGGCTGATCGCCCACATTCAGCTGTACTAGATGGTCTCCCATGGGGTCCAGATGTAGCCTATGTACTCTGGGCGGAACACTTCACCGTATTCATTGTGATACGTAGGCCTAAATGTAAAAATGCATCATGTACTTTTGTGTATAGTTATAAAAAAAAGACTATATAGTATACATAAAGACTACATGACCGTACCCTCACATATCCACACAGACATACACACCACCCATATACATACATAAAAACTTACATAAGTATGTACATATAATATACGTAGATGTTTTATGCTATGATATACTAACCATATCTACCGATCTATCATAGATGTAAGATATTAACTAATAGAATAAATTGTCTCCCATGGGGTCCAGTTGTATGTACTCGGATCCCATGGGAGACAAGCTTACTGTAGCTGAATGTGGACGACTAGCAGTATGACTAGCCATCTTGTCAGATTGTATTTTTCATTATATACTTTGTATATATATTTCATAATTCCCCTAATCTGATTTATCACGGGGCCTACAGTTGTACAAGCTTGCTTTAACAGAGGCTCCATCATTTCTCGCATTATGACAATAGCCCCACTGTAATGTATACAGACTTATAACGAGACAAACTATTGTACAATTGGTTTCATCTAATTTATGTTTTGTACAGTTTTTTATTGTGCTATTATTTCTTTTCTGTGCTATTTGTGAGAAATAAGAAAATAAATTGAAATTTAAATTGAGAATATGTATATTTAAGTCCTACATATGATGAAGTGGAATAACGGTACGTAATGTTACAATTTGATCCTGTAATATTCCCTTAGCGAGTCCCAGCATGTCTCCTGGAAGTCCTCTTGGTCTGGAAAGTGGCGCCATTCCTGACTCCAGCATCACCGCTTCATCCTACTACAATAGCGAGGTTTATCCCCGATTCGCTCGTCTCAACGGACCTCACAGGTGGTGTTCCAGCGAGTCAAACACAGATCAGTGGCTGCGGGTTCAGTTCGAATCAAACTACCTGGTGTCAGGTATCGTCACGCAGGGACGAGGGACAGCTTATGATTATTATGTGACGTCATATAAAATATCGTCCAGCATAGACAACATGGTTTGGACAGAATACATGGATCCTTTCACAGGCAGCGTCAAGGTGAGTCTGATGTCTCTGAAACCAAAAGCGTACATAGACAGTATACATAATCAGAGGATTAACGTACAGCGATCAAAGGCATAATATATCATGAGGAGAAAATTATTTTAGATTTTAAAAAAAGTTAATGAGGATGGATGAATTTTAATGGCCAAATCGAGGTTTATGTCGCCACTCACTCGCGCGAAGTCCTCATAATGCACTGTGTGCACTTGTAGGAGGTGGGAAGATGTCACCAGCCGTGACGAAATGAACAGCGATGAAAGGAGTATGAAATATGTGGTGACAGAAGCCACAATAATGCTATTTCCTTGATATCCCATTTCGATTTTGACCTCCTTTACTCTCATTGAAAATTATCTTAGCTACATCCTGAACAGTGGAGACATAATCAAAACCTTCAACGACTCATGTACATAATAGACCTGCATGTTGACATGAGCATGGATGATGAAATTACTTCAGACTGTAATGGCGATTTTTCACATACAGCAGGACCCACGTTAATTCGAGCGGTCTTTTGGCTGTGATTATCGAATTACCCCACACCGCTAGACAGTTCTTTCTGTTTCCACTTTAAAAAGGTCAATTGCGAAACGAAATTCTCGAAATGCTTCTCAGGTACTATTCATTATATCATTTGTCAAACTTACTTGTTTTCACTTCCCCATTGAAACATTGTCAATGTTCCAGTAGCGTAATAAAAACGAAAAAATGGTCAAATCTATCTTAAAGCACCAAATTCGGCACACATGTAACTGACATATTATTCTAAGCAGATTTGGATATTGAGCACTTTAGAAATCTGACATCTTCTTTTGTTGCCATGGTAACGATTGAGGGGGGATCATGTATTTCCAATTATGCCATACTAAAATGGAAGGGATGTCACTTAATTCATAGATTTGGTATTAATGATTCTGAAAGTATCGATTATTTACGGTCGTGTGAACAGTGCAGTTTTAAGGATAATTTCTAACAGGCATTTTTGTGATAGTTTGAACATTGGGTTTGGGTGTTGTTGTTTTTTTAAAACAATCGTCTGAATGATATTCTTGCCCTCAAAGGTTTTCCCAGCTAATTATGATATGACGAGTGAGGTAAGGCACTACTTCAGGAGAGCCATAACAGCAAGTTCCATTCGACTCCATCCAAATACGTACTATCATCACATATGTCTCAGACTGGAGCTGATCGGGTATGGACCTTTGCCAGATACTATCGGTAAACAGTATACTTGCTTTTCAATTCAATTCCATTATTTATTTCCATACTTCTCGTATATGAATATTACATCAGAAATGATAATACAAGTCCTTTTACCTTGTAAACAATATGCAAGAACAAACAATATACATGGTAATAACACATCAATTATAATGATAACTTGTCGAAATCGAGGTGGGATTGAACAAGGAGAAGTATGATTGGACCTATATACATGAAAGCAAGCTTGTTTGGCTGTAAGCCCCGAGCAGCCAGTGTTTGTGAAAAAGAAACGTAGAACATGTTTTAAGACATGTTAACCTACTATCGGGCCACAAATGTTATTAAGTTTCTATATTTAATGGCCCGAAAGCTTTAACAACAATAGATGACCAAACAAACTCTACTATTGGGTTGAGAAATTTTAGCAGTGAGAAAAGGAAATCAGTCTGGCTGAATTCGGCCGTAAAATAACCCTAGCAAAAATACGTACATTCATCAGACACTGGGCATCTTCGGAATGACACAATTAAATTAATACACAAAATTGAGGTACACATTAACAAAAATCGCGTCACCCAATCGGACCACCAAACCGTATAATTTCTTAAAATGGGCCCGAAAACTATTTCTTGTAGCCTTGGCAGTGGCGTATCTAGGGGGGGGGGGGGCA
This sequence comes from Diadema setosum, assembly GCF_964275005.1. Taxonomy (NCBI): domain Eukaryota; kingdom Metazoa; phylum Echinodermata; class Echinoidea; order Diadematoida; family Diadematidae; genus Diadema; species Diadema setosum. The sequence continues at coordinate 27,630,050 of NC_092699.1, read as the reverse complement.
AGGGGGGCACGTGCCCCGGGCGCCACTCCTTGGGGCGCAAAAAAAACGAAGAAGAAGAAGAAAAAAAAAGAAAAAAACGAAGAAGAAGAAGAAAAAGAAAAGGAGAAGAAGAAGGAAAAAAAAAAAAAAAAACTCGCCCGGAAGGGGGGAGGGAGAATGGTGGGGGGGGGGGGGGCAGAAAACCAAATCAAACAAGATAAAAACAAAACATGATGATGACGCGGACAAAATGACAATGTTTATTGTGTTCACACAAAAATTCCATGTTCTGTGAGCTGAAATACAAACATTTTTGGCTCGCTCGCTGCGCTCGCTCGCCAAAATTTATATAAAGAAGAAGGTAAGAACAAAACGTGATGATGACAAAATGACAGTGTCTATTGTGTTCACACATGTCATTTTATATTTAGCAGGCAAAATGTTTCACGGAGCAGCGGCTGCAATTTCTTTCGTTCTGAAGCGATCGCCAATTGAATCAAAAGAAGGCGCCACTTTCGAACATACGAGGGGGGGGGGCAAAAAACCCCGAATCAAACAAGATAAGAACAAAACGTAATGATGACGCGGAAATATACAAATTTCGGCTCACTCGCTCGTACTAATTTAGAGTATTTTTGCAAGTCCTCAGTTTGTTGGTATAAATCGTTATCTATAAGGCCATCACTATATCTTGATTAGAATTGTACGATTTAATAAGCAAAAAATGACAAGAGTTTCATGATTTGTAAGCTGAAATACAAAAAATTTCGGCTCGCTCGCTGTGCTCGCTCGCCAAAATTTGTATAAAAAAAGAGAAGAAGATAAGAACAAAACGTGACGATGACACGGACAAAATGATAATATTTAGTAGGAAAAATGTTACACGGAGCAGCGACTGCAATTTCATTCGTTCTGAAGCGATCTCCGATTGGATCAAAAGAGGACGCCAACGGTTTCGAACATACGGGGGGGGGGGGCGCAAAAAATAAAAAAGATAAGAAAAAACGTAATGATGACGCAGAAATATACAAATTTCGGCTCACTCGCTCGTACTGATTTAGAGTATTTTTTTCAAGTCCTCAGTTTGTTGGTATAAATCGTTATCTATAAGGTCGTCACTATTGTGAGATTTAATAAGCTAAAAATGACAAGAATTCCATGTTTTGTAAGCTGAAATACAAAAATTTTCGGCTCGCTCGCTGCGCTCGCTCGCCAAAATTTATATAAAAAAGATAAGAAACACGTGATGATGACGAGGACATATACAAATTTCAGCTCACTAATTTTGAGTATTTTTTAAAGTCCTCAGTTTTTTGGTATAAATCGTTATCTATAAGGCCGTCACTATATCTTGATTAGAATTGTAAGATTTGGTAAGCAAAGAATGACAAGAATTCCATGTTTTGTAAGCTGAAATACAAAAATTTTCGGCTCGCTCGCTGCGCTCGCTCGCCAAAATCTATCAAAATTCATTACATTTAAATCACCCTCAAAAGATCCCTTTTAAGTGCTTGAAAAAGCATCATGTGGACTTTGCTTAAAGTCCCTACCGGGATGGTGTTGGGGTTGAACACTTTTTCAGAAATTAGGGGCGCAATTTTCGTGCTTACCCCGGGCGCCGTTTTCCCTAGATACGCCACTGGATACCGGATGTAATATCGAACCTTGAAGATACGTGGATGTATGCATGTATGTATAATAGTGTAATACGTATTCTTGATGAACACATACATTAATAGATGAATTGGCACTCAGACACTTAAAACAAATGAAATAAGTATGCTGAGGAAATGTACGATGATTGAATAGATTGTTGTCTGATAGTACAGTGTTGTCAATCACCTAAATTTGTTGTACATACCCATGTATTACAATAATATTATAGTCATAGTTACTCGTTCACTGATAGTATTTGAAGTGTGCCATTACTTGCCATGTGTCCAGAATAGGACCATTGCCTTGGTATGCAACTTGTATTTTTTTAACACGTTCTTTTGGGGATGTTTTGTTTTTTTGTTTTTTATTTTTCATATTGGTTTTTTTTTGTTGGTTGTTGTTTTGGGGGTTTTTTTACGAACAAAGACATGATTACAACAATAACGCACCTACATGTACAAATACTGTGTACATTGATTTTGACAGAACCGCATCTGTGAGTTTCACAGTCTGTGTGTATGATTTGTGTTTTGCATGTAGGCCAACAGGGAAACCAGCCCAGTTAATGAACGGAGAAGGCAAGGACACACATACACACACACACACACTGGCATACTTATCTCCATTTTTGACACGACTGTATTACAAATATGGGTGGTACAATGGTTCACTTAACTAGGGCATCCCATATTGTAGTCTCCAAAGTACACGTATAAAAATATTTGGGCAAACAGAAGAGACTGCCGGCACAAACCCTCACACTCAGACAATCACACACACACACACACACACACACACACGCACACACACACACACACACACACACACACACACATACACAATATCTCAACTTGCAGACAATTTCTCTAATTGCCTTTCGAAGACAGAATCTATTAGAAATACAGCACACTGTATTTGCACCGCATTTTGTATTCTCTGGAGCAAACGTTAGCTAACATGCATCCATATCATAATGGCATTCAGGTGTGTTTTGAAAAGTGAGTCTCTGTGTGTCACGCTGTTTGTGATATCAATGTATGTGTACGCATTTTAATATGACGCAAATGTTCAATTTGTATAAGCCTTTCGCTAACTTCAGATAGTGCCAGCATTAGAACCATGTCGCCTTATAGATGAACACTGATAGTCTTGTCACAATGGTTTCTGATTCTAGCCGACATCAATCACCATAGCGAGTCCTGTCCACTCGATCGGGGACTCCCTCTTGGTGTCGGAGATGGTAGGATTCCCGATTCTAGCATGTCGTCTTCGTCCTGGATTCATATCCTTCATCGGGCGCGGTATGGCAGGCTAGACAAACAACCAAATTCGGGCGGTGACAGCCGCGCATCATGGGTACCACGTGTAGATGATCAAGACAAGTGGATGAAAGTAAGCATTAATTGGTTAAAATGCCTATTCATTGACTTTTTACCTGGCCAATTTTGTTATAAATCAAGACAAAAAGTTATACTGAATGCGATTTTTTTTTTTTTTTTTTTTTTTAGTCTAAAGGCCGTGTCACACCTTTCCGGGCAAGCCTTGCGTGCGACTTGCAAGGAACAATAATTGGCTACCCGGAGGACCCCGTTGATGATCCGCACATGACAGTACCTAGCATGTATCTCAACCGTAGTCGCCCGGAGGTGCGCACGCATATTCTTTTACCCGCAACCGTGTTTCGGCCCTGTCGCACCTTTCCGGGCAAGCTGCTCGGGCTTGTTACGTGTAGGGATTTTTTAGCATACCGGACATTCCTGAGGGAAAAAGGATTTGAGCGAGTCAGCGCATGTGTCTTATCTGCTGGACGCGTTCTACTTAAATTGTACTTGCGAGTATACTGTGTGACCTTTGTACCAGTCGCGTGGGGGATGACAACTCAGTGAAGGAATTCCTCTGATTGAATGGCTGAAATCCGACAGAATTTCATTATTTTGGCCGCATACGGGCCTGCGAAGTACCTGCGTGGGAGTTGCCTGGGAAGTGCTGCCGCTAAGGGCCTCCTACTGGCGTTCTGCGTGGACCTCTACAGGCATTCCCGCGACTCACCCGGAAAAAGTTTTGGTCATGCTCAAAACTTGGCTGCGGTTAAATCGGACTTGCGTGAGCACCTCTGGGCAACTACGCGCTAGATACTGTCAGGTGCGGACCAACTGCGGAGAGCTCCGGGAAGTGAATTTGTTTCCCCGCAAGTCAAGCCGCAAAACTTCCCCCGTACGGTATGACAAGGCATGAATGAACATTGCAAACATTCTTGTTCGCCCGCTGAAAATCTTCTACGTGCTGGAAACTACCTACTCGCCACAAGCCCGCGTACCTTGCCCGGAACGGTGTGACACGGCCTTAACATTAAACAAAAATTGTTCAAGAAAGGCCGCAAAATGGGTTGATTTCCCCTCACTCATGGCCTCCGAATTCGTCTAGAATTCAGCCACTTACTTGATGACGTCATGTGTTGAAGACGCATACCAATGGCGTAAACGCGTCGGCTGTTTGCATATAAATGAGTGCGTGCATTTTCAGTCACGGTGAATGAAATTCAAGCAATCTGATACTTTTATTGACCCAAAAATGGCCTAAGACAATCTCAACCACAGCTTTGAAGTCGATGAGGATAAAGACAAGACTGATCTTGGAACCAGGAGTGATGACAGCGGCAAATATAATGGGGATTTGGAGGAGTTATTGGATGCGAAAGCTCGCGGCAGAAGTAGGCGGTGGTGTCGCAGCCCGGTTAAGCCGGGGGTTGAGACCGACGAGATGGAACAGCTAGACAAACGGGCGATGTAGGATCTACTTTCGTATATCCATGTATACTCCTACATGTCAAATGGCGTAGAACAAAATTACACTGAAATCACAGGATATAATTAATACTTTAATACCTTCTTTCCAATTACTCACGCGAATTTGAACGAAATCGTTTGAGGGGAAGCGCCGCTCAATACAAACTCGACCTTCGCGACAGATCGCGGCGTACGCTGCCTACACAATCTAGAACTGAAGTTAGCTGTCTAATACCGCTTTCAGTAATTCATTACATTTTGGCCCGCTCCTGGTCCGAGCTAAATTAGCCCCCGCCAAGAAGTAAAAAAAATGCGTTCAGTAACTATAGCAGAGCCACACTACTTTTACGATGACCAATTCATAAACTCGGTCAAGTAAGGGATAACTGCCATAGTAACAGAACACCTCATGGACAGAGCGGAAGTGCATTTTCGCGCGATATTATGTACGCTTTATGAGCTGAGCAGCGTAATTAAGCTGTGAACTTTGACCGTTAAAGGAATTTGGCCCGCAGCTAGCGCTGCTATCGTTCAAACTCTTTGATCAGCGCCAGGCCCGCCCCTGGTCCGCGCCTGGCGCTAGCTGCAGCAGCGCCAAAATAGTCGGCACCTGGCGCAGGCCACTTTGGCCCCCAACCATTCATAAACTCAAAATTTTCGACTTGGTCCGCTCCTGGTCTGCTCCTGGTCCGAGCCATGAGGGTTACTGAAAGGGGTATAATATATCGAACGGGAACTTACCGCGGGCTCTAAAATTCATTGAGCAACAGTTGTATAAGGCTGAAATTAAAAGTTGGTTATTGCATGAGAAATGTGTGGGTGTGGATGTGTGGGTGTCTGCCTGTCTGTTTGTAGTCTTGTACTATCTAGAAACTGCATTTCTTCTCCGACGACTTCATTCAACTGGCGTTTTGTTTTTCAGTCCTCATTCTCGCATAATTACAGACAGCCAACTTTTCATATTTTGCATGCAACGTAGTACATGTACATCGCAATCCCTCGAAAGAACGAGTTGTTTTGAAGGAAAATTGAGCAACGACATGAAAGTCACACGGATATCAACGCTCCCCCAATGAAGGATATGCTACAAATTTACGGGGGTGATTTAGAATAGGCAACTATAGATTAGGGGAAGTGTGGGAGAGTTGAGCCAATTTTTACATTTAGTGATACTGTTCAATAACTATACACAATTTATGGATTATTTGTTGGCTGGTATATACTACAACTATTCAGGCATGATATGAAAGCCCAATAAGACACCTAGCACCAACAACTTGGGGTGACACTTCAACAAAAATATTTTACAAAATAGCTCAAGTCTCCCTTGATGTGGTGAGAGTTGAGCCACTATGCTATGGGCCCTACATAATTATCATGTTAAGAAGTTCGGGCTTATAAAAGAAAATGACTATGGAAACCTATCTAAAGGAAGGATGGTGTAATGGTAACAGAGGAGCGGGGCGTCTGTTTGACTTACAGGTCATCGGATGGATAATATGGATGTTGTTGGGGTCCACCTACGATCACATGATCAGGATTTCTAGATGCACCCTGAGTGGATTTGCGTATAATAAGTCAACTCTTGGTGTGAGGAAGAAGAAACCGCCCGTAGGGCGTCACTCCTACATGGCGAGAACACCACATACCTTTCCAATATTCCTCACCTCATCCAGTTGCAGACCCGTTTCCTTGACCAAAAAATGACACTCATTGAGCCACTTGAGGGCTGAGCCACTGGAATGCAGGGTTTAGCCATGGCACAACTCTCCCTCGACACGTTGGCTCAACTCCCCCCACAGTCACCATTTAAACTAACCCTCAAAACCTACGAAAGTGACCGCACCAAACATGTTGAAATTTGGTGAAAGAAACAAGTGATATACAGGCTATCTGCTACTCCAACTGATTTGCACTTATACACTGCCTCTATACCATAGATGTGAGAGAAAACCACATATCTGACAAGTGGACATTCACTTTTGGTGACCAAAAGTGGTTTTTCTTTGATCATTTTGTCATGCTTCGTCCAACGTCGCTGCCTCATATACTGGTATATATTGATTATAGGCATGAACAAGAAATGGCAGCAGCTGACTGCTGTCAGTCACTATGAAGATGTGAGGTGGCCTGGATCAACTCTCCCAGTCGCTCAACTCTCCCACACTTCCCCTACGTATATCCTGTGATTATGGTGAAATTCGGGTTTCTGGAATTTTAAGATATCCACATGGGTAGTCCCCGTAATGGTGCTGATAACATATTATAGGCCTAAAGAGCGATTTGCACGGACTATCACTAACGTTAGACCCGTTTTACTGACGACGGTGTGAGTTATACTGCGACTGTTCGTAAGAATACAAAATTAATTTGTCATCTTAGTAAATATACGTATCTGTCTCTTTTCGTTGGACTTAATTCTTGTCTAACGACAGTACCCGTTATGCCTGGTGATAGTAAATATGGTCATTCCCGAGTAACCCTACTTAGGCCTAGCTAGAGTGATAGCTAGAGACAATCTTCTCGTATGACAATATATTGCTATGCGGAACAGCTATGACTAGCCAAAACGCCCTAAAAGGGCATTTCAGCCTCATAGATCTAGTTGAACATCTAAGCCTACCTAATTAATGTTTGGCTTACCGATTTTATGAATTATTTCGATTTTTTTCTTGCACAGATCTCACAGCTGCCTTCAAAACACAGCGCCGTACATATCAACTGGTTTTTCTACAGTATGATCCACATATCACGGCGGTCAGTAAATTTTCACTAGAATTTAGAAACGCCTTGAAAAGAGCATTTCAGCCTTACTGAATTTAATCAGCTCCATAGTGGAAGATCTTGGCCTTATCTATTCCTGAATGATGTTTGGCTTACCGACTTTATGAATTAAGGGGAAAAAAACGTTTTTCTTGCACAATTTTCCCAGTTGCCTTCCAAATTAAAACACAGTTCAGTTCAATTCAGAAGCTACTGTCAACGTAGTGTTAGTGACCCCTGTGCGTTCGCACACCCCGGATAAGGGCACGGCACATAGCTATATACAGCTGCAGCTAGCAGCTGATTTGAACGTTGCTGTGTGCATGATTTGAACGTTGCTGTGTGCGTGATTTGAACGTTGCAGTGTGCGTGATGTAACGTCGGCCTGCCGTGCCGTAAGCGCAGTGGCGGTGTGGCTGAATATTGAATGGTGCTATATGACTGTGACTTTGGATGGCAGCTACGAAACTTTTGCAAGAAAAGTATATTTTCGGATTAATTCATAAAATTGGTAAGCCAGACATCAATTACGAAAAGATTAGGACTAAATCTTCCACTAGAGCTGATTCAGTGAGGCTGAAATGCTCTTTTTAGGTCGTTTTAGCTGAAAAATTTACTGACCGGCGTAACAAGTGGTGGACCAAACTTCTAGTAGTGTTAGAGACAGTACAGTGCAAAATTGATACGAGAGTATTAAAGTTTGTCTCTACTCTGGGGTGGCAATTAGCCTATAAGGCCTACATTTACAACGTTAGATTAGAAACCCAAACAAATGATACAAATACCATGGTTCTATGTGCCTTCATACCCTTGCTTTTTGTTTTTCTTTTGAGATATTTTCTCCACTGAAACTGGAACTTACCTAGCCTACTAGTTCTTTTGTTGAAGAGGAGGCCTCCGATCAGGCTCAGCTGCAGTTGAGCATGAAGCTGCACCAGGGCGTACCCCAGCACTCCACTACTACCGGCCTATTATATAGGTTTTCCCATCCATTTTCGCACTTTTGTCATTCAATTTTAAAGATCTATTTTTCAATTTCGTCCCGAGAAGCACGTGGAACGCAAATCCTAACTCCAATTTCGTCAGTTGCCATTGTAATTCATTTTTCGTCAAACATTTTCGAAGACATAACATTCAGCTGATCCCTCCCGCTGACGGATCGCAGAAAGTGAAGATCAATTCGGTCTTGTTCACACAATTTCATGAATTTTTCATTCAAATTAGTCAGATGTTGTCGATTCTTTATTTTGATGGTGAACCAACTTTAAACCGATATATTTTTTCTTTCTCTCGTTATTTTACACATTATTTCCTAATCATTTGCTTAGACAATACACACAAAAACATGACTGCCAACTAAAATTGATTGAAGGATAAACAACAGTCAAAAAACATAACCCAGGACAGTATGTCAGTGTCACCTTCTGAACTTAAACTCGTAATGTTCAGGTTTTCGCATCATAATGCATGAAGCAAACTTTAATTTTTGTACCCTGGAAAGCAGCAAACATAATTATGTTATCCATTCTTTGACATTAAACAGGCTACAATTCTACACTTAAATTTTGTCTTTAATCATGCTTGCCTAGAAATCGTTTGTCAGTGTTTTCGTTTGCGAGACGGTACGTCTGTTTGTATAAGTGTGTACTCGGATTGCTTGTGTGTGTGTCTGTATCTGTGGTTCTGTGTGTGTGGGGGGGGGGCACTTGTGCGTATGTTAACTCCTGAATGTAAAATGTGAACTGTTACAGAAAAAAAAAAATGCATGAATGACTGGAAAATCACACTGGATAGAGATATGAGACGATTATTAATGAAAATTTAACGAAAATGATTGACAAAAGACGAAGTCGATCCTGCTTTTTTGAGTGCTGCGAGTGAGACTGACGAATTTGAACTGTAAATGACGAAAATGTATGCCAAATGACTAAATTGAATGGACTTTATTTGAAAATGAACGACGAAAAACGAATTTGAAAGTAAGATTCGTCTATTCCCGACATCCTGCGAAATTGAAGTAAATATTTGTGAAATTGAATGAAAAAAGTTTGAAAATGAATGGGAAAACCTATAGTGCAGAAACGGGCTTAGCATTAGAAAGAGTTTTTTGTGTAGAACATACGATTGTTGGTGCTTTAATTGATCGTTGTAAATGAGAATAGTTTCAACTTAAATCGACAAGGGAAACTCATTTCCTCTTCATGGCTACAGATTTACCAATACCTTCATCTTTGAAGTGTTCCGATCAGTATACCGAAGAATGTTTTGCCACACGCAGATACTTGGCATTCCGCACGAAACGAACCCGGCCACGACCGTTGGGTTGCATGGCCATTTTGGGAAAAAATCAGTGAGAACACGTCTAAATTTTTCTCCTTGTTCCTAGTTTAACATATGAAACTGGCATGTTGGTACCCTTCGAAGACTATAGTTTCCTACACTTTTATGAAATCGGAAAATATCACACATTAAAAATGCACTGATTTGCCAACATATAATCCTCCCGCGTATTTCATGTGCGAAATCGCATGGATAGTGTACAAGAGTAAACACATTTAGCTCGGTCGAGGCGTGCCACCTGTGTTGTTTCCTAGTTATGACGTCTCTGCATATCATTATAGATTAGATCTGAAGCCGTTTCCTGATTTTGACTATTAAACTCTCTGAAATCGCTATTTTTGTCATTATATTTCTTCATAATTACGTGTATAAAGTGAAAGACAAATGTTTTGTAATCAGTAGATCTAATAGAGAGTTTATCTTTCGAACAATTGAAACAGCTTGAAATTTCAAGTAAATTTGCCATACCTCTTTGACGGTTTTTTTTTTTTTTTTGTGCACGATCACATGATACAATCTAACCAATCACAGCGCATATTATACCCGCACCTGTTCACAACATATTTGTGCATAATATGATATCTATGCCATAATGTTCTTGCATGTGCGTGTGTGATTGTATACATAAACATATACCAACTGCTCGCTTATTCATTCATTTATTCTCTGTTTCCAGTATTTGCTCTGTTTCTATTAAGACGTCGATCTTCCAGATCTAATTTGAAAGGGATATACAAGAGCTCATATTGCTATCCCTGATTTTATCATTTAGAATTTATGGGGAAAATAGCACATTAGTTTTCATAGGCATTGGGGAATTCTGACTTGTGTTCTATGTGAATTTCCCCTGATCAGTCAGATCAAAACATTCTCGCAAAATATTTTGAGAAATTACAATATGTACAATGACCTCTAAATTATTTTTTTTTGCAATTACTAATATGTAGTTTCCTTCCAAAAAAAAAGTTAATTCTTCTGAGACAATACACATCCACAAGCTATGTCATTCTGTATTTTTTCTTTGCAAGTTCCTCGACTGTTTGATCAATCTAAAAAATGAGATAACATCGGTGTCCTCTGAGCAATAAACGTACAATACCTAACAGCCATAATTTTTTGCGTAGAATTGTCAATAACAACAAGAATTTGATCAATTTGAACGATTACGCAGTATACTCGCAGCATGCTATAAAGATTAAAATTAGCACTGACTGTCGGGCGGAAGCTTGGTGGTCAAGTGGGTAAGACACCTCTCCAGTGATTAGGAGGTCGTAGGTCCGAATCCTCCTCGAGTACGTATGCCCATGATTTCCCATGATGCAGAGCAATTTGTCATTTAGCCAATATCCTTTACCTAGAGTCACGAATTACTTAACCTCCACGCGTCCATCCTTTTCATTTATTTAAAGGTACAGTAGCAATATATCCAACCTAAACATTCATAATCATTTTTATTATGATTATAATAAGAAATGTCGAAATGTCCGTCAACAATCACATCATTCAAACGGGGGAAAAACTACGTTCATACAGGCTTTAAAGTAATGTTTCCTCGGTGAACAAATTTGAAATTGGAGGAAAAAAAAACAGTAATCCTTTTGATATCGTGGAAATCGTTCTGGTAATGCATAAGACGCAGCATGTACTTTTGGTCAATTTCAAATTATTTTCACATTATTGAACCTGTGTTGCATTTCTGTTGTGTTTGTATTTTTTCTTTTGCAAACATTTGTATTTTAGATTGACCTCGGTGAAGTGTTCATGGTCACAGGTGTGATAACTCAAGGCAGAGCAAACACTGAACGGTGGGTGACATCCATTCACATCTCCACGTCCTTGAATGATATCGACTGGATTTTTGCAATCGACCCGCTGTCCAATGGACCCAAGGTAAGAATAATGTTCAGACTTGCACAATAATTGATGCTTTTTTATTACTTTTACTCCCATCATGCTCAAAATTACTTGAACGATGATCAACTATGATACTACGGCAGCTCTCAAACTACAGAACACCGGGAAAATGTAAATATATATATCTGCTGTTTCTTCACTGAGAATGATATAGTTGCCTTTACAACTGCAGTGAGAATAAATTTCGCATTGACTTTGTAAAATTTGGTTAACAATATTATGTTTTCTTTCTCAATAATATCAGATGTTACTTTTTTTTTCTCTTGTGTGTGTGTGACATTGATATCCCAGGTGTACCCAGCCAATTATGAGAGAAATACTCACGTGACTTCGTTACTACCTAACCCATTGAGGGCGCGTTACGTCAGGATCCATCCAATCACGTTCATGAACTATGTATCCATGAGAGTCGAAGTTCTGGGGCGAGTTATCTGAAGGCTTCTAAATGATCCTTTACATTATTTTGATTGTTCTTGGGATTTTTTTGTATATATTTAGGCGCCTATATGTTTTAAGAAGTTAAGCTGGCTATAGCGTTGACGAGGTCAAAAAGCCTCCATCTATAGATATGCGCATCTTAAGAGTTGGAATGATTATGATTTCTGGCGTGAATGCTGACCCTTGTTTTAAACAATCATCACATGATTTCCATTTGTATATTTTGAACTATAATACCTAATGATTTATTGTGTATCATCCCTTTCTAATTCATTATAATATTACCTTGATGTCCTTTGATATATTCATTATTTTTACATGCAGTTGACAAAGTTTTGTACCTTTCGTTATCGGCTAATTTGTTTCTCCCATTCCCTCTCCACAGAACAAAATGAGTGAACTTACAACAAAACAAATCTGTTTGAAAAAAAAAAAAGGTTTATGATAAAGTTCGATATAAGCTATATTTTACAGTTACCTTTAAAAAAAATATTAAGTATGTATATGAAACGTGCGTCCTTCTGGATATTTCGATATAAAATACTAAAAATGGATATTTGTACCTTGTCTTTAATATAACAATCAATACAAGCATGGTAACACCATGGGAAAGATTATTTCATTAGGTGATCCGAGAATCCTCTCGGATCACCTATTGTATCTGTACGGATTCTTTCTTTCTTTCTTTCTTTCTGGACAAAAGTTGTGCAGAGGTTAGCTCAGAAAGTGCATTGCCTATCAATGTCAAACTTATACCATATATGTATCATGTCGCAAAGACAACAGCGCAAGTAAAATCATAGTGATCAGTCGACCGTGACGTCACTATGACGTCATTATATAAAACACATTTTCATGCATATCTCATTAATGGAATGGAATATTTCAATGAAATTTACGTCACATATATTTCAAGTCAAGCGAATTCTACTCATATTCTCAAAATTCATTTTTATCACAAAACGCGCGCGTACGCGCGCGTTGAAATATTTGTTTGCTCAAATTGAGCTCAAATTTTTTTGCACACGTTTCAGACCATTTGCAGCATTTTTTGAAAAATTGAAAAAATTGGACGGACGCGTACGCGCGCGCACATATTCGCACGCACAGCTAATATGAAATTGAAATTTTCAATTTTTTCACGCGAATCGGATGTCGGAAATGTTAAGGAATATTTCTACCAAGTTTCAAGTCGATCCGATTCAATAGACGTCATACGGGCCCGTCAAAGTTGAAATTCCGCGCGTGCGTCAATGGGGATACACAGTGCAACTATGCCAAAAAAACGCCAATTCTAAATCGGATTTTACTCGTCAGGATGGACGGTGACCCCCCATTTTCTTTACATATTCTGAAAGCTGATGAGTTGTACATGTCATTTCATAGGCTGGCTATGCTGACAAAATGATTAAAAGATATCAAATTTCTTAATAAAATAAAAAAAGTAAATTTTCAAAATGACGTCATCAAATTTCAAGTTTACTGGAGCGTATCTCACTTATCCTTTGCCAATTTTCACCCAAATTTCAATATGTTGTAGCTTATGAATTGATCTTTCATGAATTTAATTACACAATTTTGATTAGATGACGACATCACCTCGAAAAAATGAATTGAAGGTAACCTTGTCAAATTTGACCAGTTTACGTGTAATCTCTATGGGAGTGCAATTTTTATGGAAATGAAAATTGACATGACTATCTTTATCGAGCACTAGCTCACTTATGATTCGGTGAATTTCTCTAATATTTTAATATGTTGTAGCTGAGACGTAGCGCTATCGTTAGTGTGCCCTTCGTTTTTTCATACGTTGTCGGGATTACGTGAAAAAACTTGGTTTAAATTAAAGTTTATCTTCGATGTATTGAAATATTTCTTTCTTTTTGCAACTTTATGTGCAATAACTCAAGAAAAACATACCCTATCACCACCATATTTTGCACATGTTTAGTTCATGTCACGAACATTATTTCATAAAATAACAACTACTTGATCAGACGCCATCTTGGGTATGTAAATTAGGGTCAAAGGTCATACATGTTTCATCCTGTATCTTGGTGAATACATGTCCTATCTTTCCCATATTTTGTACACGTAAAGACCATGTTACAGGGATCATTTCATAAAATAACCACTTTTTGCTCAGATGCCATCTTGTCTGTGCAAAGTGGGGTCAAAGGTCATAATTATGTACTTCTTTTTCTATCTTCGCTATGACGTGTTATCTCTATGGGAGGGAATTTTTTAGATGTGAAAATTGACATGACTCTCTTTATCAAGCACTATCTTACTTATGCTTCGGTGAATTTCTCTCAGATTTTAATATGTTGTAGCTGAGACTTTGCAGTATCAGGACTCGAATCATTGATTTAAAAAAAGAATCGGATCACCTTAATTTGTCAGTGATGACAAATTACAATCTCTAGTTTTCTTTGAAACTTTGTGCCTACTTGTTATGATTATGCAATAGGGGAATGAGTAGTATCCTACAATATGGGATAATGTCTAAATTCAAAAGTTGCAAAATAAACACCAGTCGCCATGAAGAGTTAATGAAGAACATGGAATATTCATTGTCTTTCGTTCTCAGCTGGTCAGCCATAAATGTCCATTTCGATAGAACTCTTAGATATTCAATCTTTTAGTGGTGCCTTGCCAGGCAATATTGATAGCTTAATTTGTATTTGATTGTTCATCATGCCACCTGCTGAGAAACTTAGAGTAAGCCCTGGGACCATCATCAAATAGAAACAAAAATTCAAGCAAGAGGAGATGTCTGTTTAGGGACTGACCCAGGAGCGGACGTCCAAAGATCACAACGGAACAGTAAGACATCGGTGATCTATCACTTGGTCAACTCCCACTTCGTCTAATAGCCACTTAGTCTCAACCCATATCTTCTAATCCCGTTTCGTCTACAACCAGTACGTCTATAATCTTCATTAGTCAAATTGCCACTTATGCCGTGTCACACCTTTCCGGGCAAGCTACGCGGGCTTGTTGCGAGTAGGGATTTTTCAAGCACGCAGGAGAATTTTCTGCGGGCGGTCAAGGATGTTTGTGAGTTTCACACTTGTGTCTTGCCTGCTATTATAGACGCCTGCTACTTACCTTCTACTTGCGTGTATTCCGTGTGACCTGCGTGAGAACTTTGAAACCGATCCGTTTTCTATTACGAGCGACTTACGGGTACTGCGAAGTACCTGCGTTGCTCCCGGCGAGTCACTCGGAACAAGTTTTTGAGCATGACCAAGGCCTTGTCATACCGTATCTGGGGAAGTTTGCGAGTTGACTTGCGGGGAAACAAATTTGCTACCCGGAGCTCTCCGCAGTTGTCCCGCACCTGACAGTACCTAACGCGTATCTCGCCTGTAGTTGCCCGAAGGTGCGCACGCAAGTCCCATTTTCCCGCAGCCAAGTTTTGAGCATGACCAAAACTTTTTCTGGGTGAGTCGCGGGGATTGCCCGCGGAGGTCCACGCAGAACACCAGTAGGAGGCCCTTAGCAGCAGCACCTCGCAGGCAACTCCCACGCAGGTACTTCGCAGTCCCCGCATGCGGCCAAGATAATGACATTCTGTGGGACTTCTGCCATTCCTTCAGAAGAATTCCTTCACTGAGCTGTCAGCCCCCACGCGCCTGGCACGCAGGTCACACAGAATACCCGCAACTTTAGAACTTAAGTAGCACGCGTCCAACAAGTAAGGCACATGCAAAACTCGCCTAAATTCTTGTCCTCGATCCTCATAAATTGTCCAGTATGCTGGAAACTTCCCATACGCAACAAGCCCACGTACCTTGCCCGGAAAGGTGTGACAAGGCCTATACATGTTTGCGGGTAAAAAGGATTTGCGTGCGCCACATCCGGGCGACTACGGGTGAGATGCGTGCAAGTTACTGTCATGTGTGGGTCATCTGCGGGGACCTCCGGGTAGTAAAAATTGTTCTTCGCAAGTCGCTCGCAAGGCTTGCCTGGAAAGGTGCGACACGGCCTTTAGCCTCATTACCAGTTGGTCTACTTCCAAATTGTTATACCCAATACTCACAGTTTATTACACAAAACGGGGGGGGGGGGATCCAAGGAGTCAAAATTGCAATGAGAACATGTGGTCATTAGACGAAATGATAATTAGCCAAACTGGACAATACCTATAACCTATAATGAGGATTAGACAAAACGGGCATTAGACGAAATTGATAGTAGACCAAATGAGTTTTAATAGCCGTAGTGGTGTTACACGAACTCAGAAGTAGACCATCTGAAATCAGACCAAGTGGCAATAAACCGTGACATCATGGGTGCCTGCTATATGCAGGATCACAGGCAAACGTCACAGAGTATCCAACAAAGTATTATGAGAAGGTCCGATACAAGCTCAGGGTATCTGATCAGACCGAGAAACCCCCTCAAAGTTGTCCATTGTCCACGAAAGGCTGCAAATTAAGAAGCCAGCAATGGCTGTTCAACAGACACGGTTTGTTTGCTTGTACATGAAATACGTTTGTTTAAATACATATTTATGCTGATATTAGCGTGCATAACTACCAGAGACATTAGGAATTTCTCTCATCCGCAAAGAAACAAATTGAGTCAAATACCAAATTTTGGTCATTTTGCAACTTTTCAATTTTACCTTAACCCACATTTCAGCGCACTGCACCCCCTCCCCGTAATTTTAAGAGCCATAGCTCTTTAAAAAAAAAAAAAAAGTACGGTATTATTTTACGGAAAACTTAACAATCTTTCTGCCTTTCTGCTGCTGTAACAAGCATATTATCTTGATTACTACAAAGATAAGAGAGCAAGAATTAATTAAACTCATTTTTTGGGGGGGGGAGGGGGGAGGTGGAAACAGTTTAGTTACGTGCAATTCCACGTCATGTTCCAGTTGGTTATAGTGAACAGAGTAAAATAGATAACGAGAATGGTATAATGATTCAGCAATTGAAAATTGGATTTTTTTTTTGAATATCGAATGTTAAGGTTATCCAAGCTTTAATAAATCGGAGATGTCAGTCGGAACGGAGTAATAATCTATTTCAGGAGTGTATGACGTCATAACCTCACGTGCGAGTCCTTTATTATTGGTGAATATCTTTGCTAAATATCCTTTTTTACATTAGATAATAACAATGAGTTCTTTTTTTGTCTCTCACATAAAATCATTATACATGTAGTTTTAGAGTAGCTTAGCAACGACGACGCGGTTAGGGGGGCAGAGGTTGCTATTGAAAAAAAAAAAAAAAAAAAAAAAACATCTACCAAAAGATTACCAAACCATGTTTTGATGTATATGTAAAGTGAAAAAAAAGGAGCTGTCAGATAATGGAATCTTGCAGTTTGTTTGTGTAGTAGGGACATATTTGGGTAATTTTATCAAGTGAAATAAATAAAAGTCTTATTTTATGTCAAATTTGAATGGGATTTCTGTCATTCTGTTCATCTAATTCTAAACCATGAACTAAAGTCTTGTTTTTGCATGGTATAGGTTAGTTCAACCTGTTTACAACTACAAGGAGTGTAGTATCAATGAAACAATCTCAAAGAATGTAATGCTTTCTGTTTAGTTCTTGAAATTACTGTCAGCCACAACATGACCACGATACATGACATTATGACACATGATAACGGGGTATATTGCAATAGAAATACCCTGTTTCTCGATCATTGTGCACTTGTGCGCTCTGAGTGTGCAGGTTGCAAAATCGTTATCCTAAAATGATCTGTCTATTCTGGCGCATCTAAATAAAGTTCCGATATTCGCAAACGGAAGGCGCTTATGAATAGTATATAAATTGTGTCATTTTATTTGTGTAAAAGATCTGAACATCAACCTACAATTATTTTTGCGTGATTGCTAGCAAGGCCAGGATGCAGTTTCTGTCATTCTATTCGTCTGAGTTCTTCTCCGTGGATTAGAGTCTCCTTTAGCACATCACCTTTCAGGTCAGGTTAAACTGTTTACAACAGGAATACAATATATTGTGAGACACTCTCGAAGAATATAATATTTTCTTCTCTACTTTTGAACTTATCGTCAGATGTATCATGAATAGTAGACATAACTTGTGAGAGACGATAACATTGTATACTGTAATGGCAATTCTCTGTCTATTAAAGCAGTGTGGAGTGAAATATGAGTAATGTAGATTTTACAAGCTGTGTTAATTGTGCTTGCTTCACTTGTGTGTACTTAATATGTATTCTTAGACTTAAGAAGCATATCTCTCAATTATGTAGGTGTATTTATGTAAAAGGTCTTATCAACTTAGAATTTGTTGTTATTGCTAACAAATTGAGGAACAGATTGCTGTCATTCATTTCATCTGATTGTACTACAAGAATGAAAGTCACCTCTATGTATAGCATGGTATGAGTCAGTTTAACCTAGTTTCAGTTAGGAGTATAATATCAGTTAGAATATAATATTCTCTTCTCTGTTTTATGAACTAATGGTCAGTTATATCATGACCAGTAAACACAGTAAACATGAAGTTGTGACAGACGCTATTATCCGATATATTACAATGTCAATTCCCTGTCTATCAAACCAGTGTGCGGTGAAAAAGGAATGATGTAGATTTTACAAGCTGTTCTGCTTGTGCTTGCTTTACTTCTTACTATGGTTTTTGAGCAACAGACTTTGACATTATATACAATTATGTGACATTGGAGTGAACTTCGTTCATTATGAAAATATTTAGGTACAGACGTAGTATCACGTGTATATTAGCGTTTGTAGAGTTTGAAATGATTCACAATTATGTGAAATCCGATTGAATTTCGTGTCATATGAAAGAATTTCCATGGTATCACGTCCATATATTAGCATTTCTGAATTAAGGATTTTTTTTTCTCAGGATGTGTAGGTTGCAGGATTGTTACTTAAGATTTTCCTGCTATTCTAGCGCGTCTATAACAAAATTCCGGTGTATTCAAATTCCCAGACTATGGAAGCATATCTATCAATTATATAGATGTATTTATGTAAAACATCTTATCAGTTAGCCCGGACATGCTGATAATAGTCTTGTTCCGGAAATAAATCAATTGGTTTAATTTTCTCCAGTTTCAATGATTTTAGTCATACGAAATATTCTAGGTGTGTAATATCCGTGAGAAAATGATATTCTCATCTCTGTTTTATGAACTAACGGTCAGATATATCATGACCAGCAAACACAGTAAACGTGAAGTTGTGACAGGCACTATTATCCGATATATTACAATGTCAATTCCCTGTCTATTAAACTAGTGTGCGGTGAAATAGGAATGATGTAGATTTTACAAGCTGTGCTAATTGTGCTTGCTTTATTCTTAACATGTTTTTTGAGCAACAGAGTTTGACATTATACACAATTATGTGACATTGGAGTGAACTTCGTATAATCATGAAAATATTTAGGTAGTATCACGTGTATATTAGCGTTTATAGAGTTTGAAATGATTCACAATTATGTGAAACCGATTGAATTTCTTGTAATATGAAAGAATTACCATGGTATCACGTGCATATATTATCATTTCTGAATTAAGTTTTTTTTTTTTCTCTCAGGGTGTGTAGGTTGCAGAATTGTTACTTAAGATTTTCTTGCTATTCTATCAACTCAGAATTTGGTGTTATAACAGAAATGGATTTGGCACCTTTTGAAACAAAATTCCCTATGTTTTTTTCATTGCCTGAATTCTCCCTTTCCTCGCAAGAATGTCAACACTTTAAAGATGTTACTGTGTAGGACCGCTAAAGATACATTCCTGTCGATAACCCTATAGTTTGATTTGTTAAAAATGGAGTTATCACCTTTTGTTAAGGAACACTTCTTGTATGCTAAAGAACTTATGAATACTTCTAAACATATCATGTTTTTTCCCTTCTGTGTTCGTTTGAGAATCTTTATTTCGAATTGTCTGACTCTTCTAGAGCAAAGACATGAAATTCCAGGATTCGCAAACAGAAAGAGGGTATATACATAAGTGCAATTATGTTTGTGTTAAAGATCTTATCAACCTAGAATTTCACTTGATTGCTCATAAGTCCAGGAAACAACTTCGGTCATTGTTTTCGTCTGATTCTACTTTATAGAATAAGTCACCTTAAGAACGTTACAGGTCAATTTAACCTGTTAACAACTATATGTGTACAATATCTAAGAGACACTCTAGGAGAATATAATAATCTCTTCTTTTTAATCATACTTGCAATCAGACATTATGAATAGTAGGCATAACTTTGTGGCACACACTAGCGTGGTATACTACAATAGCAATTCTCTGTCTATTAATCAGTGTGCAGTGAAATATGAGAGATGTAGATTTTACAAGCTAAATTAATTGTGCATGTTATATTTGTCAACAAGCTATTTAAAGGCATTTTCTACCACTTGCAGATAAAAGGAAAACCCAGCTTTAAGTGAGTAATAACAGTGCTAAAATGGTAGTCAGGCATAGAAACGACCATTGTTTAAAAAAAGATAATAATCAGAATAATCAATGTTAAGTATTTTTAAATATACAAAATGTGAACAATAGTTATGATAAAATTGTTTCTAGACAAAACCATCTGCATTTATGGTTTATTGAGGAAAGCAGTGATATTTCCCTTTATTGGTAAAATTTTCATATGATAGGATGTTTTGTGATACAACTGACCTACACAAGTCATATGCATTACATGAAATAACTCGACATTTTTTTAAATCCCTGCTCCTAAAGGTAAACTGTACCTTTAAGCAACAAGGCTCCAGTGAGACAATGTTATACAATTATAGAATTATGTTTGAGGAGAGAATGTAAAGTTGATTAGAATGATTGCTGACTGCTGACTCCTAGAAATAAATTCTAAACCAATAAATCATTCAATTTCATGCTTCAATTCGTTGTCTCTCTGGTGTTCACAGAAAGTGTATACATGTATAATCTTCCTCTCACCCCTAGTAACAACGGTAATTTGAATGTCATCATAGTCTCTTATATATAATACTTTATTATGATCAACTGAAAAATGAAAACACTTTGCTAAATGATTGTGATATATAAAATCATAATGAAAGATCATGAATATCAGAACCAGAGTTTCCTCTGCATCCTTTTCTTTTAAATATCTAAAGGAAAATGAATAAGGAGCATTAAATATCCATCACCAGTCTGTTGTATTCCTGACTACGGATACCTATTTTTTCTATCTATTGTTTCTGCATGGTAGGAATCAACAAATCACTTTAAAAAGCATACTACACATTGATTCCTCATTTATGATGGCTAACTTTGCGCATGACAGATAACGAAATGATCGTGAGTGAACACAAGAGATATCAAAGAGTCTCCAGTATAAGCCAGGCAGAATATTTGGGGCCTCAACTTATGACTGAAGATGGTACCAGCAGGCTATCCTTGAGAAGTTTGTGGTTGGATACAAACGTTTAATATAGGTTTTCCCATCCATTTTCGCACTTTTGTCATTCAATTTCAAAGATTTATTATTCAATTTCGTCCCGAGAAGCACGTGGAAGGCAAATCCTAACTTCAGTTTCGTCAATTGTCATTGTAATTCGTTTTTCGTCAAACATTTTCGAAGACATAGGATTCAAAATCGTCAGTGGTCATTCAAATTCATCCCTCCCGCTGACGGATCGGAGAATGTGAAGATCAAATTCGTCTTTGTTCACACAATTTCATGAATTTTTCATTCAAATTAGTCAGATGCTGTCGATTCTTTATTTTGAGGGTGAACCAACTTCAAGCCGACATATTTTTATTTTCATTCGTAAATTGTATCGTTACACATTATTCCCTAACCATTTGATTACACAATACACACGAAAAACATGGCTGCCAACCAAAATCGCCAGAGAAGCAGCAAATATAATTATGTTATCCATTCTTTAACATTAAACAGGCTACAATTCTACACTTAAAATTTTGTCTTTAATCATGTTTGCCTATAAATCGTTTGTCAGTGTTTTTGTATGCGAGACGGTACGTCTGTTTGTATCAGTGTATACTCGGATTGTTTGTGTGTGTGTCTGTATGTGTGGTTCTGTGTGTGTGGGGGGGGGGGACACTTGTGTGTATGTTAAGGGTTGTTTTACAATCAGGGTACGCACTTCTGTCTCACGGGGGTGAAAAAAAAGTTTTTTCGTATTCCCTGATTTTTTGTCGCTGCATTGTAGGATAGTTAAATTTAATTTAAAAAATTGGAGCTTAAAGTCTTCAACTTTTCTTTTTATTGCATGAAACATGCCAGTGGTGATAAAAATCTAGCCCTCAGACCTCTGATACCATCTTACCACACCCTGACTAGAAATTACAACTTCAGGTGAAAAATTAACACATTTTTTGATAATTGAAGGATGGTGAATATGAAAGCAAGTCATGTTTTTAAGTTTTAAACACTTTTGTTCTTGAAAATTCATGATTTTCATGGAAAAATCCCCAAGGCAGTCACCATGACATTGAAGAATTAATGATCCTAAACTCCACAAATCAGTTATACCAGATTTGTTGTATATCCCCGATAGGCATATCAAGGGTGCTTTTACAGGCAAAGTTTGAATGCCCTGTGGTTAATGGTTGCCGAGATAAGTAGTGTCAAAAAAATCATTCGGAGAGGACATTTCTTTTTCGGAGAGGACATATTTTTTTGACATATGGATAACAACATAACAAATACTTTTAAAATGTTTAGCCCTTTAAATGATTGATGAAAATTATGATTGTCAAGTTCAAAAAGAACATTTCCTTTGATACATTTTATCGAAATGTAGAGCAATTTCACATCATGTGATAAACAAGCCATACCAACACCCCCATAAAGGTTGTGACAAAGAAAAAGAAAAGAAAAGAGAAGCGCAACCCATAATTTAGACATGCAGTTGTGCCAGATTTATTGGACTTCACAACACTTTTAAACAGTTGTTTTACATGTAATCTTTGAATGTCCTTTGATAAGTGGTAAATGAGATATTAGAAGACCAATGTACATTGTGTATACGTGTACATCATTCGGAGAGGACTTTTTTGACACATAAAGATACTGTATGAAAACATGATACTCTTTCCCCTTTTCAATTTATGAAAAGTAGCATTATTTATTCAACAACAAGGACATATTTTCAATATTTTTTTTTCTATGAATTTCAATAAAAATCAAAGAATTTGATGATACTGAGAATCCCTGAAGAATACTTAGATTGGGCTACATAAATTACAAGTCCTGTAAATCCTCAAAGAGGCGAAAGTTTTAAAAAGTTTGTATCTCAGGTAAAGT
Organism: Diadema setosum; assembly: GCF_964275005.1. Taxonomy (NCBI): domain Eukaryota; kingdom Metazoa; phylum Echinodermata; class Echinoidea; order Diadematoida; family Diadematidae; genus Diadema; species Diadema setosum. Next base: position 27,606,908 of record NC_092699.1, on the reverse strand, counting down.
ATAATAATGTTGTGTAGCACCAGAGGTGTTTTTGTATGCAAATCTTAAATGCACTGTGGCATAATGTCTACTAAAAGCATTTAAAATGTCACTTTGGAGAGTATACCTCTTCTCAAAGAGGACATATTATTGACATTCACAAAAATTGCGCTCAAGATAGATGTATACATAGAGAATGGGTGCAGGTGTGGCTCTTCATTGTTATCTGCAGTTTACAAAGTGTCAGTAAAAAGTGATGCTTATGACTTTCTTGATTATCATATTGCATCACATTACAAATTAAACCCTATCGTGGTAAAACATGTTCACATAGTGTAAATTAACATTGTATGGTGTGTTCCAAGCTGACTTCTCTTATACTTTTTGAAATCCAAACAGTTTTTTACATGAACAAGCAACTTGTAATACTCTTGATATATCAATTATTTGAGATGCGTGCATGAACAAGTAAAAGGGGAAGGCATTTTTGTTTCATTATCTAGGCATTCTTTGTGTGTGCGTGTGTGATAAAAGCATTCTTTATTATGTCTAATTACACATGTAGTAAGTCTTTGAATTAAATCAACATGTATTACAAATAAGAATAATCAAAGAGGCCCAAAATCCAAAATGTTTTGGACCAGTTTTCACAGAATAACATTTTGCTTCTAATATTTATATGGTTGTTAAGGCAGAAGGGCTCCTAATGCACTATGAGGGCAGAATTCTCAATTCAAGTTGTTTGCAATGTGAAATAATGTAACCTATTACAGGAGCTTTTCTTTCAGATTTATTATCGCATGGATCATACCCAGTACATTTTCGTTTTTGGGAGCACACTACATTGTGCTGCAATGCAGAGTATTATGCATTTACACATGTGGAGTTTATTTATGATTCATCTGTTTTGTTGGGGGGTAGGGTAATTAAACCATAACCATAGTAATGTGTTTTCTGTATGCTTGTGCATAAATCTTGGTGACTGTGTGTTTTCATTCATTTTTCTTGTTTATATTCCATTCATATGGTGAATGTGTCAAAGCAATTGTCCTCTCCGAAATGATTGATTCTGTGAATATAAATGTCTGTACAGCAAACCGAAGGACTCTGGTTATGTTCAGTGTGTGATGAACATCATTAAATATGATATACATACTAATAGAAAACAAAGAATGCTGAATGTTCCTCACTTCTTCTTTTTTTATTTGCAGTTTCATCAATGGGAGTTTAAAATGATATTATAAGTCAAAGGGGCATTTTCATTCAAAAGCATTCATATTATGAAATATGGGGCAATATGATTGTAAAATGTTTTCAATAAATCATAACTCACTTTTTAGCAATATTTTGTAAGTTTGTTACATTTAATTCTCATTTTCATTTCACTTGTGTAACTACCATTCGGAGAGGACATTTTTTGTTTGACATGAGTTAGATAAATGAAGAAAAGCATATGAATAATTCTTGATACATGTAAATGATAGACAACTATTAGCACTGATAATAACACAACTAGGATTTAAAACGTACATATTCCTGTGGAGTACTGAACAAACATGTCATTTTTCGGAGAGGACGCTTTTGGACGGAATTGAAACCATCAAAATTCAAATGTGCACTGCCTGAAAATTAAATGAGTGTGGGTTACACAAATACCCTGTATGTGTAGGGTATGAGTGAGACTCTGCAGAGGGTATGTAATTGTTTGAGTTCTGAAGTCTTCAAAAAAGTTATTAAACTGTTTTCGGAGAGGACATTTTTGGACGGAATATGCATATCAATCATGCTTCAAACCCAAATTTTTAAACTGTGTCGTAGATATAATGACACACACAGTTTTTAATATCAACATTTCATTTGCTCATTCTGATATTCTATTTCTGGGCCATTCTCACATAAAGTGTTCAATTTCAGTCAGAGTAAAACCCAAAAATCAACCACGAAATATTTGTTCAAAACTTGTCTTTATATAAACAACAACACTTGCTGGATAAGAAACAAAACACAGTAAATTCCCAAAGGAACGCATTTACAATGTAACAATGGCACAAAGTGGGGCATACATTTCTCTATATAACTCTATGACAGATACGTTACCGATAGGACACAGCATGGTATAAAACAGGTTTAGATCAATATATCGGACTATTTGAAACCGAACTTCACCCAAGAATGGCGTCTGATCCTGTACAACAACACGAATTGCCTTTTTAAAGTAAGAATAAAGACAAACTCATTATATACTTTGTCTTCTTGCTGGATTGATAAGGAGTCCACGCAAAAATTTGTATATATTTCCTAACTTTTTTTTCACTTGATTTCAGTTAGACATGCAAAGAACAAAAATGCCAATATATTTGATTAAATTGGTTTCAACTACATGGATGGCCAACACGACCAAAAATGACCATCTTCCAAAAGGCTTTATTGTACACTTTTGGAATAACAATCTCGCAAATGACCACATGTCCATGGTAACGTATCTGTCTCTGCATCTTTTTCGTAACTCGTATTGATATTGATACCTCTTTTGATGAATGTGCTCTATCTGTTTTTGAATTTTGAGCTCAGAGCAGGAAGAGTAACACTTTCTGTCTCCAATTACTATCAAATTTGACTGTATATATCAAAATTCAAAGGTATATTGTGAGTATCTGTATATCAGAACTGTACATTTATCCAATAATCTAATTGTTAATTTTCCGTAAATTCTAAACCATGTGTGGTGAAGAGCTCAAATTGTTAAGGCACACAAATAGATTTAAAACAATGTTACAATTATATTATTTTGCATAGTTACAAACTTTGGTAAATGACTGAATCACCAAAGGAAATTTTTTTGATAATCTTATCATGGTAACGTATCTGTTGCAATAGTAACTTGTCGTATATCGGTGTAAATCACATCAGAAAGACTTTTTCATGTTTTGTATTACTTATGCTCATTGTAAAAGAGTAAAAAGACTGAATATGCGAATCAGTGAATTCACATGCTTCTTCATTAACATATCAGTTTCACGGTAAAAGTCATGTTAACGTATCTGACAAAAAAAAAAATAATTATCCATTTTCTGCCTAGCAAATAAATCATGTAACCTTCTCTGGCACCTGGCAGAATCGAAACATCATTGTAAGTGTATCTATTGTAATTCCTGTATGTAATAAATGATAAAATGCAGTATTTGTGTGCCTGTCGTCATTATTCATATCGAGGTGACACATTTTAGTAGCCTGTTCTGATCACATATCATAGAAAATCCCTTTTTGATACGCATCCAATATTAACATTAGAGGAGATCTGTCTCCATAAGAAGGATGCATGATAGTACACTGTGTAATGCATATTCGTCGGCTACATTTCAACAGTGCCCGCATGAAAATTCAATTGATATTCAAGCAGGCAATCTAAGTATTTTCAAGCAATGTCCTAACATGCGCTTAAGATATGATTTTTATGATAAAGTTATGTAATTAACACGTATTTACAACAGCATTTTACACGATTTGCCATAAATTAAAAACATGTAAATATAACTCCACATCCATAATTACAGATGTTAACCCATCAAGGTCGAAAACTTAATTTGAGTTTTAAGGAGACAATTTTCACATTACAACTTTAAATTTGCAACATAGACGTCTTCATTTTACAGAAGATTCCGTTAAAATGCGATATTTCAATGTTTTTTATGCAAAGTCAAATATTTCAAAGGTCATGCTGCTGGAAATGGTGCCAATTTGGATGAGAAAAAGTGAGATTTCAATTTTCAAATGGTTTTCAATTTATTTGAGCAAATCGGAAATGACTTTCATGTACTGTAGTGCAGCACGTACTTGATGGGTTAAAGAAAATGTGAAATAATGCCTTATTGTTTGTACTGTAGCGCTCTTTCTCTTTGCCCTGTAATGACAGTACATCATATATCCTATATATATTATATATATGATTATTATATATTGATTTATTTATATAATCATTTATTGAGTTCTTATTTATACAAGTTTATTAATTTGTTCATGACGTATGATATTCTCTCTAACATTATCACCATGCAGAAAACGGTTTTCTCTGTATAGTTGCAAATTTTGTAATTTCTATCTATTAGATTATCAAATTGAATAAAATAATTTTGTTATGGACCTTTGTTTTACTTCTAAACAAACAATTAATTTAAGCAAAAATGAAAATATGATCATCATGATATATACGCCAATACCTGTACTTTCGAGTGTGAATCCTGTTTAATGCCCGTCTTTTAAATTGAAGTGAACTTGACAAATCTGCTACAGGTTTACGATATCTCGCCTGGCTATATCTTTCATTTTGTAGGAAGGATGGGTAATTTAATTTCTTCCTTTTCCTGTACAGGCCTTTTGTATTTGTGCTCGTGTTTTCCCCATTTTCTGAAGAAGAAATGAAACCAAGAAAATGATTATCAAAATAATTATGTTCATCATAGTAGTGTAAAAAAGAATTCAACTAGTCATAACTAGCCAATGTAAGATGAATACTGCCTGCATTAAAGAATCTGGAATCAAAAACTTAATGATATCTAACCTAAATATAAACAATGAGACTAAACAGGTGACAAGTAAACATATACTGTACATGTAAGGTAAGAGAAAGAGCGCAAAGTGGTAAGTGAAATATCTGAAAATGCAGGCCTCTACTTTATTAAGGAAAAAATAAAGAAGATAAAATATGTAATACACGCACACACATGCATGTATACATGTATGTATGTATGTATGTATAACATTGTATAATGAAGGACAGAGATGGGTGGATCAGTATTAAGTTCGGTGCGAATGTCGACCAATAATAATGTATCATTAAAGATAGACCTTATAGTAATAATAATAATAATAATAATAATACCAATAATAACGATAATGATAATAGTAATGATAATCATAAGTATCATTATGCTTCATTTCAAAGCAGTTAGGGAAGAAATGATTCGTCTACCGGCACAATAACTTATTAAAAATCCACCAGATCTTAACCGACAGATACGTTACCGCACCTGTCAGATACGTTACAAGCTTTTTGTGGCACAACACACAATATTAGATTCATGATCGAGTTACTGACAATTGAATAAATGTATAGCATAGGTGGTGCACTTATACTAAATTAGCATTAAACATAAACTATTGATATCATAAACATACCAAATGTACCGTTATTATCTACAGATTATTTTGACAAACGCATTTACGAGATGTCTTCCGAAGAACGGTGAAAATTTACTGTAAATGCTCCGTCGAAACGACTACCGAGCGCTCCACACAGGGTAGCCATGAAAAAAGTGACTGCAGCACATGATAAACGAGACGCTCTCTTTGCAAAATTTGCGTAATCATGAGCGGAAAATTACGCTCACAGAGCGCGCATATTTCAGTAACGTATCTGACGTAACGTATCTGACGTAACGTATCTGATCGCACGTTTTTTCAAAGCGCAATAACTGTTAAACATTTGCAAGGAATGGGTAATTATTTTTTTGTGATGATGCATAATCTCAAAAGGTCTTAATCAATGTACAATTAAACAATATTACATCAAACACTTTTGTAGGGGGTCGTGATTTATAGGTAACGTATCTGTTGCGAAAAAAATGTGGAAAATGCGTTTTTGGAGATAATGGTCTGATTTTGAAAACCGAAATTTAGAAACAGAAAATCAAACTTAACTGTATTTGATAAAGTATATCCATCTGATATTAAACATGTATTGTCGTATCTCACGTCTGCTATTTTCACTAATTTATCAATGAAAATATTTTGGTAACGTATCTGACATGAATTTTGGCGACACACCTTCAGTGAGCTCCGGAGGGAAATGACGTGGAAGATTTCAAATTTTGGCTTGTTTATGCATAAATATATCAGACATTAATTATATTTACCAATATCATGTTGGGTTTAAGCTCATTTTGTATAATTTTTTAGCATAATACAAAATGTACATGATTGCGGCGACATTGGGTTTTGGGATACTTCTCAAACTTTACCAGTGGATATTTCAAAATTTACGCATGCGACAACAATTTTTTTTTTTTTACTTTTCTCCTCAAACCCTCAGGTGTTACATAGACAATTCTGGCAATTCAATCCAGGCCTTTAGCAATGGAAATAATCGTGGGAACGTTGGCGACACATATTTTCAGTTTTCGAACGCTTTAGCAGAGAATGGCCCTTCTGTGTTATGGTCATTGGTTTCATAGATGTTCATTCTCAAATTTTGAAAAAAGCAAATGAGACTGTAAAAACTGCCCAAATTGGCTCATTTTGACATATTTTGAAAATTTTGTAAGCTTTATCAAAATTTTTTTCGCTGTTTAAGGTTGAGGTAACTAGGCCTAATAACATGCCATACCAGATTTTGTATCAATGTACACTGTTTTTTTTTTTTTTTTTTTTTGCTGGACGCTGATAATGTCCAAATCTGAAGTGCGTACCCTGATTGTAAAACAACCCTTAACTCCTGAATGTAAAATGTGAACGGTTACAGAAAAAAAAAAATACATGAATGACTGGGAAATCACACCGGATAGAGATATGAGACGATTATGAATGAAAATTTAAAAGAAAACTGTACTAACATTTTCTAATTGTCTGATAATTCTAATCTACATTTTTTGATGCCTACTACTGGAAAGAGAGGATTGTAAAACCCAGGATAAGCCTGTAATGATTTTTTGAAAAAAAATGAAAACGAGCAAGCCATGGAACGATCCACACAATTTGGCCTACGTCACAGGTGCTCTTGGTGCACAACTCCGACATTAGCAAGACGAACTACATAATGCCAATTTACTGATGAAATCTCACACGAAGTACTGCAAAAGCTGTTCTTTAGTATAATGGCAATATGGAGCTATAATAAACATGTTAAACAATATCTATTAATCTTTAAAAGCAATTTCTTCAACAGCTTTTGTTGTTGTTGTTGTTGTTGTCGTTGTTCATTTTCCATCTGTGAAGATGGCTGGATAGCCCATATTCAGCTACACTAAGCTGGTCTTCCATGGGGTCCAGTTGGATGTGGGGTAGGACCACTTCACCGGGTTAGACACCCTGCTTTTCATTTAGATAAATCTTGTGGGGAAATTCCAGATATGCAAAATGAAATTGGCATCGTTATCCGAACGTGCTGCCCATAGAAGACTGTGTGTAAGTAACGTTACGCATTGATGATCATGATCGAGTGATGGTTAAGGTTCGCCAGTTCAAACTATCTAACGTAGATGAGGGTTGAGTGAATCTAAATCCAAATGTATAGACTCTCTTCAACGGCACGCACGATTTACACTTAGTGAGATGAAAACGGTACCCAGTACACATAGACTCTGAAATACTGGAACTAGGACTAGGACTACTGAGCAGTCAAGGAGTAGGTTCTACGTGGCAGTCCAAGTTTTGATGAGTAGGCCATACACTCACTCACCGTCGACATTGCAGCTGTAGGCCCTATGTGCACAGCGCTAATAGGCACAGCGTAACGATACATACCCCTGCTGCCAAAACTTGAAGAAAGTCCAGACGAAAGTCCAGACTCCAGATCTAGATCTGGACCCTTGTCCTGCAGGCACTGTTGTTCCTGTGCTGGATTTTTCAGGTAAGGTATCTGCTTTATGGATTTCCGATGTTTTGTAGTCGAGATAAATCTCATAGTGGTGTTATTTACACCAAGGACTAATGTTAGATCTAACAGTTTGTTTCAGTAGGCCTACGTACTAGGACCCATATCTCGGAAGAGTGGCGTGACCACGTAGATTCTAACACAGTGTCGCCGCTTCGCGATCCCAGCGCTGGTGTAGGTAGGTATAGTGCTAGCGTACTTCCGTATCCATGTAGATATCTCAAAATTCACCTTGCCAAATGGCACCAAACTCACAGGAAATACTTTATGATTCATATCCAACAGCTCACGTTAATTGGAAACAAATCACTTGTCGGGAAGCGTAAGTGTAGATGTCGACTTTCCTGTCGGCGTCGCTAAAAATAATCTGCTCTACGACTAATAAACACGAGTGATTGCGGCGCGGCCAGGCCCTACCTACCTGCTGCGCTCGCACAGACTGAAGTTAGCAATTTAATATCATGAGACAAATCTTTCAAGTAATCGGGGGCAATAAATAAATTTACAAATTATTTGTGGTAAGTTGAATGAAAAATGTAGTTCCTATATCACACAAGTCGCAAAAATCATTACACTTTTGAGTTTAGTTCTCGCGTAAATTCCCCGTTCGCACAGTACTAGTCGGCTAACTTCAGTTCTAGATTGTGCATCTTGCGTTCGCCAAGATCTCTCGCGAAGAGTGAGATTTTTTTGAGTGACGACTTGAAAGTCGACGTCAATATTGATACTTCTCGATTACTAATTTCGTTCAAATATAAGAGAATACTTTGAAATATGCTATGAAGTATATCTTGTAATTTTGGTGCGATTTGGTTTAGTGAAATTTTAGATATCTACATGGATAGAACAGTATACGCAAGCGCCGCCTGCTAGCTAAATTAGACCTAAGCGTCGTCTGCTACTCGATACGAATTGACGCACGCGTATGCGAGCACTTGTAATCAGTAATAGTGAGAGCACCTGTGACATCATAACATCCGGGCTCGTCAGCTCATTAGCATAATTCTCACCTAAAAAGTTCCATTTTTAACATTAAGTTACGGACTTAATCGTTATGAAATTTTGATTCTGTTTGCACCGCTGGGTCTTTTAGAATTAAAAGAACAACATATAAAAAAAATAAAAAACCGGTAAAATGCCCGTTTAACGAAAATGATTGACGAAATCGATCCTGCTGTTTTGAGTGTTGCGAGTGAGACTGACGAATTTGAACTGTAAATGACGAAAATGTATGCCAAATGACTAAATTGAATGGACTTTATTTGAACATGAACGACGAAGGACGAATTTGAAAGTAAGATTGGCCTATTCCCGACATCCCGCGACGAAATTGAAGTAAAAAATTTGTGAAATTGAATGAAAAAAGTTTGAAAATGAATGGGAAAACCTATATATTGATAAAGATAACACAGAGGCACTTAATTATTTTTCGCTTTCTTGTCACAATAAATGTCTATCTGAGGAAGAACTTGGTATATTTGGTTGTTATACCTGAAGCTTATAGACATCAAACTTGGCACATGGAATAATCATTGGGTATTTTAGTGAGGACAGACAGGGGAAATTATTCGAGTATTGTATCAAGTAAAATCTCTTCACCCTCATCGGTCATGATACGACAATTCATTGTGCGGAATATATTTGAAAGATAAATGCTCCCAAATCTGACTGCTAATCTGACATTTTCACAATATACACAATCTCGTAATCTCGATGTACATTGTCTCAATGTACTGAATTCATCTATTAATCACACGCCAAATACCTACCTGCACACACGAGAAGCCAGGTCGATCTGTTTAAATTGCTTTCTCCCTCTTATCCATACAATGACTTTATTTAAATAAGAAACTATTTCCTCTATTATGATTATCTTATCTACATACGGACCATGTTTTTAGACAACTTACAACTTCTACATCCATTTGTATCTTCTACTTTCCTGTCATACTTTCCCTACTTTACTACATAATATAGATGGAAGAAAAAGGAAAGTAATATGAAAACACACACACACACACACACACACACTAGTAGGGTTTTTTTTAAGTGAGGGCGCGCTTTCGAGCAATTCACCAAGGAGCTTAATTCTCTTGCCATTATGAATGCTTGGCAAAGCTACCGTATGTCCCCCCCCCCCCAAAAAAAAAAAAATAAAAAAATAAAAAAATAAGAAAATAAATAAATAAATAAATAAATAAAAATAATAAATAAATAAAATAAAATAAAATGAAATAAAATTTAAAAAAAATAAAAAATACAACGGGACCCTCTGCTATGATAAATTTAAAAATAGTGAATCAATCCAAATACAATTTCAGGGTACGAACTATAACCACCTCCCTGCTATAACTCATTGCCCACCTCGTACAGAAAACCCCATTCGATTTGCTTCAGTGGTCAGAGAAATAAGGAGATTTGTATAGCATGTCAAGAATCTCTTCCCTCCAAGTTCTGTCTGTTGTGTTCACACACAAGAGCATCCAAGTGCTAAACTTGGAAGAATCAGACTCATGACATGCTTTACAACAATCCACATTTCTCTGTGACCAGTTAACCAAATTGAATGGGGTTTTCTGCAAAATAGAGCCAAGATGTTATATCTTAAGACCCTGAAGTAGCATTTAGACAGTTTAATTATATTGGGTGTTATCAATGCGAAAATCTGATTGTATTTTTTGGGGGGACGTACTGTATACTGATTCAATAATCATGAAATATATCGTAAATGCTTACACACCTACACTTAACATGCCATGACATACCATTTTAAAAAGTTATTAAACGTGATTAATACTTTCTTTTCATTTTATCCTATAACACATTGTCTATGAGGAATTAAAACATTTATTTCGTTCTGTCGTTCAAGAGGTGTGTCCATGTTTTCAGTCAGCTTGGACTCAGTACTTTCCCAGTCGGCCCTGTACACGTGCAGTATCAATCACATGGCAATATGTTCTGGGTATAAGTACAGAGGACAGATAAATTAATCTAAGTATACATCTTCAACCGATGTGAGATTTCATGGGAAAGTAATACAGTCTAAATGTGGAAAGTTTACCAACGCTAGTATATTGCCGTGGTATGTTGGATCTCTTTGTAATCGCAAATCGATAATTTCAACCGTCATACCTCACCTTATTTACTTCTTGCGGTACTTAATGGCGCTCAAAGTACAGAGCTAAAAAGCACGCCGATGTTCTCGCAATATTTCAGAATATAACGCGTCTTTCCTTCAATTAATGCTGACTGCATCTGTTCAAAATATATAGCTCAAAAGAAACGTTCCTTTTCTCGTGCCAGCTTATTCTTCAAAGGTCACTTTATATCGATTTTATTTTCCAGTCCTCCATTGCTGGGCACCTTGTTATGGTGTCTACAGTAGGCCTAAATGCTTCTTCTGGGTGAGATACCGTACTAAAAGTGTTGCATACTGTCAATGAACTGGGCACTTCACATCTAATACCATCATGGGCAGAGTGTGAGCTGTAAATCGTGTGAAGGAGCCGGTCGACGTTTTAATGACTCGTAAATACCAGTAGCTGCGGATGTATCTGCGAAACTATCGAGTGGGTCCACAGACAAAAGAGTGTATAGAATTGGAGCAAATTATAATGGACTACGATATATAGTAGGGATTAGCTGCAAGTACCCGTCAGTGGGTTGTGGTTCTGTTCGTTCAGACTTTGAGAGCATTCGCTCTCTATGTTCATAGAGCTTCAAGTCGTAGGGAATTTTCAAACGAAGCTTTGTATGCTTTGTATGCATATTATTTCCAGAACAGAAGTAGCCTATAACAAGTATAGGCTAGAAGTCAAATTCCCAAGTCTAAAGACGGTTCCACATATTTGTGACAGAGTGGATTAGCATTTCGTACAAGCAATTATGACTGTCGTCATTACGGTAACATACGTCGTCTTCTTGGTCATGTTTCTATTTCTCGGCTCCCTCGGCAATGGATTGATCATAGTAGTCTTCGCCAGAAAGCGGCGAAAAATCTCTACAGATATATTCATCCTTGCTCTCGCGGCAATAGACCTCTTGTCTTGTGTGCTGCTCGCTGGGGTGATTGTCTGGACGCTTGTCCCGAGTCTCCAGGACCGCGTCTTTTGCCGTGTGCTATACTTCGTCAGACGCAGCACAGCGGTTGCTTCCTCGGTTCAGATGATAATCATTGCCTGTGATCGTTACAATGTCGTGTGCAGTCGACAATGGCTCGTAACGAAACAGCGAAGCGTCATCGCTGTACTAGCAGGACTTGCCTACAGCTTTTCCACGCAAATATACTTCTTGCTCTTCGGCGATGTGACGGACTCTGATGGTCAGTACATATGCGGCTATGCAGGTCCATTTTGGTTGGGTACAATCATGGACATTGTCGTAGATGCATCATTTGTCACAGCAATTTTAGTCAGTGGATTTTCGTACGGCAATATCTACCTGAAAATCAAGCAACACCGCGCGCATTCCAGTTCCACAGGACAACAGAGACCTTTGAATATATCTGCGAGAGAACAGCCAGTTTTCCAGGTAACCCGAGACCTTGACACCAATTCTGCAGACAATCAGTCAACGTCTAAAAACCATGCAGTTCATCGTACCCCTCCCGCTGACGGAGACTCAAATCCATCGAACAGAAAGTGCAGAGGTCCCGTGCGCCCCCATCGAGGTTGTTCTGTAGCCCCTGTGGCGCAAATACACCCTATGATTTCTGATCAAGTTATCCCTGGAACCGTGGAGGATGCAGTAAGGGGCAACAATGTTCGTGCGAAGAGGCCGGTACAGACAACCGGTACATGCTCCCCCGAGAACACAAACATTCCTGATTGCTCAAAGCCCTCTCCTGCAAATGACCGGTACCTGACGGTGCAGGATCCGGATCGTAAACTAGCTGAGACGTTCTTGAATTCCAGACGGGACGTTGGTCTAATAGAAAATGTTCCTTGTACTGAAATACCTACCGCCCGAAATGACAATCGTTCTTCTGTATATGGTATGTCGTCCAAGGATGAGGGAAGCGTTACATCCCATCCTGACAAGGCAGGACTGAACAATGTCCAAGGAAGTCATAGTGATGAGCAAAACGTCTTCAGAAGGCGCCAGTCTAGAGAGGGCGCTATGACGTACATGTTGCTGATCGTCACGGTTGTCTTTGTCGTGTCTCTGTTTCCAGTTATCGTCATCGAAAATTTCCCCACCGATATGCAAGTGAATATTCAAAAGACTGTTCTCGGACAATGGATCGTCATCGTCCTCTACCAGCTCCGAATGGTGAACCACGTCAGCAACGCCTTCGTCTACCTCTTCGTAAACAACCGATTCAGAAGAAGCGCGAAAGAGCTATTGTGCAAAAGAGCATGATATGATCCGTCACTCGATCTTGAATTGAGTTTACTAGGCCAGTTCACATTTTAATAGTACCAGTCTGCTATAACCTCTGGAATCACAGACAATACAAAACATGGAAGAATCTTTCAGAAAAGCAGTTAGGGGGTGGGGGAAGAGCCATGCAGAAAGAAGTAATCTACCTGTAAGTTCTGCATGAATGTCTTTTGTTAATTTTGATTTCAGGAGAAGGTCTGCAATGACTGTCATTTCAGCAAATGCTCAGATTGTAATCATGGATTGGTTCCATTTTTCGCCGCCCTTAGGGTACTATGCTTGATTCACTTACATTGCCCAAATAAAATGTGGTTTCTTTGTCTTTGAACTAGCCTTTTCCCGTTATTTTTCTTTTGTAAAATTACCTATTTTCTTTTTGGTTTTCTTTTTTGACTTGAATTCATACAAGGTCAACATTGACTTTATTTCGGTAAATGATGTAATGTGGATTTGATTCTCTTCAGCATCAGAGAAAACTGTCTGTGAACCTGTGGTGACATGAATGAGCAAGGAATATTTATATTCATGTAGAGCGCTTGTCTAATTAAGGTGTAGAACCTTTTTTTTTATTTGGAATGATGTCATTGTCAGTTGGAGGGTTACTTGAAACAGTTGTAAATATGTAACCAAACAAATGCCAAAATACAATAGCATCAACCAATGTGGATTATAGAAGCCTAAAATATAGTAATGTACGTTTTATAATAATACCTTAATAATACAACATAATACATAGAATGTGAAATGCCTAGAGGTTTCGCTTCGCCTCAGTAGTTTCATTTGTAATGTACTGTGCTTCTTTCTTAGCATCAAGTACTAGTACTTGCCTTTGCCCTTTTAGATACGTTCAGTTGATAAGTGTTTGTGGAATATGTTTAATGATAGTGATCATTTCGTAACTAAATGACAACATTTCGTCGACGAAATGACAGATTTCGTAATGGGCCATGCGACACTTGGCGCTCCATACAAATTGTCCATGTTTTAAACCGTGGTTCCCAATTGTACCACCTTCGTGAATTCGGGCCAATAAGTCTGCCCAGCGTAAGTAATGATATAGATTACTTATCTTTGTTTGTTCAGAGTGCTGGCTTTTTCATTTACCTTTTGTGGATTTCAAAACACATCACGTAAAGAATCGAGGCAAATACATTATAGTAGTTACCTTGGTATTCTCAATCAAGGGCAGTCTCTTCAGTGTTGACATTCTTCTATGAGATGGCCCTGCCATTACTCTCACCATAGCGTTGCCAGGTACCCATTCATACACCTGTGTCGAAAGGGACATACAGTGGACTCCCGTTATAGCGAAGTCCTCGGGACCGGAAGTTTTCTTTCGTTATATCGAAATTTCGTTATAACCGAACAAATAAATGAAAAAAACAAAACAAAACATAGAGCGGATAATGTTACGTTCCGAATTTTTACTTCCAACGGGAGTGCACTGTAATGAGGAGAAACCTCTTGTCCTGGATGTAAGCACTGGATTGGATTCGAAGTCGGGTTCTCCGTTTGAGAGTCAAGAGTCTTATTCACTCTGCCACCTATAGTGCCCCCGATGCTAATGGTGTGTTGAAATTGCTTTGCAGTAAAAACGTATTGTTCCTGTCACGCTGGATTCAGTAATACTTGTACACAGCAGCTGCTGAGTCCATGCAACGCACTAGGGTGGCCAGTTGGTGCGCCATGGTCAATGGGGTGCACTAACAGTGAATGTCATTTTAGGGCCCGTTTCACAAAACTTGTTATCAGTGACAACTGTCACATTTCTATGACAAATTTGCTCTCAGCCAATTAGATGCAAGGATTTCAGTAGCTTATCACATCTATGACAACTTGTCACTGATGACAAGTTTTATGAAACGGGGCCAAGATTTTGTAAAGTGTTTGGAAGAGTATAATTATAAGCTAGGACGCCGCACCCAATGTGCTTATATGGGCGCGTCTTATCTCCTGCGGGGTCTGTGAATCTTTCGTCTCTGAAGACAGCGTTCAGTAATAACATCATACTTGAATATATCCCCAATTTCTTCTGTTTGGAATTAATAATATTATTGCTGATAGTCAGTTGCAGCATACCTCTTTGTATAGGGTCGGGAGAGTGATGTCCTATACAGAAATGGGGGTATATGAATAAATATATCTATTCATATGAAGAATTTAAACGCAAACCCCAATATATCCATTTTCATCAACTTGAGATACTTTCAGATTGAAGCTGAAAAAGAAACAAAATTACCAAAACATATTTTGCGATCATTTTAATAGTATCTTCAAACATTTTTCTTTTTATAGCTAGTGCAGTATCATTTAAACGATTCATTTTTTTTTCTGTTTCACTTCAGTTCAGTTCTGTTTATTTTTCCATCGAACAAGAAGTGAAACAAAATGTAATATGATATAAATCATGCGAAAAACAATCACATAGTTGATTAATTTCAATCAAGGAAAACAAAAGTACAAAACGAAAAGTGAATCGCATAGTATGTTATGATGTATGTAGTATAGCTAAGAACACGTGTATGCTTTGAAAGATAACAATAAAGTAGGTATGGAAAAAAGTGCATGGTCCATTAAAAATCTAAGCTCGTAGTACATGGATCACTCAAAACATGATTAATGAATATACTGTACATTATCGTTATTCGAACCGTTATTTCATGATGACCTCATTTAAAACAACTTGAAAATGGTGTTTATGGGTTGTGCAATATCCGGTCACTGATTGATTAATGAGTAGGACTTAATCACAGTCGAGAATTTGTCAGAGAATGACGTGTGAATAGATAGCAGTGGACATGCCTTTGTCTATAGGTTTCGGTATTAGTTTAAAAATGTGTAGTCAAATTGCTGACATCAAATACTCGAGAAATAAACAGTTTCAGTATAACAATTTAGAAACATGAATTGATCGAATGTGAATTTATCAGTAATCTACCATCATTTGGCAAATTATTGTTAGTGTATGTGCATGTGTGTTTGTGTAGATGTTAAAGTCCGCTTTGGTGTACTATTGTTACTTCCTGCATTACGTTCATGATATCAAAAAATGATTATAGTGAGAAATCCTAATACGTATTGCTAGTAAGACAAGCAAGATTGTTGGCTCAACAAAAAAGAATAATAATGGTAAAAAGTAACAGCTGCAATGTACCCATTCCCACATTTAATTGTTTAAAGAACAGAAAATGGAGAACGCTTCCCTTCCTTTTTAAATTTTTCTAACCCAGAAAACAACTTTCACGTTACCTCCGAAAAAACAGGAAGAAGATCAAAATGAAGTGATGTCCCGAGATGTTGTCATCACAGATAAAGGGTGTGTACAGTTCTGGTCGAGGTGTAGATTTAGCTTTTAACGTTTTGCGAGATATTCAGAAACCACTCCATGAGATGTCAAAGAGCATGCAGTTCTAGGGGGTATCAAAAGTTTGTTCGATGAAAATCGGTTCTGAAATGGCTGAGATATCCAAAAACAAGGTGAAACAAAGAGATCCTAATAAAGTTGTGGCATGTCGCCTTTTATTATCAGCACTTTTTTGGCTATCTCAGCCATTTGAAAACCAATTTTCATCAAATAAACGTTGAATCCTTCTTAAAATTACATGCTCTTTCATATTTCATAAGAGGCTTTTCATTATCTCACTTAGGAATGTTCAAAACATGAATTCCCACCTCAACCAGTACTGAAAGAGGAAGAAAGCGAGAGATACCATGGTGTGGTGCGGAAGGGAAAAATTGATAGTTTAATGGTCGCTCTTCGTGCAGGGCAAGTCTGAGGTCTTGACTATAATGACAAAGGGATACGTACTTTGGATACGAATAAATCATATCTACAGGTGAGTCTTTAACAGGCGTATTTACAAAGATTGCGTCTTGGACATGATGCGTTTTTGTCTTAACATGTTAAGTATGCCGTTGAAATGTGTTTCGCAATTCAAAAAGGCACCCGTCTTGGACTGTGATAGATGAGTACAGATACATTGGTTGCTAGTGCCTAAGCTATAGCCACTTCAGGGACGCGTGCAGGGATAATGTATGCTTTCCTGTTCACTTCAGTGTGTGCTATATATTGGTGTTTTCTGTGATTTTACAACAAAAAATGATTTAGGTATGAAATTATGTCTAAGAAAATGAAGTCAATCCAAACAAACAAACAAGCATGAATAATGCACATTAGGAACTAGATCTTATTTCTTTAGCATTCATTCTCAGATTCCAACTTTTATAGATCGACCACTATGTTCTATAATTATGTTTGCAATACTCTGTTATGCCTCCCAGCTGGATATTATGTATCGTTTAATTTTGTTATATTTGATGTATTTTTTTTCCATCGAGAAATATGAAAATAAATTGAAATTGAAATTGTACATAAAGGCATTTGCATCTAAAATGGCGTAAGTATTCACTGGCTGCATGGTGATCTATTTTTCCTCACATAGTGGCCTCCACTTTACCCGACAGAGATGTTCCTGCAGTTGTGGAAAGAAGACACTGTTTTTGCACTTTCTGTGTGTAATACTTGTCATATATACTTAGAACATCATCACGAAATTATTCAAGGCAGGAAAAGTAAGGTGTCATCAAGTACATACATGACAATCGAAAACTGGCAACAAAAATATAAGCTTGAACTGTGCTTGGATTATGGAAGCATATAAATACTGGTATAAATAGATATAGAGAATGCAGATCGGTCGTCATGTAAGTGAAAAATTAATGTAGCCATGACAGCGATAGTCGCCCAGGGTGTAATTATCATATTCACGCTGTTGTTACTCGGAAAAGTTCATTCGCACGGCGGCTTTGCACATAACATACACACACACGCACGCGCGCGCGCACACACACACACTTTCTTTCTTCTTCTTTTCGTTTCTTTTTTTACCCATAGGGTATTCTCTGCACAGCTCTTCAACATGTTCAAGAGGATCCTGCCATCGTTTTTACCCTAGCGTTGCCAGGTAACCATTTTCACACCTGGGTCGAGGGGGACATCGTGGGACTTGTTCGAAGAAATAATCGCTTGTGGCAGGAATCGAACTTGGAATGATACATTTGTAAATTCATAATTCATCGAGTTTACATTTACATCAAAAGAGATATAAATCTGCACTTGAAAAAAAAAAAAAGAACAATCAAAGCCTTTCCCGGTCATCAATTCACTCATCAAACGTGATAGAACCAGAGGCATGATATCGGTAGTTCTGGCAGGCTGGGGCCCGTAAAACTTGAGGTTGCTATAGGTAACTGCGCGTGACGCAGTTTCAATAAAGGGGAGACTTGCTCGATGACTTTCATTTTAGGAAAAGGATATGATCAGAACGATGACCCACGTCATAAATGCTACCGTTACACACAGACACATCAAGGCTTACCGGTTGTCAAGTTGATCTTCATTTCCTCTCCTTTCTACTTGTATTCCTCTTGAATAAAACTTTATGCGGTGGTCAAACCTTCATCTGCTGTAAATGTTAGGAGGAATCGTTTATATAAGAGTAGAAGCATTTGTTGCTGACATTTATCGCATTTTGTGCTATAATCCAACCATGGACATGCGTCTTAAATGACTTTGCATTTGAATACTATGAAGGTATCGCGAAAAATCAATGGGGAGCTTCAGATTTGCGAAACGTACGTTTAAGATGACGATTGCGTTGACCGTTCTCCTCTCTCACTGCGTCGTGTCGCAAAGTATCATTAGATTACGCGAGGATGCAGCCCATCCCATGCAATGGCGCCCCATAGGATCATTGCATGAAGCATCTCTCTGCGGTGTGACTTTGAGCGGACGCAAGAATAGCCCAGAACAGACCGTGCAAACTCACACGACGCGAGGTCCATTTTTATAAGCAATTTCGCGCATGCGCAGAAAAGTTTCTTATTTCCTCTAAACGTCCGCGTCACGAAAATCGAAAGCTCCCTATAATAATATCTTTGTTATGAATGATTGAAACCCCTCATCTTCAACCACATCCTAACTTTACAGCCCTTTTCTTCTCCAAAAGTGTATATTTTTATGTACACGTCACGCTGTTTTTTACACGTTCGAAGTGTGTTCTAAATAAAAGCAGGCAAAATGTGTATATATGTATATCAATGCGCAACACCCTTTTGACATGCTTCTTCGAAATAAAGCAGGCAAAATATATAAGTTAAGAAATTGTATGGTAGAAATTTAGAACCGGATTGTTCTGTTGATGATCATGTTGATGCTGCTATTTCTCATATAGCAAAATGATTAGTTAATCTAAACACTCGACTTTTAGATAGTAATGCAAGATTTTCGGTCTGAACAATCGATCACCCATGCATAAAATGACAAGGGAAAGTTCTTCGACTCGAATTCTGAGAAGAATGCACATCAGCTCCGGTGGTAAGTGCCAATCATGAAAGGATTCGGTTTGTACACGTACCACAAATTAGCGAAAAGAATCACACTTGTCAGATCGAGCTGAAGAATTTTCGATGTTAAGCTCATTTTGATTATGCCTGATTATGCTTAGCGTGGTGATGTGATTATTGCAGTGTTCGTTAGTCTAGCCAGTGCCCTTACCCACACCCCCCCCCCCCCCCTTCCCGGAAGAAATTAGCTCTGCCGACCACTGCGGCGTTGTTCGTAGGATTTGCTGCATTCTAATGTAGTTTCATCCGGTAAAAGACAATGATACGGATAGATAGTTGGAGAAGGGCGATAACACGGCAAGGTAATAAACACTATATACGCTTTTCATAAGATGTAAGACAAAAATTTTATCTTTTTTTATATTTTTCTTAAAAGTAACATATCATCGTTATCGTGGCTAGCGGTTTCAACTGAATAATTTGCAGAATAATTCGTAAGTACCTAGATATATCTTGATAAGCTGTTTGTTTGGGGTTTTTTTTACTTGCTTGTTTGTTTTGCGAAGGACAGTGAAGTTAATCGAATTTCAAGCAGAGAAGGGCTCATTTAGAAAAGAAATTATCCAACTGTGCATAATAAGTTGAGACAAAGCAGGTACGTTACAAAACACCTTGGGCAAGCGAATAACACAAGGAAGTATATGAATTGAAGGTTCCAGAATGTATTCTGTGGGATGACAGGAAATGGACTGTTTGCCACTGTCTCACGAATGACATTCAGTGTATTCCTTCTACTTCAATGACATGGCTTGAAGTAATGTCAACCTTTCTGATGCAACGTTTTCCTGACCACACTTTGTCATAGAAACCCTGTCCCCCTGTTTACACGCGCGTGTCTGCAGCGAAAACATGTCAGTATGTCCGTTTGTTTCTTTCTTTCTTTCTTTCTTTCTTTCTTTCTTTGTTGTTACTAATTTCTGTCTTTTGATACTCAGCCTTTCGACCAGTCCAAATACGACAAATGCTGACTAAGTTCTAACCTTTAACTAACAATAATCACACAAATTTCTGAGATCATCTTAATGGAAGATCATCCCATGATGACACTGGATATCTCCTCAGGGAGGATATTCTGCTGGTGACAAGTGATCTTATGTGATACGTTTGCCGCAGAGAGGAAGGGGGTAATCTGGATCGTCTATCATGATGTAACGGCTAATATGAATGGGTATTAGAAAAAAATATGAAAAAGATGACGATTCGAGCTCCTTCATGATTTCATTTCATTTCGTTTTATTTCATGTCTATCACATTATTATTACAACACTTGAATACACATAGTAGCACAACAATTCAATCTAAAAAAAAATGTATGAACAGTGATACAATTTTGTAAATCTTAAGACAAATACAGAAGAAAAAAATGTTGGATATGATTGGGGAGTCATCAGTATCACGAATAGATAAATGAAATTTGTTGAAATACCAGCAAGGATCATGTAATCAGGCCCATGCACTACAAGTACGTATTTATCGCTCTGTCACCATCGACCATGCAAACGGTTTTTTTTTTTTTTTTTTTGATCGGCAAACATTGCACAAAAATTGGGTATAAACACGCTCTACAGTATGATCGAGAAACAAACAGAAAAAAAAAAAAAATAATGCCCAATATGTTATTGCCAGTAATTGCTTACTTTACTAAACACAAACTAAACAGCCAAAATTGCTTGCTTAATTGAACATCGAGGGGATTATGGGCCCTACATCGAGTGGAGGCATGACAAACCGCAAGTTACAAGATTCAATACTGTCAGATACTATATGAGAGCATTAACAAGCACATGAAAACACACACACACACACACACACACGTTTAAGAAAAATGCATTGCAATTTATGAATACATGACACTCATCATATATCGCATGGACCGATTCCGCAGGGAATTGCATCGCGGCCTGTTAAAGTTTCTATCTCATATTCAGTGCTTATGTGATTACGATTTACGCTTTGTTTCACAATTTTACCAGCCAATAAGCTGATTTGTGGGTAATTTGGAATCCCAACGACGCACTACATTAATAAGACGGACCAGATCTCGGTGCTGCACTTTATCAAAACATAATTTCTCCAAAGACCGGTTTAACAGCGTCCATATCACCATGGCAGATAAACTACGGCATTGGCGACACTGCTGTCAATTTACCTCTGGTTATAATGCTGTCATTTCTCTGGTTAATACAAATCAACTTAGATTTG
Source organism: Diadema setosum (assembly GCF_964275005.1). Taxonomy (NCBI): domain Eukaryota; kingdom Metazoa; phylum Echinodermata; class Echinoidea; order Diadematoida; family Diadematidae; genus Diadema; species Diadema setosum. The sequence continues at coordinate 27,585,292 of NC_092699.1, read as the reverse complement.
CTTGTGGCAACGAGGAAAGACGTAACAAATGAACAAAGGCGCTTTTTTTTTTTTTTTTTTTTTTTTTTGGGGGGGGGGGGGGGGTGTCATATTCTCCGGAATTGGCATTCTGTACAATTTATCCTAAGTGGTGATTCGTCATTGCATGGTATCGCTTGTGATTCACATGGTGCGTGAAATCGTTCAGTCTATTCTAGACCGCACAGAAGCATAAAATCTTAATTTTCATTTTATTTCATCTATTTTTTATTCTCCATAAAGAAAAAAACAATCATTTACAATCATAAATACAACGTGATCATATGAATACAAACTATGCCATTGTGCTCTGGGCACACAAATTCATAATCATAATCAAATGTATGAGTGTGTAAGAGTGTGTGCGCGCGTGTGTGTGTGTGTGTTTGTCAATTCGGTATCGTTTCAATGGTCTCTTTCGTTGTCTTCACTTAACACTGAATTTACCAAAATTGTATGAAAACATTAATTTACAAATGTTTATATAATGCAGGAGACCCCATCAATTGTCGTTATTAGTCGTAAGGCGATGAATTCTGTAAGACCTGATTTGAATTGAATTAACCTGTACTGAATTCCGTGTAGAACTAAAGAACGAAAATGATTTGGAGGGGGAAAATATGTTGCACTAAATCTAACTCTCCTTAGACCTGTAATACTACCACCCATCTCTTACATCACTTTCATCAGTTGAAAATCATGAACTATCACTTTAAGTGATGGTGTGAACAGCAGCTAAAATGGACGAGCGTAAGTCATTCTTCCCATATTCTTCCGAGGAATAACAGTTCAACAAACAAATTGGACCAGTAACGGAGCATTTAGCTTTCTTACTAGGCAGTTACACACGCTGAGCTTAGTTTTGTGAGATATAAAGATAATGACGATTACCATCTGCTTGGGAGTGGGAGGGTTTTTTCCCCCGCACTCTTTCACAACGTGATTGCCGCGTCGTACTAGTGGTTTGATCATGTGATGCAAATGATTCTCTGATTCGTTCCGAACGAAGGCAATTACAGAGAGAGCAATGTACTTTTACAATTCGCGATATTCATCCTTTGTTACAGTCGATTACCCAGACGCTTCATGGAACGCTGACGTATCGAATATGAAGCACCCCTACTCACATGGCGGAGTATTTTCTTGACGTTTTCCAACGGCGCCAGTTGAAATCTTGATATATCTCTGACGAGCTAGTTTTGTCCTGAACGCTGCAAGTTGTCCACATTGATACACTGAATTCATGTATACCCGATAAACACGTAGCTCAAGCACTTAAAAAAGAGCATCAATATTACTCATTAACGCCTGTGTTAAAACAGTGACCTAATGTGGTGACAATGGCTCCATCGGTGACTTCTGATGTCGTTATTCTGTCGATGCTCTCAAGTGTCGGGTTATGTGGAAACACACTCATCATACTGGTGTTCCTCAAAAAGACTCGTAAGATATCGACGGATTACTGCGTCATTTCTCTAGCAGCGGTGGACTTCCTCGCATCCTTACTCATGGTTTACGTTATCATCTGGACAGTGGATTTGAGAGTCAGGACGCTATTTGTCTGTAAGTTCTTCCAGTTCATTCGGAGGACAAGCGCTGTTGCCGCCGCCGTACTCACGGCTTTAACTGCTTGCGATAGGTACGTCGTCGTATGCAGACCTTACGACATCAGAATTACGTCTAAACGAAGTGCCGTCATTATCACTTGCTGCGTAGTTTATGCGGCATTGTCTCAGGTCTACTACGTTACATATGCCGATGTCATCAATGTTGGCGAAACAAGAATCTGCGCATACACGGGACCGAAATGGCTGGGCAGGTTCGCCGGAATTCACATAGACATCCTGCTTTTGGTGGCGACATTCTTGTGTCTTGGTCTTTACTCCAAAATCTATATTAAAATCAAACAGCAAAGTCGCGTCATGAATGACAGTAGGCGAATCACGACAGTTTCAGATATGCCTACGACGAGCCTCAGGGCTCCGATTTCGAGCGTAGACGGGCGCCTGACGGGCTCTACCCTCGAAGGAAGTTCCAGGCTAAGACAGCAAGGGATGTGGCAATCGATGCATCAGAGTTTGAAGAAAGGTAGGGTTAACGTTTTAGAGAATTCTCCCCTGCCTGAAGTGGAAGAGACTCTTGGTCAGCAGACCGTGATCGTGGAAAGCTCATGTAGGCTTGCTCTGGACGAGCGATCTGAGTCATGTGATACCAGTAAGACAGGCCAATCCGGCAAATGTCTCCAGCAATTCAGCCAATGCAGCAAATCTTACACCAATGATAAGGGATACAGTCTCCAAGCGAAGAAAGTAAATCTAAACCAGGGCGAGACAATGATTCCGCCATCAGACAACAGTCAACGTGGTCCGTACGACAAGGGCGCCAGGGGAGACGTTCTTCCAGGAGGAATGTGCAGTGCACACGAGGACAGAGATGTTGCTAGTACTTCAATACTTAGCGATTCTGTCGGAGCAGAGTTAGACACGAGTTCCACCTCAAAATCATCAGCAGAAGCGCAATCGTCCCAGCCAAAAGGTATCCATGATTTCCCCAGCAGGCGGCTGACCCGAGACGCGGACGAACGGAGATGGGCAAGGCTGTCAGTTTTTCGCAGACGGGGATCGGAATGGCGCCAAATTCGATCTCGTCGTCGCGTAGATGCAATGACAGCGATGCTCCTTGTCGTTACCGTCATCTTCTTCATGACCACGCTCCCTCTCGTCACCCTTGAGAACTTTTCCAGCGAGTTCATCACGGCACTACAGGAACGTCCGAGTGGTGAGTGGACGGTGAAGACTTTGACCTATGTGCGCAGTGTGAATCACATCGTCAACATATTCGTCTATCTACTTGTGAACGGGCGCTTTCGCAATGAAGTTCTAAAAATTTTGTGTCGTCGCGACATTGGGCGTTAAAGATCTGCTGCATTCTGCTATGATGTCAATTTATGTCTTGAGACATTATTCTTTTTTCATGCACTGAGTCATTTGTTTTCATGTGCTGTGTATATCAGTGTATTAATTCATGTTGTAAATATGGCACCCTTTGGAAGAACAGTGGTATTTTGCAAAGACAGCTGAACGAGCAATCCCCGTTTCTTCATTCTGTATATTTTATGTATTTTTCATGAAGACTGTACATATTCCATCTGAACACGGAAAACAAAACAACAGAACCCTGTGATAATCACTAGCAGACATTGAGTATTTAATACGTTGCAAAATCGACCAGGAAAATGCATTTTGTCAGGTGAGATGTGCAGTTGACCAGTTGTCCTTATGATACTATGTTTCATGAACTTCTAGAACTTTTTTCCATGCACTTTTGTATCTGATGACAAGAATTTATTTCATATTACATTATGCACATTATACATTATTACATGTGGACTCTTAACAAGGAATTCTGCATGGCAGGTCGAGAAACTCGAGAAACAACAACAACAGCAGAACAAAAATACACGTCATGGTCGGTCAATCGACTGGTACGTGATGACATCCGCGGAATGTATATTCGTTATGACGCTGGCCAACCAATAGGACGTATTTTGTGTGAAATTGTTTTTATGCGTCTTTGAACTATCAAACGACTCTGTATACCTCAAGAATGCCCGGCACAAACACGTGACGAAATTATGTTTTATCTGAGGTGATCACTTAAAAAACGAACATTTTCTTAAAAACAATATATTTTGTGGACAAAACCACAGAAGCACATGACAGATTGGAGTTTCACACAGAAGTCATATCTTTAACGGATTGTAGTGTACTGTAGTTTTTAATCAGTCGTTCAACTGTTCAAGGAAACCAGAAGGAAACCACGTTGAGAAAGACATTAGGGAGATTTAGATTTTGACGCGCGGACGTTTGAGACGACGAGTGCGCTGGATGTTCTCCTCTCCCCTGCGTCGTGTTGAAAAATAGCTTTAGATTACGCTGGGACGCAACGTATCAAAAATAAAATCGCGCCCCCATATGATCGGTGCATGAAATAGCTCTCTACGTTGCAAACTGTGCGGACGTAAAAATAGCCCAGTACGCGTAGTGAAAAACTCAGGCGACGCAAGCTAAAAATAGGATCGACTTGACGCGCGCTTCTGCGCACGCTCAGAACATGTTTTTTGTTTTTTTTTTCCTCTGAACGTCCGCGCGTCTAAGATCTAAAGCTCCCTATTATTTCATGCACTACACACTGTATATCGAGGTGATCGTTGTAGAATGTGACAGTTATATACTTACGTAATAGAAATTTGTCTTATTGACATGATTGGGTTCTCTTGTGCTTTGGTGATTATTTCTGTTGTCATATATTATGATTTCTATCCTTCATAATAACGAAAAGTGACAAATTATATGTGGTAGGTTTGGTAATAGCCTCCTACTTTGATACCAATGTCTCCTTATCTTTTGTATAGCTTAACGGATGAAGCACATAATTTTGACGACTATACAATGGTTATTTATTATTAATAAAGTTGAATCCTCGTCGTCTTATGCTGGAGATCTGAGATACATAATCATGTTGTTGTTGTTGTTGTTGTTGTTTTTGTTTTTAACAACATAATTATGCAGCATTCATAATCATGGATTACGAGAAGAAATCTATGTTACCCTTAGAGTGTGAGGAGAGGGTATTGAATGCAAATTATCATTTTCCCGCGTATAAGACATGATTCAACATTGTACAGGGAGCGCCTAAAAAAAAAAAAAAAAAAAAAAAAAATTGATTTTCCCAACTAATATCACGTGCGCGAAAGCACTTCTACAATTAGAAAACTGAAGTCCCACGTACTCACGTATAATTAACAAGTGCTCGCAGCAATGATAGCAACCAGTGATAATAATGCACTTCGGCTGATGTACACGTTTCTTTTCGAGAAGAAAAATGTAGAATATGCCATTCAACATTGTTCAATAGTACGTATACTGAGCGTTTGATGTAATCACTGAATCAATGAATATCAGATCTGTCGTGGAGAAAAAAAAATATGCTCTCTTGTCATTTTTATGAACATATCATAATGGTGTGGTGTAAAAATTGCTATTTCATTGTTCTCGTAGCTGGAAACTCTCCCAATAGGCCTATAATCATTTTCAACAATATTTTGTCAAAAGAAGAATTCACCGCAATCTATTATACCATTATACTACACCATGATTAATAAGTAGGCCTATCAACTTCGCTTACACTAAAATTGCACTTGTCTCTGACTGTTTTTATTCGCTGCTATTTTTTATTCAGTTTGTATGTTTAGCTATTTCCTTTTGTGTGGTTACTTTTTTTGACAAAAATTACCAAAAAATGTCCCGAAATTATACATTTCAGTAAATTATGCTTAACGTTCAGTAGCAATCTCTCTTTCACGTGTCTTTAATTTCGCCCACTAAGTGTCCCCCATGCTCTACCAAAATTAACGCTTAATATATATTTATATATATGTATAAAAAAAATAAAAAAAAAATATATATATATATATATATATATATATACATATATATATATATATATATATATATATATATATGTACATAGCATTCTTGGGGCGAGGGCGGGCCGCTCGATCCACTTTCCAAAACCAATTGATATTCATTATTTCAAGAAAGGAAGTACAAATCATTTTAACTGTGTAATACCAGGAGCACACTCTGTATCAACAGTGGGCAAAATCTCAGGCCCTCTTCCTCACTTTGCAATCATGTGATAACGACAGATGATAAATAATACGCTGGCTTGATACTTCGATCTTTGTCGGGTTATCCGACTCGATGGATGCAGTGGGTGAGCTGATCATTACGCGTTGTGCAACGCTTAAACATGCCCTAGCGACCTGTAGAGACCAGTCTTGCGGGTGGGTGCGATTGTGCTAAGCCCATGAGACGGTTGCACCACCGATCGCAGTATATCTTACAACGCTGCAGGAAAAAAAAAACAGGGCTGAAAACGAACACACTCATAATGTAACCACACCTCAAGTCACCTGCCTCATGTACAAATTTACAGTGAAGTGATGAACACACCACGTAACTCGCGGCGGATTGTATCTCGGGGCTAACTCGACGCATGACTCCCTTTTTGTAGTATGAACAGTGTAAACATGCCACAGACACACAGATACATACATTATGAACATCACCACACACTGTGTCAACACGAACTTGCTTACTGCCTTCGGTTATCATACATGTTGGAGATTTAAATGACGGCTACTGTTTTCTAAATTGGAGACGATTATTATCAGAAGGGCGATAAAATCGTTCAATCAGACATGAACAGAAACCGAGGCTTGTGATAAATCATGTAAATCGTGCTGAAGTTAAGATATCGGAAATAAAAGAGAAATGAATCATTCACCTGACTTCAAATCACATGATGGATGTCTACTATTCATCATGCCCTTTTAGATACAGTCAGTGGTAAAATGTTATACCACATCAGCTACTTCGTTTGTAGATAAGGTTGAAGATGCCTATCTTTCATCACTGATATGCTGCAATGTTTAAATGTCATTTAATTTCACTACATCATCCATTAGTACGGATGCTAACCAGTCGGTGTTTGGTTGAAGGTAATGCATCATCCATATTTGAGCTGCAATTTCCAAAGTTAATCATCACTGATTAGAAAATAAAATATGGTCAAATGCTGTGAATGATGTAAAGGTCTTGCTCAAAATGACAAATCAAAGTCGACACGTACGCATGAATAAATGCGTACACACACACACGTACATACACACAGACACATACACATCAAAATGCACAAGTACACATATACGCAAATGAGAAAAGAAAGGAAGAAATAATGTTAGCCTTCGAGTTTCTAGCTATACTGAGAGGAAAACATGGTATGTTTTCCTCTCAGTAAAACATGGTATGCCTATTGCCTGAGCTTTTTTTTTCGGTTCACTTCAACCCAACTTTAAGTCGTAAGATTGATTTTGCAGGCAAATTGTATCAATCGGTGGTACCATAATAACAATGATAATGCTATAGCACTGACGAAATAAAAATAAAGAATGATGCGCAGACCGTACGATAAGGCTATCATTATGAACAGTAATAAATTATTTACAACATCCTTTAAAGGCATAATTTACCATTTGCAGATGAAACAAAAACCCAGCTTTAGTGCTTCAAAATAGTTCTAAAATGTGAGTTAGGGATAGAAACAAGCAGGGTAAAATTTGAATCAGTATACTTCATTTTAAGTGCTGTTAGATATACGAAATGTGAACAATAGTTATTTTTGGTTATATGGAAATGATTCTATACTAAACCATCTATAGTTATGGTTTATTGGGGAAAATAGTGATATCTCCTTATATTTCAGGCTTTAAGAATCTACATGGTAGGATGTTTTGTGATAAAAGTGACCTATACACATACATAACATATGCATGAAATGTGATATCTCGAACATCTTTTTTTTTTTTAAATCACTACTCCCAAAAGTAAACTATGCCTTTGAAAACATATGTGCATGTATCATGGTGCGAGACATGCTCGTGTTAGAAAATTCAGGGGTTTTCTCTTTATACTTAATTTTTTATTTTTTTTCTTACGAGGAAAAGTAAAGCCCTTGCAGTCTCTCACTGCGGAGTGATATGTGCGAGAAAGCAGACGTGGTCAATTGGAGGTCTTCAGCAAAATATACAGCTTTCACTTCCAACACGAATAGTCAATCATGATTCAACAATACTGCGCTACTGATTTGATCGGAGGCGTGAAAGCTGTTTTTTTTTTTTTCACAAAGTCCTCCAGGAGTCGTGCTGCCGGAGAAGGAAATTATGTTTAATGCATCTCAATCTTTTCTGAGCATTTCTAATTTTGGATGGATGGCTGTAATTCTTTCTTTCTTCTTCTTCTTCTTCTTCTTCTTCTTCTTCTTCTTCTTCTCTTTTTATGTTTTTTTTAGAATAAGTTTCGGTTCTCAAATTGATAGCTTCTGATTTCGATGTCTGTGACTTTTTCTCGCATTTGCAGTGCATTCAGATTTATGTCAGGCTTAAACCAGCGTCGTCAATAACCATCAAAAGCTCTCAAACCTTGGTCTTCTATGGGGCACCGTGTTTGACAAAATAATGGTTCTTTAGAATAGAAGCGTTGATAAAAGCCTAGGGTGACATGTGTGTGGGGGTATTATGGTGTGTTGAAACGCGCCTTAACGTCTCGTTAAAGGAAACCAAAGCCCAAATATAAATGTGGATTGAGTAAAAACAGCAATATTAGTTGAATTCATCAGTGAAAGTTTGAAAAAAGGAACATTCCGTTGAAAGGTTATTTTTTAAAATTTCGATGCCATTATCGCTGGACAAGGAGACTACTACAGTTCATGACGTCATTATGGACAAAAATTTATGGAAAATGTAAAGAAAATTCTACATATATTTTCACTTTTCTAGAATTATGAAGTAAACTTAACAAGATGATTTGTTTCATTTTGTTGAATTATAAATGTTGATCAGTCGACATTAAGATGAAATATCTTTAAATGTCGACGTGACATTGACATCAAATCGACTTGACAAGATGAATTACATATTGTACTGTATTTCATTATACCGTCGAGTAGAATGGCGTCTTTAATAACGCTTCCGTACATGACGTCATCTTTGAAAACTCGGTTTTAATTAGATGATCGTGCGCAATACCATGAAACTCGAGTGAGTTTGTTCTATCTGTCTATAGAGGCAAAAGTCGAGGCCGTACCGCCTAGCAAGAAGCAACACTCTCCTCCCATAAATGTAGATAGCTATATTGCTGATTTACTATTATTTTTTTCTTCAGTCGGCATTGCTTAATGTCTCGCGAGTAGGAAGGAAAACAGAAACGTTGGCAGCAATGAATGCTACGGAAGACACACTTCCTGCAGGGCATCAAGTATTGCGAATTAACCCTCTAAATGTGGTGATTATGACGAGTCTTGCCATTCCTTCATCGGTGGGCATTGTGATCGGTAACGCGGTTGTCTTAAGATCAATCTACCGCAATCCATCCCTCCACACACCAACGTACCTCATTCTTGCCAGTCTTGCGGTGGCGGATTTATTGACCGGCTTGATGGCGATTCCGCTGCAGATTTATTTCAACTTTCTCGCGACTGATCTGCCGTGTAAAGTGCTAACCGTAGCTCTCATCTCTATATGGCTCAACATTTTGTCTACTGCGTCCTTTCTCCACATTGTTGCGGTGACTGTCGATCGAGTAGTAGCGATTTCAAGGCCACTGCGCTACCTGGCTTTGGTCACAACGAACCGAACCCTTGGGATGATAGCCTCCATGTGGATTGTCACAACCATCTTCTTTATCCTTCGCGCCTATGTCATGGTGACTCAGAATGAACTCTTGTTTTCAGTCAGGTGTGTTGGCGGAAGCTATTCGAACCCACAGTCAGCGATGGTCAACTGGACGATCCTAGGATTATTCGGCGCCCTTTGCGTAGCGTTGGTCATCTTGAATGTCCGCATCCTTCAGATCTCAGTTCGTCAATCGCGAGTCATCGCTGACCGGAGGTTGGCATTCGACGACGATTCCGTCACTCGAGAAACACACGATGACCGACTGAAAGCCGTGAAGACGATCTCGCTGATTGTCGGAATATTCCTCGTCTGTTGGCTTCCCGCCCTTGTCTATGTACTGGTGCAGTTGACTACCAAAATAACCCCTACAATGCACCTTGTTATCACAGAAACTATGTTAGTCATGTACATCGTGAGTTCGGCGATAAATCCTTGTGTATACTGTTACAGAGACCGCCGCTTTCGCTCAACATTTTCTAGGTTCAGTATTCCGTTGGCCAGTATTATTCTTCAAACTATATTATAGATAAAATAGAAAGAGTGAAAAAGATTATCAACTTACTCTTTCCTGAATGTGCAAATCGGTTATTTCCTGATTGTAGTCTATACTTTTCTTTCATTAAATTCATCGCAGGTTGTTGTTGGGTTTTTTTTTAGCTCAAGATTTCTTTCCTTCTTTTTGAAGTACACATTCAGCCGACTTGTTATTGACGAATACTGCGAGTGATGTTATTCTCTCTACCTTCTGAAAGAGATGGGACCAAAGTACTCTGACCAAACCTTCACAAGTTTTCAACTTTTGAAAGCGATTGACAAATTTTTCTTAAGCTTCAAAAAAAAATGTTCTATGTGTAGTAATATGCGGAAATTTGGTCAATGTTTAATAATAGTCCAGAAATAACGATTTGTGTGATATAAAATGTGTGACATAAAATAATGCGTGGACGTAGATTAGGTGAGGCCACGATGCCTCTTAAGATTGCAACACGTACAACACGTCTTTCGAAGAGTCCTGGAGGAAAACATTCTAATCATTGTAATTTGATTTTGACCTTTATTCAAGGGATGTCTTACAGGCACATCTATGAACACATTATACTATACAAGCGCGAAGTTGAGGTTTTTTCTGAAATTTTCGTTAACCCGTCGCAGTAAGTAATGCTAATGCAATGAAGAAAAGGCGACAATCGGCAAGATCATGTAAGCCATGATGGGGGGGGGGGGGGGGCTGGAGGAGTGATTACTCAATCTTTTATGAAGAAAAAAAAAAGTGACAAAAAGTTCCTTTTAGCTTTTTGGACTGCGAGGCTTTGACCCTGTCATGGGAGCTTTTGGTTTGGTCAGACCGGATCGTTCTTTTACCGTTGCCCACCTATTCTGTGGAATAGGTTGCCAGACAGATACTGCTGAAACGGTCAATAAGCAATTTGTAATATTGTTGAAAACTTACTTCATTTCTGATGTGTATGTAAAAGACGGAAGTTATGCAAAGCGCATTGAGACACTTTTAGATTATTATGCCCTTTGTAAATGATTATTACTATTATCATTATTATCACCATCATCAATATTATTAGCAATGATTATTATCACAACAAAATCAGGACATGTCATCTATGATGCTTTTAGCTGCAGCCCCCGGCCCTTCCTCGACCTCGCACTCATACACAGATGTCGACTCAAACATAAGCGCGTGCATACACACACACACACACACACACACACACACACACACAACTTTTCACACACAAATGACGCACAATGGCATTAGGAATGCCGGCCCAATGCAATTCTAATCATTTCTGAACGTCAATCATTGCATTGACAATGGCGATGAGAACATGTCACTACATTTAAGCACACCTAGCAGTCCACGAAGCAATTTCACTGGTAGCAAGGACGCTAGCTACGGACAATGCAAACATTGCGGAAGTGGAGGAGCAAACATGGATCCTCGACACAGAAAATGGGGTGTAAAATCTTGCCTGTCATGCGTTGATCTGATGCTCGACCGAATGCATGTTGTCAACGAATGGTGTCGCGTAGCTAAGCAATGAATTGCTCCGAAATGCAGGAGTGGCGAAATCAGAGCTAGATTTTGCTAGGTTGTCAACACGACCCCCACTCGGCTGCGAGAGATATCGAGCGCAGTCAGCAAGCTGGAAACACAACGGTCGAACCGCAGTCACAGCCAGTTTGGTATTCTTGATATTCAAAAAAAGAAAATGTCTCCACTTCCCAACACAACTGACATATCCAATACAAGCATCCAAGCTGTGCAAATCAGTTTACTCAACATAACTTTACTCCTGCTGTTTTCCCTACCGGCACTTGTGTTTATCGTTGTGGGGAACGGTATGACGGTGCTTATGGTGGGGAAGAACTCCGAGCTGCGCTCACCTACCTATCTGTTTCTAGCCAGTCTTGCTTTCGCTGATTTCTTGACAGGACTCGTCGGCCTCCCTCCGGTGATTTATTTCAACTTTCTGACCAAAGTCTTGTCGTGTTCCGCTTTTACAGTGTCCATTATTTCAATATGGTTGAACATACTCTCTTCAGTAACCCTCCTACACGTGGTCGCTGTGACAATCGATCGATATATTGCAGTTACAAGACCACTACGATACCCGGATATAATTACGAATAGGCGAGTCTTCGGCGCCATAATGTTCATGTGGTTTCTCTCGGTTTGTGTGTTCACCATTCGCGCAATTTTCATCGTAGCAAGAAACGAGTTGCTCTTTGCCGTACGATGTTTCGCATCGAGCTACGGTGGTGTTGAAACCATCTCATTGGAATGGACGATCGTCTCACTTTCCGTATGTCTTTGCTTGGCGATTATAGCCACCAACGCGCAAATACTGCGGATATCGATCCATCAGTCTCGCGCGATCGCTAATCAGAGGCTCGCCATCGATCGAGCTAAAAGTGGGGATAAGGGCTTGAGAGCAGTGAAAACGATCTCCATCGTTGTTTTCACATTCATCTTGACTTGGGTACCCTCGATTATTTACGTCCTGCTTCGACTGACGACGAACTTCACAACAAGTATGCACGTTTGGACGACCGAAGCCATGTTCGTTGCCTACATCATCAGTTCGGCGGCAAACCCTGTTATTTATTGCTTGAGAGACCGGTTTATACGCGAAGGTTGTTGTAAAATTCTGCGGAGTGTTCTGAGTTACTTCAGACCTCACGAAGGGAACCTAGGCACCTAAGCGCACTTTTTATGTTGTGCCACTTCTTGTATAGTCGGGGCTGCGCAGATACTCGAATAACTATATCAACGGACACAGGAGCATAATGCTTTATGGTGATATGTTTTGGAATTTCTGACTCTCTGTACACTTTGCGTTCTCATATTTAATTTCTACCATAACGATGATTTCATAAGACTCATGAGCTGCGTGACTCGTGGGCAGTATGACTCGTGGGCTGTATGACTCGTAGGCAGTATGACTCGTAGGAAGTATGACTCGTGGGCTGTATGACTCGTGTGTGTCGAGCTCGTGACGCGCACCCGTCAGATTGCCTGAAACACTGAACGTAGGTGATACTTCATTTCGTATGTTGAAACTTTTAAAATACTTCGTGTATATATTCAGCCAAACATGAAATGGGACACACATATTGCATGTATTTTTAAAAGACGTGACAGTTTTATTTTTCTTTAGAGTGGTCAAGACAATATAACATGCCGATATCAGATCTCATACAAGGCTATGCTGGGTATATTAGCCCAATTTAGGAATATTGTGTGCCAGGACTTACTTTCAAACAGGTAGAATGTTTAGCGAGAATATACAAAAAAAAAAATGTGTCAAATCATTATAGGCATAGATTATGTAGATTGTGTGAAAAAGCTCGTGCAATATATGTATTAGAATGGGTAAGAACTGAACGAATTAAAAAAAAAAAAAAAAAAAAAAAAAAAACCTGTGCATCAATCTTTTTTTTTTTTTTTCAAATAACTCACAATGTAAAACGGTTGGTTTCGGAAAAAGTGCGTTACCACATTATTTTCAAAAGATCTACTCATGCAATTCCTAGTAAGTTTTATAACATTTCTTATCAAATTCATACAGAATTGCATTATTATCGTGTAAGTCTCCTCTTTGATTCAATTTTCAATCCGAGTTTGATATTCTCAATTATATTCTCATTGTGTATTCCCTTGTTTCGTTATGTATTTTCATTTTATTTCATTTTCATCTGTTATTTTTATATCGATGGTCAATCTTTATGTAGTTTAGATTGCACGCGCAATGATTTCAGTCCATGGACTGCAAAGCTAATCATGTATTGTTTTTTATATGAAATAAAGCATTACTTGTATTGAGTTTAACTTGAATCTTTTGTCAAAACCTAATTTCCGCTCATTGTTCTGATGCAGAAATAAGAGCCCCTTTGCGACAGGGACATAGTGTCAAAATGTTTAGTGTCGGATGATACTAACTGTTTAGCGGTTTGTTATGAAATAATTTCAAGTGTAATTGACATAATATTCTTTATCTTATCATCGTCTTGTGATAAATCCGTTCGTACACTGAGAGCGAAAGGGCAAAATGAAAACTGAAAAGGTTGTCGTGAAGAAAAAAAAAAATAGCTTTCTTGTTGCTCCTTAAACAGATCAACACGGCTCATATCGTGGCAAACAGAATCACCGTCCATGAAAGTTATTTCATCTAAAAACCCGATTTTACTTTTCACTGACAGGTAATATACTATAATGACCGGTTCTAACACAGTAACACCGCTTGTTGGCACTCAGTTACATTGCCTGGTTATTACAAATGCATTGCGATAGTTTGTGTGTGTGGTTCAGTTGGAGCTGGTGCTGAATATGGCCCTGAGAATCTTGCGAAAATGGCTACCACGGATTTAAAATGGCACCATTTCATAAAACAAGTAATGCACATCAGTTGGTCGCGCGGCAGTAAAATCATCAACTCTTGTAACTTTTGAACGTTCATCAAAAAACAAACTAACTAACTAACTAACTAACTACCTTTCGCCTCGTTGTGTTTCGAATTGTTCCAAAGTTTCCGTAGGGTGCTAAAATTTTACTAACGGTCTGTGTATTGTGCATTATTTGTATAATATTATTATCTCTTCATGCAATATCATGGGTGAACGTAAAGTGAGGAGCGACTGTAGATAAAAGCGAACACGGCGTGTATATTGGTAAGAAAATCTGTTTTTGCAAGATGAATAAATACGGCAAGCAGTTCGTAAATGTGTAACGCTTTTCTAATTTCGTCCGTCTGTGTGGACTTAACGGTGAAAATATCTCCTCCGATAGCACGTCTAAATGCGAAATTTGATTGCATTCCTTTTTTGTGCATACAATAATGGCAGGGCCTTCCGTCAACATTGATAACACCATATGGGCTTCCCTAACTTAAGAAAATATCCAATATCACTAGTATTATTATCATTATTGTTATTGTCATTATTATTATTATTATTATTATTATTATTATTATTATTATTATTATTATTGTTATCATCATCATCATCAAAATCATGATTATTGTTATTGATATGATCAGTATACTGGATATACTGATTATTATCATATTGAATCACAGCAATCATTTCTGAAAAATAAATCAATGGCAAAAAATTCTGTGACAATAACATAGCAATGTCCAAGTGGTTTATACATTTCATTTCATTTATTTTTCCATATCCAAATGAAACAAAAACTTTTTAAAGGTAACAATAACGATTTATACAACAAGTAAAATGGCATGTTTGGATATTACAATAAAGTATACGTACTTTGAATGAATAACAAACTATAGTATAATGTATGAATAAATGTATAAGTATACACACTTACACATACATGCACATTACAAATACACATGATATACAAATGGTTTGATCTTCGTGAAATCACTGCGAGTTGGTTCATTACCACACAAATATCGTAACATCGTGTTGATAGTGACAGTCTTATTATGTATTAACCACTATATGACATGAATAGACGGGATGAACAATGTTTTGCTGCATCAACTGATTCCATTAGTGAGCAACAATGAACAAATTTAGCTCCACCTACTCCAGATTATGCGACCAATAATATATCTCTACACTCGTTACGTCATTTGCGCATGCGTTCTAGACTTTTCTCGCTCAACATCTTTGAGTGTCTTCCTCTCAACTTTAGTGTGCGTGCCAACCATCGCTGTAGCTTCATTAATCTGGATATTTCCAATTGGAAATAATGACTGAGAAAACGTGGTGAAACGTGGTAAAGAGCAGTTATCTTGCATAAAACGTCGTTCACGTTCAGTGTAAGTATATCATTTTTGTCATCCATCCATGTTCATAAATTACGATAATGAAATTTTGATGACTTTTACTTTTCTGTGCTGTTGCACGATAAAACAAGACAATGATTTGGAAATCTGGTAATCTATCCACAGCTTTCCATATCTTCATATTTAAACATAATACATGTAGGCCTATATGGCCAGTACGACGTGCAGGCAATTTCAAATTGCTACTTTGTTTTGTAATATAACTAGAAGTGTATTTTGTTGTAATCATATGAACTTGTTTGAAGAGAGTTTTGCGTTTGCTGAATACTGTTATCTTTAATGAAATACGGTTGAGACAAGAATGTAGGTTTACTTAAATTTCTTGAAGATGCTGTCTCTCGCGAGATTAATCACCAACAATTATGTCGTTGCTCATTTCAATGTTATACCATCCATTGTCATGATTAGGTCTTGTAACAAGCATTTCTTTCTTTTTTGATCAACAGCGTTTGTTACACTGGAACTTTATGAACATTTCTTCTTCTTTTGCAAGGCCTCGTGAAGCCACGATATACTATTCATTTGATTCTACATAATGCACGCTTCTTATCTACACGGTATTTTTTTTTTTCATAGAGGAAGAGTAAAACTCCCTATTCTTTGTACATTTTATCTTAGTTTGTTTCATGTTTATTTAAACTCGGTTCAATTTCATATCAATTTTCTGAACAAAGGTAATTTTACATAAAGGTTATTATTTGCTATTTTCTGTTCACTACAATAATTCTGTTTGAGTCTTTTTTGTATCTAGGAAAGGGTACATGACGAGGAATATATATGTTAAATGCAATTCTATGAACATGATAAACTGCAAAGCAAAAAAAAAAAATTGAAAGTCAAATATAAGTCTTCCTTGAACCAAACAACAAGTCTAATGCGCTCGCTGCCGTGGCAACGGAGAACTGATCCTCCTACGACAGAGAAGTTGTAGGGTTTCACTGCAATTAGCTACAGAGCGTTCACTGGAATAAACAGTCAACGTGACAGTGATGAAGGTATAATCAGGCACCAAGCTTACATGCAGCCTTCATGTGTCTGCGGGGAAGCCAAACATCCAGCTAGTTCGACAAACCTACAGAATTCTGTCAAACGGCTAGTGCAGATGTTGGAATATTCATAAAGCTGTTGCTTAGTATTTACATGTCTATTGTTTATCTCCTCTCGATATGTGTTGGGCGTTTTATCACCCCAATTTCCGGGTATATAAACACACGTATGGGACAAAATGAATTGTGATATACTCTCTATAATATACGTTATCAGCTTGAAGGGTGCCGTGGATAGGTCCAACACTAAAACAGAACGTCCATCAGAGACTTCCTTTTCATCATCTTCTTCTTCTTCTTCTTTTTCTTCGTTATTCCTTTTGCAGCTCTTGTCATTTTATGCTAGTACGTGGAGAGTGGAAGTGAATGTGAAATAAACTAAATTCAATTGGACGTTAGTGTCTACAAGCAATAATCGTATTATTACCTTCTCTTAGTTTTCGTTTCCAGCCAGCCAGATCAAGGCACCATGGACAATATGATAGCAGGAGAGGGCCGCCGAACCGGCGGGGAGCGGGTGGCCAGCATCGCCTCAAGTCTTGGTTCCATGAGCCAGGTAAAGCATCCTTCTTCATCCCTCCCCCCCCCCCCCCCCACATGCAACCCCTCTCCTCGAAACGAGGATTGAAATACTAATAACGATGGATCTGATGTTAATATTATAAGAAAGAGAAAGACGCAGTGAAGAAGAAAATGAAAGTAGAGGGGCGTAGACAATTGTTATAATCGGATCAATAAAAGCAATGATAATGGTGATGACAATAGGTGCCTAAAAATGAAAATAATATAGAGAACATGATATACTAAATACGGCAAAAGTCGCAACAACAGCGATTATACAAATATGGTGATTATTATTACAATACACTAATATTTCTGATGATTAGTCATAAATAATGAATAAAAATGATCACTCCTATCATCCCCACTGCCACGTCAAAGAATAAACTCAAGTACAACCACTGTCTTTTATATCAGCTAAATACCACGTGAATACTTTCACCCAGTAAATCATTATTACAGATGATTAGAATTTATATTGATATCATTCTCACTGTTATGATTTTCATTAAAAAAAAAAGAATCACATCATTCTTAATGTGTTTCATAAACGCGTGACGTGTAATTGCGCAGGTGGAAACGTCTGTGCGTGAGGCCATCCAAGACTCGAACAAGATGCTCTGTTCGGCCACGCCCCTCACGCCCAACGGCAAGCGACGTCAGATGATCAAGATGCTCACGCTGACCCTGATGCCGATCATCGTCCTCACCGCCCTCGCCATCTCCGACCTCATCGCCACGCTGAAGAAGAGCGTTGATGCCAGCGAGATTCGAAGAAACGTCCGATTCAGTCGCCAGGTTTGCGAAATTGTCGATAAACTGTTATCAGTATCCCATTAACTGTTATTGATATGGGAATGGTCATTATGTATTAGAAGCACAGGATGACATGTCACTCGACTTATTGGACGTAGTGATGTTCAACAAGTGCTCCCAAACATACCATTTAACGCCAATCATAAACGCACCAAACGTTGCCAAATAGTACATTCACTTCTTTCCTTGGTATCCTTCGAGTGCATCCCAGCCACGCAGCGACGAGCGCACACGCTGAAAATGTACTAGTCATCATACTTGAGGGTATATGATCCCAATTGAGTATCTGAATATAATTTTGTGTGATGGACTTGGGTCGTTCTTTGAATCATATGGACTTGGGTCGTTCTTTGATTCATATACATGGTATTCTGCTATAGAGATGAGAGAAGGACGAGAGAGGGCGCTATAATATAAATGTAAGAATGACCCAAGTCCTTCATTCTTACATTCATATAAGATTTAACTCATTTATTTCAGGCACTTCCGGGGGTAATTAGGATTTATCATTTAGACACAAAATGAGTCCATGCATAAGCTACAATTTCCCATGTCAAACTGAATTTGGCCAAAAATTGGACTTGGGTCGTTCTTATATTCAGGTCTTCAATTGTATTTTGGGCTGATGATCCTGGGAGGGTTAATGATAACCCTATTCCCTCGGGAACTCATTTATGTACCCGAGTAGAGAGGAGGTGCCGTGGCAAAGCTCGAACCCTGTACCTCCTGGTTGAAAACGCAGCGAAACAACAGTCGCTCCATCATTTTAAATGTACGTTCCATCTACTTCTCCGTCTCTTCCTATTTTATGTATACAGGTTGGAACGCTGGTCCACAGTCTTCAGATGGAAAGGGACATGACTGCTTTGTACATCAGCTCTCTGATGCAGCAGAGCGCGGCGACTGGTCCAGAACGGAAGATTTTTCTCATCAATACATACCCGCTGACGGACGAGGTAACTGGTGTACCCAAATTGAATGTCCCGCTTTGAATTTTCTTTAGCATTTCTCCTTTATTTTCTTAATCTTTCCGTACGTCTTTTACCCCTCCTGCTCTTCCTTCTTCATTCCTTTCCAATTTGCTCCTTATCTTCCTATTCCCCTAGTAAAGGTTTCTTAATATAATCCTTGAAATCAACCTATTTTTATTCAAACACAAAAATGTACCAACCACGTCTCTCATGGACGACGAAATGAAATAATTATACTTGTAGATTGTTCTGGCTTCCCCGACATTTTCACCTAATCGTGTTTTACAGTAGTGTTACCAAAGTTCCATTTTATCTGTCAGAATTTTCCCCCTTTCGGATACCTGTGACCTGAGAAGAGCCAAACATTTTAAGGCCATCTTTTTGGTCAAGCATGTACTATCATTACAGTAATTGTGCAACAGGTTTTGGAAAGTCTGAACGACTGGCCCGTGAAGGGGACCATGGCCTACCAACAGTTCCAGAACAAGGAGGCCCTGATGGCATACCTCTTCGAGTACCGCCTCACCCTCGACATCCACAACACCACCATCTACGAGGTCATCCACTTCTACACGGACGCCATCCAGCTCTTCATCGACTGGCTCTACGAGAGCGTGGGCAAGTCCGGCGGCCTGGGACTGTGGGAGACGCTGGTAGCCTACCAGCTGCTCATCGTCGGCATGGAGCAGACTGGTATTGAGCGGACGTTAGGGGCGGTGTTTTACACCCAGGGCGGTTTCTTTCGGCTTACGGACTACCGCTGGTACATGGAAAAGATGCAGGTTTGACAATGTCTCAACCCTTTGCGCTGTGGCTTATTCAGTTATTCATAGATTTCATTACTCGAGTAATTTCAGTACTGCTTGATGTCCAAACCCTCGTGCCTATAATCATTTTGTCAAAAGAGCAAGAATCTGTTCAACTTTTCTAACAAATTATTGCATGAAAAAGAAATGAACTGACACTGAAGCTTCTTGTCCAAGATATTTCCGATGCATTTCCCTGAGTTTTCTCTGCGAAGCATTATCAATTGACTGCTTTAAGATAAAGAAAATATCAATTGTAGAAAAATCTTTATTTCTTTTCTCTGCATATTTGACTCTAGGTGGGTCAAAGTAACATCTGGGCCTCGCAGAAGTACTCCAAGTTGGTGCGCATGATCCTGGACGACTCGATCGCCAACTCGCTCCACGACGACCACTTCCAGAACACGATCACGGAGATGCGCTCCATCATCTCGTACAACAACGCCACCCGCGAGCCGTCGTGGCAGGAGGGCCAGTGGTGGTTCGACAACATGACCATCTACATCGACATCCTCCGCGACATCCAGCGACAGATGGCAGAGGTCCGTTTCTCGTAGAAGCATGTCTAGATTTTTGTCGCAGTAAAAAAAAAAAATCACATTTCTGAACCACTTCTACGTTTTACATTGTCCGTGATGCTAGCAATTGCAGTCATGACAACATAACTATGCACAATTTTCTTAATTCTTGATTTGAATGTATTCATGAGTATAATGACTAAAGCCTTTGTATCATATTACTTACCGAGGATGTGTTCCAAAAATGTAATAAACCATGGTACCGCAGTGTCTTCTTGACGTCATGTGGCTTTATTTCACGGTATACGTTTAAAACAGGGATTAAAAAAAAAAACACACACACACAGCATGACTCTTTTGAATTGGACTAACCATTTTTTTAACTGTATCACTGAGCGCTGCTGTGTTTCTCATCTGTTGCATGGATAGCACGGGTAAGATTAAACAAGAGACTGCAGGATGAACATCCAGTCTATTCTTCGAATCTCCCTCCACAGGTTATCTTGACGGATCTCAACGCTGCCGTGAGGACCAACAACGCCGACCTTGCGGTCAGCATCAGCATCATGGTCCTGGTCGTTCTCTTCAGCGTCATCATCATCAAGGCAGTGGAGTCCCTTACTTACAACATGCAGAACTACGTGCTCACTCTGGCCGATCAGACGAAGGCGCTGCACAAGGAGCGCAAGCGCACGGACACTCTCCTCTACCAGATGCTGCCTGTGTCGGTGGCCGAGAATCTCAAGCGGAACCAGATCGTGCACGCCGAAAACTTTTCGTCGGCCACGATCCTGTTCTCGGATATCGTCGGATTCACTCGGATCTGTTCGGAGAGTTCTCCTTTGCAAGTAAGTGTATCGATTCGTGACAGCTGTAACCATTGGATAATAGTATTGGTATTAAGTGTAATTAGACTTTTGGAATCAAGCAAGACCTACTTTTTTCATACATAAGTACTGATGAACATGGATTAAAACAAAATAACTTCATATGCCTCTCTAACAATAAAGTCCTGAAGGAATTTTTCTGTAGAAATCATTATCTGTTCATCACTAATGAATAATTACCATTTCATTTCACTGCGCAGTATAAATTAACTTATAATTATTATACAAGATGGCACAGTTCAAATTAATTAATGTGCAAATTTGAAAGAGGAATAAGACTTTAATCTTCTAGAGCATGTTGCCAATTCTAAAATCAGTCATTAACTTAAAAACGCGGAAAATTCTTTAACCAAGTCAAGATTTATGCCTCAATAACAAATTTCTCCGATGACTTGTCGGTAATCCTTGCGCGTGGCATCACAATGCCGGTGTTGTCTGTATAAGCGTCTTAATCTTTTTTTAGCTGTGAGAGCGTTAAGTCATTACTTTGGAACCCGCTTTGGCAAAATGAAATAAAAATGTGTTTCAATGTTCACTGATAATTTTCTTTGCTCCCTATTTCGTCCCATGCTAGGTGGTAGAGATGCTAAACAACGTGTACACAAACTTTGACAGCAGAATCGACACGTACAATGTGTACAAAGTTGAGACCATCGGTGATGCCTACATGGTTGTTTCTGGTAAGAACAACTCCATCTCCTCAAAGACTTTAACGAAAACCTTTCGAAGCTACTTTATTACCATGGAAGCGGAAGGGGGGGGTTCCAACAGAATAGATATCATTCAATCCTCACTCTTGATGCAGATGGTTCCCGACCTATTCACTGAAAGCGTTGGTAGCGAAAGTCTTGGATAAATGAAGCAGATTTGACTGTCATTTATAGTTTCCTAGTGATTTCATTGCTAGATTCAGAATCACGTCATGATTCTTGTTCAAAATTGCAAGTTCAATTCCTAATCAATTTTTCAAATCAGTCAATTCTTCTTTCAGTTTTGAATTCTATAGCTAATTTCAGTTTGTTTAAATATGCATACCAAGGCTCTAGCAACTAAAATGACTTTGTGATTTTATTTTGACTGATATTTTGATCATTTTGTTGTTCCTTCCGCGGACATTTTCAAATTTTCTCTCTTTTTTTTTCAAATTCCTGTTTCAAATTTTTACTGTCCAATTTCCATCACAAGGGGTACCCCAGCGAAACGGCAACAAACACGCCAGCGAGATCGCCCTGATGGCCCTCGACCTGCTGAACTGCATTAAAGGTCTTGTGATTCCTCATCGACCTAGGACAAAGATGACCCTTCGTATCGGCATCCACACAGGTATCACTGACCGCTTCAACTAGGACCCCGATTGACCAATCGTCAAAACTCTAAGATCAAATTCGGTATATGGGAATGTGGCGTGAGAAACGTCATGAACCTGCTATGAAGTGATGATGACAAATGTGACATCAGTGATTACTATCAATGATGATGATAATGCATATTAATAACACTGATGATGTGATAGTACACTGTATCAATAATGATAATGATTTTCATTATAGCAGAAATTTTACGATGATGATCCCCTCTAAACATAACTTTGTATTTTCCGGTATGTATACATAATTAATCTTTATTAGTTTGTTGACTTTCGTTAATTTTTCGTACTTTGTAATGTATATATGCTTATGATTGAATTCCTGATTTACTTTGTGTTATGTTTTGTTGGAAGAAAAATTGAGAATGAAATAAATGAAATGAATTGAATTGAAACTGAACCAGTGGCGTATCTAGAGAAAACGGCGCCCGGGGCAAGCGCGAAAATTGCGCCCCTAATTTCTGAAAAAGTGTTCCACCCCAACCCCATCCCGGTAGGGACTTTAAACAAAGTCCACATAATATGCTTTTTCAAGCACTTAAAAGGGATCTTTTGAGATTGATTTAAATGTAATGAGTGTTGATAAATTTTGGCGAGCGAGCGCAGCGAGCGAGCCGAAAATTTTTGTATTACGTTCAGCTTACAAAACATGGAATTCTTGTCATTTTTTGCTTATCAAATCTTACAATTCTAATAAAGATATAGTGACGGCCTTATAGATAACGATTTATACCAACAAACTGAGGACTTAGAAAAAATACTCTAAATTAGTACGCGCGAGTGAGCCGAAATTTGTATATTTCCGCGGCATCATCACGATTTGTGCTTATCTCTCTCTTTTTTTTTTCTTTTTTTTTGAGAAATTTTGACGAGCGAGCGCAGCGAGCGAGCCGAAAATTTTGTATTTCAGCTAACAAAACATGGAATTCTTGTCATTTTTTGCTTAATAAATCTTACAATTCTAATAAAGATGTAGTGACGACGATAACGATTTATACCAACAAAATGAGGACTTTAAAAAATACTCTAAATTAGTAGGCGAGAGTAAGCTGAAATTTGTATATTTCCGCGTCATCATCAAGTTTTGTTCTTATCCATTTTGGGGGGGGGATAAATTTTGGCGAGCGAGCGCAGCGAGCGAGCCGAAAAATTTTGTATTTCAGCTTACATAACATGGAATTCTTGTCATTTTTTGCTTATTAAATCTTACAACTCTAATCAAGATATGGTGACGACATTATATAGATAACGATTTATACCAACAAACTGAGGACTTGAAAAAATACTCTAAATTAGTACGAGCGAGTGAGCCAAAATTTGTGTATATTTCCGCGTCAACATTACGTTTTGTTCTTATCTTGCTTGATTTAGGGTCTTTTTGCGCCCCCCCCCCCCCCGTTTGTTCGAAACGGTTGGCGCCTTCTTTTGATCCAATGGGCGATCGCTTCAGAACAAAAGAAATTGCAGCCGCTGCTCTGTGAAACATTTTGCCTGCTAAATATAAAATGACATGTGTGAACACAAGAGACATTGGCATTTTCTCCGCGTCACAATCACGTTTTGTTCTTACCTTCTTTTTTATATAAATTTTGGCGAGCGAGCGCAGCGAGGGAGCCGAAAATTTTTGTAGTTCAGCTTACAGAACATGGAATTCTTGTGTGAACACAGATAATAAACATTGTCATTTTGTCCGCGTCATCATCGTGTTTTGTTTTTATCTTGTTTGATTTGGTTTTCTGTCCCCCCCCCCCCTACCATTCTCCCTCCCCCCCCCCCCCCTCTCTTCCGGGCGAGTTTTTTTCTTGTTCTTGTTCTTGTTCTTTTCTTTCCTTCTTTCTTTTTTTCTTCTTCTTCGTTTTTTTTTCCGTTTTTCTTCTTCGTTTTTTTTTTTCGTTTTTTTGCGCCCCCGAGGAGCGGCGCCCGGGGCACGTGCCCCCCCTTGCCCCCCCCCCCTAGATACGCCACTGAACTGAACTATGTCGGGAAGCTTTCTCCTAAGTGATCAACGATTTTGCTCATCTTATTGAAAGTTTGTCTAAAATGTATGGCTGCAAGCGGTCCAAGGGACTTGTTCGGGCAACAAAATTCTAATTTAAACCTGACGTGAACATTTGGTGATCTTCGGTCACATATCTTGGAGGTCTCGGGCAAATCGAAAGCTTTTTTAGAGCATGTGTACACTTTGTGAAAATCTCTAAAATGTCAAACACAATGTCAGAATCTTTCCTACAGCCCGTGCATTATTCGTTGATATTGGTTGCTCCCCCCTCATCTCTTCCGCTCTGACTCACTAGGCGCTGTGGTGGCTGGAATTGTCGGCTCGAAAATGCCACGCTATTGCCTCTTTGGTGAAACAGTGAACATTGCTTCCAAGATGGAGTCCAACGGACTACGTGAGTATAATAGATTAACCTGTAACCCTATACATTCCTCTCCTTGCTTCATACGAGATACTGATCATCGTCCTAAGATTTGAAATCCCATTAGGGGAAGCCATGTTATTTCCTGTGAACCCTGACGAAGGAACATATCATCCCACAAAAATAGTATTCAAACACATGTAAGTTTTGTTTATTTCTTACAGTGTAAGTCTTAATCTGTTATATTAACGCTTACGTTTGCGTTCAGTTTTTTTTTTCGCAATAGTAATTTTTGCATTATCACAAACAGCGTAGCTAAATTTCATTGCTCATTTCTTGAGTCATGTTTGCGCATGCGTTGAAATCATCGATTCTTCATTTATGCAAATTCGAAGGAATACCAAAAAAAAAGTAGTTAATCAGTTATCATCTTTCTAAAGTTTCGTATTAAATAAAGTATGAGTACACTCACAAACGTTGTGCTATAGGAGAACATAACCAATGTGATGCTACTACGTGATCGTGTATTTGTCAAATCGCTGACTGGTTTGTAGTGTGATACAATTATACTTCCTTACGATTTTGCTTCAATCCCATTTTACAGCGAACCGAATCCAGATTAGTGATAACTGTCACCGTGTTCTAAATATTACCGGAGGATATACCATGGTTCGACGGGAGGAAGTTCTGCTTACGGTAAGATTCCTCGAAGTCATACACCCACTTTCAGACCGGGCCATTTCTACGATTTTACCTTTTTGCTTCTATGGAAATTCTTTGGTATAGAATCTCTTTCCATTGATCTCCCCATGAAACGCCTTCAAATATTTGAACAAAGCTACGTCTTCATGCATCACCCACTATATACTGTGAAGTAGAGATGTCTTCCAAGAGGAAAATCGAGGTATACAATTCATGCGTCTTTCAGTATTTTTCTTTCTGACCTCACTACAGGCTCTGAGAACCGAAAGCATTACCTTGTCTTGAAAGTGAAAGGATGAGGACAGATGCTTGAAAAATTAAGCGAGTTAATGGAAGAAAGTTAATATCGCTTTACATACATACTTTGACCCTTGCATTATGTAATACTGATCATTATCAGTTGCGATAAAAATATCTCGCCGGAATAATTATATTAATTGAAAAATGTAATGCTGTAGAAATACTTATAACGTTTTTCATAAAACTGATGTTTTGACAAGACTGACCTGAGAGACTACGGGTACAGCCTTACTCTTCTCGTGTCTTTCATTCCAGACCTTCCAAAGTCGGTCTCTCAAATACATCGCGGCGTCTTGTCTTGAGGACGGACTGATTTTGCTACAACACGCATTTCCCATAGGCACTTGCCCGAGTATACCCGGGTTAAGATAAAAACTTAGTTCCGTGTTTTCATGAAGAGTACAACTTAAATTTGAAACTGCTACTATTCCTTCATGCAAATAGCTGAACACGTCAGTTAACCATGTTGCCTTGATCTTGTCATCTTTCTCGATTACTGTCACACACTCCATTCTCCGCTCCTTCTATCACTATTTCTGTACTTTTCTTGTCTTCGACCGGCAGGACAAGGGTCCCATGACTACCTACTGGCTGACGGGCCGCACTACCGAGGAACCGACGAGGGAATCCAACTCGTCCACCCCGCTACAGGACCAGCAGGAGAGCGAGTGCGACCTCACCCTCAACGTGCCGGAGCTCACGCCACCAGCCGAAAATAACGGCAGAATCGTCGAGTTTTAAACTTGTCAAAAGACTGCTCCCCGTACAGACAAATATTATTATCATTATTATTATTATTATTATTATTATTATTATTATTATTATTATTATTATTATTCCTTTTCTTTTTCTTCTTCTTCTTCTTCTTTTTATTTACCTAAGATCACCCTCACGACTATAGCTATTAAGGGGAGGGGTGCATGTTTGATTTCCTACGTGTTCGCCTATTTATCAATATCGACACTATTTGTGACTTCGTTCATTTCGTTCTTCTTTTTTCAATTGTCGTTATATCAATATCACACATTGTTTCCCTTGCACTCACTCTTTATTGCATAATCAAAACCACCAAAAGTTTTTAAAATGGTGTGTGGCATAACATGCATAAAGGTGTTGCATTCTCTAAAAATAAAGTCCTCGCAATCTGACGCGTGAGAATGCAAAATTGACCCGACATTTTGCCGAATATTGTCATTTTGCCGAATATTGTCTTCTATAGGTTAGGTTCACAATAATGTCTGTACATGAACTAGTATCTGCAAAGATAAACATCTCAAAATTCGAAGATGTGCATTGAGTGTTCGGTACTGCTAGAATTCACTGAACCTTGACACCATGTTGGTGTACACTGTAAGAGTGATGTAAGCTGTAAACTTGTACATAATATATCTTTCTTGACCAAATCAGTCAGAGAAATCTTACTTGGATCAGGGAGGTGTTACAGAGATGGAGTGGCAACTCTTCGTAATTCATGCAAACACTTGTTTGGGTTCAAGGCGTTACAATGGGATGTCTAGCATTCCATTACGCTTTGAAGTCATGCTCGGCACCGCTCTAGTTGCAAGGCGAAGTTCGGAGACGAAGAACGCATTTCACCTTTCGTTGAATTACAAGCTTTATTTCACCGCAAAATTTTATATGAAATACTCGAATCGATTTAGAATAGTTTAGGAAAGAATTCACTATTATTAACATGTATTTCTAGTTTCTTCGTAATTCGCAAATCGAAAGGAAATTAAAATTAGGCCCTCTTAAAAACCTAATTTTTTTCTAAAATGCGCACATTTCCGCATGTTAATTTTCTATCTTTTAATAAAGGGATATTTTGATCTTCCAAATAAAGTACTCCGTTAAAGCGTGTTCCAGCGTGTTTTTAAACTATTTGCTGTTAAAATTGTGAGTTTTACACTGCATTTTGATTCGCTGCTCCAATTCAAGGTACACAAATTCATTGTTGCCATCACATTGAAAGAGAGAGCGAATTGCAGTAGGAGCAGATGTGAGAGCGCTAGTCCCGATTATTGATGCTCTCTTTTGTCAAAGCACATGGGTAACACCTGTACTTGAACGCATAACTTCTCGGCGGTGCCGCGCATGACTTCAAATGAGAGTTTTAGTTGCCTCGCCTTCTCTAGCACCTCCCTGCTTGGATTGTGTTCATTATTCATTCACTCAAGTTGCGTTGAAAGTGGGTTTATGCACAGTCGACTCTGGTGTTATGTTGTATTTTCTTTGCTCACATAAATCACGTGTTGTGCCTTGTAATTTCGAGTTAAACATAAATTCGTCTTGTTTAAAAGGGAATATATAAATCTACATGCATACATTGTCTGTGATATATATAGCATTTGCACATCGGAGCCAATAATCTTGTTTAATGTACATACATGTACATGTCTTTATTTGTGTGGATACCCTGTACGTTATTTGAGTAAATCTTGATTAAAATGGTACCAGCAGAATAATACCATAAATGTGTTCAAACTGAACAAAAAGAAGAGAGAGCTAGACAAGCAACTCAACAGAAAACGTAAACTTTTTTGTAAATGCTTGTTTACTTGTAGACATGCTGCTTCGACAATTCACTATAACGCCTGTCACACTAAATTGTGCACCCAGACGTTCAGTTTACCAAACTGACACACAATCCGAGAACTCGAAAACGAAATCAGTCAATAATTTGGAAAAAAAAAGTGCTGAAAATCGTTGATTTTTCATACAAGCTTTGTTGGTAACTGGTGACTTATCGAGTAGCGTGTATTATACGATAAAATATAAAATATTCATATATATTTTTGTCGTGTTTTGTGATGATTACTGTTACCTATACTGCACTTCTCGGTGTCATTTCAATGTAAGACAAAAAGTAAATAAATAATCGAATGTCTGTTTATCATAAGTTTCATCAGTTCATTTATTTTGGTTCAGTTCAATCAATAGCTTCGCATAAAATGAAATTCCAACGAAGAATCATTGCAAAATACAAACAATACTATATCGAATACTTACACCTATTGATAGTATATAATTTAGAACATTTTCATACATTTCTTTTCTGGCTCGTCCACACAAAGGACATGTATTTCACAAAAAGAGCGTAAACAAAATAATATACTTTGTGAAATCTGACGCAAAGTAGACTCAAATACTGATTGTTTCATGACACGAAACTGGTTGTGATTTTTTTTTTCACACGTAATCATAAACATCGTTAGAAAAACATTTCATATTCTGTGATATAATTTCGTACAAAAATAAAAACAAAAGCGTTCCACGTGTGAACTACCACAATAAGCAATCTTACTGAAGACGATGTATAAGTTCTTTTCGCACTATCATTTCTCTTTATATCGTATCATTGCTAGTGTGCAAACTCCTATTTTTCACCGCAGACAATAATCACACCGATAAAATCCACGTTTATTATTGTACTGATTTCCATACCATTCTAAATCAAACTGTCGAAATGTGAACGAATTCCAAGCACTACGAATAAATAGTTAGCGTTTATTGTGAGATGCACTGCCTTATAACATGAAAGGAAATACACATAATTTGGCTTTTGTACAGAATAAATTACATACGACTAGCACGAACAACGTAAATGCCTTGTATTGTGCATTCCATGAAACAAGAACCATCAAAGTGTTGTTATCACGAAATTAGATTGCAGAGTGAAATTGCGAATGAGCATGCCCTTCTGCTTTGGATGAGATTTGAGAATTTTTTTTTTTTGAAAAAGCGACAGAGCTAACTCAACATTTGGCTTAAAATTATAGATTGGCAATATAGAATATAAAAAAAAAAAATCTGAAGTAATCAGAGAAAAACGAGCAAACTTAGATATAGCTATCAAGAAGATGTCAGCAAATTTCTTTGACTTTACTTGACAAGGTATCCTAAGATTCTGAAAGGGGCGAAAAGGGGTTGCATTTATACAATGATCAATAACATTGTTTTTGCCTGCACAGTCTGAAAAAAAAAAGTCAAACTCATCATTATTTTCACAGTTTGATTGTCGTCTCACAAGTTCCGGTGCAGAACAAAAAAATAAGGAAATGGAAGAAGAAAATCACCCAGGTCGATTCTTCACGAATTTGTCCAAAAGAGACATGAAAAGAGTCCATGTCTTTAAGGAGAACATGTTAATCATTGGACTGAAAAAGGGAAGAAAATTTCGACATCATAATGTCAGCATTTATTCTTCCCTTTTCATGATTTTCTCGGAGCATTGTGTGTACGCCTTATAGTCAGAAGTTTCTGAATTGGCGTTTTTTACCTTTCTCGATAGCGCCAGTCATCCTACAACATGTCTCATGTTCTGGCTAAAGCATAACAGTATATCAATCATACAATTTGTTGTATTACGTGTTGGGGAAATGCACCCTACAGGCTCTGCGTTTTTAGCATTCCTCCCCATTTCCAGCATTTCCGTATAATTAAAAATATTCTGTAAACTCATCTTTTATTATGTATTGTGATGTAATTCATGTATTCTATTACGTCAAATACTCATATGTTTCTGTTGGAAATGGAAAGAAATAAATGAATGAGTGTATGAATGAATATTGTACAATTCTAGAGTCTGTATTTCAATAACCTTTGACATAGAGGCCCGCTACATGTATTTCATAGAGTTGCATTATATTTGGTTTACATCGAAATTCACATATTATCTTTTCCATTTCTTATGTCTTTATTCCCTGTACAAGTGAAACCTTACCCCGTCAGCCTTACATCAGCATCTCCGATGACATGACCAAAATTCAAATGACATCGCAAACATTAAACAATATGAATATACACGTCTTCTAGCCGTTCTCAAGGTATCGTGATAACAAGAAGTTATGGACGAATGGACGGAGATCTAACCCTCGGGCATCTTCATGCACGTAGAGGCATTTTGAATGGGGACGAATTCGAAATAGCAAAACAAAAAAAAAAAAAATGTTCTCTGTAAATACTGTCAGTGTATGTTTTTTGAATATTTGAGATGAAAATTTGGCATGACGTGACTACATGAAAAGATGAAAAGAAAAAAAAGTTATTGTCAATATCTTGATAAAGTGATGACAATAAATTTCCCTTAAAAAGGAGAAATATTACACTAAAGACGTATAATGATAAAAATACAACTATATCGGTGAATGAAAAGTTCTATCATAGCTTACACCGTCGTGACGAGGTACTTGATGAAGCCTATGAATATTCATGTTTTATAATTCAGATTTCGTTTTATGAATAATTTTCTGATTATTAGACAATGCAGTGTCTTGGTTATCAAACTGTATATATTGTTCTCTTTTTTTGGGGGGGAACATTTCTATGGAATTTCTGTAATGTAGTAGCAACGTTTACGTAACACTCGTAATTAGAGAGTGATTTTATGTCACTTCTCCATTACATAAATTCAGCAAAAAAAAAAAAGGAATGTCTTCATGTTGACTTTTTCTTTCAAATCAAACTGCAAGGCAAATTCCCGAAAAAAGCTAGGAGTAATCACACGTTACGAATATTAGCTGTGTAAATGACTATGTAAGTATTTTGTTGATTTGTTGATTTGTATTGATTTTGAAATGCAGAAATAAAAACTGAACTGAACTGAACTGAACATGGTCTTCAGAAAATATGCCACGTCACTCTTGAACATTATAAACTCCATGAACTTTATAAGGAGATGGTATTACGCACAACCGTTAGTAGTACACCTGTATAAGCCGAGAACTTCATTTGAAATTATTTGAATTTGAATTTTTAAAAAACTTTCACATAGATTACTTCGCCAGTGAACATCCGGATCAATCATTTAACACCTCATGCAGTATATTACTGTAGTAGTTGGTTGTTGTTGTTTTTTTTTTCACTTGTTTGACTTCACGTTGGTTGGGCATAAAGACGCAGACAGCGAGCAAGGAGAGAAAAAAAATGCAGTTGTTGGCAGGATTGGTAAAGAAGCGTGTACATAGTTGAGGACTGTATCAGAATACACTGCAGCTACAAGAGGTAGAAAAGAAGGAGAGCAAAATGTATTATAGATCTCTATTGCCACAATAAGTCCACGGTCCACAGAATGCATGGCAACATTAGGTACAGCCATTTCCATGTAAACACAACTCAGTGTATCTTATCCCCTTCTAAACGTATCGACGACGGCAGAACACACAGTCAATCTCGCAGAAATCATTTCTCCCTAAATGTCGATGCGGCCCGCCCGTCATGTTTATTTCAACTCATGACATCACAGAGCATATTTTGTGGTCCGACTGGTAACGTTATATTCCAGTTCGACGCACTATGATAAACTCACTCGCTTTGATCGGTCAATCGGCCAACCGGTCATTAAAATCTCAGCGTGGATCGATTCATTCGACTCATCCAGTCCAACTTGGAGATCGGACGGTGTATAACGCATTATACCATATAACGCGTACGTTACGTCTTTTTGCGTAATCGGCGATAGTCCATCCATGGATGTCGGGCACGCTCAAAAAGATCCTCTGCTTCTGTTCCTTCGACAGGAGCAAATTGTCCGGAGGATGAAGAAACGATTCGGGATTAAATTCCCTGTTCCTGTCGGAGAACTGGACGAGTTTCGATGACCCCCGTGTGAAGGAAATGAATGTCTTTGTGAGGGAGTCCGTCCTCCTACGATCGTCGACCTTTTCTTTTCTTTCGTGCCGGTGTCGCCGCCGATGTCGTCACTGTAGGTCCTATCGTTTGTTCTGAAAAAAGATATTTATAACGATGTGAGTTATAACAACAATAAATAAAATGATTGTATTGTATAGTTATCATCTTACTGAAAAAAAAAATGTTGAGATGAACATGGTGATTTCATTAATATTTCAATCAAATTCATTTCAATTCAATTTAATTCAAATTTTATTCTAGTTTTCGACAAAAAAAACACATATATATCAATTTTCTTTGATAATAGGGAAAAATATAAGCAGAACATCGTAATATGAAAAGAGTATACAATAATTGTGGAACCTTATGATAATTACACAGTGTCATGAAAATTGAAGCTATCAATGTAAAGTACACAATACATCAAGTGTTGGAAAAAAAAATGAGGGACCCACTAAAAAGACAAAGCTTGTCAAATGTTGGCTCCTCTGCTTTTGTGATAATCGTTCCAACCATTACATTTCTACACATAGTCAGATATTGATTTGTATACCTATCTTTACATCTACTGTTTTATTCATTCCATAGAATTTTACTTCGTATGTGATGGGGAAATAGTACCAACCTTTACATTGCGGGCAACATTCGCCTTTCACTCTAACAAGTTCTTTACAATTAAGCCGAGGACAAGTTCTTCCCTTGCACTTCGCCTGACCATTCTGTGAAGAAAAGATGAGAGAGAGGATCATCAGGTTTCTCCACTGTGCCGGATGAGAAGAACACGTGACTGGGATGTGGACAACAGTCATGTGATCAACATTTCAAGGATGAAAATGGGATGAAGATTCGCCGAGATGATCGTGTACTTTCTTTACTTTGTAGACTCGAATATATCTAATTGTTGATGGGTGTTGTATCGCATTTGTTGGGTTCCCCTTATTTTTCAGTCATAGACGATGCTTACGTCATTGACTGTATACACATTTTGCAAGGTAAACTGTCTTTATCATATTATGTAAACACTGTAAAATAGAAATATTACCCGTACACCAGTTTTTCAAGTGATGATGCAGCAGATAGGACGATGGAAGGATCATTCATGTACAGACAATATTTTCAATTAAAAAGAAAGAAAAATAAAAGCAACTGCACGTCTAAAGTAAAACTGAACTCGGAAAGTTTTGACTTATAAAATATTTACTTTAGGCAGAGATGGAATGTATTCAATTTTAAGACGATATAGATTTGTCGTCGTCAGAAATTTTAGAATATGTGATGATAAATGGTATGGCACACATCCACACAGAGAAAATTATTGTCAACATCATAAATCATGACGCCATAAGAGATACACGGTATAAGATACATTATTTGACTGACCCAAAGGACGCTAATGAAAAGCAGAACGGTGGATACAATGAAACATTTCTTCCCCAGTCATGCAACATGAAGGATTAACCACCTCCTGACATAAGTATAGTTTTCGACAATTTACATTGAGTAACTTGCAGCTTTCAGATTACACGGTACAGAATGGAGTTTGACTTGACATGAATTCGTATCATCGTGACAAGTACTACAAGAACGTGAAGCGGCCGAACAGTATTGTACAAAGTGAATTGTCATTCTTGTAAGCCATGCAAGTACAACATGTCGTGTAATAGTGTGGGACTAGACAGTTGCTTCTCAATGCCTAGAGTACGATATCCCTGAATGGGGCGGCACCCAACCGTCGACACGAAGTGACAAGCGTGGTGCAGACTGAACATGAATCTTGCAGCAAAGTGTGGCTTACCCGACATCTACAACGAACGCAGCTCATTGTACCAAAGGGCGACACTAGAGGGTGCCATTCAGCGCCGTTTCTATAAAATTCGCCAAGGAACGAACATCCTGGTGGAGGTTGGGAGAAACGAGAACATGCAATGTGTATAAAAGCACAAAGGGGCTGGGATGTGGAAGGAGGGGTAACTATGGCAATGGAGGAAAGAAAGGGATTGGCTAAAATCCAAACCATAACAGTGCCCCTACTGACACTGCTGGTGAAGCTTGGTTAAGATATGTTTGCGTGTTCGTTAGAGCAGAACCTTACGATAGGAAACTTTCATTAATTTTTTGTTTGTTTGTTTGTTTGTTTGTTTGTTTTGGTCCTCTTTGCATCACTGCAGATGTGGAAAAAAAGGATCAAGGTATTGTCTACCCTCAAATGTATTAGATGACAGACGAACAAAAAAGTAATAAAAGCTAGTTTTCTAAAGAGATTTTGATGGTATGAAGTATTGATATGGACTGGTCTTCTACGAAGACTAAACTTGGTATAAAGAAAACGAAAGGAGATTTGAAAATGACAGAAAACAAAATCTGGGCCAATAGGAACAGTAGAAGACAGACATGGCGATTAAAACACTTATGGTTGAGGATTTGAGTACAGGGGTAAGAGGTTGTACATGAGGCAGGGAAATCGAGTTTACATACACAGTACACCTATATGTTTTGACAACAGTACACCAAGTTAAAGCTACAAGACATACTTTGTAGAAGGTACGGAATAAACATTGACACATGGATCGCATTTTATACCGTGTGCAAACGTCTACACATGAATGTATGTGGAAAAATGCTTCAATTTTTCATGCACATGAGAGGTGCGGCAGTGTAAAGTAATTTTCTTGCTTGGAATACGTCATTTCACGGTGAACAATCTGCAGAAACGTCTTGTATTTTCGGTTCTCATAAGCACATGATACATTGACATACAACGAGATTATTTTTGACAGACCACTGACATGGCTATACGACATATAATACATGATATACATCCATGCATTTGTTCATTTATAGTCAGCATGCTGTAACAATGGTACAACTATGTTCACAATTGTA
Organism: Diadema setosum; assembly: GCF_964275005.1. Taxonomy (NCBI): domain Eukaryota; kingdom Metazoa; phylum Echinodermata; class Echinoidea; order Diadematoida; family Diadematidae; genus Diadema; species Diadema setosum. Next base: position 27,549,798 of record NC_092699.1, on the reverse strand, counting down.
ATCAGTCTCGAAACGTTCTCGATTCATCCACAAATTCATATATATTGATTCCAATTTGTATGTCTGTTTTCAGGATATTAACCAACTTTTCTAGACGTATAGCAAATGTGGGAATTCGTCTGCCATGCCAATACAAATATTTACTTGCACTGACGTAACACACACACACACAGACACACACACACACACAATCATTCTAAAACATATTCTAGATTTGTTTGTTTGCTTTTTCTGTCAAATTATCTGTGGTGGAAATCCAATTTAAAGTAATGGCATTTGCAGCGTCTTTATTATGACGATAAGGTGTGTATAGAGGGCGTGCTTTACCTTTTTCTACTTCATCTGCCTGGAGGAGTGTGTCGTCTGCAGTCGGGGTCGGTGTCGTTGGTTCAGGCTCTGTCAGAATAATGAACACACAGCATACACTTTACAAGTCTATTTTAGTCCCTGTGTATTATTTGCTGTCATATCGTTTGTACTACTGCTGTTGTTGTTGGTCGTGGTGGTGGTGGTGGTGGTGTTGTTGTTGTTGTTGTTGTTGTTGTTGTTGTTGTTGTTGTTGTTGTTGTTATTGTTGTTTTATTATCATTTTTTTTTTCATGTCAGTGATTCAAAAAGAGGAGAATGAGGAACAAAATCTTCGGCAAAATAATTGACAGCGGGCACTTTTTAGAAAGTTTTCAGACTTAATATCTCCGCACAATTATAAGCAAAAGTGATAGATAAAATGGCGGCAACGCTTCCAACGCCATGTTATTCTTTAAGTTTATGAGCACGGCATTTAAATGAGCTATCCAACTTCTCAGCGGATGAAATTGGGGAATTATACGTTAATTTTCCTCTATTCAACATTTGTGGAGTAGCGAAGTGATAGAAATGGGTAGAGAGAAAGAAAGAGATATGGGTGGAACGAGAAAAGACGACATTAAAATACATCTACTGGAGAAACAACAGTCCGATATATGTTACCTGGACAGACTTGGCAACAGTCGTTTGGATTAATTCTAATGGGCTTCGGGCAGTCAACAGGCGGGCAGGCTAGTCTTGAGCAGTTGAATGTTCTTCCCGGCTGTAAAATGAGACCAGCGGGAATGTAGAGTAATGTATCGAGGGGGGGGAAAGGCTTGTAATTCGTGTTGCGCTGAAACCACAATATCAAGTTTTGTGGCTGCCAGCCGTTCTCCTGTACATAAGATCAAGTAGAAGCACTACATTTTTGTCTTCCAACCCCACCCCAGCCCCTCGTCAATATGCCACAGTCCTAGATACGTCATCGGAAAGAAATTGTATGATTAAAAACATCGAATAAACTGCTTTTCAAAATACAGTTTAAGCGATGACATGATTAGAATGTTGTTGGTTGGTTTTTTTTTTCTTTGTCAACGGACACAGTCTCATCCAGCTCAAAATAAGAAATCTAGAACTCTCCCACACTTCGTTAATAGCTCCAGCAGTAACTTATTTTCACGTGCTCCTATTGTCGCCCGAAGTCTTGAGTTTGGGCAGAACTCTGGTATTCATAATACTACTCTCTTTTTTTCTCAAAGAAATGAGTAAATGGATTTCCTTATCAAGTTCAGTCGGGCCAGTTACATGAGTTATAATCGAACTCTTTTTCTGCATTATCTGACTATATGTTTGTGCAAAAATAGATAATTAAATAAAAAGCGCACTCTGGAATTCGACGGTGCATTGGGCGTGGGCGTCAGTGTGGATTTTTCTTGTCATTACGGAGTTCTTGGAATTCATGAAACTTCCTTTCGAAGTTATTCGTCGTCTTCAAATAGAAGTCAAATAATTAGATCTGTAGTAGTTTTGGAAGTGGTCATAATTCCCACGGCGCAATGGTTACAAATCAAGCATGACAACTCAAATTTCTTGGTTGAGTCACCACTTTTCTGATAGATTAGAAGTCAAAAAAGAGGGGAAGAGATTCTGATTAACTAATTCCACAAGTGTGGCACTTTTTGCATGGTACATTCATGATGATTAGTAATGCATGTTTCGAATGATTGAATTGGACGGTGGTTTTATGTGATTGTTCATGGGTTTGAACTCGGCGAATCATGCTAATGTCAGACTTGCAGCGTAATAATCATCATGTCATTCCATGCCTCGCGTTTGATGATAATCAGAAAGAACAAAAGCATTCATAGACACTAACAATGGCTGCAAGAAATCATGTGGTTCCATCGGAAACGATGCACGAAGGTAAGCATGAAAAATGACTGAAATGACTGAAATCATACGATAATAAGTGCTTTGAAATTAATTAAAAAAAGACATCTATAAAAAAAATCAATAAATTGATAATGACATCGAAACTTTAACGAAATATCATTGCAGAAATCAAAAGTTGAACTAACCATGCAAGTACATAACACGCATCTACTGTAGCCGAATGGAGGAATGTATGGATGCCACTGCGTACCCACGCGATGTACCTTTTTATCACCTTCGAAGTAACACCCCTCTTCCTCATCAACCTCCTCCTCGACCTCGGCTGCAAAGAACGAAAAAAAAAAAAAGAAGAAGAAAATTGCATCACATGCACATTAATTCATGTATCGTGATTCGACGTTGTGTGGCAGCGGGCGCAAACGCGCGGCGAAAAGATTGAGATGGACGAATTTGGGATCGTCGAAAATTTGGATACCACCTCAAACATAATACTCCCTGGTTTGTTTGTTTTCTGTTTGTTTGTGTTTTTTTTTTTCAATATGCAAACGAACCCCTAATAATCATCTGCAACCTGCATCAATAGCGCATAATGAAGATGTAATCTACGTCCTTATTATCCCTTGATAAATAACCCTTCTCTTTTTAGCATAATAACTTGCTTTTTTTCACTGCAGCACTTAACATACATTCAAGACTATTGACTAATTGTCGACATTGATACGCTCTGAAAAATAATCATTTTCAATTAAAATGACATGCCAGGAAATATTTAGGCCTTTTTCTCTCCCTTTTGGCAATGCGCTGTTACACTGCCGACAATTCTTGGTCACAGACAATTTGTTTCGTAATTCGATTGACCACGAGTTACCCCCTGAAAAACACATGCTGGTATAAGTCTATTTTGGAGATGAAAACCTGTTTTCGATTCTACACCCATTCTGACATTTCCCCTCATCAACACGCTTTGGTTTCGATTTTGAGGGGCACAAAGTACAGCGTGATTATCGCTCCTGCGACTGTTTCTTCCTCTCTGCCTGCCTAACAAGAATATATAAATACACCACATATATTATCTCTCTTCCCGATTGTCCCCCTGTCTCTATCTCTCTCTCTCTCTTTCTCTATGTACCTATCTATCTATCTATCTATCTTTCTGACTGTCTCTCCCTCTCTCTATCCCACTCTCTCTCTCTCTCTATTTATCTATCTTTCTATCTATCTATCTATCTACCTATCTATCTATCTACATTGTATTCATCTAACAGTCTATTCATACATCTATATATTTATATATGAAGAGTTTGTTTGCAAAAACCGATAAGTCCATATTTGTCAAAATTAAATGGAGATATTTGCAATTAAAGGTCAAGAAAAATAAAGAGAATAATAAAAAAAAATTGCTTCTTTTGACCATAATTTCAAAAATGTACCTTTATGTGTAGTGACCAATATATCATTTAAAAGGTATTATTTTGTATTTTATGACAGATACCGTACTTCAAAATCTTCAAAAATGGACTTATCGGTTTTTGCAAACAAACTCTTCATATCCATATATATGTATATCCATCTATTCAGCTATAGATATATCAGCAACATATCTTTATGTATATGATTACCACATTTTCCTTCGTCATCCAAAGTTACTTTCTCCAACTTTCTCTTCGTGCTTGTATATGGCTTTCTCTATCTATCTATCTATCTGCCTAGCTGTTATTTATCAATATCAATCATATCTATCTATCTATCTATTTATCTATCTATCCATTTTCTGTCGAATAGTTTTTCCATCTTTTCCATCGATTCTCCTATCTACGTCTATCAACAAATGCAATACATTCAGAGGATGGGCCAGACACGTTCACTTCACGCATCCACGAAATGCACGAAAAAGCTGCCATCGAAAACGAAGAGGAAGTGGAGCTCTGGAGACAAAAATTGACTTCGACATCGAATCTCGTTCTGCCATCGTGTCATCTCCCATCCCGTGGTTGGCAGAATCCAGCGCTCGCTTGGGAGTCGTTGGAGAGGAAACGGGCGTACCGTAGGAAATTGAGTTACCTCATTTGATCTGTTCAAATCGTCTCTTATGTACGATGTTGTATACAGTGAGGGGATTATTCCCTGGTTTCGATAGCCTAATAAGCTGACATGGCAGTCAATTTGGCAGAACATGCCTGCGTCCATCTGATATTCTGTCGAAAAATATTTTTTTCTGATAACCTCGCTTACTTGGACACGTCCTCTCTGGTTTCCATTATGGTATGATTGAACGCGATACGTTTCGACGAGTTTGATTGAGAGATAAGAAATATAGGCATCACGAGATGAAGGGAGCGCTGAGGAAAATCCTTCGTTATCTTATAATTTGAATCATGTCAATTTGCCGACATCTTAACTCGCTTATGGCACAAACTTGTGTTGGACGAGAGAGGTCATCGATGTGTCAGATTGAGGTGTGATTTTTTTTTTTTCAGTTTGTCTCCCTCTTGCTTTCAAAGTGTCAGATTATTGTATGATGCTACAATCACTGGATCGCTGTGTAAACTACTCAACCTTATAATGCCTCGCCCCTTCCCTTTACTAAAAACTATGATTGCAACATTATTAATAGGAATAGAGAGCTTTATGTTAAAATGCCGTTTTCCCATACGGTGAACCCTGACCTCGTGTCGCAATTCATCCAACCTCACTGACCAAACGCGCGAATAGAACAAAGCGACCGTGTATTGGAGAGAAGGGCATGGTACATTAAAATACTCACAACGCTTTTATGGGCTGCTATGCAGTAACGTCTTTGGGTGAGATCAATGTAAGCCTATTTTTCCATCATTACATTCAGGCCTTTCGACCTGCATGGACACTTACGTTGAGGGCAAGTCGGGCAACATTCGCCCGGGAAGGTGACGGGGTTCTCACACTCCAACTCCGGGCAGATAACAGGGTCGCAGATGGTAACGGTTTTCTACAGGCCAAACAAAAATGAAATAAAACAAACAAAATAAAGAAAAGCAATAAACATGTTCTTTGGTTAAGGTTGTTGAGGATTGTTATGTCAGTCGTGTATACAAAGCGAAGTACCGCTTTTTAACTCTGTAGTACGAGAAAAAAATGATCGGAAGTGGAGTCAAGTAATCCATGGAGACGTTGGCATGGGTAACATCTCTCCACTGTAAAGCGGTAGCACACCATTTCCCTTGTATACTTAACAGCAGAATAATGCAAACCTTGAAAGTCATAATAATGATAATGATGTAATAATTATGGTCCTTTCTACTCGTATCCAACTGCTTAAGTGCAAGAGCTGTCTCCTAGAGGAGTTGCCAAGAGTAATTACCTTGGCAAGTTACTCCTCTTTTCTGACATATTGAAAAATATGATGACATATAAACAATCGTCTGTTTGTGTGTGTCTGTTTGTTTGTATGATTTGTTTTGTTTCATTTTTGTTTGCTCCATGACGTTGTCAAAATACCTTGCAGGTACAGGTTGTGCATTTGGAGTCATAGTCTGGTGACCAGCTCGACATAGGTGCCCGGTATCGTCCCTCGAAGAAGCAAGAGTTGGGGTCCGCCTCCACGCTGTGCCCAACCTGCTGAGTCGGTACGGGGATCAGGTTGTTCCCGTCCGGGGAGTCATGGCAGGTGTTTGGTAGAACCACCTGTTCAGTGGAAAGAGAGTGGTATCGGGCGACACTAAAGTTATTGAATTATAAAATTATAAAGTTATGTAGATATTTACGAAGTGTTTGGTAGCCCTCTTTGTCATCGCATAACAAGGGACAAACAAAAATAGCTTCTCTGAAGAAAAAAAAAAGACAACAAGAAAGTGATAGATTCGTCATTGTCTATCTACACATTCCGGAAGTATGGCGTGTCGACAGAATATTCAAAGTCAAGGCACTATTCTATTGACCGATTCTGTGACGCGCTATGTGTATTTTTGGCATGGGCGCAGCCATAGTGGGTGTATCAGCCGACCCCCCCCCCCCCCCTCCGCACTCCCCCACCCCTCTCCCTACATTAGCACGCGCGCAGAATGAAAAACTGCTTTAGCCAATAGGCGTCTCGTACTGAGTGCGCGAATGCTTGCTTAGTGCGCGAACATTTGTTACAAGTGCGTGTAAACATGTTGCCCGGGGGTGGGGGAGAGCAGGGGGGTCGGCTGATACACCCACTATGGCTGCGCCCTGTGCCGTAAAATGTCTGCTGCCCTCAACGAACCCGAATCGGTCAATACTGACGGAGAAACACAAATGTTTGTTTACTTGATAAAGCAGTCCCCTACAGCCCCTGTCTGTCTGCAGGAATCACGGCGGATTTTCCAAACATGAATCAGGAGTCGCGCGTACGTTCGAGAAGTTGGCAGCAAAAGAGAGGGATTAACATTAAGTTGACAATCGGCATTTGTTTCATATTTTCGTCATAATGTTGGCGGCGACATAGCAGCCGACCAACGTCGAGTCAAGGTCGAGACGAACAGGCGAGCTGTCCCTGTAGGTAGCGTGTCGGTTTCGGGCATGGTATAAATATGTCCCTTGTTCGACCTTATTTCATCAATGTTCATGGGGTCCGGTTGAATTCAAATCAAACGTGGGTGAGCTTGCCTTTCCCTAAAGTTGCTCTCTGCGTATAGAGACATCTGAATATATATATATATATATATATATATATATATATATATATATATATATATATATATATCCCTAGTTGGCACCTTAGGGAGACATATTCGGGGGAAGTGTCTTCATTAGGGAGACAACTGGTCATTAAGGAGACAATTTTCGTGTCTCCATTGCGTAAACTGTCATTGAACATGTATATAACAAATTTGCATATAAAACAAATGGAAATGTCTTCCAAATGACCCATCTAGGAGTATATATATATATATATATATATATATATATATATTCTTATTTTGGATTTTGCCCAAATAGAATAAATAGACATCGAGTGAGCAGCAGAATGACACAAAGCCCATATGTGAGGGATGTTTAGTTACATTCACAATTACTTACACTCTTGTAAAGAGGAGGTTGAACACTGCGTGAGGTGATTAGTCCACAAACAACAACAAAAAACAACAGCATACACATTCGTTCGTACACTATACACATAATCGTCGAAAAAAAAAAACACCACACACACACATAAGACCTACATGCGCACGCAACCATACACAATAGACGTGCGCACCAGATGATTTGTTTGACTGACCCTTCTCCCTTGTTCAATGGCACTGGTTATCAACAACAACAACAACAACAACTATTTTAAAATGACGCATCGTGCAGTCGGCGGGGAAAGGAGGAACATTTATATTCAACCTACCAGACCCCGTATCTCGCCTTCGCGATGATTCTTGGTGCTGACTTGGATGAAGGCCTGACCACGGTTCATACTCGCCAAGAGTCCCGTATCGACTTCACTCAATGTTCCCCTCGCCTGCAGAAGATAAAGATTTCACAATGGCATGTTGAAAGTCAATACAATGCTCAGCCCTGGCAGGAGCAAAAATACAACAAAATCGGGAACTTCTCTCCATACAAGGGCAACTAAACATGCATGATAATAATCTTGTAAACATTCTAAATTTGATTGTACTTAAAGGGTGTGTACAGTTCTGGTTGAGGTGAGGATTTAGCTTTTAACGTTTTGCGAGATATTCAGAAACCACTCTATGAGATGTCAAAGAGCATGCAGTTCTAAGGGGTATCAAAAGTTTATTCGATGAAAATCGGTTTTGAAATGGCTGACATATCCAAAAGCAAGGTGAAACAAAGAGATCCTAATAAAGTTGTGGCATGTCGCCTTTTATTATTAGCACTTTTTTGGATATCTCAGCCATTTAAAAACCAATTTTCATCAAATAAACGTTGAATCCTTCTTAAAATAACATGCTCTTTCATATTTTATATTTCATAAGAGGCTTTTCATTATCTCACTTAGGAATGTTCAAAACATGATTCCCCACCTCAGCCAGTACTGTACAGTCCCTTTAATGTAAATATATTAACAAACAGGAATACCAGATAATGCTCATAATTAAGCTGATAAAACTATCTTGCAATATTATGTATGACATAGGCCTGTGTCATACTTTAAATTTTTCACACGTTGAGGTTTCAAACTTCAGGAAAGTAAAATCACGGTAGAATGGCAGAAAGCTAGGACCCTATTTACAAGGCAGACTCAAAATAAAAAAAAACAGAATGATAATAAAAAAACAACATAAACTACCCTTGCAGTGAATACAAATCCATAACACTAATTGGCTGTTGCTATGGAAACCGCTATCGCAGCAACCTCCAGTCATTGCAAGCCTTTCACACAATTGTCCATGACACCATTCAGTTACATGCATATAGAAAAGGTCGTCAAGTGTATTGTCACCGACACGCTTCGAAGAAACCGCGCACGAGTCATACAGCCGCTGATACTTACGCTGTTTCCCCGGAAGGCGTTGAGCACAAGTCGCACACGACTCTCGTCGTCTTCGATCACGCCGATCTCTGCGTAGTAGTGCGTCGACGCCGGCGGATCGTCGGTGCCGATCTCGTCCTCCGTCACGCTGTTGAGCCCGACCACGGCGATCTCGTAGTTAAGCGAGCAGTCCTCGTCGAGCACGAGCCACGCGTGGCCGGCGGCCCCTGTCTCCTGGGCCGGGTCCATGAGGGCACCAGACAGCTGGATCGGCATGTCTGCGAGCAGAGTGAAGAAAAAAACCCGCTTTGACATTTTGACTGACGCATATTTGATATAACCCTAGAACAGCTGATCAACTTGAAGTGAACGATCTTGATAATGTCATGCGCACATTACGCCCACTGAAACGATGGAATCGTATGCATTCTTCTCCTTTAATTTAGCCCTACTAAATATTATCATGAATCATAAAGAGTTTTCAGCCATGAGGAGAATCTGTTTTGACATCATGCCTGTTCATGTAACAAAATTTGACATTGTGATATTGACATTGATGAAAATTTACACTCACCCACTGTTTGTTTGTTTTTTTTTTTTAGAAAAGATGAACTATATAAATATCAGTCGTCAGCTATAAAATGCAGCTACGCTTTGAGTTGACCTTGTGTTACTTCCTGAATTGAACAGATGCCGAAACGATATGCCAAATCCTTGCTGCAAGCCAGAACGAACCCAAACGATCGTCTGCCTCCCGTGAGTCTGTGTTGTTTCGTCATGGTCACGTGACTTACAACGGGTTTCAGACTCATAAAAAAAACTGATTTGTAAACGTCTTAAAAAACACACTTTTTAAAGCAAAATTGATGTTTATTTTCTCCTAAAAATATGTTTCCCAGGGCGCGTCTTTGCCAATTGTGGTCCGAAGGTGATTGCCCAACAAGTTTTGATTAACTTAGGGTCCATATTTTTGCTGTCTGAAAGGTTGACGACCAAAGTCTTATCGAAGAGGACCTGCGGAGCTCAATTCGATCAAGTATCGTCAAGGGGTGATAATGTTCGCTTTTTTTGGCATGTAAGTGTATTGCAAGTTCCGTGTTCAACTGACAGGCTTAGGACTGTGTGACACTGCTGTTGTTGAGATTATCGTTTACAGTCAGTGGTCGGCGACTAGACTCACACATATCAGTAGATGAGCGACTCTTAACTCTGTGAACACGAGTAGAAGGATGTTTGACAAATGTGATTACAAATGAGAAATGTATGTATTAAGAGACTTTTCATTCACACAAGAATACAAGGGGGATGAGATACAGAAGCCCTGGGAATCGGGGACTGCGAGGGTGCTGTTCTACTGAAGCCAAACTTACCCGCGTGAGTTCGTATGTGAGACTGGTAGGGCAGCTGGACAATGCGACCGCGGAGCTCCGACGTCCAAAATGCCCCTGTGGCCACATTGACGTAGAGGTCGCCATGATAGAACATCTGGAGATCACGTGGTTTAGGGCGCACCCATTTACCGCTGGCCTGTAAGAATTGACATGAAGATTAGAGATGATAATGTAATCCTCCTTAATTCTTTAAGCAAAAAGATACTTTCAAAAAAGTAGATTTTTTTCATATTGACGTTAGCACATCATTCTAATCAACAGCCCATACAAAAGAGATGACCGCTTGTTTATTGTAGTTCTTCCACCGATCAAGCGAAACTTTTGGAAGCGCCAGACCTAATATCGATGGAGTGATGACAACTTAATATTTGAAAAAGATGTAGTGTTGATGAGTTATGGTCCATGTTTTTAGATATCCCGAGAACTTTGTGGTTGGTGACGACATTCAAATCATCTAGAAGCATTGTCGGCATCAAAAGTAAACACACATTAAAAAAAAATGTTTAAAAATAAGCGGACTCAAAAATGCAGGTACATTAAATAAGTTATTAAGTTACGGCCGATGACTGGGTGGAATAAAGTTACATCAGGCGTGCCTGTACACCGATAGGTAATCATGACTGTCTCATAGAGGGCTTGAGGATATTGGGGATGGAGCTAAGATAGCACTGCTCTCCCATTACGTGGATGTACAAATATGAAATATATAGATAGGTAGATAGATGGATGATAGAAAGATAGAATGATAGATAGATAGATAGATAGATAGATAGATAGATAGATAGATAGATAGATGGATGGATGGATGGATAGACAGATAGATAGATAGATAGAGATTGATTGATTAAGTGATTGGTGATTGATTGATTGATTGATTGATTGATTGATTGATTGATTGATTGATTGATTGATTGATTGATTGATTGATTGATTGATTGATTGATTGATTGATTGATTGATTGATTGATTGATTGATAAAGAAAAATAGATATGTAGATAAGTAGACAGACAGATAGACGGATCTATTGATAGATACAAAGATAGCGATAGAGATAGATGGATAGACAGATAGATATCTGTAGATGTATGGATAGATATATACATTTATATGATCTGGGCCCCGTTGCAAGAAAGTTGCAATCAATTGCAAATAATTGCTAATTTTGAAACAACCATTCTGATTGGCTCAGGGTCTGCCCTATTAAGAAGACATGCATGCAACAATGATTTTGATTGGCCAGTGACAATCAGTTGCAAGTTGCGTTTAAACGCAAAGTTTCTAGCAACGGGGCCCTGATCATGTTCAAGCCTAAGATGTGTGTGAGAAGCTAGGCCTATTCACCATTCCATCACGGTAGTTGCCCAGAATGTCGGCCACGATCCTCCTCCTGTTTCTATTCCTGACTGCCATCTCAATGGTGATGGCGTTCACTTCCGTCTGGATGCCGGTAAGACGAACCTGTGATTAAACACAAAGAAACGAAAACGGACTCAATTACAAATTAACATTTGACTATTAATAGTTTGGGATGATCATTAGAAAGTCATGAAAAATAACGTGAAACCGTTTTATGTCATTAGAGAGCAAACTCTTTTAAAACTTTATTTAGCAAGCGTAACGTTTGCTGCTTGACATGCTTGAAGCAGAGTGGTATAAAAGGTGACATCTGGACTCATCCAGAGAAGTAAAGTTCGAATCTTTCTTGTCGAGCACATCGTTTTATGTTCTAAATCTATATGGTTTGATGATTGTTTTGTTTAGTTTTGACCCTGGATTCAAATCGATCGCTTGACAATCCTGGACCAATGATAATTACAGACTCTTTTTGAATGTTGAATCAAATCTCTGATGTGTTACATTATACTAAGAAATAAGAGCTTACCATGACCAGAAATACCAAATGACTAACTGAACAAAATCAATCATTGAATTATAACAACAACAAAAATCTAACACACACGTTCACAGGTCGTATGATTGCACTAGAAAGTACATGATTGATTGGTTTGGGCATTAGGAGAGAAAATAAGGAGTTATACAAGTCCCTCCCCCTACCTTGTAATGGACTGTTCCGTCATCGTCTACGGTGAAGATAGCGGAGCCGCTAGCACCAGTGGTCTTCGGTCGGTCGAGGGCTTGGCTCCCGGAAAGGACTGCATGGATCACTGTAGAGGACGCCGAACAGGTGACATTTAGCCACATAATATTCGTGTGCTTGAATATACCTAAATTGAGTGCCTGCTTAATAATTATTGTTCCCCCTAGTTTGATAGATATTTGCTGAGATGAGGACAGGTGTTACCTTTTCTGGGCTTAAGGCTCTTGTTTGGAGAGCTTCATGACACTTTTTATTACAAAGAAATGTATTTTTGCCTAATCATGAAAAATATGTAGGCCCCTATACAATTATGTGTCGTCTGAATCAAAACAAGTCCTATTACTGCCGAAATCTAAGCATATGTTGCAGGATAGATGATATAATACAATTCAATTTAACATAATGTAATCTCATAGAACACTGGCATATGACATCATGCACAATTATTGCGCATTTTGAACAAGTGTGAACATTCTCTCTTGCGCGATGTGAATGTTTGTATTAAGAACGTACCCTCGCGCTGATCTTAGGTTTGTTCGTGAGAACTTACTATTGCACGTTCTGAGGGGCGTGATGCTTCCCCGGAGGAGCCCGTTGTCTTCTTCGCCGAGAATCGACACCGTCATCTTCAGCTGGCCTTTCGTCAGGGCTTTCTGCAAAGTCTTGGTGAGGCTGTCGAACACGTCGACGATGTCGATGGCCTGATCAGTCGAAGTCAACACAAGAGACAGACACGTATTTAGAGAGTAACAGTTTTCCACACATCTCTAAAAATATCTCTCTATCAAACTTGATCTTTAATCCTTCACTTTCGGGGAAGAGAGAAAGAGTGAATTTCTCATGCAGTATTCTTTATTTTTCTCTCCTCAACCTCATGACTTTGATTCATAGTAATGAAAGGCATTCAGTGGGGAGACATGGTCACCCGAGGGGGGAAATGCAGATCACTTACTTAGGCTACAAATTATCTTGAAATGAAGGTGACAAAATTCTTTGTGGAAGGTACATTTTGTCTGTTTGTTTATTTTTGTTTTAAATCTAAATAAATGTGATGTGTTTGTAGGTAAAGGGAACAGTGTCATTAACTTCTCATGATCTACTTTGACTCCACTAGATTTTCAGGATTTGGGTCATTGTATTAATTACCAGCATATAGAAGCGAAGATGAAATTGATCATGCTGTTTTCCTAGTGATAGAAATGACTAATATGTGTCAATACATCAATCAATCTTTCTTGATTCGGTGGTACAATTCGACGAGTCATACCTCAGATCCCACCGTAACTTCTAGCCTTTTTAATACGGTGCTTCTTTTCGCAATTTCCACCACGATAGTCGCGTCTTCTGTCCTGTCTACATTGCAAAGAAGAAGAAGAAGGAAAGAAAAAGATGGCACAAAAAGGAAAACGTCATGAAATGATATCTCAAATTCTCGCAATGTATAGCCTACGGAGGTGGGCAAAGACATAGCTGTTACTGAAAGAGACCATGTACTCAACTAAATCAAATCCGGAATAATGGCTTTGTATTGATTCATGCCAAGATGGTGAGGGAAAAACGATCACGTAGCTACATTCCTTAAAACAAACATCAGACGCATCCATTTATATATTTGTTTGCTGTTGCTATTCTGTTGTTTTTCGCTGGCAGTAATTGTTTCACCTCGTGTTTACACCCCCTTCATGGTCTTTTGATATGATTACTCTCATGTGGAAATACATATCACCATAACAAGTCTTATGAAATACTTTCGAAAAGTGCATGAAGTTAACCTTTTGAGGAAGAAAACCAGGCGTGTAGAGTCGAGCATCATCTAAATGAGGAATGGACGCATCTCTGACGCAACAGCATCAACAAAACTTCTCGTCCTTATTCTTCGACACAATGCTATTCGAGTTCCCTCACCTGATTCTACTAGGCCGTCCAGCAGGGCGGCGAAGTTTAGAGTGATTCCTTTCTCCGACGTGGAAATCATCACCAGACCGCCTCTTCCGAGAACCGGGTTGACGGGACCGTTCCGTCGCTTGGGCGTCAGGAGAACGCTAAAAGATTCTGCGAGAAACGTAAAAAAAAAATGGTTTGGTGCTTAACTTTGCCTTAGACAGATCAGCAACACCATTATTTGATTGTGACGGATGATTGAACACATGATATACTGAGTACTTGTACATATAATCATATTATATTCTATATTGATTGCAAACGACTGGGCATAAATATAATATATAATATTATAATATATGATATATAATATACAATATATAATATATATAATATATATAATATATAATATATAACAAATGAAATATGATATAATATAGCACATTGGGAATTGCAATGTAACAGTTATCATGCTATGTTCATATCTTGAAGGATAAATGCTTTCCCGACTCGTAATGAATGCTTTGAAAATACCTTGCGAAATCGCTTGTCAAACACACTAACTTACTCATTATGAAAATTCATTCATCGTCGTGCGTAAACACAGATACGATTTCGACCTATACTTTCAGACGGTCAGCATGTTAGCTGATAGTTCAATAAACCTTGATTGCATAAGGCGCATCTACCGAGTCATTAATCTTAACGAGGGGACTTGACTATAATTATAACCGTGCTTACACATAAACATGCCGAGCTACGTAAACGTCATAAAACTGGGTCATAACGGCGCTTTCCGTTTGAACTGCTTATCTGTTCAGTGGTGAAAACGAAAAACTAATGTCACGCCTTTCATTAGCTTTGGTAATCAAGGACCATTCTGTTACATCCAGACTAAACTTGCTCTACAAGTTAGTGTAAAGAGAGCTGTTCACGTCGAAATCACATCTTATGTTGAGGATAGCGGAAGTAGAGCCGGCCTCTTCTGACTCACTCCGCAAGATTTAAACAGAGAGAGAGAGTCTTCGCAGGAATGGATATGGAAAGCATCTATCTGTAATGTCAACCGCACTCAACGACTCGCGCTATAAAACTCGCGATGAATGTTTGGAGTAAGTACTGATAAAACAAAACTTCAGAGCCAATACTAAGCCCCCTCCCCCTCCCCCAGACTCTATTGTAATAATCTTATTACGATACATATCGAATGCTCAAACTATGACAAAAACCCCGTCTTCTTCTTCTTCTTTTTTTTTAAGAGACTTCTCAAGAAGGCTGATGTGAGTCCAATGTCAAAGTGTCTGTCCCCCGTGCACCTGTTTCGTGAAAAGATAGATCGACCCCAAAACACATCCCTGGCGTGACCACATTCTGTAATTGTGTTGCCATGGCGACGGACGGGAACAGCGTTTCGCGCGGAACCCAACTGCACTCATTCGCGCTTTGAAATCAACTCGCATTGTTTTAGAATATCAAAAAGCAAGACGAAAAGCATAAAGTCAGGATTTTGAGGACATCCATCTCTGCCCATCTAATTTAGGTGATGGACCTCTTGATGTAAGTTTGAAAGCTTTAAGGTAAATTTCATTCACGAGGGCGTTGGTTTGACATAGCTACACGCAGTATACAAAGTACATTGTATTTGTGATGCCATATGAAACAGAGGCCTTATAGGTGAGAGGGTTATTTATATGGTAAGTTAACATCAAGCAAGGAAAGCATTCTTTGGATGGAATGTTAAAAACAAAAAGTTAATAGCATTCCAAAGCTGAGAACAGGGTTGTCCTGTAGGATTAATCAAGATCAATATTGACAGTCCCCATCTAGGCAAAGACGGACTGTCATCGACTCATCGCAGTTAAATATGATCCCGCAAGTCCTCCTCTTTTCAAATTTGTGGTTGTAAATTAATTGTACCAATTGTATATCGGCACCATCATGACGGATGACACCATCACCACCAAAGACACCTTTGAATCTCTGCTGAATGAAAAATTAAACTACACTATCATCATTTCTCCCTTCGGAAAGGTTATTATGAAATTAATTGTTTAATTGTGAACGGGTCATCTCCTATAAGTCGCCAATTAGAAAAAAAAAATGAAGACAATCATTATTTTCAATTTGATATGATGCTAGACTAGTCTTTAGACCAAGACTGGGGTTAAGTATTCTTTTGGTTGGTTGGCTGTTTGTATTTTCTGTATATAAAAAAAGAGAGAAAAAAAAATCAGGTTCCTCCTTACCTTGAGATAGAGCCCGATGAGGAAGAAGGCGACCACGGATCTCGCCCTGCTCATGTGTTCTTGTTGTCAAGGTGACGAAGAGATTGCGGTTTCTCAGGTCGCGGGAAACGATTTGAGGCACGTTTCTCCATTCGCCGCAAATCTGCATCGGTTCGGGTAAAACACCATAGAACAATATCATACGTCGATCGATTTGCAATCATTTTTTTTTTTTCATTTCGACGTCAGTCTGTCAATCGCTAGTCCAGTGCTCTTGAAGAGCGAAAGCGAGACCTTCTTCGGATATTATAAAACATTCACATTCTTCTTCAGATATTTTGACATTCACATTTTATGAGTATCAGACGGGTTTTATATTCATCTATAATAATGTCTTGGGCACTGGTGTTACCAAGGAAAAGGATGAAAGCGCTGATCAAGGTTTCAGAAGTCATACCTTTGCTTGAAAGCTTTTAGGAAGAATGATAAAGTAAGATTTTTTTTTCTGCAGAATGAATGACGTTTGGAGAGGAGTGGCCTACTTTCAAACACAACGATTGAACTCTCTATTTCTCGCCTCATCTCTTCTCCATTCTTCTCTTCTTTCCTCTTCTCTTTCATATCCCTCTCCCTCACTACACCTACACACACGTATACACACACACACACACACAGAGAGAGAGAGACAGACAATAGACACACATACATACACACACGCATGCACATACCCCCTCAACGATACACCTGTTGATCCTCCCTCATGCTCCGGCATGCGGAGCAGTCTCGGGTGAAACCAGGGTATCGAGAGATATCGATACGGACAAGCTAACGATCGGGGTCACCGAGTTTCCTTGTTTGATATGATACCGTACATTTGTCTTTGCTCTCGAATTACCCCAAATATCGCGAATTGTGAGCCCTTGGCCTTTCGCCAAGACAAAAACGGGGGAGAGAAGAATGGAGGAGGGTGTATAAAAGAGAAAAAGGAGTAGGAAAAAGGAAAACTACAACAGGAGAAAAAGGAAGAAAATGTTACCAGATCTGAGGAGAAGTCGCGGACGGTGTGGACGTGTAGCGTAGAGTTGAGCACTCCAGTAAATACGACCTCGACGGGCGTGCTGAGCCTGGTTTTAGAACATGGGAGAAAACGAGTCATTTTGAATATTCTTGTCGTCTCTCTGTCTAACTGCTCTTGCACGAACTTGAACATTGTTATCATCAAATTCACGGTTGCCATGGTTGCTGTCAAAGTCACATAGTCATCATTAGTTTGGTATTAGGTGGAACTGCTAATCTCCACACTGCTGCCATGACCAATATTGGAAATGAACTCATTCTTGCCAGAATTTTAATACTTAAGGGCTCATTACAATAATAATCATGAAGAAAATCAAGGCGTGTTTTTTGTTAGTTTATTTGCTCCTTTTGTTGAAGTTGTTGTTAACTCGAGTTAGGACTGGGAATCATTTCAGCTTCTGTCGAATTATTAGGGATTAGTTATAAAAAAAAAACAGTTATTCTCATACGAGTACACAAATTGATACATCAGGGGGACCATACTCTCAGGTGGAAATCAAACGACCACACAAACACTGTAAGACAACAAAAAAAAAAAACACCCGCTATCTGCAAAATGACATATTATCGCTATTATACGTACTGAAGTAATGATAAGTGGCAAGATTTTTTCCATTTTCACAAATCAAGAATTCCTTTATGAAGCCGAATCACATGAAAATACCTGGACACGTGGAGCGTGAAGTGTAAGTTGTTATCCAGGAGAAGGAAGGATCCGCGAGCGATAGCATGTGTGTCCACCGAAGTTTGGCGACCAGACAGAAGCGACACGAATGCTGGTAGGAAAAGAAAGTCAGGATCATTTTTTTTTTTTCTTTTTTCTCTTTCTCTCTCGATTTCATTCTTGCTAAGAAATCACGCTATGAGGTGGAATGTGAAATATGCTGCGTGTAGGAATGTGGATGTCAATTACACAGTTATGATACTTTATGACAAATGTACCAGTATTATCGCTCATTTGGAAGGGGAAAAAAATCCAATATAGGACTGTAACCATTTGTGAGGAGGACACCCCTCCCCTCCCCGCTACATCGCGACTCAGAAAAGACTATGGAAAGCTCCCTGTAACACACCTGACAAGTATGTGAGCACACACATGGGTAACTTCAGTCACTCATGTATTAAAGACACAAATGGCGTTCCTTAAGAAACAAAAAAGAATACCTTATCAATCCTATAATTTACAAGTCTTATGACCATTATCTGTCGCTTTCCTCTTCATCTTTTCGAAGCCTAATAATAATAATAGCTATTATCATTATTATAGTTATCATAATTTCATTTTCAATGACGTGTTCTAAACCTGCATGACCTGAAGGCAGTTTGTCTCAGGAAAAGGGTCATTACAGGCAAAGAATGCCTACAGGATCCTTGTCAAATTTGCAGAAGAATTTCCGATTATTCCCGGGCGGGAAAGAGATCGCTGCAGAAAGCGGCCAACGGAGATGAGAAAGTTGGCCATGAGTACAAAGGGGTGATTTTATTTGTTATTGTATTCTTTTTTTATCTTTTTGGTGGTATGATCTTTTTTTTAACGCCACTCGACTCCCTTTACTCATCATCAAAACAAAGTCCGTTATTTTGTCCTGCTTATCACGGCGAAAACTCATGTTTGGAGTTCGACGCTCCGAGGGGGTTGGATGTCGAGCGTGATCGTAACATGCTGTGGCCGTACGAGGTCCATGACACGACAGGTCTCCTTTTTGACGGGGGTAACATTCTGCAGCCCGGCTGGTAACCAGTGCCATTACGTTACAAGCGAAAACTTTTCGCACAGTCATGACAAGATAAAGCCTCAAAGATCAGCGCGCGGAAGTGATGGGGGAAATTCACTTATTGTTTGGGGGAAACTTTGGCTTTGGAGTTCACCAGTCAAAATTAAGTCGACACCGGTCCTTGTAGCGAAACGGTAGCCAAAACAAGACATGGGAATATGACAACAATTAACATATTCCATAAAACAACGACATACAAACAGACCGGAGGTTTCGGCTAAAATTTCACAGCAGGAATGCCCCCTGCCATGATTTATTCTTGAAACTGACCTCGATCAATTGAAAACTATTTACAAAGATTATCAGGTTTCGTCTCCAAAACGTCGTGTGGGGTCCCGCAAAAGCGCCGGGGTCATCGCAATTTTTTGAAAGTGGTGAATCATCTCGCAAAAAAATAAAAAATAAAAAAAAAATATATATATATAATATATATATATATATATAAATGTCCAAACAGTCACGTCATAGTTTGAATTGAATTGAATTGAATACTAGTAGTTATTATACAAGATGGCACGACGCCGGGTTTGAAGATCAAAGGCAAAGAAATGCATCAGAGGGATATGATCTACTTTAATTTCCCAGCTATGTACTATGTACTATGTTAGAATTTAGTCTTTAGTGTCTGAATGAACAAAGTTTAGAATTGCATAGTATCATAGTAATAGTAAATACAGCTGTTATATATTTTCTGTGTGTCTGTATGGCTGGCCCGAGGCTTGGTCTTACCTTCGCCCTGGGAAGATTCTTCCGTGCCTTCTGTTGAGGCTGTATCGTCCGGGTAGACGTAGTGAGACTCGCCCGACGTCGACCCGCTGCCCGATGACGGTTTCTCCTTGTCGGCTACGAAAAAAAAAAACACACGAGAGCAACAAAACAATGAAACACCTGGATTCAAGACATCTGTATATAATATATATATATATATAAATTTTCTGGATAAACGTGCATAACGCTGTTGTCATCCATTGAAACAAATCGGGGTCATTTCTTTCTGCATAGATAGAAAGACGAAATAGAAGCTATTTGACGTACGGAAGTTTCGGTGTAGTTTGTGCGGATGAAGACTGGAGTGTAAATGTATTTGAATAAAGAACTTATTCAAGTCACAACTCGAGAAACGCATTAGGAAGTTTTAGAATAATAATACAAAATAATACCTCCGCTATTTCTCAGCTTTCAAGTACATCCACCTATCTGGCTGGAGAGTCCACAAGGTATTAAAAGGTAGACCTACTAGGCGTGGATAGTCTCCGTGCAAGACTGAGCAATGTGTTTGCTAGTGGTCGACTTATTATACAGATGAGAAGGGAAAAGCAGACAAGCGCCTTGAGGCCAGACTATATATGTTTCATCACTCTGGCACATTACATGATCATAGAGATCACTGTCCCTGGCGCGGTCACGTGGTCTCATAGTGCCGTCTGTTTGTGAAATACTCGTCTGTTTAATATTGTCAGGTCCTGCGATCACATATCATCTCAAAACAGAATTATTACTGTCACAAAGACAATGACGGGCAACCAGCCAATACAAAGTTATTTGGTTTTCTGGGCCCATTTGTTTTGCTCGGAGACATACTTATTATGTTCCGCATTTCTTGATACAATAGTATTTGCTAAATACACGCTCTATGTGCATTTCCGCCAACAGAACCTACTCGGATAATACTACAAACAATATGATAACGCGCGCTGGAATGCTGCATATTGGGATGTCTAATTATTTGTGTGAGGAAGATTTAACTTCAGGCATGCTAGATCGTGACAGATCAAGTACGACGACTTAGACATTCGCGACTGATTTTTCGATTCGATTGACCATGCTGACAGTGTCATTAACACCTCTTTGGCAAGAGTGCAATGCCGTGCTTTTACGCATATGTCGTTTTAAAAGTAACATCAGACTCAAACATAAGAAGTGATCTTCTTTGAGTCTAAAAGTCGTTTTGTGTGGAGCATGAACATAACATGTCTTACGATGCCGCAGTGTGTCAGGAATTTCAAGAATATACCCTACACTAATGATATCATCAACTACATTGACTGACCTAAAATGAGACAAGAAATCTAGAGAGAATGTAAGACTTGAAACTTTGTTGGTAGCCTTAAGTGAATTTAGGTAACCTTGCCATGGACAGGATTTGAGGACAGCTCAGATTAAAGGCACCTTGAGAAGAATAGGATTTTCGACCTTGTTTGAGCTACATCAGTCGAGACACCTTCAGAGGTGAATGCAAGACGTGAGCTCGCACTGAACTCTTTGGCCCGAATTCACGAAGGTGGTACAAATGAAACCATGGTTTAAACCATGGACAAAATCTATGGAGCGCCAAGTGTCGCATGGAATATTTCGTTACGAAATCAGTCATTTCGTCAATGAAATGATTATTTTGTAACGAAATGACAACGTTTGGTAACTACATGAACACTTCGTCCACGAAATGATAATTTCGTTAACGAAACGGTCATTTTGTCGACGAAATGACCAATTTCGTAACGAAATATTCCGTGCGACACTTGGCACTCCACAGTTTTTGTCCATGGTTAAAACCATGGTTTCATTTGTACCACCTTCGTGAATTTGGGCCTTTCAGTGGAATCAAGGAGCTTGCGTTTGAAGCTCCTTGGTCGAATGGGCTGTTATGAAAGGGTTAAGACGAAATGAATGGAGGTACCTTGAGAAGGACAGGTCTTACAGCAGTCTCCGGGTCGTATGACAGGTTCCTCGCCGTCCTCACACACCACCTCGGGACACTTGATGTTACGGCAAGAATTCTTTCCCGTCAGAACACCGTCAGTCACTTCCTGCATATTAAAAGCAATATAGAATGTGAACACTTTTGTTTTAAATTTACAAGTTGACATGATTATTTCAACAGAAAAATAGGGAGCTTACTGCAAACTACAGATTTCAATGAGAAAATGCATTGTATTATTTTATCCTGGTAGTTTACTTCTTATAAAACAAAAAAAAAAGAGAAAACTTTAATTGTATTTCCCATACATTTGACGGGTTTGTGATGATACAACGTTTCTGAGCTGCCAGCTTTCTACTTGAATGTCATTTTGACTCTAATTTCCTACACTTGCTTCAAGTTTTGTGTGGTCATCCACTCTACGAAGACACAAATTACATCCATATTTACGCGGTATAGTCATACTATGTGGTATCATGATTAGCGAAGTGACATTGTGATCATCTATTGTTGTATTTCTTAGCAGTCCAGCCGGAAAACAAAGCAATCTGCGATCTCCATGGAGGTAATTCTTCGAAATTGCAGAGAGCGATAAATGTCTCTAAAAGCAGTAAAACTTTGATGGCGTTTTTGCGGGTTCATGTTTTTAACTTGGTGCCATTGCTAAGAGCTTTTTGTTCGTTTGTTGAATGAGGTCGTAAGTGCGAGTGAGGGTATTGTGTCTCGGCATGGACATGTTGTAAAAGTGTGACGGCTCGGCGGGGTGCAGTGACCAACCTCCAGAACGGCGGTGGGAAGTTTTCTATATTATTTCTCTCTAGTATATCTGCCCGCTTCGAGTATTCCTCGGTAATAACCTCATGCAGAGTGCGAGATTCAATGCCCTTATGGGTGACACCATTCCACCTTTTCATACCATCAAAGCAAAATCATCTTCAATCGCCAATGTCTGCCGATCGACACCTTACCCCCTTCAACAACAGCAACAACAACAGAAGAAAAAGCCCATAAACCTCGAGTTACGGCATAATCTATGTGGGTTAACGCTTTTATTGGACCAATCAATGTTTTTGCTACGATTTTTTCAGAGAATAGGGTGAAGCCCACTAAAAACAACAGCTGTCCCAACCCGCCCGTCTTGACCGACTAACGTCATATCGCGAAGGACATTTACGGGTTATGGTGTCACAAAGTCCTCATAAATCCCCCTTCCGTCGAGTGCATGCAACAAGTGAAATTATTATCATTATAAACCCGTCATTCGCACATTTTCTGTTTTATTTCCGTTTTACAACTCTTCATGAGATACGCCTATAAAACGGTTTATTGTCGAATAGTTTTGCGTGACATTCTGTCGAGGTAATACTGAGTTTGGGAGCATTTTCTGCCAAGGGGTGTTGGGGAGAATCATAACTGAAGCTCATTTCTCTCACATCCACTTTTCGCAACCTGTAAATTATGCCGGAGCCAGAGAATGAGGGGGAGGGGGTGGAGGAGGAGGGTTAACAGCAAGCTCGGAAGAGCACCTGTACCCCGGGGGCTTCGGGGGACCTATCCGACACCCTCCCGATCCCCTGGAGGCGAGAAGTTCTGGAGAATGAAACAAGGCCAGGCAGTGGTCTGTATGATTGTTTGCATTGGGCAATAAATATATATATATATATTTTCCTTTCTATTTTGTTTTGCCAGCCGCTAAAAACTTCCCTTCCTTCTATTACATCTCCTTTGGCCTTTGACTTGTAATAATGACAAATAAAATCACAGGCATAATAGTATGCCATATTGTCTGGCCAACATGGCGTCGGTCTGTATTCACGAGCACAGTATCACATTTTTGTATTCATATCGTTTACTTTGAAATGAAAAAGTATTAAAAGGGAAATGAATGGGCAATTATGATGCTTCAAGAACGAAAAGCTATTAGCAAATGATATCCTATTACAAGACTGCTGAGTAAACGCTGTGAATAAAACATGAATGAAATGAAGTGAAAATGAAAGACAAGAAACAGGAACTTACTATAATAGGCAATGGCAAAGTTCATGATTTTCACTCTCTCCTAGTAAAACAAACAAAATTTGAAATTTCGATTCTAGTAATTTGAATTTGTCTTAAATGATAAGCAGATTAAATTGTCAAAGAGTGAAATGTGACGCAATTTCAATACAATTACCTCAAGATGAAGCACACGCGGCGGAGAAACGAAAAGAGAACGGCGTGGCATGCGATATAGCTAGCGGCTATGCGGGTGAATTGTTTTCAATCAACGGGAAGAGAAATGGGGTATGAACACAAGCCGTGCGCCTCCCTCGCGAATCGCGAAAGATTTACCACAAAAGGTACAAATCCACGCTAAAATCCTCCTGCAAATGGCCGCAGTTTCATATTTTGAGACGGAACAGCTGTTAGTCGAACATCAAGCAAGACATCTCCCCCAAAATTCATCTTCTCCTCCATCCGACTATTCATCTTCCTCACCTATTTCTCCTTTTCCTCCACTGACGTCTTCTGAAACTCATTCCAATTTCCAACATCCCCTTTCTTCTGTATTCTACCCACTCCAAATTACACGCTCTATAAATATGTTAAGTTTCCATACAAGGGCAAGTCCTGCTTTCAGACTGTTTTTTTTTTTCTCCCGGTTTTACATTTCTAATCATTCTTCCTCCGCCATACTGTGTTCAAGTTGAGCACACACTACATTTATCCGAATCTATACTGATGTTGAACTAGAAAAACGGGATACCACCTCCTCCTTCCTCCTCCTCAACTCCCCCCCCCCCCCCCTTTCCGTCTCCTTCTCTCTCTCTTTCCTTAGCAACACACTTCTACCACCTCCCTGTTTCTATCATATTCCAGCACACATAGCTGTGATAAACCCAGCCCGGAGCGCGTGGAATTTTAAGCCAGGCTGTCCGCATCAATGCTAACTCGTCGCAGCTCCCCTGCCAGTCCAAGTTTGAGTGATACGCTCAATTTCAAACCGGAGGGGTGGGTGGAATTACTCGTCCTTGTTTTTTCTCCTTTGCCAGTCTAAAAAGCTTCTCATAGTCAGAAAGTATGGGGATGCCTTAATTTACAGTAAGAACCAGCAGCCTCCCCCCCCCCCAATTTTTCTCTCTCCCTCTTTTTCTTTCTCCCTATCTATCTATCCATCTATCTATCTATCTATCTATCTATCTATCGATCTATCTATCCATCTACCTACCTATCTATCTTTCTTTCAATCTTTCTCTGCCTCTCTTTCTGTTCTTAGTAAAGGCCGACTGCAGTAGATACCTGTTCTGGAATGTCATGTACTCCAGCAATGAACTTCACGCGCTGCTTAATTTCAGGAAACCTCATCCGTTCACTGTAGTGGTCACATGGTCTCAGTCTTACCGTATAGGCCTAAATCGTTTTTGTCTAATCCAACGACACTACATTATTTTCATCATCGCTTGGAAATGTCCCTCTCCTTCACCATTCATGACATCTCAGACGTCTTTAAAAGACGACACAAAGATGAAAATAAACAAACACAATCCATAAATGCACAACTTCATGCCATATTTTTCCAATTTGGTTAGAAGTAATCTATTAGTTTAAATGAGTTGGATGGCACT
This sequence comes from Diadema setosum, assembly GCF_964275005.1. Classification (NCBI taxonomy): domain Eukaryota; kingdom Metazoa; phylum Echinodermata; class Echinoidea; order Diadematoida; family Diadematidae; genus Diadema; species Diadema setosum. The sequence goes on along the minus strand of NC_092699.1, from coordinate 27,524,442 downwards.
TGAGTGCCGAGAAGGATTTCCTGCTCAACTCACACAAACGGAAACGAGTGGGACTGTGAGGAGCTTTTTCAGCGATTGTCTGTTGGCATTAATTCTCGCAAGATGCCGCTAAGTGCAAGCGAACGCGTAAATCCTCCGAAAGTGGCATTGACATCTCCCCTGACGAGTCTTGCGCGCGGGTCAACAAGCAACGCTCAAAAAGACTTTGAGAAAGTTGGAAAATATTGGATACGGGATAGAGCGGCAGACGATCGATCGAGCCCCCGTACTCGTCCCACGGCCTTCTCATCTTGGCTTCATACCATGCAGCCTGTTCAACAGTCGACCACGCGCCGGAACTCAACATGGTTTTCCCTATACGGAAGTCTTCTTGTCATGTTATGTCAAGTTTTCCTCAAATATCGAGATTTCAACAGACAATTCGCCCCTTCATGCCGCAAATTGAAACACCGTGGTAGGCTTATATTCACAGCACATCAGAAAGAAAAGTAGTCAAAGTTAAAGGACAAGTTCACCTTCATTAACATAAGGATTGAGAGAATGCAGCAATATTAGTAGCACACAACAGTGAAAGTTTGAGGTTATTGGACAATCGATGCAGAAGTTATGAATTTTTAAAATTTTTGTGTTGGAACCGCTGGATGAGGAGACTACTAAGGCTCGTGATGTCATCTGAGTACAACAGTATAAAGAAAATGTAAAGAAAATTCAACATATTTTCACTTTTTTCACATAATAAAAGAGCACTTGACTTGCCTCTTTCTAAAGACAATGGGAATAACATTACCCATTACATATGTCAGTAACGAGTCAAGGGAATGTGTACTTTTTTAAAAGATGAAATTTTGTGAAATTCTCTTTATATTTTCCTTATATTGTTGTACGCATGTGACATCATACACTGCAGTGGTCTTCCCATCCAGCGGTGACTGCACAAAAACTTCAAAAATTCATAACTTTTGAACGGATTGTCCGATTTTCCTCAAACTTTCCATGATGTGTTCTTCTAATATTGCTACATTCTCTCAATCCTTATGTTAATGAAGGTGGCAGTTGTTGCAGGTGAACGTGCAACCAGTGGCAGAAAGTTCCAATAGTTGCTATCGCTATAACAGTATGTAGTAACCACGGGATTAGTACACGTTATATTAGTGGTGATGGTAGCAGTGGTCTCGTTCAAGGAGGTGAGCCCTGTCTCGTAAGTCAAGTGTGAGTGTTGTCTTCAGTCGTGGTATGTTCCTTAGAAATATCAGCAGTGCTTTTAAGCACCTTTAATTTACTGAGGAAACTCATTGGGATTGTTTAATCGAAAAGCCAGTATTAAAGACATAGTTTCCTACCTCAACCAAATCCAAAATATTAGCCATACCCATCGTTTTCCAAAAGTTTGAAACCTTTCAGTTGTGGCGCTACACCTGCTTACGTTCCAGTGGTCCATTTACGCCGGTATATAAAGTCAATCTTACTGGCATGACTGGCATGATACATATTGGAGAATAAACGTGAACTATTGGATTGTACCAGGAGTTCTTCTGATGGGGATCCCTCCCCGCACAGGAAAATGTGTTCACTTTGAAAGATCTTATTGTAGTCAGTGAGCATACTGAAAACTGCCAGTGTGAACGCGTCCCTGAGTGAGCGCGGCGCGGGACGGATGACTCACGGAGTTGGGAATACTCGGAGTGAAATCAGTCGCAGATGTCGCACCGCGGTTGCCATGGTTTCCTTTGGAGGATATTTGCTCTGGAGCAGATGGAACCAGAATAATTGTCAAAGATTGTTATTCTTCCTGCCTCCATATCATACCGTTTTCCTCTCCAAATTCATCCACATCCTCTGTAATCGGGGGATACTTCCAGCGTCCAGTGACCAGATAAATCTGACAGCGTCATTATCATCATCCAATCCAACTAAACATAATATCCTGTCTCATCTCTGTCTCTCTCCCTCTCTCTCTCTCTCTCTCTCCAGGACTCTCCTACCCCCCTCCCACAAACAAAAAACACAAACAACAACTTCTCGTCCCCTATAACCGATTTAGATTCCCCTCTCTACTTGTATTTCTATATACCACTAATTCCACGATCATTTCCACCAACTTATAACAGCCGATTGGGTGACGAGCATACTCATTCGGTCTTCGTCACCATACAGACATCGGAATGCCATTCCTGAGCATCTTCTAGGGTGTTTTAGCACTGCACTCAGATATGTTTTCAAAACGAACTTCACTGTATTGAAAGAGAGTCACTTTACACCCCTCCTCTGATACTGTGTAAGGTTTCCACACGTTCACCACTAGATTTTCTGAAGTGGCTATAAGCAATGACCACGTTTTTTCTCTTAAAAAGTTTCAAGCTGATTTGAAGCTTAAGATTAGGACCATTGCATTTGCGACACGGTGCCACCACAGAGCTATGCTAATCACAGGCGCAAACCCTTTTTCAAACCAGGAGAAGGGCAACGAAAGCATGAAGCTTCTCCATGATACGTTTCGTTAGTACTCTGGAGTAGGCCTACAGACTGTTACCTTGTTTCTGGACATTTCTCTCGCAATACACCCACATCCGACTATTATGCTAATTGATCACCATCATTTTGCCCCCGCGTCGGGGTCGCAGACAAAATACAACCATAGGTCGTCCTGAAGCCAAGCATAAACTGGGTTACGGTGTCAGGGGATAACCAACATTTTTCTCCCTGTTCTCATCATTCCGGAGTTCAGGATCACCACCAGCCAAATTGCAGACACATCCGAGACTTTTTAGCCTGATTTGGGGGGAATTAACCTCGATTTTTCTTTTATTGTACGCGCCATTACTCCGACACAGCCCGAGGAAGGGGTATAGTGATACGGGTCCCACTTGCAAATGTATCGGGGAGCTGCCGGGGCTCGGAAAGGTGGCGATGCGCTACTCAAGAAGAGAGATTGCTCCGAGACAACTTTTTAAAAGGGGGAATTATTGTGTGCTGGATTAGAGAGAAAAAAAGGAGCGCGACTTCGAAACCTATCTCAATTTCAGTTCATCCCAGGGCAATTTCTGACTCCTCACATACACTACAGCCTTCTATACGGAAATCGAGCGCAGTCAGTATGTATGTAAACCATCATTCCGTCTGCATGTTATTACACCCTTGCATTAAAACGTGGCTCTCGGTATCAACATTGCACCAAAAGTTTTGCATCCGTACATTCTATTCTACTTGTTGAAGTGCGACATTTTCCCCTTCTTTTGAAAGACAATCTGCTTATAATAGAAGCCTACACTTTGCGCATCTTAATCATTCTTTGATTGCTTCCAGGCTTTCAAGGCCCTATCTAGTGCTGCCATTGCTGATTTTGTTCGCATACACATGCTGTGATCTCACCATGCAATTTAATTCCCAAGTAATGTGCAAAAGAAATATCTGCTCACCTGAACATCATTTCTCTAAATGCTATATAAAGATATCGTTAATTTTGACACACCATACTATACATCGTCACAATCTTACTCGCGCCGATGAGAAATGGTTGTCTTTTTTGTTTGTGTGTTTGTGTATGTGTGTGTGTGTGTGTGTATGTCCGTGCGTGTACGTGTCATAAAAAATGTTATTCTATTTTTTTTATGCTGCTGCTGCTGATGTTGTTCCTTTGAGTCATTTTACTCTCTCTCTTTCTCTTTCTCTCATAGCCTCATATAGTGTGACGTATTATACATTCATCTCAGTTTACGGCGATCAATGCCTTAGCAGATAAAGTAAGACAAATTCAAGCAATCCAATTGCACTTTATACAGATTAATGTCGATCACCGTTGAAAAAGAGGGAAAATACAGAAAAGTATAGATTATAAGAAAATAATGGCTATTGTACAGGGATATGTCGAAGGAGTGGGAACTTGAAATGCTTATGGGTATCATGACTATAAGTATAAACATACTGAACATTTATGGAGAAGAAAGATGAATGGATAGATGACGATATTGATTATTGGATGATTGATACACAAATACACGTATTCATACTTGAGTAGAAATAAGTAGATTAATAGATGGATTGAGAGGTAGGGGGAGAGAAAAAGAGAGGGAGAGAGAGAGAGAAGGAGAGGGATGGCAATTATAATTATCACCTGAGCGCCATTTGCCGATGGCAAGGCGGGTAACTGAAGGCGAGTATTTACTCTTGCTACTCGTCAAACGGATTTAATTGCAGTGGTGTTAAAAAGAACTTGCTAACAGATCATCATATCGGTACCCTCTCTCTCTCTCTCTCGCTCTTCTCCTTCTCTCCCAATTCGGTACCCCCATCTATCTATCTATCTATCTATCTATCTATCTATCTATCTATCTATTTATCTATCCATTTTCTATCTATCTATCTATCTTCCCTTCTTTCTTTCTTTCTATCTATCTATTTATCTATCTATATTTCTATCTTTATATATATCTATTTTTCTACCTATCTATCTATCTATCTATCTATCTATCTATTTATCTATCTATCTATATATATATCTCTCTATCTGTATATCTTTTTATCTTTCTATCTATCTTACTATCCATGATCTCCCCCTTGATATAATTCTTGGCAGTATACGGCGAGAGAGTTTTCATTAACAGTCAAATTTTTATCGTATAATTTCATATGTATCAAAGCAGCTCATTACGAGAACGCGAAATGACATCAGTCTCGGTAATTAGCCTACATCATACATAAATACATACATACATTACATATCATTACTTAACCTTCGTCGTGTAGAAAGGCTTTCTAGACGAAAGAGAGAAGTAATACAGACGCTATACAAACTACTCAAATGTTGTTCCTTATTCTTCTCGCCTCTTCTCTTTAAATCAAATTGCGAATGTTAATTCAACGAAAGGATGAATACATGGATATAGCATTTCAAGGACAACTTGAATACGCGGCATGAACATAAAATTACACGGGGATCAGAGATGAAAAAAAAAAGTGATAGAAGCTGAAAGAAGGGAGAAGGGGGAATGAACTTTAGCCAAGAATATCCCGGACTCCTTGCCCCTTTCCGTTTTCTTCTCCGGGTTCTACCGCCTCGCCATTACCCTATTTATGTTCCATGAATTAATCTGCCTCCGCGTAAGAGGAAGTGCAAAGACGACATGAATTTCCTCCGCTCCGCCCCTCGTCTGTACCGTGGGCTAACATGTATCAAGTCCAATCGAGTTCGTACAGTTTTGATTCAACGACTCGCGCAGTCACCACACTTTACACGAGAAGCCATGTATAATATGCACACACGCAATAATTCAATTACCTTGCAAACACGATGCCACGTTTCCGTACTCATTATGTGGCTTTCATGATTTCTGGGTGATAACATGTATCAGTGTCTCATTGTGGAGACATTTTCACCATCTGGATCATTTGGAGGGGGAGGGGGTTCTTTGCTCGTTGGGGATTATCTTAACTCGATGATGTCATCTCAAGGATGTAACGCCTGGTAGAATTAATTACATCTTGAGGGGTCACTTCATATTATTCATAATATGAGTGTGAAAACACAAATAAAAGTTTCCATATACTGCATTTTGGCTGAGATACATTCATCAGGACTACTACTACAGTCAGTATCACTACTACAGTGATACCTTGTTACACGACACAGCTCTCTTTAACATGTCTTTTCGTGATTGAATCTTTCCCATCACTGTCTCCAAAACCTCAGCAAAACATATTCCCCAAAATTAATTGGATCGGACAGAACACTTTCACCGTTAGAGCAAGGAGGTACTTAGCAGACGTGATACCTCCTTGGTTAAAGTTAGTATCAGCTCGAGTGCGTCTTGCAAGAGCCAAAACTTTTGTTTCAAGAGGAAATGCAAGTAAAGACGACAGGAGGGGGTGGGGAGTTAAGTAAGGCGGCTGAGGCATTGTCCTTTGGCATTTAGCGTAGGGGACACGAATCATGCCGTTACCTAGCAACGCACCGCTTTTCCGCCTTTTTCCTACCACGGTGGGCCGTTTCGTGTTTAAGAAGCCCAGTAGGGCTTCTGTTCATGGAAACAGAAGGGATCAGAGAGTTAGCTCTCCCTCTCTCTTGCAAATGTTACATAATCAGGAAACTTCCTCTCACAAATTTCACGATGTTTATTTGGGATGGTCCTCGTTGGGTCATTAGGTGTTCTTGGCAGTGGACAATGATCTCCGAACCATTTTTACGGTGTATTGTGAAACAACAAAATGCCGGGGTTAGTTTAACTTTCATGACGGTCTGCGTGTCTTTCAAAGTCAAGAAGCTAGACGTCCCTTTGATGATGTGTGGATTGGATAATGATCATCATCTCTATTTCCTTTGGCGCATCTCCCCACAGTCCCCATTGTGTTTTAATCTGTTGAGTATTGTCAGTGTCAATTTCCATTTTGAAGATCATAATAAGTCAAGGGGCAAAGGTCATTTAGAATATTGAATGAAAGAGCGCAGAACCATTGATTTTGATTGAGATAATGGAATGTGACTTTAACGTAATGCTTGATTGATTGCAGCAATGTGATGGCGTCGTAGCTTACTGCATAAAGTAAGCGTAATGAGTATAGCGTGTAAACAGTATGGAAAGCATTCAACTTTTCAACTACTTCAACCTCAGCCATTCCGTCAACCGTGTAAATTATCGACGCCTGTTCTTGTTATGTGCTGTGGACAGCATTCACTGAATAAGGTGGACTTCATTTCGATATCGAATTTACTCATAGCTTCATTCATATTTCGTGAGAAAAGAAGATCGATCTGTAATTTGCTCGTAAGATATTAATGATTGTGCGAAATTGTGGGGTTTATCTGTCGGTAGATTAATCAAAGAGCCAACCAACTTGACTCATAGATGGGAGTTTAAATATGAATACAAAAGTCCACCAAAATCAGTGCTTGCAACGTCAAGAAGAGAGCCAGTTATAACACACATTCTTGAAGATGCTAATGCAGCTCCCGTGATCTTAAGGGGGAGGAGGAGGAGGAGGAGGAGGAAGGAGAACGAAGAAAGAAGACCACACTCCCGAAGGCTTGTCACATTCGCACTTTTTCCGCAAGCGCCACCATCCCTGGAAGACATGCGTGATGGCATTCCAGAAAATCGCTTTTCAAAAGTACATCTCCATATCAAAAACCAGCGAAGCTGTGACACTTCGCCAAGCAGATGACCACAAAGGTCTTCGTAGTGAACGTGTTATTTCCCCTCGGCATTCCCTTTATAAATGATGTGGCGTTATCGCGTCTGATATTCCATGAGAGAACTTCATTGGATGCCCACACGCGCGACTCGTAAATCATGAATTCGTTATATCAACACTTCCATCTCAAATAATCGTATCATACATAGTCTCTGAACTTCCGCAATGAAGGAGCAGCAAGCGTCTTTTTTTTTTTTCGATACACTTGAATTTCGCTGCCAAGAAAGGTCCCGATTTATTACATCTGACGCCCTTTACAAACTTGTTTACGTTAGCGTTAAGAGATTTACAGACAAGTTGAAGAGGCTGGTTTACAGTTGGATGTCAACGCCGCTGAGCATCGACTGAAGTGGGGTCACACCCCCCAAGGGTGTGGGGAAATATCCCCCTCTGTCCTTGGCTTCTACAAGTAGCTGTTTCCACGTCGTTATCAAGCATAGTATGTTCAGCAAATCAGATTTTTGTAAATTTCCCTCCCCCCACCCAGTCCCTCCCCCTCTCTCATACTCGTTGAAAATCAAGTACCCGAACCTGGCGCCATGAGCACGCCATGTGTGCCATTGCGACCAGAGAGGTGACTGTTCTAACCTCCCTGTTACGATTGGTGTTAGGTCCGCTACCTGTTGATTAAAAGATTCACAGGGACGCATGACTGTCGTGGCTTCTGCGTTCACATCCCTATGATAACACCCCAGAGCAGTTAATTGAAAATATATTCTTAACTCAAGACAAATTACACTCCTGCAATATCTGAAATGCAGAGGAAACAAGAGGATTTACGTCAAAGACGTCGTGATTACTCAAGACCAAGACGAATATTTGGATTGCTCGTCTGGCGCCATGTTCCACTAACGTTTCTCAAATCAAATGTGTGTTTTGGTTTTTGTTTTGTTTGTTTTCAATTTTTGTTCTCTCTTTCTTCCTTTTTCATTGATCAGGTCTGACTGAAATTTTAAGCCACGTGACACTTTTGTACTACTGCTACTACTAGCTTTCGAGGTTATTTATTTAATAATTTCAAGCACAAAGTAGCTGGCATTCTACTGCATTCCATAACGCAAGGTGCCTCCAGCCCTCGTTTAACAATATTCGAAACCATACCGTCGGTGGCAGCCTCCCTTCCATCCGTTCCTCGATCTCCACCCAGTATTAAGTCCGTAAACACCACCAAAAACCTTGTAACCTCCCCCCCCCCCCCCCCCCCTCGGTCTCTGTTCCATATTGCTGAAATATTGGCATCAGCGTTTGTACGCCAATCATAATGTATTATCATTCTACACTTCATATCAAGAACGACAAAGATCTTGCTTGACGCATGCCCCGTCCCTCGATGACGAGGATGGCTTCTTTCGAACATTCATTACAGGTTGAAATGATAAAGTCGGGAGATTCTTAAATAGGTGAATACATACGCCGATGGCATGGATGAGGGATTTGAAGCGTCACGTACAGGTGCTGCTGCTAACGAGGGGTGCACTGAGCGAGCTAGACGACTGAGATACAACCGTTATACATCGCTTTGGTAACACATCCACATTAATCCCAAAACATTTTACTGTGACATTATTTGCTCAATGGGGATTTGTTGGTGTTTGCAGAGTGAATTTCATGACTGTATATGCTGCTGTTCCTTGCAATCGCAAACCTTGCCTGAGGTTGCCGGATATATCGACGACAAATACACGCAAGCTGAATTCAAAGTTTTGTATATGAATACCCCAAACCCTGAAATATGAACAGGTGACTTAAAGAGCTCGTCAAGGGGTCCTCGTAGGTACAAATATACAGTATATATAGAATTGACCTCATCAGTCAGATTGAAGGAGAAGGGTTACGCTTTGCTTTTGCTTGTAGCATGAGGCAACCTACTGCGTTTTTTTTTTTTGTTTTTTTTTTTTTAACCTGAGTTTGTCCGTTTGCGTATTTGTGCATTCGTGTGTGTTTGTTTTGTATGTGTACACTTTCTATATGTGTCAACGCATTAATTAGCAGCTATTAGCAAATATAGCCACGCGTGGTGACAAGCGTGATGTGGTCCCCGCAACAGTCTCAGCTAAGCAGCAGACAAGAACTGGCGGGAACGGACGCGTCGTCTGCGCCAGGAGCCGTGAAAAATTTCCGGCTTCCATTTATGGCGTTGCCGATTGATGGAATGTTCTGTCTGCATATCATGCAAGTATATTTATACACGTAATGTTCAGAGAATGCAGCAAAATTCACGAGAAGCACGATTGGAAGTAGGTATGGACGTGTTTTTGAAAGAGTTTGAGAAGGGTGCGGGCACCGTCGGCTTGATTACGGGAAATTACTACAAAAAGTGAGTCTGCAATGGTTGGAAATTCAGCGAAAACATGACACTATGAATTAGATCCTCTTTAGACTCTCTTATGAGGATTGTACTTTATTGCTCCTGTACGATCTGATTCTCTGGCGAGTTAAAAACAGCCATGTGATTTTTAAAATCTAGAATCAGATCCGGTAGCTCGATATACTTCGGACACTTACAATGTCATGGCACACTATCTATTAGTCAATCACCTTACAACACATGGTGTATGCTGCTTTTATGAAAAGGATTATTAAAAAAGTGACAGAGGAAGACAAAATTAAACTGTCTCCAACGCGCTGGTGTCTACACACAAGACTTGGATGTCAGTGTAGCAACAATCTAGCCCACAAAGCGCACTTGCACTGGTAAACCATCAAGCCGAGGCATATACCGTATACCTAGTTAATACTTTCAAGTGCTTCTGAACGTTAAGAGGTTACCATTCATTCTTAATGACGTCTGACATTCCCACTGAGTTTGCTTCCGTCACGAGGTCTATAAAGACCCGAGGTAGGGACATTCTCAACGGTTTCAAGCCTAAGAGAGAAATTTTTTTTTTTTATTATTATTTTTTTTTTGAAAGCACTGGGACTTTGCCACTGATGCAAGAAATTCAACAATCGCGTGTTGGAGGGCTCCAAGCAAAATCCTCTCCCGAGCCGTCTCGAAACCTACTTGCCGACAATTCTCGGTTTTTGTTGTTTGTTTGTTTGTTTTTTGGTCTTTTTTTTTAAATGCGTGGAATTTAAGATTTGATTTCGATATGTTTTTACCCAATGCCAACGGAAAATGCATGATTTCTCTTGACACATATCCACACATATTGGGTCTAGAACGGTTATTACTTCGTCTTAATATTGGGATCAATTTTACGGGGTTATGACGTGAGATATTACTTCTTTTCTTTTCCTTTTTTTTTCTTTTTGAGCGAGATAATTTTACATTGTTGTCAACATCTATGTACCTGAGGTCTCTTGCGATAAGTAAAACTGACTGGATTTTCTTTGGGATCTTTTGCTCATTCTGGTTGTCGTGTTTGTTGCATTTCGCCTTTACGGATAGGCAAGCAGAATGAAGTCCTGTAGGTGGAGCTGAAATAGGGTACATCAGTTCGTTGTACAAAGAGTTAGCAAGTTTAGGGTCTATGGTTGCACAAGGGCGGCGACACAAGGGGGTAAGGGTCAAACGAACTGCACATAGGTGTCAAATGTTTGTCGAGTGTGGCATGGCGAGAAAGTTGTTGAATGGGAGGGGGATAAGGAGGAATGTCTATTGGTCATGTCCTTTTACGTCCCGTGTTTGCCCAGCGTAATTCGGAGGCCAAGAGCTATAGCCCCGGATCACCGCGCAGGTGTGGGCTTCTCTGGAGGTTGCAGTCGCCTCGAGAAGGAGACAAAGAATGAGAGGAGGACACCTCAAATACGATTGAACATCTTCAGAGACAATGGATGAGACAGACGACAGCGAGGGCTGGCTGCAGAGTGACATTCAGTGGCGTATTCTTGGCGGGAATCGCTCAAACCTCGCATGGGGGTCATCTCAAAGTCATGGTATCGGGCAAGTCTTCAGCGCACCCCTTAATGGATGAGAAGAATATGGTTATCTCTAGCACGATTGAAAGTGTCACAGAGCTACAAATATTTTCGTCACTTTCTCCTTGTTTTAGGGTGGAGGAGGATCAAAGAATGACCGCTGATGATCACCTCAATTTTATCCGGAGAGTAGGGTCAATGTGTATCAGACAAATGGCGGCATGACTACCGATAATTATTGATCGGTGTGAGCTCGAATATATCGGGTCGTGATATCAAGGGAATTCAGACTGAACGGCACTTATGAATTCTAAGTAGGCCTATTTTCCCACTCCTTTTTACGCTCAATAACGCCTCACAAATGCGCGTGCATTCACTGTGTGACACTCTCAACCGATCAGGCGACGTATTGAAAGTGAACGACAGTTCATAACCTTCTTTCTTTCTTTTCTTTTTTTTTTCTCCGCCAAATATCATTAGTGTGAGGAATCCAAATAGGTCTAGGTCTATTTTTAATGTCTAAGTCTGGTGCTAATCACTGTTTTGGTGCAAGAAACCATAGGAACTATTCAAACAGAGATGTACCAACGCGTGATGCACCAGCATGCCCAATTGCTGTCCTTAACTCCAACAGCTCTTATCTTGACTTATCCCATTCAAAATCCACTGCAGAATACAAAAGGAACTCGTAGTGAAAGGAACGTTTCTTAATTCAGAAATAAGTAAATCTCGCAGAAAAGGGGGAGGAATGGCGAAGACAGCGCCCAGACAATTAATGTTTGGATTTTGTTTCGTTTTGTTGCCGCGTCAACCAAGAAGTGGGCATCGGTCTCCTTCAGATGTGAAAACGTTTGAAACCTGTCATGTTCCTATTCTTCGCATTGTGCCGGCATATCGATTTAACCAGGGAGGTGGGAGAGAACTCCCTGATTTAACTCATAATCTTCCGAGCAGTCTAAGCAGCGAGAGAATATGGAAGAAGATTACATCAAAAGCGAGAGAGAAGCGGAGAATACGAGGATACCTGAATCGCCAAAAAGGAAGCAATACAATTCCTGGCTTCCGATTTTCTTGTTGTTAAATCCATTCTTCCTCCTAAAAAAAAAAAAAAACAAAAAAAACAAAAAACAAACAAAAAAAAACAGTAAAAGAGGGAAAACGCGCAGTCGGACAGAATACTTCTCACACATGTTTTAGGGTTGTCGTTGTTGCTTTTTTTTTTGCGCGCGCGCGCCATGTAAATAGTCGTTGACGGTCGAGAGCGTATCCAGGGACAACGTGCGTTCACACAGGACGAAAGTTTTATATCCGTATGCAATCGTCTGTGCACTGATTGGCTGCGCGTGCTGGTGTCTAAAATATGATACAATACATGCTATGTGCCTCGCGAAGATAGAAAAAACGGAGGGGTGATTAAGATCTAGATGGAAAGGACAAAGAAAAATTTATTCATAAAGTATGAAAGTCACAGACTAATTTGCACATTACTTGAAAGTGGAAGTCTAATTTGTAATCACATAAGTCTGTATCATTACAGTGTATTATGATTATAATCATCGTTATGACCCCATTTTAAGCGTTTTTAGCGAAATCTTCTCCGGTTCTCTTCAAATATGGATGCTCTTCGATGCCCTATAATGGAAGAAGAGTTTCTCACAATTAGGGTCAAAGTTTCCTTGTAGCGTCAACGTCGGCCATATTGGTCACACTTTCCATCAATTCTTATCACCAAAAGAAATACATTGTAGTAAAATCACAAATTTCTGCTGTGGATTACGGAGAAATAAGCAAAATCAAATATATATCTGGCAGCAAAACACGGCAAGCTCTTGTACGGTCGAAAAAAAAAATGAGCGTAAGGCGTTATGAGACAATTGCCGACGTCAGTCCTGGTTCTTTTTTCTCTATTTTGTACATTTAAACCTTGATCATTTCTCCCTCCTTTCACTGTATTCCCCTCTGTTTGACGTGATTTTATCAAATCAGTGTAAATGTATAAATGATATACACCAAATTAAATGTTATGCAAACAGACATTAACTAATAGTAACTATGATTGTTCGATAAGTAACATTTAAGACTATCCACTTCGGTCGTTTTCGTTGTTCCTGAAGGTTGGTTTCAAGTGTAATGAATGAAAATAATCATGATCACCGTTCTTTATCTAATGCTGGAAACACATACATGCACGAGCCTAGTTGTAGTCAATATATTGGCACTAGGCTCATAATAGAAAGCCCAGGAAATGGTTTCCCACGTAACAAACTTGACTCGTAGAGAGAAAAAAAAAAATGACTGGAAATGAGGAAACGCGAACGGAACATTAAGAAGGCGTTCGGGCATGCACGATTTTGAACTTGATTAAAAGTTCAAGTGAGGGGGTCAAAAGGTCACTAGGTTCTCTTTTTCCCTCTCCTCTCCTTTGGTTGGCAGGTCTTTTTTGAAACATGAACAGTTTCCTAATCCGTGATGAAATGGAATGTCTTCAAATGCTGTCAGCATCGCAACTGAAGGAACGAACATTTGCGACAAGTCATCAAAGGGAGGTATTTTTACCAATATGATGTCAAGAACTACCCTGTGCAGTCCCTGGAATGTCGAGCTACATATAGAGAAAAGAGCAGGCTGGTCAGTTGAGGACATTCATCCGATATGTATTACGATCACTACAGCAGCGCCAAGGGTTGCTTTGGACCTTTCACCACGTTCACTGCATTAAATACACTCCCCCCCCCCCCCTCTCTCTCTCTCTCTCTCTCTTTACATGTACGCATTTATTTATTCAATCATTCATTTTATTCGTCTATTTATGTATTGATCTATTCATAAGGATAAATAGGCCCCCATCCTTTCCAAAGCACAGTTTCAAGTTAAATGCGTCTGACCGCAAGCTGGTCTATACTATCTCTTCCCTCCCCCCTTTTTTCCCCAATCAAAGTGCGGCAATTCTGAGAGAGAGAAACATATCGCACACTTATTGAGAGTATAAGTTCGTATGTTCTTATTCTCACAACTGTTATATCCTTGAGTTTACTTGTTACGTTGTTTGCTTGCTCACATCAAGTTCGTCTCTTACTCGGCCAACACAATCATATTGTTCATTAATTGCAACAGATTTTCACATGTTGGTAAAAATCAGCTGACTTACCGGCAGACACTGGCAGATGACGCAAACCATTTCTCCGAACGGGTCTCCAAGGTTCGGATGCCATTCGTCTTCCAGGTTGTAGAACTCTGCTCCAAACGTGCATCCTGGAGAAAAAAAAATAACAAAAGAGAAAGACAAAAATGGATAAAGGATCCATACGGTTAAGCCATAATGGTTATACCTCCACTCAAGATGAAAGAGATATGTCATCGAGGTTATAAACGACATTATACCAGCTCTCTCGTTGCTGAAAAGTTGAGATGTGTAACACCAATTTCATCTCTCTGAATGTAATGAATTTTGTCACGACTGATTATGGTTAGGGCAAGAAGAAATCGAGATACGTGATCTACTACACAAATCTGTCCCATCCCATAATTATTAGAAAGGTTTTCCTCGTTTCGCATGACAGCGGTGGCGACGACAAATACAGGAAACTACATAGAGACTTGATTTCACGAAGTGCGTTACGTGAACCATAACAGCCCAACCTCCTTGAACAGCCAGCCAACGAAACAATTGACGTGCACAATGAACTTGGGAAAACAGGTGGATTAAAGGAAATGGGTCATGACATAGTTATTACGAACTATATGTAAGATTGTAGAAATGGTAGTCTCTTCAGCGTTAGCTCTGTTTTCCGACAGGGGCACTGTATCACCATTGTCCTATAGCAAAGCCAGGTCTACCCCCATACAGGTTGTCTAATGAAGGGCGTATAAAGTGGATACAACATCATGCCCAAGCGATGTCCGAAAGGACGTGGTTCAAACCTTGGATCTGATAATGTTTTAATTACTGTGTATTATACTATTAACCCTTTGTGTGCTTTGAGTACGGATTGGCATAGAAACCCACATAGCACTGTACGCACTGCCCAAAGTTCTTGGCACAGAAAGGGGTATGAGTCTAGAACACCTGTCCACTGTTGTCGGCTATGAAAACTGAAGTCTATTTGTATGATTTTAATAGTGTTTTGATAACTGAAACTTTTGATTCAAAGAGAACGGAGCGAAGACTAATCCAAAAGTACAACTTGATGTTCATGTCTCATATTGCGTCCCAAGCTGTTGCTAGGTAGCCAACAGCTGTCTAACAAAGAGACACAGTGAATCAACTTTCTGCCAAGTTAACAGCAAGTTTTCTCTACTTCCTTTTTTCTGTCCTAACGAGGTCCGTGTGGCAGCCCCTGGTAATAAGCAGACACGGAATCAAATGCTCTAATCGCAGTGAGGACTTGCATTTGTTCAATGTTAGTACTAATCCACACCCCACCCCCTTTCCCCCTCCCCCTGCCCCTCCGACGGTCTTCAGGGCAAGCACTCGCTGTCCGTTCCCACGCAATATAAACCAGCCTCCAAAATGAGGAAAATAAATACATAAAATCGAGTGCACTCTGTCTAACTACTTTTGACAGAGGAAAATATTCATGATTTATGCTTGTTGCCTGTAAACATTGATGGTTTGATTGTGATCTAATGGTTTTTGTCCTCATCGAATTCGAAGTTCTGTTCCTGACGACGCCACCCAAAGTCCATTCACTCAGACCCTCCGTCTTTCCTCCTCCCTCCCCGCATCGACGGGGAAGGAGAAACAAAAGATGTCGCTGCAAACAGCCGAAATGAATTTTAGTTAAAAGATGAGCCCATGGGGGATCCGAGTTTATTGTCTCAGTCTACGAAGCTCTGTCACAGGCATTCGGCTCCAGAAAGCTTACACGATGTCTGTCTTGTGTGGCAAAAATGGAATTAAACTCTTTCTCTTCCTCTATTTTTTTTCTCTTCCTCTTCCTCCTCCCCAGCGACAGTAGTCGTGTATATTGTCTTCGGTGCGATGAATGTTTCTCGCGATCGCAATTAATAACGATATTTCCGTCGTCATACTGACGCAGCTACTTAGCGTAGACTTGCCTCGCGAGTTCGTGAAGCCGGAGTCCGGCCTAGTACGTGAACATCTGAACTTTTTCGTCCTTTTCTTAAGTTTTCATCTGGAGTAGACAGTTCAGTTTTACACCAAAAACATTAAGGAGTGACGTGATCATCAAAAGGGCATTGAGCCTAAGATGACTTGTATTACATCGGGGAGCATCCTAAGCTGATGAACCAAAGGCTGATGTTTGTTAAGAGAAACACCGTCGGCTCCCGGAGACTACGAGAACGAGACAGTAAACCCAGACACAGGCGCTTAGTCCCAACTGTGATGTATTTTGTGTGTTGTCCGTGAACGAGTGAAATATGTTTCCCATTAGGCGCGTCGTACACTTGGTGCCGAGGTGAATGCACTTTCGAACGTAGCTCAAGGTCTACGCCGAATTAGTCTGGTGTTCAGACGTTTGTGTCCGCGTCAGACGAACACTTTGCAGACGTATTCCTATGACAGACAAAAGATGAATGATCCTACTACAAGCATGATACGTGTGAACTCCACAAACCATCTCTGTTTACGTTCATTTTTAGAAACGAAAATTCGTGATGGCCAGAGTACGCGGAAGTTTAGGTAAGGGACTTACTAAAATCGACCACATAGAACGAATAAGCTGTAGAAGGAAATTTCTGTTCGGCAAGTCAGTATAATTGGTTGATGAAGCCATTAGATTTGTCTGTTTGTTAGTCTAGTGTTTGTTGGTTTGGTGTTAGCTTGTTTTGGCGTTTGTTGGGTTGTAGATAGTGCTTTGGTTGGGAGAGTTTACACTGAACATGAGTCTTTGGGTGTCTGTCATTCCTTGTGGTGGTCTTTTTCTTTTCTCTTCAGAATTTTCCATATTTGATATGTCTAAAGTGTATTCGTGATTGCATTATTTTGTATGGCGTCTAGACAAGTCATGTATTTCGTGATTAAATCTGAGTCGTAAGAATACATTTGCAGATGGCAAGAAGAGCAAGCACCTTTTCTGACTACTTTAGGGCATCCGATTACTTTAGGGTAACTCTATACTACGGAACTGAGAAGAATTGTCAACTTATTGTGATACAATTTCGGCAATACTATGGAAATAATCTGTAATAATCATGTTTCAAGTATGAACTTTTCGCCGTAACACGTCGTGTGCAGCTTTTTGTCATATGCTCACTAAAGAAAAAAAATAAAAGTATTAAAAATATGATAATAATAATAACAATGATAATAATAGTAATAATAATAAGTAAATGAATGAATAAATGCATGCATGCATACATACATACATACATACATACATACATACATAGGCCCTACATACAAATACACACACATAAACGTAAAGTGAGGTTGCAATGCATGTGACTGGATCTAGTTTTTGTCACATTATCATATCATGTCGGCTGAGTTTGATGAGTCAAACTCTGGAATTTGATTTCTTCCGCCTCCAGAGGTTCGGACGACACTTGCCGGTGGGACGGGGACGAAAAGGGAGAGAGAGAGAAAAAAAATAATAATAAAGAGAGGGAGAGGGGAGAGGAGAGCTGTTGGCTGGTTGCTAGCCGAGCGAGAACATGGGAGAAGAGGAGAGAGAAAAAAACATAGTAATTATGCCAAGAAAATACGGAATTCTTTAAGCAAACGATGACTGCCATTTTCATGTCAATGGGAACAGAGTCGCCTGCAACAGCCGCCAGTTCTACGCCGCGGAAATGACTTAATTACACAAAAACGGTGCGCGCAAAAGCAGCGACACGGGAGCTGGCTGCGTGAATGTCGTAGCGATGTTATGACTTCGGTTCAACTTGAAGAAGCATCGAATCTTTAAAGATGGCGATAGTAAAAATAATCACGTAGACATATTGGGTAGGAGAGAGACAAACAGATAAACAGAAAGAAAGGCTGGCATTTTTTGACATGAAAGCATAAAAAACGAAGAAGAGTAAAGGAAGATTTAACGAGAAGACTCGTAATAGCGTAAAAAAGAGGATTTTGTAGATGTCTTCCGAATTGCACAGCTGCGACGATTATCGGTGGAAGAGGAAAAAAAAAATCATCTCCAAAATATATCAAAGCTGACAAATAGCTGACTCATTTTTTTTGAAAAGGAATACACTCTGGAGGGCGACGATGCAATTATGCGAAATAATTACACCAAAGTCTCCGAAAAATGGTCCAGTTTTACTCCAAATTTGCCGAAAAAATGAACGTTCGAAGAAGACCAGACAGAGTCCGGAGGTAATTACCAATTAGCCTCGTTCACTCGGGGCTTCAGTGGTTCATCTTCAGCCGCGCGGCTGTGGCTTTGACTTATTCTTCAACTTGTGTTCGATCGATTTGCGTTCCCTTGACGGAGTAGCCTCCGAGACGACAATGTACTGAGCTTTGACCTAATTCTTGAACATTCTCGTCTAGAATTTCATTCTTATGGAGGGGAGGAGTGTGTGTGTGTGTGTGGGGGGGGGGGTGATCGAGCACGGGGAACCTGCAGAGGGAATATTATGTGTGTATTTGTGTATGTGTTTTTTGTGCGTGCCTAAAAGATGTAGGTTTGGAATAATTCGCGGACGCTCGCGATTCGGTTATTCATCCTCCTTCTCGTCTGAAGCCTAGTTAGGAGTATTTGCCGAGCGGGAATCGGCACCCTTAAATATGTTTCGAGCACTGAGGGGGAGGACATCAAAAACCCAATCTCACGATTGGGGGTCAATGCGTTAATGAAAGGTCAGCGATGACACTTCCTCTCTCGTCTATAGCCTTAAACTATCGTCGCGACATCAAATCAAGGCAGTTTTTCCTCATCTAATCCAACCTCATCCCTCTATCTCTTTCTTTCTCGTTCTTTCACTATATATATATGCCTATCTATCTATTTATCTATCTTTTATATACTCGTATCTTCTCGTTTCCTATATTGTTTGTTGGTGTGCCATTTTGTTTGTTTTAATGTCTTTTTCTATGTCTCCTCATCTGCGTGATCATCGATCTCGATTTATCACAAATAAGTACGCATTTAGAATTACAAATGTAACTTCTCCATTTTCATCCTGTGTTAACGAAATGCGGATTAATAGCCATGTCAGTTTGAAAGGACGAAAAATATGAATTATTGCGTATGAATTCAGTTTCTATTACTTGACGCCTGGTGTGCCATGCAGACAGCTAATGGCGTCTGCTACATCAGGCAGCCTAAAACACCACAACTACGAAGTGAAAGTTGTGACATAGCGGTTGTCGGTTGGGAACAACCACAACGGGGCCGAATTCGTCTTCTTCATGGCGGTTTTGGTTTTCTTATTGGGGTATTTGGGGGTTGTTGGGTTGTTTGTTGTTGTTGTTGTTGTTGTTGTTGTTGTTGTTGTTGTTGTTGTTGTTTTACTAAATAATTGTTGAAACAGATAGGAATATATGCCCAACAAACTGCTCTAACACTTTCTCACACATATCAATGGTTGAGCTCGGAATGGTCAATGCAGTAGGTCAGTGACTTTTGTCCTTCAAGTTGTTGAAGGCGTTGTCGGAACATTCCCGATGTCGAAAACGACGATAAAAACTTGGCAGTGAATGCAAGGTAAAAAATTCCTCGGGGGGCGTTGTGACGGACTTGGAATGATGACATCAAAAGTTTAACAAAAAACTTTTTTTTACTCTTTGATGCCAGAGAAAGTCATTTCAGCCCACTGTCTCGTCGACAAGTCAAAAAGACAAAGCGAACTGAACCACTGTATCGTAACCGGCGCAGTGCACAGTAAGCAAAATTGCCACCTATGACACGCATTACAATTCAATTGTGAGTCAATCAAGTGCACGCTGGGATAACCAACGACGCGATGTAAATGCTTTGCACACTTCATCACAGTTGTTCAGGTCTGCGATAACAGACCTCGATACCTCCCACTCCAACCCACCCCGACACCACCTCAACCAGCACCACCTTTTTTTAAAGGAAACCATGGAAACGTGATATATAGGCCTGTGTTTTACTTCTCAGCATTCCTTCGGTGGTGAGAATTGTGATCGACAGGACTGGAAATGACGGTGATAATCATATTGACACTCAAAATGGCGCCTCGATGAAGATAGTCGTGATGATGACGACAAAGATAGTGATAGCTTCTGGTGGTGATGGTGATGGTGATGGTGATGGTGATGGTGATGGTGATGGTGATGGTGATGGTGATGGTGATGGTGATGGTGATGGTGATGGTGATGGTGATGGTGATGGTGATGGTGATGGTGATGGTGATGGTGATGGTGATGGTGATGGTGATGGTGATGGTGATGGTGATGGTGATGGTGATGGTGATGGTGATGGTGATGGTGATGTGGATGGTGATGATGGTGATGATGGTGATGATGACGATGATGATAATAATGATGATGATGGTGTGATGATGGTTATGGTAGTGATGATGGTGATAATGGTGATGATGCCGTTAATGGTGACGGTGATGATAATAACATATCGACGTTGATATTGGTGACCATTAAGCCGACAGAATAAAGGCTGAGAAAACGGGGTCCACGACTACAGAAGTTGGGAAAGAAAAATCTTTGTACAAAATCTGATGGGGCGATCAAGGCAAAACATCACGTGACCGTTATACCGAAGTTTTAGTGGAAATATGGTATTCGATCAGTGGGGGTGGGGTCGCAATTACCCCCCTGCCATGCGCGCTGCGCGACATTCGACCGAAGGGTCAGGTTGTTCTATTGGAAGATAGCTAGCAGATGTTTAGGTATATGTTTTAGGCATTGTGGCAAACAAAAAAAGAGTGAAGGGGTGGCCGCTAATTGAATAGCGATCTCCTTTTGGTTGTTGAATTGCTATAGTTGGCCTACCCGCATGTTACAATCAACTGATGGTGCAGCGTGCATATAATTATTTCGTCGAAGTTTGCGCTGTGTGGAAATAACGAATTGGTATTTCAGTTGATAGTGGTAAATTACCGACTCGACAGTTTATTTTAGTAGGAGTAATTGTAATAATAGTAGCAGTGGAAGTAGTAGTAGCAGTAGCAGCAGCAGTAGCAGCAGTAGTATTAGTAGTAGTAGAAAAACTAGTAGTAGCAGTAGAAGTAGAATTAGGAGTAGTAGACGTAGAAGTAGTAGAAGTAGAAGTAGTGGTAAAGGCAATAGTAGTAAAAAAAAATAGTAATACATGTAGTAGCAGTGGTAGCATCAGTAGCAGTCGAAGCAGTAAGAGTATTAGTAGTTGTAGTAAAAGTGGTAGCAGTAGTAATAGTAGTAGTCATAGTAATACTAGTAGTAACAGAAGTATAGTAGCAGTGGTAGCAGCAGTAGCGCAATTAGAGGTATTTAGAAGTAGAGGAAGTAGAAGTAGAAGTAGAAGAACTGGTAGAATTAATAGTTGTAAAAGAAGTAGTAATAGTAACAATAGTAGAATCAGTAAAAGTGGGAGTGCTAAAAGTAATAGTAGGTGTAGTAGTTGTGGAAGTAGTGGCAGTAGTAGTAGTAGTAGTAGTAGTAGTAGTAGCAGCAGCACTGCAGCAGCAGTAGTAGTAGTAGTAGTAGCAGCAGTAGTAATGATGGCCTTGGTTGCAGTTACGTCTGTTTTCGTTAATTCTGTCTATGCGGAGCACGTGGATGCGGAAGAACGAGGGCGATAGACATCTTGTTGTAGCAATAGCAGCAATAAATACAGTGAGAGCAAATACATGTGGTGGTAGCGATTGTACGAAGTACTGCTAGTGGTAACGACAGTTAAAACTTTTTCTTCCTCTATAGAGGAACAGCCGAACAGAAATAAAAGTATGACGAATGAAAGTCACAAACGGGAAATGTTCATTGATGACTATTAGCCGTCCAGAAGGAGACTTCTCCACAATAATTAAGAGTGCAACTTCACGGTCACACGCTAAATTGCCCGGTCGCCGGAGGGCTCCAAACTAACGGTTTCGCACTCCGTCAAAATCCCGGCGATGGCGGAGTCATACTTACTGATAGTAACAGACGTTATGATGGTGGTGGGGATCGAGTCAAATTAATGTTAAGCCATCCTCGATGTGTCTTCCCGCTTCCCGATCGGCTACGCATCTCCGAGGTCCACCGATACACGTGCACTCTTAAGCTCCTTGGAGCCTGCCATATCAAGCACGTGATCTATCGCAGAACTTGTGCGCCACCCAGTCAACCAGGGTAGTCTCACAGATTCATACCCATAGTTGTCATCCCTGAGACGAGGGAAAGAAATCGTTCTGCCCTCCAACAAAATATTCCTCCAAGATATAGAAACAAAAATACAAATACAACTTACTAGTTCAGATTAAAAAGCGGCAAATACAAATTCTCTCGCTGCCGAACTGTCATTTTTTTTTTCTTTTGAACATAATAACTCCATCTGATTTTAGTGTCATGTATAATCATGGAGCTCCGTGGTATAATTGTGTCAATAAGTATATTTCCGGGACAAGCAAATATATTGAACAGTCGAATGGTGCCGAACAGTCTCGGCTAAATACTAATTTTCTGCAGAGACGGTTGCGTCATTTTTTCCCTCATTTTTTTTTTCAGACAATGATTCAAAACATAAACGGCAGTAAAACGCCATCTAACGAGCCACGCCGATGTCGTCCGAAGACGCTGGGGGCTAATGATGAAATTTCTTGAGATGAACACAAACGTACAATTGATCTCACTGTGTATGATAACATAATAACGTGACTAAAGAAGAAAGTGTCCTTTTTTCCCCTATCTCCTTCTCTCGTCGAACTTCTAGTTTGTTTGGGCTTATTTTTTTTCTACCTTTTCATTAAGTACGAGGACATCCCGTCTCGTTTTCTCCCGTCGATGCTGCCTATCCTACGACAAGACGAAAGCATCGAGAGCATCAATATCGTGTTTGGTTGGAGTGGGGCGGAGAAGTAGCATAAATACCGGACGCGATCCGCGGCAGACTAATAGCCTAGACATACTAACCGTCAGGCGCCATCCAAATGCTACTAAACGACGCATGTCCATTTAAAAGAATTTTATATTCCCTTCTCTTTCGTTCAAACATACAAATATGCGTTTCATATTGTTATATTCCCCGCGAATAGTTATTCTACTACCACTCAATTGCGATTGACTGTCGATTGTAATCCGAGGTATAGTGCATTTATCGCTGCCAAAGTTATTATACCACTTGGGGGGAATGAAAGAGGAGGAATTGATAGAATACTTCATATTGATATATTTCAAAATTACATCGGAGGAGACTTGTGTTTTGCTTACGGAGAACTTTCAATAATTTAGAAGCTCCGGAATACATGATATAAAATTCGATTGGAGCGTATTTCTTCTCTCTTTTCAACGGCATTTCAATTTAATCGATGCGAACAATGTTGAATCACCTCTCGCTTCTTCTGGCTTGTCGGGATTATTTCGATGGAGAAAGCGCTTTGTAGCGACATGATTTAGCGATGTTTTGATAGATCTTTATGTTAAATGCATGCCCTGAGATTTGTGGTTGATTTGGAGTTCACTTCCGCCCAGTCAAAGTACTTTTCTTTCCCCGTACAACAAAACAAAGTCAGAGTTTAACCAGGCTGTTCATTTGCTGAAACTTTCTGTGACGTCTGCGCATTGAATGCACTTTATTTGAAAAAAAAAAAATCGTCACGTTCTATACTCATTGTAAAACATGGTGAAATGGTCTATATTCTACCTGTTCGGGGAGAACGAGAATACCTACACTGGTATCTCAACATTTTACCATCTCTCTTTTCTCCCTCCCTCTCTTTTTTTTTCTCTCTCTCTCTCTCTCTCTCTCTTCCTCTGCTTCTCTTTCCAAATTTTCTCTTTTTTATATCCCCTTCTTTCTTTCAATCCATTCACGTCGAAACCTTTCTGACTCTATTTACACAAGATATTATTCGTCCATCAAAATATTGCCTATCACTGGGACATCTCTGTATACACGTAAATCAATTTTGTCACTACTATAAACTCGTTACCGTCTGATTTGTCCGTCTCTTTGTATTGAGAACTATTTTATCTTCTTCTCTGATGAAGGAGTGGCTTCGATTTTCGCGGCTTTTTTTTTCCACTCCTTCTCCCCTCCAATAACGCGCACTATCGACGCTATTGTAAACCTTCTCAATAAAGGGCGCGTGACAGAGTGCGTCTGGAGAGTTGAAAAATCGGCATATATCATTTGAACTCGTAAAAAAACGTAATGTTCCTGCGCTGTAAATCACGCAACAAAGAGTTTTTTATCATGGCATATCCTTCTGACAGCTAGAAACTTTTGTCAGGGACAATACTTGAATCCTTTTGGTTACCTGACCTATTGATTCTGGGTTCGTGGCGTCCACAGCGAGGTCTGTTTGTGCGAGGGCGTTCACCAGGGGTAATATTGTAATGGTTTGTTGCATTTTTCTTTGGCTAATGATCATCATGATACAGCTATTATCCCCTCATTGTTGTGACGGGAATACAATGTCGTCTTGCCGATTCCCCCTCGGGCGAAAGTGCATTCCTCCCCGTACTCGTCCCGTCATGCCGGGCTTGCTAATGGATCGTGTCACGAGATAATTGACGTAACATAACCGGGTCACGGATTTTTCTCCGTCGCGAATGTCTCCTGTACGCGCCAAAGCTACACGGAACGCAATTTTCTTTGCATCGATCGCATAGCAATGCTTCACACTAGCGCCCCCCCCCCCCCACACACACACACACGCCCCATCCCCATCTCCCCCTTTTTAACTGTTTTTCTACAGAGGAGAGAAAAGAGCAAGCAAACACATATGATATTCAATGAATTCGTCGCTCAATAAGTGGCAAAAGGTCACAGAAACTGTCATGTCAAACACAGACGAGAAATAGGACGGTATACGGCCGAGTTTGTGAAGATGAACTTTCAAATCAGGCTTCTGAGGGATAACCGGTTTCAGACAGTAATGCTCGTGCCATCATTTGGCGCAATTGCGATATCAGTTTACACTTCTTTAACTATGATTATTTCCCCCTTAAGCTACATGACGGTGATGGCGTTTAAACATCATTCTCAGAAAACCCGCATTTCGGAATAAACGGCGATGGCGAGCAGTTTAGCACAACTGGTCAAAATAAGGCACAGGGTCAGCAAAGATTCGAAATTATGTCCCATCTGCAGATTACAATGACATCTTCATGATCATATGAACCATGCTTTTCAAACTTTTCCGACGCCGTCGGCAGGTCTTCCATGATGTATAGGAAGGGATGTGAGGTCTGGTAGACGTTTTAAAAAGATCAGCATCTTCAAGATCACTTCTGATTTCTTTTGATCTGTTCCATGAAGATGAGTCTTGGTGTTTGGCAGTAAACCAGGTAACATGAGACACATAATACATGACAGATGATACATGATACCTGATACATGAATTGAGTTTCTGTAAATGCGAAATGTGAAATGATGAGAGGAAAAAAAGAAGACACCTGTACGTCATCAGTTCCCGCATCAATTACACAAGTCAGGGACAGTGTGATCTGTAAACTATACTCTCTCGCTCATCCCACAAGCACTACATATCTTTTCGTTGCTTTCTCTATCCCATCTGCTTTTCTTGATGATGATGACGATGATGATGACGATGATGATGATGATGATAATGATGATGACGATGATGATGACGATGATGATGATGATTATGGTGGTGGTGGTGGTGATGGTGATGATGAAAATGATGATGGTGATGATGACGATGAGTATTTTTATTGCTTTTATCTGTATCATTATTGGAAGTCGTCTACTGATCATCATCATTAGCATCACTAGTCTTCCCCTTCTTTGCTTTTGTCTCCTCCTCCTCCTCCTCCTCCTCATCCTTTTTCTTCTTCTTTCTCCACCTTTGGTTTTTATTCCCCCCCCCCCAAAAAAAAAAAAAAGTCTCTCCTACTTGACCTTGGATTTTTCTTCTCCAATCTACAGGTGACGCAAATAATCAGTCTTCAATGCCAAGAGCAAGAACAAATCATTTTAGCAACGATCCATTTCCCAAATGACATTTGAAATCAATCGCATTTATGAATTCAGTGGAGAACAAGTTTTTTTTTTTTTTTAGTTCTTTTTTTTTTAAGAAAAAAAAAGTCGACTATGTAAGGCAATCTGGAAACAATTTAATAAAATATGTTCTGGCTTCAAAGTGACGCAAGATATCGATTTCCAAGTTTGCACTCAATCCATGCATCAAGTATCTGAATCAAATCTATCTGTTGCTATTTACACGCGGGACTGGGAGAAATTACAGCTCAAATCAAACAAGTTACAGCGACAAAAAAAAATGACAAGCCTTATACGTTCGATCTACTTTGAGCAGCGATCACCTCTAATAGCCGATGACACCCATTCAAAATCGGACAAGAGAAATGGACCGTTACATCCAAACAAATTTGGCGGAGAGAGAGAATCACGTAATAAGTACCTTGTGATGAGATGCCAGGATTCTATTTCCTCCTTTGCAAACTGGAACTCCCCATCGATTTGAGGAATTTATGATTCATATTTCATACAGCCCGACAAGAAAACTGAGTCGTTTTTTCCTCGTCGCGCTCCTCGATTGTACACATTTAAAGGCGCCGGGCAGCGCGAGATTCTTCTTCAGTTCTCAGATGCAACTTCTTCTTCTTCTTCTTCTTCGTCTTCTTCTTCTTCTTCTTCGTCTTCTTCTTCTTCTTCTTCTTTCTTCTTTCTTCTTCTTCTCCTCCTCCTCCTCCTTCATTTTTTTCCTCTTCTTCATCTTCATCTTTTTCCAACTCTGCTTCGTCATATTCACATTTTCTCCTTCCCTTGCTCCAACCACTAAATCTATGCTTCTGCACAGTTCGTGTTCTTCTCTTCTTTAATTTATCTTCATCTACTCCTTATCAATCTTCTTCCGTTTCCTCTGCTTCTTCTACGTCTACCTAGTCGTCGACGTCTTCTGCTTCTTGTTCGTCTCCTACTGTTTCTTCTCCGGTTCTACTATTGCATCTTCTCCGTCTTTGTGAAAATGAAGTTAATGAAAACAAATCGGAAGATGTGGTGTCTATCCATTCACAGAAGCTAATAAGAAAAAGACGGCGAATGGTAAAATCGAAATAGACATTTCTGAAATTTCATATGGCCAGTCTTTCCCCTCCCCCTTCCTTCTATTCTTCCATATTTCACCCCTCCCTCAATCGTGTCTATCTGGCGCACATAAGTGGTGACGAAAAAAAAAAAGTTACCTGCATTTATTGCGACACTATACTTCCTCTACTCTTTCTGTCCAAATAAAAAAAACTTTCTTTCTATTATTTCAAATGTCATTCTGTGAGAGTTAACATGCTTGAAGAGAAGAAACCTTTCTATTTCTGTCGCCTACGTGTGTGGGGTCGATGACTTTTATGAACGCTACGCGACCAATACAGTAGATTTCTTCTTCTCTTCAGGAAACAAAAAGACGGATACATCTATGTTATATTTCAAATGACTTTTCGAGCACTTGTTACTATCACATATAACAAGTAACAATCAAGATCCCAAAATTCTTCGTCTCTGCGCCGTTTTTTGATGCATAGAGGCTAACAAGAAACTCAAACATTCTGTAGATAGCTAGCATGATGGCTAGATAGATATACTGATGATAGATATAACAGACAAATAGATAGATAGACAGATATATAGATAGGCAGATAGATATACAGATACCCATGGCACTAAAAAGCACTTGCCCGTGACTCCAGAGCTAGACGAGGCACGTAAAGAAAAAACGGGTAACGGAACGAAATTTACGAGACGCGCATTCCATGACCTTGGAAAATCCGTAACGGATGAAAAAACATATTTCAAGTCCTTTCCATAAGCGAAGAGGTCACCATCTTCTATCTCCTGTCCTACTTCCGGACTGTGCTCTTAACTCTCCATCTTTGTATATTTCCTTTGTTTTGTTTTCTCATTCCTTCATAATATTTTCAGCGTCCACTCAAGGTCCATTTTCACTTTTCTTTTAACGTTTAAAGATAAATCCCGATCTTTGTAGAAAGGCAAAGCTGACTCGTATTCTTTGGCACTCAATCAGGTCTTATGTTTTTCCACCCTCAATAGTTGCTATTTGCAGGCATTCTTTTCCGATTTTATTTAATCATTTCCTTCTCTTTAATGAAAGACGCAAATTACAAAAATCTGTTTTTGTAAAAAATTATTTGGTTATACTTTATCAACAAACAAAAATTGAATCTGCTTCCAACATCATTTACAAGCAATGATAAACGTCGAATGGCTCTATCAACTTGTAATGCAGGTGGTTTTCACACAAGGCATATGATCGGTTCTGGATAACATCTATGTTGCGATGTCATTCGCGATATCTAGGTTTGAGTGATCTGGTAATGAATGATTACTGTGGAGCTCCTTGGCACGCTGGTCGGAACTTGGTTTCAAGAACGAACTCCCTTCACTGGAAGAGTTTGACTAAGGAAGGAGGAAAAATCTGTCCTCAATTTAATTTGAGTTGGAGCTAATGGATGGACGCCTGATGAGCGGTGCGCAGACCCATCTTGCCAAAGAAAACAGCAATCAAACTCGTATGACGAATCATCGCGGAAGGAAAGAGTCGTGTTGTATTGCTGCGGGGAGACAACTCGCGAATATCATCCGCACTGAGGAGGAAATTAGGTCTGGCATTATAACAATTTCCTATATCCAACAGCCACCGGGGGTGTTTCGGTCGTGCCTTGAAGTTAAAACGGAGTGTCTTCTATTACCCTAGGGCACTCGAGGTTGAACAGCATTTCGAGGTCTTCAGGAGGGAGCCGGGCGGTGTTTGTCCGTTAAAGTGCTATTGTGCCACCTCTGTTCGACTCCACTGTTTTTCGGCTTAGCCATTTAAGAGGAGAACCAAAGATGGTTGAAAGCTGACTAAAGGAGAAAGACATCTTCCATTCAGACAAGAACTATTTGATGTTCGGAGGAGGATTTGTTCCCCCTTTACACTCCAATTTGCTGACGACATCGGTACTATGGTGAGGGTTAATAGGATTGGTCCCCGTTAAGGTTGTCTAATACATTTTTCGTGTGGATATGTTTTTGGTGTGTGTTTTTGTTTTCTGTTCTTGCTTCGTCTTCTTATCTTTTTCTTCTACCGAAGCAGTGGCTTATAGGGGATGTATATGCCTCTACCATTCACTTCGGGTGTGAGAAGACATTCATGAAAATGAGTTTTACAATGAGCATTCGAGAAGGAGTGTCTATTTTTAGCTTAATATACATACGAGTAAATCCTTTACTCGTAGTAAACCAAACCATGTCTCAGAAGCCGCAGAAAAAAAAGAAAGAAACTAGTTCATCTGTGAGTAACGTCAGGCTGTTTATGGTGTGAACCAGAGCAGACTGCAGCTGCAGTTGCCAAGGTTACCATAGCTCTGCTAAATCAAATTTCAACATTTGCTACACTCCTCTTCTCGAAATCCTGTCCACGGCAGAAAGAAAGCCCCAAAAATAACCCACCCCTCTGTCGGCTGCGCTTTCCTTCCATGTATGTTTGAAGTGAAATCTTGGATGGTTAAACAAGTTTCGCCATTTTGTTTCACTATGACGTCATCCATCATTTGCTGATAATGTGAAAATCGTTACACTCGATTACCCAGATTCTCCATTCCCTCGGTCGTCCCTTCTCACCCGCTCTTCTAATTATAGGTGCGCCCGCAACACGTTGTCCGTGACCGACATTTTGCCGGTAGGTCGAGACAGATATGACTTGGAAACCCAGACAAACGAGCGAGCGCAAAACAACGAAAAACAAACACTTAAACACACTTACGGGCACATTACACGTCTTGTCACGCCTCGCTAAGAATGCACACTGTTTATCATATTACTCCGCGTCAGTGCGTACACCTCAAGAGGGAGTTTTGTTTTGGTTTTGGAAGTGTTTCGTTTTGTTTGGTTTTTTTTTTTTTGCTTGTTTATTTGTTTGTTTGTAAACTTTGTTTTTGTTTTCGATTTTGTTGTTGTTGTTGTCGTCGTCGTTGTTGTTGTTGTTTCTGTTTTTGTTTTGTCTCTGCGTTTTATCATTTTCTTTGCTTGGGGATACCAGGACTAGCCGTGGAAATATTGGCGATGAAAATGTGGTAAAGCTATATAGCTCAATGATAGATATCATGCGGTAATAGACAGATAGATGAAGCTAATAGATGCTCGTAAACTCTCGTTTTACTGATCAACTATGCAAATTAATTAGGCCTACATGTTAAATCTGTGCCATGTGATACTTAGATGAAGCTTCACGCTGAAAATCTAAAAACAAATACCCCCTTTAGAAAGCATTAGGCCCTTATTTGTCAGTATGGCATTACGTATGAATGATGAGAATAAGCTACGTCACTAGTGATTAAAACAGAGAGTTCAGGTTCATACCATTGATAGGCTAAATGACATTGACGATAAGCCTATAGCTTTTGAAAGGGTATTCGTAATTTAACTAAAATTGTGGATCCGCTCTGAAAGTTTGGGATAAATATATTCACGTTTTGATAATTTCTATCAATCTTTAACTGGAATCAAAAACATTGTTGATATATCCATTAAATATAAATATTAGAGGCGTTATCATAATTCCCTTTCCAGATTGCAGATTTTTTTTTTTTTAATGTCAGTGCAAATATTTGACACCAGCCCTTCTTTCAGCACTGGAGAGCTTCGAGGCTCTCTCCAAAGGGTCATTTTCTATCAACAATGCCAGGATTTATTCATCGAATGCCTTGTTTGGCATCTTCCATATATTTCGCAATGAATGAATACTACAGATATTATTAGCCCATTTTGACTATTGACTTTAGAAACAGAATGGATAGGTTTCCCAGAATACCAACTCTTTACAAAAAGTTAAGAAAAAATCACGGCGTTTACTCTCTTTTATCACTCATCGGATGTATTATGTTGTGCTACAGACAAATGTTCATGTCGCTGTATAAAGAGGACCGTACGACAAATACCACGCGTGGGTCCGTGGGACTTTGAAGCAAAGCCCTTTAGACAATACGCGGGGGCTTGTGCAGTCAGCTAACCTCCAAATCCAACAATCTCTAACCTTACTCACATTTCAAGCTGAGGAAGGGGGAGGGTGGGGTGGAAAGAGGGGGGAGGGGATGGACCTATTCAACTTCGCCACTCATCTGAAAGGACTCCTCGGGAATCCGACACAAGAGGCGACTCGAGAATACTGTCGCAAATCTTTGTTTTTTCGCCCTCAAGAGATATAAGTGAAGAGGTGCAATATATATCTCCCTATGCACTCTCACGACAGAATAGCCGTGTTTTCATCGCAGGGCATTCACATTGCAATCTTTGTGTTGCGCAGAAAAGGCATTTATGCGACCTGTATTGTGACAAAAAAAGAAAAAAAAAGAGAAAGAAAAAAGCTGCGAAAAAGAAAAAAAGCTGCGACACGGTGTGCTACAACTAATATTTGCGATAGGATCTTCTGTATCTTTGACTTCTGGCACCTTTACAGTTTATAGCATAAAAACTGGTCAAATACTTATTTTCTTGTCCCGAGTTTGGCTGGTAGTTTAATATCGATATGATCGGAATTCGAAGATCATAAACACGCTTTAGTAGCGATAGAGATCTCGGAAATCGAATCTGTACGTCATTGTCGAAGGAAGTCGCTTGAATAGGCGTGTATACTCCCGCTTGGAACGGGAGGCCCAATGCATACAGACACGTCAGTTTGTCGCCAAATGTTTGTCGATCATGGAATGAACGACGGGCAAAATGGCGTCAGACATGGCGAACCGAAGCTTGGGGCAGTCAGTCACTCAATGCATGAAATTAGAGCAATGTGAATGTGAATGTGAACGCCATGAAAGGGAAACAGATCGTTAAGATAGCTCACGGCAGATGTACAAGAAACGAATTGCGTATCAGAATGTGGCGTAAACTTTTGAACGCGTTTTTAATGTGTTAATCTGTTTTGTTATTGCACTATATAGTGTACAAAATAGCGACTTTTCTTGTATATTGTGTTATCTTAATCCTTGGCTGAAAAGATTTTATGGTGATATCAGAATAAAGAGGAGAGGAGAAAAAAACACGAAGGAAGCAAATAAAGAGAGGAAGGAATGCGGAAAGTAGGCTAGATGGTACACTACACAAGCAACACTATTCTTTTCCATGACATTAGTAATTGTATTAATTACCTTGCGCCGATGCCACCATCAGTTGTTGTTGTTTCTTTTGTAATAAATGGGCCCCCATAAAACATGAAGAAACATGTTAAGTGAGGGTAAAGTGTTTCAGGTATTATGGTACGTGAAAGCGTCGCAATCCTAGTCATGCTTATGATAGTTAGGGGGACAGTCCCCGACGGAAATGACGTCATTAGGCTTACAATTTTAGAATGAGCTAACGTCCTGCCAAACCAAATTCGTGGAATCTACGCAATGTTTCATGGACGACAATAAATCCCGATTAACCTTTAGAAAGCAAGAAGAATGTGTCATAAAGGAACACTTAACTTAATCGTAGCTTTCATTTCTTCGTGCTTAAACTGGTTGGTAACTTCGGCGAAAGATTTTACACATGTTAAAAGACATGTTAAAGCTGTTAAAAGACAACTATTTCACTATCTTCACAAGATTTCAAACTATAGTCCGACAGATATAGCATCGTGGGAGACTCTCCGGACAATAGAAATGACGTCATCATGATGTAACCACTGGGTGAACTGAAAATATTATTAAAGCAGACAGTCGGTCACATTTTCCGATACTTTGAGTCATAATCACTGGAGACCTGCATGTTTGAGTGTAATGTCAATGACATCTTGTTTAGTATAGTGTTCCTGAGAAGTTTCTGTTTAATCACGTGGTCACGCACGACCTATCTTGCCCTATGTTTTTCTGCGCTTCTGAGACTCGCACCTGCCCCTATAAAGGACGTCAATAATATGATTACTCATTAACTTTTATGTCTATTCATTTCTCTCTCTCTCTCTCTCTCTCTCTCTCTCTCTTTCTCTTGTGGGATAATTTCACTGACTGTTTTCATTAGCAATCTGTTGTCACACAATAGACTGAAATTGCTCCTAGAACTCATCAACCCTTTTATAACAACTTCCTAAGAGTCATTTTGCTATTGTACGCGATGCATTTGTCCTTGCGCATATAGCATGGCAGGAGCCATCCCATAGAATTGATATATATGTATAGCTAGATAAGCAAACATATAGGGTGTAACTTTCTGACATGACTAATTCCATGCATCTGACTGTGGTGGTGATTGACATTTTGAGTATGTTTGATTTCGATGTTATTTTCGTTTTTAGTTTACAGTGGTCCGGTAAGTGATCCGTATAGTTTCCCTTTGTCTGTCTGTCCGTGCTTGATATTCTACGAAGCTAAAAACAAACCGCTTTGTCTATGAAACT
Source organism: Diadema setosum (assembly GCF_964275005.1). NCBI lineage: Eukaryota > Metazoa > Echinodermata > Echinoidea > Diadematoida > Diadematidae > Diadema > Diadema setosum. Next base: position 27,490,974 of record NC_092699.1, on the reverse strand, counting down.
TGGATAACATCTCTATTTCATTTTCCCCATATACAATTTTACTTCTCGTGTGTGGTTTCAAAACACACATCTCAATCGCCCCCGTTACATTGCCCCAAAGCACCTGATACGATATGTGCTGTCAACGCTGTCAGTAGCGATGAAAAAGTAAGTTTTCTGTGTGTGCATTTCCAACAAAGCTGTTTTGACTATCAGGAACGAAGACTATGGCACCGTGCAGCATAAAAAGGCCCCTATTTAGAAATCTGTTCAGTAGTTTATTCTGATAGGCCTTCTCTGTACGTGAACCTGGAAAAGTTATGAGTGTTTTACAGTTTGCATCTAGACAGGAAATGGGTCTTCGCTTTGGCAGACTTCTGCTGCCAGTAGAAACTCAGTCAGCCGTTGTTGGAACATGTGTAAAACGGCGGCGAAGATCCGCTCTGCGTACTTGGGATGTCGGTCGAGCGTGGCGTGTTTGGGAGCCACAATCGAACCTTGGCAGTTTGTTAAGTCATTGCTCTTCGAAGGTTTTGCTTACAGCTGCTTTACCTACTTTGGGACACACACACACACACACACACGAACAAGAAATGTTGAATATAAGTGTCATAGTATGCCAAGCAGTGCGCTGCGAAACCTTCCGTAAAGTCGCCGGCAAGGCGTAACCTGTTGGCTTATACACGCTTATTTGGTCGCGGTAATCCAACCAGAAAACCGCGAGCGTGCCTCTGCAGGAAAAACAATCGTAGACTTTGTGAGAAGAGTTGCTCACAGAGATTGGAATGTTTGTCTTTCTGTTCTTCTTTTCTAACCTGCGATGAAATACGTCGTCCTTGAAGTGCATGCTGTCAGAGTCTCAAATCAAGAGAGTTCAAACTCAAACCAGCCTTTCCTGCAAAGCAGAACAGCTCGTATTGTCACCGCAATATAGCTGAGATTCATAAAAGAATCTGTGAATAAATGGGGATATCATTTCCCCCTTATGCCATTACACTATTCTACGCCCGCAATGATAATCAAAGAATGACTGATCGCGTGGAATAGCTCAGGACGCGTCAGAGGACTTAATTAAAAGAAGTGTTGGGTTTAACTGGTTCTGTTTTCGCAGCCTTTTTTAGTCCAACGTTATCATCTGTCATTTATTTCGTCATTCATTTTCTTCTTCCTTAATTCCTCATTTTCTTCTTCCTTTATGATCGCATAAGTAAGTGTCTGGAGGGACAGACAGTCACGTGACAATCGAGTGTCCTAAATGTAAAGGTCATCGCCGACTAATTTATTAATCACCACGCGAGACACTCTGCAGTGTCTGAGGACGAGTCTTTTAACACTCCGCCCATCGACCCTGCTTTTTACACACTCTATTTTGATGTCTGTCTGACGCGCGCTTGCCACACTGACTGCTTTCCAACAACTGAAACGATCCCGTAACTGTTTCCCCTTCCTAAATAGAAATCCACCACATAAGACCTCGAATTAATGCGACTGATTCCAATTAATTAACAATCATTCCCCTGAAAAGGCAACTAGCTGTAGGCGCGCTTTGTCGCAGCCATCAAGCGGAGGCAATGGGGAATTAGCATTTTTCAATCACGCCTACTGTTGTGCAGACTGTAAATCCACCCATCAAAAGGCTTTTCCGCCTTTTCATTGGCAGTGAATCGAGTGTGCCATCACGTCGGTCCATTGTTCGCGTTCCGCTCGGGATTACGCGAACCTCGCTCGGCATTGTTCGATCCCATTCGGTCATCAAATCGTATAGACTCGATGATTAGCCATGAAAGAAGTGCAACGCGAAATGTGGTGATTTGAATAGAGAGGGAGGTTCTTGGTTCGTCGTGCGCTAATACGCAGACAGCTTTTTGATATCAATTGACGACTGTTGCCGTTATGAAGTTGTTGAACACCACAGCGTCAATAGAGAACGACAATGGGAGTGGACTGAAGACCAGAGCAAAGAAACGTTGACCAGATTTGGGCCATCAGGTATGAATGACTTTTAGGAAGTCTGTCCGATGTGAACGATAAACGACCCTTCCACATCAGCAAACTTTCTGATACCTGAAATGGTTTTGCTGCAGGCTTTGAGATATTAATCATCCTGTCTATTATACTTATCAATCTCGAGAAAAAAAAAATCGATATGAAGGTGTTTTTTTTTTCCTGGTCAATTTCTTCCCACGTTTTGTTTTGTTTTTTTATTTTAATCAGAACATGCTGATCGCATTTATCCAATTGATGAAAAATATTGATATGTAGAGATATGATGCCACTGGTTCCAACACATGTGTCCTTAAAAGTCGAATTACTGCAATCGTCAAGGGGTTTAATGGGACTGTACTGGTTGAGGTGGGAATTCATGTTTTGAACATTCCTAAGTGAGATAATGAGAAACCTCTTATGAAATATGAAACAGCATGTAATTTAAAGAAGGATTCACCGTTTATTTGATGAAAATTGGTTTTTAAATGGCTGAGATATCCAAAAAAAGTGATAATAGTAAAAGGCGACAGGCCACGCCTTTTATTAGGATCTCTTTGTTTCACCTTGTTTTTGGATATCTCAGCCATTTCAAAACCGATTTTCATCAAATAAACTTTTGATACCCCTTAGAATTGCATGCTCTTTGACATCTCATAGAGTGGTTTCTGATTATCTCGCAAAACGTTAAAAGCTAAATCCTCACCTCAACCAGAACTGAACACACCCTTTAAAATCTATCCGGCAATAAGTTTGTTAATTTCTTGCTTACTTTTTGGTTTTTGTTAGTTTGTTAATTTGTTTTGCGTGTTTTGCTTTTTTGTTGTCGTTGTTGTTGTTATTGGGTGGTTTTGTTTGTCTTTCCAGAAGCCACGCAATTACCAATTACATTGCCGAATCTTATATATCCTGTTCTCTTTTCTGGTCTTCTTCTCCATTTTGTGACGAACATTTTAAGCAGCAGAAAAATTGTACTGGAAGAGGCGGTTTCCAACTCGGCGTACTAATGAGCTGACAGGAAAGAGGCTATGTGTGTTCCCCAGCCCCCGGCCGGCCCGCGTTGCCTGCCCGACTGGCCGGCGTGTAAATTGGAGCCTTCTTCGCCTGTCAACCCTAATTCCCTAGACCGGTCCTCATTAGCTACCAGGCAATAAGAGAGAAGGCGAGAGGAAATAATATGATAACGAAAACAAAGCGGGATTTTTTGCACTAAATCTAAGAACTTTAGAGGGATACGGATGCATAACAGTGGTCAGTGAGTTTTAACAGTACTGTCCTGACTTAAAATAATAATGTCTCTATAGGTCCTGAGTTATGTTTGTATGACACACCCACACAGAACGCAGTTGGGGTTCTTTGTTTTTTTGTTTTGTTTTACACGTTTCGGTGTTTGTCTGTTGTTGTGCTTGTGTTTTACTACTTTCAAAGAAAGTCAAGATCTTTTTTTTTCGACAAGCTGTCAAGCTATCCCTAAGTACTTAATTTCTCTCATTATGCTTCTGTAAATGACGCTGAAACAGTGGTCAAAGCAAGGAAAACGAGAGCCTAGACCGAGCAAGTTTGGTATAATCAACAATCTTTGTGCGTTGGATAATAACATAATTGATGATCAAAACATTCTTGAAGAAGAATGCGCCATAAGGAGTAGCGTATGTGGTACAAAGACCAGCAAGGAGAAGCAACGGGTCAGTAAAGCTTCGCCGAGTCAAACCAGTCAGGTTATGACCGACATTTAGAGTGTTGGTTATCAAGTTTAACGTGGCGCGACTTCAACGATTTTTTTCCTATTGTGTGTGCATGTGAAATGTCATGAATGTGGTATTATTAGTGGCACATTTTCTCCCTTCTCTTTGATCCTGTCCTATAAGTATCTATAGAATTAAGTAGCTGACTTTTTTGAAAGAACAAATTTTGCCTACACTTTTATAGATCAGTTGCACGATAATAACTTTTTTTATATATATATAATCAGATTTGCTAAAATTCTGAGGGTTTCAACTCGACAGCGAAACTGTTTAAAAACGTGTAAGTGCATGGTAGACTTTGCCTTGGTCGTGTGTGGCGAAATTTCGGGTTTCACTGCTGTTGTTCCCATTCGTACCCAACACTTTCAGCCGACAAATTTGCTGCAATTATCCTCAGCCCTCCCGTACCAATGTTAATGGACCCAACAGTCGCTGACATTGAAGTTGAATTTACACTTGACAATAGCCAGGAAAAAAAGGGAAAAATGCCATCCAAGTTTAACAATCTCCCAACCTATAGTGGAAACTGGAAATAATGGGAAATAATTTTGCAGTACTCTTTGAGTGAAAAATAACAAAACTTGCACGTGTCATACCATTAAACGCGTCGGCAGTTCTATCGAAGTTCACTCCACTCCAAGCAAGACTTTCTGCGGTTCAGTTACACCCCTATCATTACTAAACTCCTTTGGTACCATTTCATTCCAATCACTACCACTGGAACTAAAATATTGTAAGAACTTGACTCGAACATGCAAACAAATAATAATCCTGCCGATTATCATTCCGCTGACGACCAGTGGACTCAATATTTCGGAGTCAATATACTGTATGAATGTGATATCTTTTTTTTTTTTTTTTTGGCCAATTCTGTTGCCATTTCTGGAGCTCAGGTAGAGTCGATTAGAGGTGATCACGGGCCGAATCTTTGCGGTCGTGCCGCATGGTGGCCTCTTCATTCTTGCCTGCACAGTAATCATTCATTTTTACCTTATTTTGGGGTCAAACTGACAGTCGTTGCGCGGCTAGGCAGTGACTCCTTTTCCCATCGCGGTCACAGTTCAGTTTTTCTTTCATTAATCTCCGAATTCGTAAAGTGCTCGTTTTCCTCTCTTCCTCTCTCCCCCTCTCTCACCTGTCTCTACTGCTATCTCCCTTCTTTTCCTTCTTCCAAACTCCCCCAAAATGTATCTTTTTTCTGTTTTATTTCCTTGATTGCCTTCTCCCTTTCTCCCTCCTTCTTTCCGTCACTCTGTCTTACACACACACACTGTTTCCGCTGAAATATTTTCGTCAACACCGATATTGTATGATAGACACTGATTTACTTAGCTCAGTAATCCACATGGTCCTACCGAAATTCGGGGAGAGTTTGAGACTTCGCCGCATTCCCCTCCCCCTTCACTTCAAAAGGGTACATTAGTCGGTTGTTTAAACAGGGATTTTCTCCCTTTTTGAGGTGGAAAGATCATGGTTATTTTTTTCCTCCTTTCTCTCCTATTATCTTCCCAGTGGGTCTCTTCTTGCAGTTGGACGTTGTTTTGGAGAAGATGATTCGGGTGTTATTGTCACTCGGCGGTGGCAGGTTTTGCCCGATCCTTGTTGACTTTGTTTGTTGACTGACAAAAATAAAAAAGAAGGGGATGCACTGCCTGACCCAAAACGAATTTCGGCACCTATTATCCATGACGGTAACTGTCCCCAAAGTGGGGCTTGATAAAGATCAGAACGTCTACCTTTTCAGGACTTTTATCTATTGAATTCTCTCTTTAAAGGAAAAAAAATCTAAGGTATGCGGCATGATCATTTTAAGAAGAATAATGCATTTTGTTATTACAAAGGAGGGAAAGGGAACTTGAAAAAGTGAAGAGTTCCTGACCTTGGGGGGAAATTAACGGTTATAAAGAGAGGTGGTTCGGGGCGTGTCCTCAGATCGAAGGTTATTGGCATCTCTTTTCGTAACGAGATGTCCAAAGATTATGATCTACCCGGACAAATCTCGCAAAAAAATAAAATTCTGCGTCCCTCCCCCTGGCTTCCCAAGGTGGAAATGTACCACTGTTTTTGGCAATTTAAAGTTTTCCCTTTAACAAATTGTCGCCTGAGCAAGAACTCTTCATTTTGAATTTAAAATTGCCATCATCCTGCAAGAAGTTGCAAAGTTGATGGCGAATTGAATCTATTTCTGGTTTTGTCGTTGCTGCTAATTTCAGGTTTTTTCTTCATTCCATCTTCATGAAATGAAAATTTGAATCTGTTCAGTTCATCAGCAGTTTGTGGCAGATCGTATTTTGGGACTGAAGTAAACATGACATACGTAGGTAATGCTTGTTATGTTAAACGTTTGCACAAAGGCCAACTTGGTTGTCATGGTTGTTGGGGCGTCCGCCAGTAATATTTGAGTAATTCTAAAACTTTCGGGTTCAAGACTCAGAGTTACACTTGAAAAAAAAAATCATAAAAGTATATTTTCAAGACAATGATGAGGCAGTTCAACAATGTAGCAGTAAAACACCTTTAGAACATAAGCCAACATTTACGAGTATGCAGTCAAGTGGATTTCTTTGCCAGCCTTTTCCTGCCTATTTTCTTTAACAGCCCCCCCCCCCCCCCCAATCTCAAACGCGATTTTTTTTTTTTTGAACGACGGTTTCTGAAACAAGCTGTGCAATCTGTCAGTAAGGGGAGTTTGTCTCTTTCCTCTTTTACCAAACTTTTGCGTCAATTTGACTAAACTTTATAGACTGATATCATCACATTTTCGCGACTTTGTAAGCTTCAAATTAGTAAATCTCGATCTGTGGGCGTATTTTACCTTTGTCATATATATGGAAACAGGTGAATACCGGTATGTTCGTGAAATACGCGCTCAACTGGAGCAGAGACGCATTGGTACGGGAAATAATGTGAATCACAATATCAGAATAATATACAATCTGTACCTAGTCATGATATGGATATCAGTCGGAGGTTTATGTAGACAATACAATGGTGACACCCACAACAACAGACGCGTCATATGACAATTTTTCATCAATACATATGTACATACATATATATATGGTATACAGCATATATTTACAGTCAGATGAAGAAGTGTGTATGTGTGGGGTGTGTATGTGTGTGTGTCTGAGAGAATAGGAGAGAAAGAGAGATGGATAGGTTGGAGTCGTGGCAAGGTTTATCGATCCCAGTGCCCATGTCTACTTAAGTGGCTGTATGAGACACAGTGAGTAGGCCTACCTACTCGTCTTGGGAAGACAGCAATAGGAAAAGTTACAAGCAAGCTTACCTGGGACTCCCTTGGATCGCAGAGGCGGCGTCTCGGCCTTGAGGGGTATCTGAGGTCTCCTCGAGGTGGGCACCACACTTTGCACCTCGGTACCTTGTGCCGCTGCGCTCGTGTTTTCATTGCGTCTCCTATTCTGGCCCCTGCGTCTGCCGTGCTTGCGAGCTGCAACGCCCGAGTCCAACGCACCACTGAGGAACACTGCGCCGACGAACACGGCGTAAATCACAATACGATACATGTCGATGAACCGCCAAATCAAGCTTCCAAAAATATCTTTCTTCCCGACGCTGGGTGGGAAAATAAATAGGTTCTTTTGACTGCGCTGAACTTGTCGAGTCCACCCTGCTGATTAAGTTGGTAACTTGAGAGTCTAATCACGAAGACATGTCACGGAGTTATGTCCAGGAGTAGAAGAAGAAATACCAGCCCGCAGATAGACCCACTGTGGAGCGAAACCCACCACGGAGCGTGCGAACTTGCTGAGTGCGTACCGCTGGCCTGTGACGTACCGTGATAGTGTGTCGCACTCAGCCGAGCACCGGTTCAATTTATACCCCAAGCCGGTTGGAGGGGGAGGCGAAGAAAAGGCCGGAGTCAGTCAACCCTGCCTCGATCCCCAAATTTGTCTCCTCGAATGGATGGGAAAATTCTGGCGATGACCCGGCTAAGTTTCGCTTTGGGGAGGAGGCGAGAGTTTAAGGATCCCGGGGAGGATAGAACGTGGGTTTTCTTAACCCGCCAGACATGCGTTACACGCGCTCTGGAGAGTAATGGTAGAATTTGAATCCAGCCGCAGCAGTTTTATGACATATTTTCTGAGCTGGCCTCTCCGACTACCTTCCAGACAACGACCAGTGTCGTTCTCCAAGCCCGCCAGTTCGTGGAGCTCAAACTCTGAACTTGTTGCCTTGTTAATGTCGCAAATATAGCCTCAATGTGGGAGTGTGGCAAAACATTTAAAACTATCGAATGCCAAAGTAGCTGAACAGGTGCACGAAACAAGCTGTCATTGCTAACTGAGGTAACTTTTCAATTTCAGTGAGCTGGTTTGAAGAGGATCAGATCAGTGGGGTTGGATAAGGAGCTGGGAAGTCCCAAACAAGGCTCAAATTGGATTGTCGTCTGATTCAAGCGATTGAGGCGGTGCAGTGGATGACATAAGGAATCTCCCAACACTCTCAATGCAATACGCTAATGTTCGCTTCGCGATTGGCTAAAGAGTTTTAATACTCCGGAGCGCGGCGAGCTCGGCAAGAGCGGTTTTTCATGTGCACACACACACTGCACGCTTACAACCATGTGTACAGTGTATGTGTGTTGTGCGTGTCCCTTTTTTCAAAGGTTATTTTTTCCCCTTCACAGCGCGCTCCAGCTTAACAAGTGGTTGTATACTCGGCATACACAGGGATCCGCACTCATTCCCAGGAATGCGTGAACTCACTCACTTCGGTAACTTTCACTTAAATATTAAGTAGCGGTACAAGCCGCAGAGAGACGCCCATTGGTTGAAGTATCCCGACTTGACACATCCCAGGGAAACTGTTTTCATCTACACTCCGCGCATCGCAGTCTCTCTCGCAGCGCCGACGGGTCGAATTATCAGAAGACCGCAGCCTCACCATCGCACTTTTGTCGAGCTCGAAATTAGCGTCATTGAGCTCATTCCTTTCCTGTTAATGGGTTCATTCTCAAACGCTATATACGCTTTCACATTACAATGTATTTGTTGATGAATTCTAGTTGGAATGAAGACCGTAGAAAAATGTCCCCATTAAGGTCAGAATGATTATCTCAATCAAGAAGATGACCGAGCAATTACAGGCCATCAAAGGATAGTTAAGCGCAAATTCAAATAAGATGTTCGATTTCGTTTTGTCAACATTTTGCACACCTAAAGAAATTATTCAAAGGCAAGCTAAAGGTAATTTAGTCTTTGAAAAAGCAGAAACTTGAATAAACAGAGGAACGACAGAAGAATCAGCAGGACATAGTCAAATGTAGCATCATAATTCGACTCCAGGACTGGAATGTATATTACTTTCTGATTAAAACAAAATTATATGATCTGAAAAGTCAGGCAATTTACTGCACCCGAGTGATGTTGTCATAATCTTTCTTACTCTCTTTCTCTCACTCTCTCTCGCATTGCAATTCGATTCATTTCAATTTAGCTGCTCTTTATTTTCATCCAATAAAAGTAACACAAAAATTACACATTATTTTGATAAAGCATATGTGTTAACAATATGTCAAAAATACAGATCATAAAGTTTAGTACAAAATATATGAACGAATGCATATAGATATAATGATAGAAAGAATGCAAATTTTGCAATGGTGCAAAAAAAGGAACGTAAAATTGCGATGGAAAAGAGTGATGTAATGAAAAGCGGAGATTGTAGAACATGGATCACAATAAAAAAAAAAATAATATGCCAACATCATATATATTCAAGTTATTTGTTTAGAGTTACAGCATTTCATATGATGTATGATATAGATGCAGGCAATATAAAACCTTATTATAGGTGGTATATTGTTTAAATTATAATTATATCATACCTCTCTATATATACATATCCGATATATATATAAATAAATATATATATATATATATATATATATATATATATATATATATATATATATATATATATATATATGACCCAACACACAAACACACACACACGCAAACACACCCACACACACATGATAGCTCAATAAGACCCTGTCCTTTATGCCATGGGATATAAAGAGAATAAGAACCGTCTTACGTAACAAAGTTATGTTGTAGTCGTCCGTATAAAAAGGAGGAGGAGGAGTGGAATAAGATGATGATGATGAAGAAGAAGAAGAAGAAAAAAGAAGAAGACGAAGTAGAAGAAAATTTAAGAATTTAAGAATATGACAATATGATTACAATAAACAAATATATGTGTTACAGATATAGATACATTCATAAATACATGCTTACATACATATTTGCCTTGATTGTGTTGATAAAGCTTCATTTTGACAAGAAGAAAATGACATCCAGTTAACTAACATATCCGTGGTAATAATTTTTAGGGAAAAAGAAATTCTGTTAAAGGTAGAACCAAAAATTAGCACATGTCCTAATCAAGAATGTTTCGCCCCTAATTCCTGCATTAAAAAAAAAAAAATCGGAATATAGTATAGAACTGCAAATTTAGTTCATGATAAACTTTATCATCAACCTTTGTCTGTCTGTTAACAAGTGCACGTTTTAGATTTTTATGAAATGAAAACTTCGTTTTTTTCCTCGCGAATACTTTTGTCAAAGGCTTCAAAAGAAATAGAAAAAAATGTTAATGAGTATGACGTGATTACAATATGTTGCTTGCAAATTGGTTGTTGGTTGCTGTTTAGTTTTATTCTTTTAATATTTGATCTTTTTAAAGATATTTTATATCTTTATACATCTAATCTTCGAAGATGATTTTCTATATTCTTTCGTGCCTAAAGTCAACTCTCCATAAGGAATGAGTAATCAATCGATAATTATATTCCTCAATTGATTTGTTACTCTGTACCATGCAGAAACAATACACTAAATGAAATGAAACAAAAATGGGGGGAGGAATTGTGGGGATGTGGCAGTAACACCAGTGTATATAGGAGATACGGAGAGAAGGAGGTAATATAATCTCCAAAGAAAACAGACAGGAACATTCACGTTCCTACGGGAATGGATATGTTGTCAAAGTTATTTTCATTGCCACTTGTTTGTGGTAAATAAACACAACAAATTCTGATAAAAGATCAACCTTTAAGTCGTAAAAGTGTTGCTGTTTTTTTCCCCATAAGATCTGTTCTCGGAAGTCACACTTTTGCATTGTGTACAGTAACTTTTATATCGTGTTACGAGCGGGATTACCGACTTGGCCTTATAATTCGATTCAAACAATTTCATTGAACAGGAAATGAAGTAGATCAGATTATATTTTACAAGTGATGTTGATATCTTATATGATTTCTTTTATTTTTAAAAAAGCAGTGAAAATGGACAATCAGGATGCAATTTTGTATCGAATCAGCTACTTGGTATAACTCTGAATATGGAGTTGTGGCTGCTCGTTGAGCGAAGAAGGACAATTCCCCTTATCGCTAGAAATCCCCACTCCAGTTAATCACAATCATGGGAGAAATAAACCAAAAGGGAAGTCAAAGGAAAGAAAGTAAGAAAATAAACACTCTGGAGTACGTGACGATACTTTTAAAAATCTTTCCCCTACTTCTTCGCTCATTTAGAACGTCTGCTTTCCCTAGCTACCACCTGGAATTTAATTATTTGATAATCAGGTATAATGTGGTATGATATTCTGAGTGTAAATCTCGTGCTGTGAATCTTTGAGAAAAAAAAAAGATAGGAATTTTCTTTCCTTTATCGTTTTTAAGCCTTCTGTTCCAAGAGGCATTAAAGGTTGGTATTAGCAAAATACAATTATCGCAAGCTAATCACACGATTTTGAATTTCATTGAATTATAATGTTATGGATGAGAGTGAGTTTGTATTTTTGAAAGGCAGTATTATCACTTTTGAGATATGAAATATTTTTGGAGGTAGAAGGCGATGTTGTAAACCACCCCTGTCTGAACATCTGGAGTTCTATTGTTTGCTTGTTTGTTTTATCTATTCAACAGCCTATATTTTTTTACTCCTGTTCGAGCTCATTCCATATGACACGATTTATCATGAGTGTCACAATTTAAACACTAAAGACAAAGAAGAGACATTGAGGTTTTTGAAGGAAAGGTTTTGTTGTTGATACATTTTGCGCTATCAGATAATGAATAAAAATGACCACCGATTCTTGAAAAAGTGCAAGGATGGGGTTGACACAAGAGTCCATCTGCTTCTCTAAAAAGCATGTCTTATATGTTTTCTCGGCTGACCCGCTTTTTATCTCTGAAACCACTGAATCCTTCTACTAGAAATTAGGCAAAAGTTTTCTGTAAGGCCAGTTTTTTTAGCAGACCAAAACTTGTCGGTTTTCGAAATGTGATAGTTACGTACTGGCATGAAGCGAGATGCACTTTACTGGAATTGAGCTCAGGGAAAATGCGAGGACGGTCATGTACAGCGTGACACTACACGGGACCTGCGGAGACGTCGTTACGTAATTGAGCTAGATCTAAACCTCACCTTAGCATATTACAAAAAGAAAGGAAAAGGAAAAACAGGAATCGTGTCTTGACCTTATAACAATGTAGGGTATATTCGTGGTGGTACGTAAATGAATAGTTCACATGCATAATACGAGTGAAGACGATATGCTGTTGTCTCGGTTTTTCCAAAAATACCCTCACATGTTGGCAATGTGGTTTGTCCTAGTCACATTGTCAACCTTGTGGTCGGTTTTGTTGTTGGAAACGATGTAGTTGTTTTTGTTGGGTTTGCTGTAATTACTTATCTTATAGAAGAAGAAGAAGAACAGAAAGAAGAAGAAGAAGCTCAAGCACAGTTCCCTTCCAGAGGTTATCTGAATTGGCGTGATAGACAAAGACAAGTGCATCCCTCTTACACGCCATCTTCGCTTCCAAAATGTCAATCATTCGCTTAACATTTTGTGTTTGCCAAAACAATGTCTGAAATATAATATAATAATGCGTTTCCAGCTGGCAAAAGATGTGATGTGTTTGAAATTATGTTACAATAATGTTACCTGGAATGGGTGTTGTTAGATGTTTGCAGTATAAGCCGTTGATGCTAGCTTCGTTCGCTCTCACCTCGTAAAAAAATATAAAAACTGTTACCTTGATGTCATTGCGTTGCATATGATTGTCCCATAACTCATTACATGCTTCAAAAGTAAAGGTATTGGTAAACCTTGGTATGTTTGAAGCAATTGTTGCTTCTTTTTTTTTTTTTTGGTTTTTCACACTTATTTTTTTTTAACAAAAGCACAAAAAAGAGAAAACGCAATCATGCTTAACAAGCTTTGTATAAGTAGTAAGAGGCAATAAGTATTAGCACTGTTTTCAAAGTTATCAAAAGAACGAAAAAGTGCTCGAGCAAAGGGGAAGCAGCAGCAGGGAAATGTCACGTGACTTGAAAATAATCCTGGCTTTCACAGTGAATCATTCTGACTTGAATCTCTGATTATTCCAAGTATTATTGTTTGCATCAAAATATAAACAATAGCACTCAATAAATAACAGTATACATGTGTCGTATACATATTTCAACGCATCTGAAAGTATACTGGTTTAGACAGTTATCTCTACCGGCTTCCGATTTCTTTTTCTTTCTTCCTATTGTCCTTCTTTCTTCCATTCTCTTTCCTATCCTTATTTCCTTCCCTTCCACATTCTTCTTTGATTTCCTTGCGATTCTTCCCTTCCATTTTCTTCCTCTTCGTTCATTCCTTCCTTCCTTTCATTCTGTCCTTCTCTTGTACTCTTCCTTCTGTAATTGCTTTGTTTCTTTCCGCCCTTCTTCCTCTCCATCTTTCTTTCTTCCTTGTTTTCCATCCTATTCTACTTCTTTCAATGGCCGCATCAGCCGGTTTTAAAGCCCTAACGGCATCACGTACGGCATGCAGCCAGCATAAGGGGAAAAAAGGGGGGCAGATTTGGAAGACCCTGCATGGCACATAGTGCTGAGATGCATCAACCTTGAACCTGGGGAAAAATTCGATTAATACACCAGCGAGGATCAATGTTTGTTTCACGGCTGAACTCTGCGAGAAATAGAGACGTGCTCCAGAGACTGAGATATACGGGTGAACTAGTGCGGAATCCATGCGGACTCCTTTCCAATTTGTCAAAAGAGGGACCTTTATGCCGGTGGAAAAAGGAAGGAATGTGGTGGTACAAAAACGAAAATAAAGACACACAATGCGTTTGCGGGCTTTCTGTACTTTGCATGTCAAACATTCACATTCAGATGATTAACTAGTAAGTATTCCAGTTATCTCTGAGAGAGAATGCTGCCAACAAAAACATGTTTATTGGATTGACAGAAAGGTTTTAAGGCAACGCCCAGCAGACAAACAGGCGAACATTGCTGGTACCACGAGTTGTGGCGGGTTACTGGGAACTGATCGTGAAATCGGCGAAGTTTCGAATCAACACCGTGCCCATGGTGCAGGTAGTGGTACTCTCTAAGGTAACATTGCTATTTTGCATTCATTTTTTTTTTTTGTTCTTCATTTTTATTTTGCTTTCACAGAACATGATAGTCACTGCGTATATTTCCATCGAAAAACTTTAAACTATGTTATAACCACAAACTATAAACAAAACATGTCCAACAACAAGAACATTCATAGTAACAAACCTGGGAGGAAGAAGATATCGAATTTCACGTAAATCATTCGGTTTCAATGGAATTCTATCATTTTGGGGGTGTAAAAAATAGATATAATAGAAAAGAACGAAGCTTGTAGTTTTACATGAAACTTTCGACTTAAACATCCTTCACAAAAGTTCCATCACACACTGACTCTCTTTTTCACAAAATTATGATTGATTACTGTCTCGTTTCCCTGCTTTCATATATCAGATGTAAACTATCACCTACCAGATTTATATGATATGGCAAAGATATCATTGCTCTCTATAACGCACTCGAAACTTATCGAGTCACGGTTGGAGACTGTCTGCATGTTCCAGTGGTACCACGTAAACTGTCCCTCACTATGCTTCAAAGACACTTTTTCCAGCCTAGATACTCATCAATCTAGCATCAATGTCTAATCACCATGGCAACCAACATCATCTATGCAAGACAGCTGATTTTCAATTATATTATATCATATTAATTGTCAGTAAACTGTTCTCACCGTAGCTGAACCACTATCACCTAGGCAGTAATCGGCAGTCTATGTCAGAATCGTCGATATCGAAGAGGTTTAATCGCGTGAATACATGTCTTGTTGGTATCCATAAACCGTAATTGTTATTGGTGTCATACACCGTTAGCATCTTCGGACAGTTTGTATTATTAGACTATTTTCATCGTGATTCTTTCAGTGTCATCGCATCAACAGTTTTTCGCAATTTTATATGACATCTCTGCGCTGCTGGAATTGTCACACTTTAGGTATCAATACGCAGTTGAAATAGTAACACTATTGATATCTTTACACTATTGGCGTTGTCACGCTCTAAAGTTGGTACATCTACACCATCAGCATCGTCACGTCGTTGGTTCCGTGACATCGGTGTCATCACTTTTAGGCATCGTTGTTCCATTAATGTTGTTGCAGCGTTGGCATAGCCTTCATGATTGACATTGCTCAACGCGTTTTGACATCGCCAAACCATTGTTATCGATCTCCAACTTCCTGTTGGCATCATGAAATCAATATCCCTATCATAATTTCCCTTATCATCGACTTCTCCTTTCATGCTCACGAAAAAAAAAAAAAAAAAAAATCTTTCCTCATTTCGATTGTCATCATTTCACTGCTAGCACCATCATAATTACAGTTGCCTCGGAAGTATGCCGTATCATCATGTCATTGTCCTAGATATTAATTGTTGCGTTGCCATTCTTGATTGCTAAAGGTTTCAAATAATTGGGATGAAGTTCGCCATGTTCCTTCTATATCCTTCATTACCAGGTCCGCCGTAATTCTGTTTTTGTTGTTTTGGTTTTTTTTTCATTGTCCAGAATTACCATGGCCCACTTCATGCACACTTCCCCTATTCCACCGTCCCCTTAATAATGATTCTCCGGGTCGATTGGAGAGTGGTGGAGAAACGCGTCCGCGGACTCGATGGCCGGCCGGAGACACGGATGCGACGGCAATCGATGAGGACTTCGAGGTTCATTGGGCGAGCCGAGGCAACGAAAACACCGAAGGTCAACGCCATTATTCATGGATCATCGAATGAAGAGTAATTAACATTGATCTGTTCCGGATTAAGATGGGGAAAAAATGACACATGATTAAAGGAGGCGGCAGTGCATGTTCGGGGCATTTTACCCATTTTTCTACTTTGCGGTGGTTTTGCCGAGTCGTGTTTGGTAGTGTTTTCTATGTCTGTTGGCAGGTGTTATAATATCACTGATGACTGTCAAATTTTTAGAGTTGAATGTATTAGCGTCATGATGTATTCAACTGTGTTACAGCATAATTTGTAAATTGGAGACGTCGCTGCAAAATCATGAGAATGACATTTGCATATCAGTACCAAATATAATTAGTCAAGCTCTGCAATCACCTGACGATGGGTATGAGGAATATTCAACAAACGTTTGACATCATTGACCTCATTAAACGGTAGATGGATGCCGGAATATTTAATGGAAATGAAAGAAATGTGAACTTTGAACTTTGATTTAACGATTTATCATTGTAGAATAATATTAACTCCGTGTTTGATTCAAAGGCTTCATCGAGTGCCTTTGATGAAATAATTATTACGAATATAGGCCTATTCCTGCTTCTGTGACAATAAAGCCAAAAATGAAATGATAATCATGAAGCAAAAAACAAAACAAAACAAAACAAACAAAACAAAAATCTCCTTTCATCAGTAAGGGACAATGCGACACCGGGTTCGTCGTTTGCTCTTGATCATCCTTGGACTGGATGTCCATTTCGTCACATACCAGCAAGGTGGTCGTCGGAGCAGGAAAGGTGGCGGGGGAGGAGATTGGGATAGATGGACGTTAAGTACACCATCACATCCATCAGGCGCTCATCATCGACTCCGGAGTGAAAGAGGGGCGTGTCAATACCACCATCTCTGTTCCTCCGTTGTCTTTCATGTAATTCGTGGTTTGTTGACTTTGGAGGACTGATCCACGAGACATTTCCGCACCTGAACAAATCTTTTCGGAACGCGAAAAAATCCCTCGCTCAACATGGCTCTATTAGTTGAAGACTGCTACGAAAGGAAAACATCAAATCACATTCCATTCAGTATAAACAGGGGGGAAATAATGGTTTGGTGGAAATCCGGGGCTAGATTCCGTCTGCGAGATTAGACCCTTCTTTCAGATCTCTTCAGTTCGGAATGTTGGACTAATTCATGTATGCATTAGTTCGAGTGTGTTTCTGTTTCTCTACAAACAAAGAGAATGACAACATTATTTGCATCTGAATTCACAGTTTCTTTTGGGGTTTTTTTTTTTACATTGTTGTACTGATTTCGTGTCATTATGTGTATTCAAACGTTTCATTGTATTTACATTTTGTTGGAAATCAAATAAACAACTTGAAAAAAGAATTAACTTGAATGAATCATTTGGGATTGCAAACAATCAGCAAGATTTAAGTCTTCTTATCCATCTTATATTTATTTATTATCATCGGACGATGCTATCAACTGTGTTGTTTGTTTGCAATCTTGTGTATTTCCTAAAGCATCTAATATTCGACAGCTGAAATATATCACAAATTATGATCACCATTTTTTCTAAGGGGCAATGATTAAAATGAAATCTTTTATGACATAAATAGCATTTTTTCCCCAAATGTTTAATGTTACGAGCAATTGATTTAATCGTTTCACATCACACGGCATTCTTTGTTGCTTTGCGGATCAATTAATCAAACCTTTCATAGTGGTAACCCATGCACCCATCCTTGTCGGCTAAATTCTATCGACAGTGATATCAGTTCCTTGTGATGAGCATGAAATATCTTAAATGTGTCCAAAGCGAGGCTAACACGAACAATATTGTTTGCAACATATAGGAACCTATCAGCTCATGTCCTTAAAGTCACATTCTATAGCAAGCGAGTCTACTTTGCCACATATCAATTCCGTTGGAGAAACATGAGTAATATGGCTCTTGTTATTACTGACCTGAAAATTGGGTGTGAGTAATCTTCTACTGTTTGATGAGTAAACCCAGTATTTCGTGGAACGATGAGTCATAAAATGGTTACATGTATAGTTGCCATTAAATCATTAAATGTATGTCGGATTAAAAAAAAATAAGGCTTTTGAATGCTCCTCTCAAATTTTTCTGAAACAAAAGCACGCTGTTTAGCATTGTTATTGCTCATAAGTGTGTTATGAAATGCCGAAGTTAGCTGACTGAGATTTGCCATGATATTCACAGAAAGTCTCAAACATATTGTATAAATGTTTAGGAAACATATTGTTTAAATGTTTAGGAGAACATGCTGCCATTATCAAGACGCGTTAAAGCTACTCTTTACTATTGGGAGCAGTGATTAAAAGAATGTTCGAGTTATCACATTTAATGCATATGTATCACAAAACATCCTACCATACAAAAAATACGCAATGAAGTCACAAATATAAGGAGATATCACTAATTTTCTCAATAACCTATAACTATATAGATTCTAGAAACGACTTTAATTAAACTATTGCTCACATTTTGTATATTTAACAATACTTAACATTGATTATACTGATTAACCTTTTTACATTGGTAGTTTCTATCCCTAACTCACATTTAGAACTATTTGAAACACTAAAGCTGTTTGTTGTTTTTTTTTTTTTTTCATCTGCAAATGGTAAATAGTGGTTTTAATGATCAAGATATCCATCCTGGTTAACTTTTATCCTTTTCCGCAGAGGTTTTTGCTAACACTGGTTTTTCTTTTCTTTTCTTTTTTTTCTGTCTGTGGTTAAAATGAGTATGGTGAATACGGTTATTCACATTTCTTCACTTTTGCCACTTTCATCACATTTTACGCAATATTATAGATACTGATGGAACAAAGACGCTCAATACGGAATGCAGCCAAACTTTATTCAAACCGGAAACACGCCATTTGAATAATGTCGTTAAACCTACGCACACTGTTGTATACATCGCCATCTCCTACAAAAACTCTTAAACCCCCTCCCTTTCCTCATCCCAAGATTTGCTCCTTCCATGCTGGGTTGAGAAGAGCCACGTTAAAAGTCAACACAGAGCGCTTCCCCCTCACTTTAGCTTTCCGAAATGGCTTAGCTACCGAAGCTAGGCAAACATTTTCGGAATCCCATTGGACAAGGGCTCACGTTTTCTCGCAAGGCTTTGGCGGGAAAATCTGCGCAGATTTTCTCGTCCGTCACTATGGTGTCGTCTGCTCGGCGGAGTATGTGACGCGACCAGTGGACGTGACCAAGGGCGCCGGAAGCGGGGGGGGGGGGGGGCAGGGGTGGCACTTGCCCCCCCCAAACAAAATGTTGGGGGGCAAAACGAGTTTTTGCCCCCCCCCCCCAAAGTGCCCCCTGTAACAAATAATTAATCACTGATTTAAAGACCAAAATGAACAATAAAGGCATATTTCTTGTCTAAATGTTGTAATTTCATAACTGAAAATGCAAAAATTTTGGCCCCTAACGGGGCGAAAATAATACACTAACAACATACATTATTGTATCTATACACTAATAGTAACTTATGAGTAAATTTAGTGTATAGATGGTAGCCTCGTGTCCTCGAGTGTGCCCGCTGAAACATATCTTTAGTAAACCTTACATTGTTCATTTTCTTCTTTGCTTTCTAGTAGTATAAGAATATTTTTTATTGTTCGAACGATGCGATCACGTTTAAGCTTTTAATGAGTACATTTCAGATAAATTGAAAAGTGAAAGTGGCTCGCTCTATAAAAGCGACTTTTATACTCTGTTTTTACAAAAAGTCCCTACCGTGGGAGGGGGTATCCCCCTCCCACACCCTCCCCCGCTCGGTCGCTTCGCTCCCTAGACGAGAATCTCACACCATCACATAATATACTCCAGTATGTTAAGATCATGGTCCTTCCAACTGATTTTTTTCAATATGTTAATTCCCTAGAAATTTGCTTTTAAATGTTCTATAAAGGCGACTTTTATACTCTGTTTTTACAAAAAGTCCCTACCGTGGGAGGGGGTATCCCCCCTCCCACATCCTCCCCCCGCTCGGTCGCTTCGCTCCCTCGCCGAGGATCTCGCACCATCACATTATTAATGTACTCCCGTATGTTATGATCATAGTCCTTCCAACTGATTTTTTCAATATGTTAATTCCCTAGAAATTTGCTTTAAATTCTCTATAAACGCGACTTTTATACTCTGTTTTTACAAAAAGTCCCCACCGTGGGAGGGGGTATCCCCCGCTCACTCGCTTCGCTCACGCGCCGAGGATCTCACATCGTCACAATGTGCCCCCGTTGAGATTTTGCCCCTCCAAAACCAGAAGTGTTCCGGCGCGCTTGGACGTGACCTCCACAAAAAGGACGCAGCCTATGTCTTTTCTTAGGCGTATGTGTGTATGTGAGTGCGTGTGCGTGTGTGTGTGTGTGCGTGCGTGTGTGTGTGTGTGTCTGTATGTGAACGAGAATTGGAAGACAGATATAGTGAATTGTTTCGGCATTATTGGCCATTATACTGCATGTACCTACTTAGTATTTAGAGACCACTGCCACATTCACATGTAGCAAGCAACATTCTTGGTAACCGTGGTAACGTTCCCCATGAGAATGAATCCTTCCAAAACATTGTTTAAAGAACAAAGGATTATGAAAATAAAATCAAGATAAAACTATCGGAACGTAGTAATTGCCACCGGGGTGACAAAACCAAGGAGCTACAACAACTGAAGCTATATTCCATTTTACTGTGCTCAAATGTTTCTTGAAAATATTGGTCATCAGTAGATCATAATCGTGTTATTTATTTGACGAGCGGTGGTTGGTCGTGGCTAGGAGACGCTAGTCTAGTACTTCCATTATGGCTATGGGTGAATAGTTGGTCCCAAATTATCTTCTTCTCTTACAAGAATCTTTCTTTTGTCAGATATTTGTGTCTGTCCGTCCAATATCTTATTTCATAATTGTGCATCTTTATTTTATCAAAAAAAAAGTCATCATGATATTATGTTGCTTGGTAAGAAAACATAAATATTGGAGAAGTAAATTACTAAAAATTTGGTGGGAAAAAATGAGGAACTGTTGTGAAATATCGTGACCTGATATGAAATGACTGATTGATTAATTAATTGATTTAACTTCCGCAAAATAAAAACTATACGTTACTTAACATTGTAAAATACACGAAAGTAGGTGTACATCAAAATGAGACATCTGTACGGCAATGATCCCTATGAATAGTTAAAGGGAAAAGCCATCTTGAATATTATGTTACTTTGTTTGAAAATAGGAAAAAAGTCAGAGAAGTAGAGCAGTGAGAATTTGGGTAAAAATTAAAAAAAAAGTTATGAACTGTTATATAGAGTAAGACAAATAGCCATTGACAGCACTCCGTTTGTTTTGTACGCAAAATTTAACTTATTTTTCTTTAATATTTGTCCACAGACAGAACTTATTCGCTGAGGAAGACCTTCAAATGCGTATTACTCATATTATGTACCTAAAAAGGTATGGGGATTTGTTTTCCTCACGAGAAAAACGAATAATGCTTTTTTTCTTTTAAAGATAAAAAGTTTTAGTTCAAACTTGTTTACATTTTTCAACTATGAAAAAAGGTAAAGGGAAAACTGAAGAATGAAGAGAAAGAGAAAGGAAAATGCAAAAAAAAAAAAGCCTTCCTTTGACATATTTCGTAATTAACTCAATGCTCCAACTTAAACAAATGAATTCAAATTGTTCCTCTGTCAGAGGTAAATTCCAGGCCAGTTGGAAGTTGGCATGATAAGAAAGAGTAACATCTTAGAAGCACGGCAGTGAAAATTCGATCAAAATTGGATCAAAAGTAAAGAAGTTACGAAATTCCACAAATTTGCTAATTTTTGTACAACAGTTCTTGAACAGATTTTATATGTGCATAATACGAGTGAGCTTACTTCACAATTTTCCAATGATCATATATTGTGCAAGAAATTGTGAAAATCTAATTTTTCTGAAATTAAGGTATAAAACATAATGCCATTCCTGATTGAATAACCTCAATATGATGACCAGTCAGATTTGTCACGATTTAAGACTGGGGCATAGGCTCTAATTGTATTTGATCAAAGAACTAAAAATTTCATGATTTTATGAAAATTGTGCACGGCAAATTCATATATTGACTGTTCAAGAACCGTTTCGTGTAAGTTAGCAAAACTTCACAACTTCATAACTTCCTTAATTTTCATCCGATTTTGATCAGCCTTTCACTGTTGTGCTTGTAAGATTTTGCTTTTGCTTTTGGACTCACATTTATTTATCCCGGATTCCCCCCTGCGTGTCATGTTAATTTCCTGTCCGTAGGTATATATAAATGTGAAATTTTTTTCTTGGCGCAGAAAAGGGTTAACGGTTATCTTATTCTCTTCTTCTTTAAAATCTTCTTCTTCCCAATATTTCATTACATCACACAAGCATAAACTCTGTAACACACGTCTTGTACCCAAACCATCACACACATCATTTTATTTTACACATACACGTTACATACTCACACGCACACACGCACCTACACCTTACAAACACAAACACGCTTATATACAACACCTTTACACACACGCACGTTGAGTACAAACTTTAAATAGTCAGTAGAACAGGTTTTTCTTTTGCGACTGTCTCGCTTCGCGCACCCTGCTTCCTCAGTCCATTATTATAGGCATGATTGGTATTCAGGTGCGTGCGGAGGATAAAAGAAGCCATTGCTCCGGCTGGTGAAAAGGTTTTGATCACAAAGATTTAGGCGGGCCGTTAGCTCTATCTTTCTCATTAAAGGCAGATAGATTAATTACTCAATTAGACTGAATACCTGTCGTCTGGCAGCTTGCCGAAGCTGCTATCATTACCCCCATGTAAACCCCATTGTTTCCTGCATGGGGCTATACGAAAGACGTGTAAAGAGTCGGGATCACGCTATTTTACAGTCTGGTGTGTAATCAGACATTTTGAAAAAGAGTCTGAAGCCACGATACAGAAACTGTCTATCCTCACTTCTCGTCTTCTTCCAAAGTTGCTTAAAGGGTATGGCTGGTAACTGATCACTGGGAATGCTGGGGATGATTGTTTCAATCCTTGTGGGATTCATTTAAGAGTACATTATATATCTATTGTTGTGTGAAAATTATTTGCTTCAGAATGGTCTCATATATACAAGTAATGTGTTGTTGAGTGTTTCCAGGTTAGCATGCCTGTACAGTGACGGGGCGATCGTTAACGGGCCGTCACAAGGATTGGAACAATCATCCCCCAGCATTCCCACTGATTCCCACTTATCAGTTACTATATAGCCATCCCCTTTAAGAGTACAATTGAAGAGTTTGTTAGTAGCTCCATGGTTTGATTGTAAAACGGATTAACCATTTTCAAACGTTTTAAAGTCCACTATCAGATAGAGCAATGAACTAAAACTTCCAATGTATCTCACTTGTTGTACATCTAATAGGAAACATTCTTGAAGTTGTGATTGAAAATATCTTATTATTTTCTTCTTTGTCTTTTAGCACGTTTAATCGCAATATCTGAAATTGACAAGAATGGAGCTACCGCTTTTTGCAATCAAACTCTTCAATTGTAAATATATATCTCTCCCACATCAATCCCAGCTCTCTCTCTCTCTATCTATCTCTTTCTTCGTTCCCCTTCCTTCACCTTTCATCTTTTTTCACCTCCGCACTATTTCGATCTTCGCCTTTGATCTACTTTTCCACCTCAAACAAAAGACAAATACACAAACAAACACACACACACACACACACGCATGCATACAATAGAAAAACATAAAACTGACGTCCAAACCACATTTATTTTCTGAAGTCCTTTCTTTGAATATTTTGCGATTAAAGCCCGTGCATGCCACATCCATTTATACCTATATACAGGTGTTGTGTGTAGCATTTTGTGCACATTGACTCATTGGTGTAGAATGGGTTTAATGAAAGGGGTCAGTTTAGATCATGATGTGTGACGTGCCGACAACATGGCTTAATCACAGTCTATATAGTGAAGGTGAAATGTTCCCTTTATTCACGTGAGTTCCGCGAATCTCTTTCCAACCAACAATGCCGAGTATTTTTTTTTCTCCCAGCGTATAAAAGGTGTAATGGTATAATATAGGTGTCGCGTAAGACCAAAGATAAACCTTTGCGCCGTTGTTCACTTTCACTGCAAATTTGGATTCCTGAAACGTACTTTGGGTCTTACCTTCATCGGTCTGCTCTACATTCTACTTTGATCCCTCCATCCAATCAGGGATGACCATTTTGATGCCGTCCTGACGTCACAGTAGACAGGAGCGAGGCTCGAACTGTTGGAACGGCTTTGGTCGGAGTTCAGTGGCGTTTCGCGACGATATCGCAATGTAGCTTGTTCATTGTTGCTTTTGCCTACATTTATGACACGGGAAATGAATATTCAAAAGAAGAAAGTCGTCATTATGTTGTGATTGGTTGTTTCGTCTCTATAGGATGACCAATGAGGGTGAGGAAATATTACTAGCGATGATGTCGGTATTGTAATGATGATTATGTTAATTGTATTATGAGCGATGGTAATAATGTACAAAAATTATAACACTTGAATTTTTTTTTCTTACTGAGAGGGATGTTTGCTAAATACTTATAATGGAACTACAGTATAATAAGATTTTCAAGCTACAATAATTATCATACACATGACTGTCCCTCTTAGGCCAAGTGAGATTTTGTTGGAGTTTTATGAAAGTGTTGAATTACTTTAAAATCGAATGCAATACTTTTTTATTGATTACTCATGTTGATATTTCTTTACTCTCATGTGCATTGTGCATTCACAGTATGTTATTGGTTATGCTGAGATGGAGAAAAATAAAAATGAACTTAATTGAACGTGTGGAAATCATAGGAAGCAATTACAAAACGGTTGCCTAATAATATTCAACAACAATTGTGAATAAACGCATTTTTCTTATCAGGATCATTCTAGTGTACGCTAAGTGTATAGTTGCAATGTTTCTCGTGAGGATGCCAACGAATGTCTCCTTCGGAAGAATTCTGCACACAAACATCCACCATCTTGGTATCCATGGTTACACAAGATGCCTCAATATGGTATAAGGGCCCTATCATATACAGCCAGACAAAGCCTCCAATCCCCTTCTAGGTAACCTTTTTGGTTCCATCTTGCTGTTTTAGAATAAACAAGTAGATTCCACATGCTTTTTGCATCTCAATGTTTTTTTAAGGTTTAAGCGATATCAAGTACTATAGTAAGAGGTGTCAATCTCCTCGATGTGAGTTTTAAATCTTACATCTCAAATTACTGACGCAAAATAAGTCTACCGCACTATATACCTGTATAAAGCAGTTTGGACTTGTGCCGTGTGTGTGTGTGTGTATGTGTGTATGTGTTTGGTGTTGTTGATTCTTTAACTATTTTAGTTGTTATGATCTTCTTTCTTTCTCTCTTTTGCTCTCTTTTTATGTATATATTTATGTATGCATGCATATATTATATATATTATATATTTTATATTATATGTTATATATTGTATATTATGTATCATATATTATATATATTGTATATTGTATATTATATATGATATGATTATATATCATATATTATGTATTATATATCAAATGTAACATATCATGTATATTACATACAACTACAGATCACTTAATATATCTCTATTTCTTTAGCCCTCAGTGTGTGTGTCTTCACCCTTTTCAACTCTGCTAAATCGTCTGTGCCAGCTTATTACCTTTTGATTCCCGTAGATATCTTTCAACAGGGTCGGGAGAATGGTGCTGATCCGTCCCTAGCCAGCGCGCTGCGTCGCTATTGAAGTCTCGAGCGGGTCCCCTCGCTCAGCCGCCGGGCACAGCCTGACACCGGTTCGTTTCATCGCATTTATTAGGTGAGAGTGGAGAGTGTGACGTCACAAAGAAATGTGAGTGTTTTTTTTCTTTTCTTTTCTTTTCTGTTCTGTTCTTTCCTTCCGTGCCAAAATACAAAGAAGGATGCCGTATAATAGAAGGGGGAGTAGGGTGCTCGGAAGATGGTCTGCCCTTCTATACTTATATCAACACAGTTTGATATAAACGTCACCTGTTTCGAATGGTGAGGGGGAGGAGAGGAGAGGGGATGAGGGGAGAAAGAGAGGAGGGGAGAAGAGGAGGGGGTGGGTTGAGGACGCATTGGGAGAATAACATTCCACTACATTCGTCTCAAATGCAGTCTCATCTCGTCGAGTGATAAACGTGCCAAATTCGAATATTCCTCTCAAGACCACAGCATAAGAAATATTATCTTCCAGACTCTGAGTTTTTACAATCACAACGACTGAATTCCATTGTGTACCATGTGTGGACAAGTGACGGATGATGTATAGAATATTGGTTTGTTCATGGATCTATCAGAGAAAAAAATGAGCGAAGTTGGTCCATGAAATCATTGTCACAGATATGAATGTCCCACAGAAATGACAGTTCATATTTCTTGTTTTGTGATAGTATCATTCTATTCAATTCATTTCAATTCCATTCAATTCAATTTAATACTCGTTTATTTAAATCAAACAAATTAAAGGGTGAAACAAAATACAAAGCATACATGACAAAATCTTATTGTTTTACCAACTTGTAGGAAGTACATGATACAACGTGGATCATCAAGTACAATGTGGATCATCAAGTGAAATATATGTGTACTAAACTAGAATAATCAAGAACGGCATTGTATACTTCTTAACAAAGGTTGAAAAAAAAAGCATGACGATGGGAAAGAGCGGTCCATTGAAAAGCAGGACTTGTAAAATGTGGGTCATTCAATACGCAATATGTAACTAAGTATTATCTAGAATCTATTCATGTACAGCTAAAATTGGACCTACAGCTGTTAAATGTAATGCACTTGGTAATAAGGACATCATCGTTCTAAACAGTAATAACAGATTAAAACTAGCCTAACAATGCTACAAGCTACAGACGGTATTAAGAGAGAGATTATCGTATAATGTTATATCTCTCTCTCGCACTTTCTCTCTTTTTTTCTAATACTCTAGGCCAATTATACTATAATAGGGGTAAAAATTTAGTCGCCTCATTTTTTTTTTCTGTGTGAGTGTGTATAAAGCGAGATCGGACTCTCCCTCGTTCGTCTGATAAAGATATAAAACTACCGTCTAGCTGCCGGACACCCAGCGAGATGACGGGCTTGGCACAGCTTTGAAAGGGAAGGGGGAACACCCTCTCTATGTCCTCATCATCACCCTGATGGCTCACGGTGATGACTTCATCAGAAAAGTCCGTGCATGAGTTGGTTTCACCCGAGCGATGACCGACACGGATGGATGGCGAGTTTGGGGGAACGAAAATGTCAGTGCGCAACTTATTGATCACATCCCCTCATGGCCCTGTTGTTTACGTTCTTTCTCCATCCCTGGTTCTAAATTTCAACTCTTCCAAAACCAATTCCGTCTTTCCGTCACCACTTGACCCGTCTTTTCCTCCTCTGAACTTACTTCCACCCCGTTTCTTTTATCCAAGTTGTCGCTTTATGCTTCTTCCTTTTCCCGCTTTTTTTTTCTTCGTGATCTCATCCTCTGTTTTTCTCCCATTCTGTTCGTTTCTTTTTATCCCTCTGTTCTTTCTCTCTCTCTCTCTCTCTCTCTCTCTCTCTCTCTCTCTCTCCTCTGACTATGGAAGAGAAATTTACGCATTATTTCCTTTGTTACGTCACCGACACTCGCGATTAAGGTGCAAGGACTTCATCATACTCTTCACCTGCGCAATTTTCACTCTTTCATAAAACTATCCGAGGAGAATTGGAATCGGAAGTGAAGCAAAGTGAGAATAAACAACAATCTTATCAGATATATACACCAATACACCGCGCTCTCAGAATATTATAACGATGCCACTTGGACAGAAAGACCATCATTCGGAGATATAAAGTGCCAATTTCCTCATCTTCTTCTTTGTCAATTCTAACAGGGTCTTTTAACGCCAAATACAAGTACCTACCATTTTGCAGACGCTGTTGGATTGAAGTAGGCGCTGAATACCTGCATTAAGAGATAGACGCAGTTATTTTGAACAATCCATAATCAGATTGGAGACTATAGATACACGAAGGCATCAGCTCCTTTCAACCCGTGGTATAGCTGCTTCGGGATTATAGGATGCCAGTGGTACTCCCTGGCAGATCGACGGGGTTGAATTCCGCCAAGATAATCCTCAATGGGGCGACAAGGGTCAATATACTATATACCTGTATGGCTACAGTTCGAGAGCTGGATTCAATTCGAAGAATCAAGTCAAAAAGGTACCCTTAAGACGGAGAGGCAAGACCGAAAACAAGCAATTCTCACCTATATACGTCTTCGGCGAAAGAGAGCAGACTTGTAAACACTAGCTGCTTGTACTACGAGCAAATTGACCAGTAAAGGAAATTACCTGGTTTCTGGTTGCAATCGGCAAAAACAAAATAGGCGAAAAACACGAATGCCAGACAGTGTTATTTGTTTCTAGAACATTTTAGTACAATATATAAAGGAAGAGACCTGGATATTTTTCTTTGAGTACCTGTAGCCGCAAGGCAGTGAAGTACAACTTTTGGAAAGTTGAGCTGGAGTATTTCAAAAAGCGGAGCTGGAATATAATGATGTTGTTTCCTATGATTTTCCTTTTTAGCATTCCTCCCCATTTCCAGCATTTCCGTATACTTATAATATTTTGCAATCTTATCCTTTGTTATGTTTTATGATGAAGTTTATGTATTCAATTTCTGTAAAACATTTATATGTTTCTGTTGGAAATGGAAAAAAAATAAATGAATGAATGCATGAATATGATTAAGAACATTTTTATGTGACTCACAATTAAGTACTTTAAAACGAGCGAGCACAGAGTTTGAGAGTTACAATTTTATCATCTTTTTCAATCAAGCTATAGATTCTCGAGAAAACAAAAATCTGTTGAGACGTCATGGTGTTCAACATTGAGACATATCACTGGTATCACAGCTATTCACTTTAAGTTGCAGAGAGAAATGACAACATGTGAGGGGTATGCACTCATAAGTCCCAATTGAAGGTGAACTCTGCGATTCTTGCACTGTGATGCCGTGGATTAATGCTCTTGAAACCCTATTTAGGGACTTAGGGCAGCGTGTAAATTGCTACGGAGTTTTCTGCGGGGATCGGCACTCAAAGGACTCAAAGGGTTAATCAAACAGGTGATCCTGGGTTCGAGTTCTGCTCGTCAGTTTTACATACAAGTATAAGGACCCCATATGTGGCGTATTATGGAGTTGAAGTTGTACATAATCTTAAGCAAGTGAATGAATAGATGAATGAATGAATGAATGAATGAATGAATGAATGAATGAATGAATGAATGAATGAATGAATGAATGAATGAATGAATGAATGAATGAATGAATCAATGAATCAATCAATCAATCAATCAATCAATCAATCAATCAATCAATCAATCAATCAATCAATCAATCAGTCAGTCAATCAATCAATCAATCAATCAATGAGCGAATGAATGAATGAATATTATGAATGAATGAATTTACTTAAATTATATCTGTAACATCTATTAGAGTTCCTGGCACAAACGCGCCGACATTGACACATTTCCTGAATTGGGAATTCGGATACCTCCAACATAAGTTGCGATCGAGGGGGGGGGGAGCTCTATGGGAACCTTCCAAACGTGCTACAAGTCTTCTTGAATGCTGACCTCGCTGGCACCGGTTGCATTTTGATTTTGGTCCTTCGCGCTTGCAAAGCTCAGGGAAGAAATCAATCACGAAATAATGATGTCCGTAACGATACCCATTCTCCGTGTTGTTATGAGGCAATTCTGGGATATTTTTCTCCTCCTTTTTTCTTCAATCGCGGCTAATATGATGGCGCGATAAACTTGACATCCAGATAACCCCGATGAATCATCACGCAGTCCTGGAGAAGAGGTTGTCGCCGCTTGAAACGACCCGTAACGAAGGGTAAATCACATCCTTTGTCTGCCCCCTACAAGTAGGAGGAACAGTGGCTGCCATATGAAACGATGGGTGTCGAGGGGCGAAAAAACCCCAAGAATTCAGGAGACTTCAACAAAAAATGACTAGATTTAACAAAGTGTGTATTATTGGAATTCCACGTTCACACACCCACACACACACACACACACACACACGTATGTATACGCAAATCGCACAAGACGCATAATGCCACAACAGCAGAAGAAAGAAAAAAAAAAGTATCATAATTTCGACGCCAATCAACCTCCGTTGTAATGCGATGCGGTTATAATCAGGTTGTATTGTTTTCATTCTGATTGATAACTGAAATAACTTTGTAGTCTGACGTAAGAACTTAATTGTGTCATCATCGCTATTTTTATTTAAGACAGAACTTCAAATTGAGCAATGGCCGGTTTACTAATGTGTGCTAATTCATGGGTGCGTTCTTTTTCTACCTGCCAGGGTCTTTGGACAGTATGTAAATGCTATAGGGTTTACTGCGATCAGTACTCAAAGCACACATAAAGCTAAAAGGATCTACTAACGAAATGTTCAATACACCAGTTCCTGGTTCTACTTAAAGTACAAGTTCCCGGCCGCTGTAACAAAGTTGTCCTTAAAAAAATCAAATCAGACAGACATAATTATAGTTTTGTTTTGTTTTTTGTTTTTTTGTTTTTTTTACTATTAGACATAAGATCATATAAAGCTAAAATATCACATCCCTACTCTAAACACGCAAATAGGAAGAAGCGTTGATGATATTCACATCACGTGTCTCCCATCCGTTTGTACACACAAAATTAAAAAGACAATCATAAAAAAGGTCATAATTTCTTGGAGAAAGAGACTCCAAATTAATTAGCCTGTTGATAATGTCGTTGTCTACCATCTCCCATTCCCCCCCCCCCCCAAAAAAAAAAAAGAAAAAAGTTTTGATGTCACTGTTACTAGTTTATTGCAAGACTGCAATAGTTATTGTTGGTTGCGAAGAAAAATCGTATATTCTTATGGATTTCATGTTAAAGAAGGCACCCACCGTCTTGACCACTGATCTCTACGCAACCATTTACATTATGTCTAACAAGTTACATGGATAGAGATAAGTAGTCTTGACCCACTGGGTGGCTATGCAAGGCATGATTGGATACCATTCAATATGGGTGTCCTCATTTCGCGAGTAAGCGCAAAATTCCACTCTCCGCCTTCGTAATACCTTTCTTTTGTGAAGTCAACTCCGGTAGAAGATCCCTATACCACCAATAATGCACAGGTACCCGCAACAGGTGCTGATAGGTACTTTTTTTTTCAACGTATGGTATTCTAAATCCGGAAGACAAAGACATTATCAACTGGCTAATTAGTTTGAGTCTTTTCCTTTAAAAAATGTGACTTTGATCTTCTGCAACTCTCTCTCTCTCTCTCTCTCTCTCTCTCTCTCTCTCTCTCTCTCTCTCTCAAGATCATACTCTCGTTTACTTCCTTCCTATTGTCAGTATACCATGGTATCACTTTCGTTTTTAAGTCCAAAATGCTGCTTATAGCTAATAAGTAGCGCCTCCTCTTTATTTTTTGTTAAAACGAAAGAAATAAAAAGAAAAAAATTAGGACGTCCCCCCCCCCCCCATCTTTAATTTTGTATAGCTAGGCGCCTCCCCTTTACGGAATTCCTGGATCCGCCCCTGGCAATAGTGTCTGAATATTATGTGCTAAGAATCATCGGTCGTCCATTAAATCACTCTTTAATTTTCACTTCTTTTCTTTTTCATTTTCATTCTTCACCCTAAACCTTGTAACCAGCCTGATATAGATTAGGCATGAGTTGCAATGATTCATCCTAAGTTTTCTATGAAGAATTATCTGATGTATACTGTCATCATTATCTCTTCTTTGTGCTACCCTTTTGTGTATCACAAAGATACAATTTCTTTCGCGTGAGGTCCTCTATTATGTCTGTTGCCACCAATGTAATCTGTACCCGCTTTCGCTTCTGTTTTTTGTTTGGTTTTTTTTTGTCCTAATCACAATATTGAGTAAGTAGGCATAAAATTTCAATTAGTCGAGTGACGAATAAAAAGCACTTTATCCTTTGCGAACTTATCGGGTTCTTTGTGTATTACGTACAAAGGAGTTTTGAAAGCACGTTTAGCTTTGCGGATTCTTTGCAGAGTATAGGCGTTTTGTTCAAGTGTTTGAAAAAAAGGGGGAAGTTTTCAAAGATGTGACAGATTCTTGTGAAGAGGGTAGTTGACATCCTATAAAGTGGTGAACATGATGAGGTTATTGGGACGTTCTAATGAGACGATTGCGAAGCAGGCATTTTCCAGGCAAGAATGAAACCGCTAATTCTGATGATGGAACATTAAAGAAAAGAGTTAGTCAAAAGTTGGACTATACGGAGCTGATGAATAAGGGAGGGGGTCAAAGAGAGAAAGAGAGCGCCACGAGGGGTGTGAAGTGTGAAGCAAAAGAGATGGGCGGGTGTAATCACACGGCTGAGCGAGCGTGAGTCATTATGCGGCAAGTCACAGTAAAGTAATGAGAAGGGGGAAAGAATACGGCCAATCATGGCTCTTTTATCCGGACGTGGGGGACTTTGAATGAGGACAATCACGGAGGCAAATCATTCCTATTACATTCTGGTAACACAATGATCGATCGCTTTCATAGATACAAGGACCACCCATCAACTCCAATAGATTAAATAGATTGTCGGGCAAGCGATGACAAGACTTTTAGTGGTTTTGTCGGTGGAGAAGGGAGCTGGTTTCGCAAGAGAAAGGGGATAAATGAATCCACCAACGTGTCTGCCTACTCATCTCTCGTGGCGTACCACACCTTAGATATCAATTTCAGCGGAAAGGAAGCTTAAAATGGCATTTTATGGACACCCATTGTCTCTGTCGGTGTTGAGAGAGCTCTTCACACCCCGATGAAGGTCACATGAAGACAACATTCAACCAAGGATTGACAATAGAATTAGGAGTGCAACAACCTCGAAGGAATGTTGCTTTATTTCTCAGTGATTCTTCGATTTCAGCACATCACGGCATGAAGCATTGATGTTTTTCAGTTTGTGCGTTTGGGTAATTGTAACAACAAGTTTTGAAGCGCTTTTCGACGCCACAAGTTTCAGTTGCCATACTAGTAAATAAAATCAGACAGAGGATGGTAAGCATTTCATCAAAATCGGATAGGAAATAGAAAATTAAGCTATGAAAATGTGAGATTCGTTACTCAGGAACACACAAACCCGTATACCAATACCTAATTATGTTCGTTAATCTGAAAACGAAATTTGTTCTTTAATCCTAAAAGACATTTATTATAGGTTTGTTAATCCGAAAATTTAGTTTAAAAAAAATAGAGCGTACTAACGAACCTTTGAAATCACGAACTTGATTTCGTTTCCGGATCTACGAAACTTTGGAATGACGAACTTTTTTTTCCATTATCGGATTAACGAATTTCGGAAAAGCGAGCCTTATTTCATTTTCTGATAAACGAACCTTTTTTTATATTCGGAGTTATGAACCTTCGGCAGAAACGGGGGGGGGGGGGACGGCCCCCCTTTTGTTTTTCTTATTCTTCCCCCACATAGGACTGTATAGAGTGTAACCACTTTGGCCCCCACTTTTTTTTTACCCCGGAAGTGGCACCAGAAAAGATATAGAATTGGCCTATTGTAAGTTGTACCAGAATTTTTTTGGCAGCCGATGAGATCTTGAAGCGGGGGAGAGCGCGCGGGTAAAGCCTTTTTTGGGTTGTTGTTGTTGTTGTTGTTGTTGTTTTTTTTTTTTTTTTCGTTTTTTTCTTGTCAGCTGAAGAAACCCGGAAGTAGAATTATAAATGAAGACATTTTTTGTTCTGCTTATCAGCTGATGAAACCCGGAAGTGGCACTACAAATATAAACTGCCCCCCACACTTTTAAAAACGTTCCGCCGGCGGTGTTCAGGATATCGAACCTTCGACATAAAGACCTCCCTCGGAAAAACGGATTGCGATCTTTACTTCATATAATATATATATATATATATATACTTCTATATACTTCTATAATGATATCACAAGACTACAATTACATGTATGTCAAAAAGAGACATTTCTTGGTGAAGATTGAAATATAGGTCGATGAGTGAGACTTGTGACGTAATGACATCATCGTTCTCCAATTTGCATACTGTTGCTATCCATGTCAGACACTGTTTCGTGAAAACACGTGAAATTTGAGATTCAGAAACGTTATCATTCTAGGTCCACTTTTGACGAAACCGTTGCCATTCTATTCGATGGATTTTACTCTGTTTATCAAAGTCAATTTGAACACAGTGTGAAGTTGCACTATAACAGAAGAGAATTACTACTTTTTTGTATCTAAAACCATGGCAAAGCTTACACGGTATAATAGCGGAATAAAAGGTGGGACCCACATTTTATTAACATTTTCATCAAATAAACTTTGAATTCCTCTCAGAATTGTGCGCTCTTTAATATTTCATAAACGGTTTCACATTATCTCATAAAAAGTTAAAATCCGAATCCCCCATCTCAACCATAACTATACCGTTGGTTAAAAAAGCGGGTTCATGTTTCTCGCTCTTTTCGTCTGTCCTCGCTCATGTGTGTGTGTGTGTGTGTGTGTGTGTGTGTGTGTGTGTGTGTGTGTGTGTGTGTGTTATATTGTAGGTGTCAGTGTGTATATTTATGTGTACATTGCACTGTGTATTTTCATCACAACTCGCACGTTTATAGGAGTTGATTGTTTGGGTATGTGGCGCATGAACGTATGTGTGAGGATGTCGGTAGGTGCTGAAACATTGTGCGACGAAAGTGGAATGACGAGTTGACGAAAAAGACGAGATTCCCCGGCCAGTTAGCCTACCATCATGTGCGTGCGTTGGCTCAAATGTTGACGCTAGGGGGCGCCCGGTTGCCAAGAACTTGTGATATGCTTGGAACCTTCCTTGCTGTATCATGAAATGTCAGTAATGAACCGCGCGCGCTATACTACTACTACTAGTACTACTACTACTACTACTACTACTACTACTGCTACTACTACTACTACTAATACTACTACTAATAACAATAATAATGATAATAATGATAATAATAATAATAATAATAATAATAATAATAATAATAATAATAATAATAATAATAATAATAATAACAATAATAATAATGATAATAATAATAATAATAATAATATATTGCACATTTCACATTAAACATGATAAAGACTCTTTGCACCGTACAATTATTTTGATAATAACAGTAATAGCCAAATAGCTGCAAAATACTACAAATGATATTATTAACAAAATATTACAATTAATTGAAAAAGTATTATATTATAATTGCTGTTCTGATAATTTTGTTCAACTCAACAGGTTTTCACATCCTGTGGTCAGTTTACACCTATACCTCCCTCGTAGCCTAACCTCTTTCATATCTGGATAACCTGTCTGCCCATTGTCTGTACAAGTGCTAAGTTTCTCCCCCATCATCCCCATCATGTAATATGTATATAGGTCCTAAATAACTGATGTCAGTGACCCATGGAATGTAACCGTGGTCAGTACCGACTTACACCTTTGTTTTATTGTAATTCAAATCCCTTCATTTTGAATACAAGTACATTAGACTAAGCCCCTCCCTCTATATAGTATAGATATAGAAGTGACCATGTGCTTGGGGAAAGAGCTCTCCCTTTCACCCTCCTCGGGTAAAGACTTGCGTTGGTCTCCCTTGCCATCCCTCTTTAGACAGAGGATACATGGCCGTTTGATAGGGAGTACCTATAGTACATCCAATGACTATTATCTGTTACCTATCATCTTGACTGGGTTAGTGTCATTATAAGTATTCTACAATCGTTATATATGCATTTGGAGCGAATATTTTATGGGAAGAAATAAAACACACTGAGCTGGATAATGTATAATGAACTTACATCTCTGTTTCTTCTGTAGTTGAGCGGTCGAGAATATATCCTTCATGTAACACCGACATACGCCATCGAACATCAACACCACTAAAATGAAGGTGTTACAGTATTGTTGAAATAGATGGTGCAGTACGAAAAGAAATGGGTAAAGTGTTCCAGAGAGTGAACGCCATATTACTTGAGCCGGTATTCGTGTATGTATACATTAAATCGTACTTTGAGGTTTAATTGCTGAATGGTGGATTAGCGTTTGCCAAAGTTTCTAGAGTGCGGTAAGTTGTTATAAACCTACTTGAATTTAGTTTTTTTAATCATATTTCAAAGCAAAACGAAATTCAATGCATATCACTGGAC
Source organism: Diadema setosum (assembly GCF_964275005.1). NCBI lineage: Eukaryota > Metazoa > Echinodermata > Echinoidea > Diadematoida > Diadematidae > Diadema > Diadema setosum. The sequence goes on along the minus strand of NC_092699.1, from coordinate 27,454,826 downwards.
AAAAACAATCAAAATCATCAGATTACAATTCCAAACATAAATGAAAAAACGTATTGCTACCAAACTAAATGCAATGATATCAATGCGAATCGACACACAAGGCAATCTGTTATGACAAAACCAAAGCTAAGGTCCGTTACGAATAAAAGTGCGAAATATGATGGAACCAGCTAAAAGTAATGCTTGTTGAGATACTAGTCGGTTCCTGAGGTTGAATGCATTTCATATAAATAATTCATATTGGGTGGTCTACATGAGTCATATAAAACTAATTCAGTGAAAACAAAATCAACTTTGTTCCATTATACCTGCACCTGCACTATAATTATAATTGATGAGTTATAAACACAAAGTCCTACTAAACACGATTATGTTAATTCTCGTATCCCCGAGCCGTGAAAACCAAAAGATTCTTCATTGTTCCAGGATTTATATCAGAAATGCACCGAATTTTGCATGAAATACAAAATAATAATACCTATATTGATAAAGAACGCAATCAATTATCATGAAATCGAAATGTATGATCAACCTAACGTGTCTTTAGATTTCAATGAAGGTCGCTCCCACTAAATTACTTGATTTTTATTACGAGAAGGAACCTCATTTTTATCATAAGGTATCACAAGTTATTATTCTCTAGATGAACACGATCTGTCCAGATTGATCCGCATGGGCTTTTGAAAAGTCAACCAGTACTATCAAATCCACAAAACTAAATAAAGCTGAATTCACTGTCTTTCAGGGAATTTGGCGTGAAGATATCGGTATAGGACCTAAGTGTAAGTTAAGAATGCTAATTCAAACGAAATCGACCAGATGAGGATAGCGATACGTATGTTTTCGATTCCCTTAACGTCGAAAAGGGCTGAGAGTCGGTAACTGTTTCTTAAACAATCATCCAGGGTAGTGCGTATACTAGTATTATGATAGGAGGAATCAATAAAATTGCTGTAAGTAAACTTAGTGCGTAAACAAGCCACAAGAGGGCGCTCTTACCTTTTTGTACCTGTCGAGCACTGTTTTTCTAATGTGTGAGAGGAGAGCATAGACTGTCTCGCCTCCCTCGATATCTCTTAACTGATTCATCCAGAAAAGTTTGGCATATGAGAGTTGAGAGAGAGAGAGAGAGAGAGAGAGAGAGAGAGAGAGAGATGGAGATGGGGAAACAGACAGACAGACAGACAGAAAGAAAAACGGAGACAGACAGAGACAGAAAGGGAAAGAGGGAAGTGCAGAGGAAAGGAGAGAGAGAAACACAGACAGACAAGCAAAAACGTTCAGCTTTCCACGTCCCTTTTGTTGTAGTGCGGATACAAAGAGGGCGCTATAAACTGCAAATCACAATACTTATCATGTCAGATTCACAGGTCAAGGGTATTTCCGAAACAGAAATAATGTACGTAGTTTCGAAGGTTCGTTAATCCGAAAATGAAAAAAAAAAGTTTGTTATTCTATAGATTCGTGTTCGTTAATGAATATCTATGATTTATTAATGAAGATCTATAGTACGCACTTTATAATATATTCATTATTTTTCTGATTAATGAACCTTCGACAAAGCGAACCTTCGGCATAACGCCACAGAATGTTTGAATTAACGAACCTCACTTCATTTTCGGAATAACGAATATCACCCTGTTAAATCAAGGCGCTCTCAAGGCATGCTATTCACACCCAGATTCGATTCTCTTCCTCATCGTCTTTCCACGCCTCCCTTTCGTTGTCTATTCCCTCATATCTTTCGAAGCCTTTCGAATTTTCATGACTCTTGAAATAAAGTTTTCCATTAATATAGGTTTGTATTGTCCACTTTTTCGCTTCTTCTTGAATGATGCCCTCTCTTCAGTACCTTACGACCGAAACTGATGTATGTGTCCTTCTATCTCTCTATCTGTATATCTATCTATCTATCTATCTATCTATCTATCTATCTATCTATCTATCTATCTATCTATTTATCTATCTATCTATCTATCTATCTATCTATCTATCTATCTATCTATCTATCTTTCTATCTATCTATCTATCTATCTATTTATCTATCTATCTAACTATCTATCTATCTATCTATATCTATCTATCTATCTATCTATCTATCTACTTATAGCATCATGCTTTAACCTATTAATTTCTCTCTAGCTGTCATCGAGATTGATACAACGTATCAGAGCAAATCCTTCTTTCATTGTTTGGTGCAGACAGCTCAATCGTATGGAAGTTTATTTTTTTATCATTTTTTTCTTTGGGGGGGGGGGCTGTTTCATTTGACGCCTACATTTTAATGAGTTGTGAAATGAAATATCAGTAAAACAGAATTTATGAATTTATAGGAAAGGGTGATTTTCATCCTAGTAATCAAAGGGGAAGTTACTCCATATGATACATCAATCGTATACAATTTTTTTATTTTTCTACGATTGGTTGACGATAACGAAAATTTTCACGTTTCACCTCGTTCAGGGATCGAGTTGAGGAATTAATATGTCGTAGCCATGACGAGGGAATGTGTAATTTCCATGAAAATGAAATTTTGTAAAATTCTCATCATATTTTCTATGTATCGTTCTCCATTACGACATCATGGACCGCTGTAGCTTTCTTATCGAGAGATGACTGGTCATTGATTTAATCAAAACTGTTAAGAATTATTTACTTTTGAATGGACGGTGTGATTTTCCTCAAACGTCACCGATATTTTCTCTTAATATTCTATACTCACTGAGTCCGCATAACTTAAAAAGTTTGCTTTCGTTTGAGACATCTTTTGTTCATCATTATATGTGGTTGAGCAATTACGGGGATTGTTAAATTCAGCATTCAAACAATGTTATTGCTATGTTTGCTTTTTATTTATCTTATTGCGAAATATACGAAGGGTTTGTTTGCAAAAACCGATAAGTCCATTTTTGAAGATTTTGAAGAAAGATCTCTGTCATGAAGTACAAAATAATACCTTTTAAATGATATATTGGTCACTACATATAAAGGTATATTTTTTAAGTTATGGTCAAAAGTAGCAAAAATTTTCTTATTATTCTCTTTATTTTTCTTGAACTTTAATCGCAAATATCTCCATTTGGCAAATATGGACTTATCGGTTTTTGCAAACAAACTCTTCGATTCTTAAATTTTCAACATATTGCTAATAATAATAATAATAATAATAATAATAATAATAATAATAATAATAACAATAGGAACCTACTATTTATAAAGCGCCAAATCCATGCTCTACACTAGTATGACTAGGAGCAACTTGTGCAATATTAATAAATTACGTCATGCAAACAAGAAAGAAAGGGGCAAAGTAAAACAATAGATTACATTTTTTTGACAAAAGTGATGAAAATCGATTATTGTTTGTAGGCCAAGATAAACAAATGCTTCTAGCGGATTAACGTTTCTTTTGTTGCTTTTTCCTTCAAATTGGCAACATTTCTGATTTGGAGCAGATTAAATGAATCTTAAAAGTTCAGTTCATCAGAGTATAAGATATGCAATGAAATTCAGCGCGTCCCAGCGTGACAAGATGGACTCTGTTGCATAATCAACACGGACTTCATGATCTAACTAAGCCGTGCAAAGCCGGGAACTATAATATTATAAGTATCTTGCTCTCCTGTAACAATACTTGCAGCGTGATTCCCTGAGCGTAATTACAACACTGAAAAGTAAATGTTATCCTTAGATAATTATATATAAGGGTAAGGTCATTATGTAATTATGCCTCAGGACGTGCTCATACTGATTACCCCCACCCCATCCCACCCTACCCCATTTCTTTCTTTCAGTGCTGATTGGCATCATTTTAAGGACATCCTCCCACGCCTTACCGGTACTTCTGAAAGCCATACGCGGATAGAGGAGTGAGGGATTACCCACTTTTCCGAAGCTATCATTCGCACCCCTGCGTTATAAAATCGGCGAGTCCATACAATCATCGGTAGATGGCTCTCCGTCCGCAATCGAAATGACATTGCTGGTTACCATGGCGACGAGGAGTCGCTCGGTATCTTTGGTAATCTGCATTTATCATTGCCGCTTCCTTAATCAAGTACATCATGTATACCTTGTCAGTTTTCGCGAACAAAGAATGCGCAACGCCGCGACGTCTCCCCGCCCCTTTCCGTTTTGTTACTAGATACAAAATTTCGATTAATTTGCTTCGTAGTTTATTGCAACCCCTTGTCAAGCGCCATTTTAAAATGATCTTTGTTTACATTCTGATGAGTTTACAAGCTAATTTTTATGCCTGATGGGTTTTTTTTTTTTTTTTTTTTTTTTTACAAAAAGAACAAAAAAGATTTTTTTTTTTCATGGAGGTACGCAGGAATATTTTTCTGGGGGCAAGAATATGATAAATGTTTGAGGGGAATGGGATGCGGGAAATTTTGCATTTTTGGAGCTGAAATTCATCGATGTCATATGGTGCACACTTCTGGGGGTAATGTTTGGAGAACTCAAAGACAACCCCAAAAGAAAGAAAAAAAAAATAACAGTATTCGGGGGGGGGGCTGGGAATGGTTCTATTCAAATGTGGAATCGGTCGCCTGTTTTTCCCCGTCTGTTTCATCACTGTGTATTTCGTCTATGGAGACGGACAGAAGGGGAAGGCTGTAGGAGCTTTTGAATTTTGTTTTATTTGAAATTCAACGATCTGGTGCCCTCTTTTGGGGGAATCTTGAGATTTTTTTAGTAAAAAGAGTGAGAAACATTGTACAATATTTAGGACCATGTGAATGGCCAGGCGAGTACTGTAGGGGTCTTTCATTTTGTCCTATAAAGTTTATGGAAGTGAAGGGGGTCCTACACGAAGGAGTGTCGCACTTTGAATTTTGAATTTCATTGCGGTGAACAATTTTCAAGGAGATTTATAATTAAAAAAAAAAACAAGTAAGAAGATAGATATTGAGGACGGATTGTCTCGCTAAATCGCGAAAAAAAAAAATGGGTAAAAGTCACTTTTAGTGCTCTATGGAAGAAAGTTTTGTTGCAACAATCAGCTCGTCACATACACACTATACACCAGTGACCTCAGTGTCACACACAGACAAACAGCAGCACAGCACTATACATTACCAGTCCACGGAAGACGTAAAGAAATTAATCACTGGAGGAGTTCGTGGATTGATGTTTTAAATTACTGTTCAAAATTGTAATAACATTTTGCGAAAAGCCAGATTATAGAATAAAAAGAGTATAATTCTTGTTATCTTAAAATTGTAATTACGGTTTTGAAGGGGGAAAAGTCATGAGGTAGCAAAATTGGCATTGGGATCCTTATCGCAGCCGCCAGTCAGCTAATATTTGGCCGCTATAGGTAACTGCACATTTTCATATCATACATTCACTCCATGTACATCTAACCCGGGGTATGACGGTACCCCGGGATACGGCGTGGTGCATCAAATGTGGTGGTGACAGATCCACATATCACAATAATGCCACGTGTTGGGCTAGGATAACGAGATGTTAAAAGATGTGATGAGCAAACACTAAACAAATAGATAAGAAATACATTGTAGATTCTTTGATTTCTGCGTCATTTTCTCAATAAATTATTGATCAAATCATGTGAGAATCGTATTCCAAGTCTTAGTCTTCCAAGTTCTTAGTCCAAAAGAAAATGGGGGTGTGGACATTTCTGTCTCCGCCGTATGACCATGATTTTCATAGTACCGTTACAGTCTTTTCTTTGGTATCATTATCTTTTTAATATTCATTGTATGATCATTGCAACAATAAAATGGTATTTTTTTTTTTTTAATGGATAACTTCAATAATGAGGACTATTATCTTAAATCATTGTTACACCTCGTTGGCTTTACCAAAACAGTTTACATTGTGTACTTGTAGAGGTATCCCTACTGTATTGGGGAACATAATGGAGACTTTTCTGCGTCATTACCAGTTTCGCTACACGACGGGAAGACCGAGAATACGCGGAAGCAATCAGCTGTGACAGTCCCCGTACTCAGATTCCCGTCCCAATATCTAAGCAGTTTCGCTGTCCTGTTAGACGGAGGCGTGGGGACAAGATCGCTGATTGGCTGGCCGGATGGCTTGGTTCACTCCGAACGCTATTTCGGCCGAGTACCGTAATCGTTTTCCCCAGGACGGGACGTTTCTCGGATTTGATCATGCGCAGAAACAATTTTTGCACACGGCACGCTCAATTACCGGCTGCGTCGTGTAGCGACGTACACGTACACGTATAATGGAATACATGTTTACTCGTGTGCATAAAACGTTTTACCAGTGTTTCAAATGTTCTTAGCCAAAGAGCCTACAATGTACTATGTACCCCATTGCACAACAGACATACAGTAAACAGAAAGACACACACAAAAAAAAAAAATAAGCAAGTTAAAGGGATGGTACAGTTTTGGTTGAGATGGGGTGTGAGGTTTCCAACGTTTTTTAGGATCATTTATTCCAGTTATTTTCTTTTTCTTTTTCTTTTTTTAGATGTCAAACCTTTTATGAAATATGAAAGGGCATATGTTTAATTCCAAGTGGAATCGAAAGTTTATTTGATAAAAATTGGTTTTGAAATTCCCGAGATATCCAAAACAAGGCGATTGCTTTGTTTTACTTTGGTTCTTTTTTTATATGTCAGCCATTTCAAAATTGATTTCATCAAATAAACTTTGAATTCCTCTTAGAATTCCATGCTTTTTAACATTTCATAAAATGGTTTCTATGCATCTAGTAAAAAAAAATAAAACCTGAATTTTTACCTCAACCAATACTATACCATCCCTTTAAAGGGACTGTACAGTACTGGTTGAGGTGGGGACTCAGGTTTATAACATTAATAAGTGAGATAAGGAGAAACCTCTCATGAAATATGAAAGAGCATGTAATTTTAAGAAGGATTCAACGTATATTTGATGAAAATTGGTTTTCAAATGGCCAAGATATCCAAAAAAAGTGATACATGTAATAATAAAAGGCGACAGGCCACGCCTTTTATTAAGATCTCTCTGTTTCACCTTGTTTTTGGATATCTCAGCCAATTCAAAACTGATTTTCATCAAAAACTTTGGATCCCCCTTAGAATTGCATGCTCTTTGACATCTCATAGAGTGGTTTCCGAGTTGTATCTCGCAAAACATTAAAAGCTAAATCCTCACCTCAACCAGAACGTACACACCCTTTAAAGGACAAGTTCACCTTCATAGACATGTGGGTTGAGTGAATGCAGCAATATTAGTAGAACTTATCAGTGAGAGTTTGAGGAAAATTGGACAATCCATTCAAAAGTTATGAATTTTTGAAGTTTCTGCTCAGTCACGGCTGGATGAAAAGACTAAGTAAGCTTGTGATGTCATATGAGTACAACGATATAAAGAAAGAATAAAGAAAATTCAACATATTTCCATTTTTCTTGCATAACAAAAGAACACGACTTCTCTCTTTCAGATGGCAGGGGGAATAATATTACCCTTAACATACGTCGGCAGCCAGTCGAAGAAATGTGCACTTTATTAAAAAAGTAAAGTTTTGTGAAATTCTCTTTTTATTTTCCTTATATAGTTGTACGCATGTGACATCATACACTGTAGTAGTCTTCTCATCCAGCAGTGACTTCGCAGATACTTCAAATATTTATAACTTTTGAACGGATTGTCCGATTTTCCTCAAACTTTCACTGATGTGTTCTACTAATATTGCTGCATTCTCTCAATCCTAATGTATATGAAGGTAGACTTGTCCTTTAAAGGTACTAGCCCACATTTGCAAACCCAAGAAAATCAAAACTGCATAAAACAGGTCCAATATGACTTCAAGTACAAGTTATAACAGTAACATACCTCACCTGTCGCTCTTTGTCTATACCATTCGATAAAAGAGAGAAAATCATCGTTTTAAAATCAATTTTCAAACCGGGTCAACCCGACCCAAAATCGAATTACGAGCGCGGGCTATAGCTACGTACATTGTACATGTAACACGTACGTGGACCGGAGCTAGCGAGCGTTATACGCATGCATACGGATTACGGTGCATTTTCATTTATTTTTATGAAAGTAATGGACTAATTGGAACGAAATTTTGCACAGGTGTTACTGCAATCATACCCAAACTCCATGCTAACTATGAGACCAATTGCTGCAGGTTTGCAAATGTGGGCTAATACCTTTAATAACATATCCATTCGTACAAAACACACAAAAACCAAAACACGGGACCATCTACACGTGTTGACGACAAAATGAACACATTATACACCTCATGTCAAGTGCCTAATACCAACAAAAATCTGTTTGCATTTATTCTGGTTATTTCTCTTTTTTTCTGTAATACAAGTATAACCTTGCATTGTGAATTCAACATTCTACAACCTAGTCCAAACCCCAAGACGGAAGCAAGTAGCTGTCTATCCAACATTATTTTGGAAAGGAGTGTCATACAAGCTTCTCAAGTATTCCCACTGGGGTTGGTCACCACTAATGACCGATGAGTGGACACGTGGCAACCCCTTGTGGGCACGTTTTATCGTGGCGGTCAGCAAAGACAAAACACAATCCGGTGGCTTGAACCATGGCCACGGTGAATGCATACAACTGGAATTGACAGAATACTGGAATTCAAGGAAAAGGAACTAACATAGCCAAGATTGTCTTCTTCTTCTTCTTCTTCTTCTTATTTTTTTAACCATATCAAAACAATACCGCTGGAATATTCTTGTCGTGGGGCAAATGAGCAAAAGACATCCTTGAACCGTACCTGACTTCACGCTGTCCAACAAATTCTTATCACTCTCATCAAAAGACATTTTCTTCACGGGGAAATATACACAGGATATTTCAACTTACATTACAATTAGTAGTAGATACTATAACAGAAAATTGCTCACGTATATCTTTCAGTATAAGGCAGGAAATCACACCAGATCTATACATATTTCAACAAATAAGAATACATAGATGCACGGAAAGCAATCGTACGTAACCTAACGAGGCCAGCGGTCTGTGCAAATATCAATATGCACATTCAACACTCAATCTACGTACATTTCATGTGCACCATATTTGCAACGTGGCCAGACCTGGGGATTAAGATATGATAGTCATTGTTAACATTGGAGCAACCCTCACAGTAAAACTTGATTCACACAATTTTCGTTTCTTCGCGCAGCTCTCACTCTCGGTAAAAAATAAATACCAAAAAATCTCGGGATTCTTTGGTTAACAGTATAATACAGTTGCGAATACAATTTTCTACAAGTTATAAAAAAAAAAATCCTCTGACTCTCACACTCAAAATGTTGTCACTGCCCCAAAAGTTACTAAGAAAGAGCTAAAAACTTCGTGACAAATCTCACTCAGCATTCATACCATCACTCATCAAACTGATGACTATCAACTCAAGATAAATGCGCGGCTGTAAGTTAAATAAGTTAAATAATTCATAAACCACTTATTTCAGGGAAAATTGACAGCATCGTATACAGAGGCCCTCAAAACCTGTGATAAGAATTTGTTGGATGTCGGGAGGCTCAACCCCACGGATCTGTCGTTCAAGTGTTCAAAACTTTACATTTCTTTCAGGATTACATACACTTCAGGACATTTCTAATGCACAAGTTACACTGTCGAGACACATACATGTATGATTTGCACAAATTTGCTCTGTTCACAACCAAAGTCAAGTATGTACAATTGCGAGAATATGAGATGTAGTCCAAAGTTAAACTCTCAGTCAACAGAGAGAATTATGAAATTCAATGCACAAAAAAAAAAAGAAACATGGACCTATATGCTTCTGACCATAAATGCAGCATACGCTATTTCTGAAATTTTACATATTGTTTTCTGAGCGAATAAATATGGAAAAATGCCAGAGTTGCCCAACATCACGAGTTGACTTCAGTTCGATTATATCTATTGTACAATAACCTTCAAAACTGTGTCACAAGTATACTACTGTACAAATATCGTGCAAATACAGATTACACCAAGGCATGCAATGTACAACGACATATCTGGGTCCCACGACAGTGACCGACCAGCGTTCATCTACAGAGCGGTGCTGATATACAAAGCCTCCTTCAAACAGACATTAGCAATGGTGGATATTACACACAGAGAAAACAAAACAAAACCAAGCTCTCAATTTCTGGGTTTTCAAACAATTCATCAGCGATTATATCTCACACATAGCACATAACGTCTGAAATAATCAATCCATACACTCAATGGTTAGATTTGAAAGCCATTATTAGGCGTTGAAAAATTTGTTTCTCATCCAATATTATGATATACCTAGAAAGCCTTGCAAAATTTTTTTGCCCTATTTGGAAAAATATACAAATTACAAGTAAAAAAATTCATCAAACACTTGAAAAACAAACATCTACAAATACAGTACACTATCATGGTGGTTTTTTTAAATCTTTCCAGTAACTTTGTCAGGAACCAAAGGCAAGAACCTACACTACAATTTTCTTTGAACTGTACAAAATAGAGAAAGAGGAAGAGAAGAAGTCAGGAAAGAAAGAAAGGTAGGACAGAGTGTGTGTGTGTGTGACCTCGTAGTAGCTTCTTGGCCAGGGAATATACAATGAAGGCCATAGTGTGACTGAGGTACAGATCGTTGATAGGGGGCGCTCTTCAAGAAGCAGCCTCGGCTTGAGGTGCCTCTTCCGTCGCGTCGCCGTTTGTCTTCTGGCGTTTGATGAAGTCTGCTCCCTCCTGCAAGTGGACGAGAAACAAATCACATGATATGATACAATCCAGGACACAGCATCAAATGGGCTATTAAAATGCCATTAGGAAGTAAAATCAAACATCTGTCTCCTAGCAGCTGTCGGTACACTCTACACCATCTTACACTTGGATGGAAATGTGATGTTCATTCCAGATCATAACACAAAAAGTACATCACTCTTGTTAGATGACAATATCCAGAAGTTGAATCAGAAAGCTTTGCGAGATCACTTGGGCACAGACTTTATAATATGTTAAACACTGATTTTAAAATCACGGAGCATGTGAATAGAGTGTTTTCACTAACTACAGTACCAAGAGTGTTTTCACTAGGTACTGTACCAGATCCCAGTTGTATTCAACCAAACTTTTTGAGGTTTAGATAGCACATGTGATCTGTATTTCTCATTTTTCATTCATTCTGTACAAAACTATTCCTGCACAGACAATGGGATATATCTTTCCAACTTTGTCAATTGGGCTTTCGTGCAAGAATGGTACACTTTCAGTGAGGGAGTGCCCATTCACATTACAGTAGAACCTTATCATAAAGAGGTAAAAAAAAAAAAAAAAAAAAAAAAAAACCTCTTAACAAGGTGATCATGCAGGTCCCAAGTCCTTGTACTTCTTTTGTATACCGTGATATAGCAGGGTGATTGTAATGGTGTTTAGGTCTTTGTTATAATTAAATTCCTCTGTACCAACCTGACAGTCAAGTTTCAGTTGCCTCAAGCAAGTAAGCAAGTAGCAGGAAATAATTTCCCTTCTCTAAATTGAATAGAAATTTTTGTTGATGCACATACGTTTTGAACAAAATGATGTACAATTGTATGTAACGAAATTCCTCAACAAATGACATTCTGTACAGCAGTCACATCAAAATGCATAGCAAACTACTATGCGATACCAGGAAAATTATTCCCTTTTTAGTAGGTATGTAGCACCCTGGACATTCGACTTCGGTACCGCTGTCACGTCACGGATGTACTCACTGCGAGAGTCTCTGCCATGGTGATTGTCCGTTTCACAGCAGCCTTGTCTGCCCCCTCAGCGTCCTCTTCCTCATCGCCATTCTCCTCATCGTCATCGCCTTCGTCATCGTCTTCGTCATCTTCGTCTCCATCCTCGCCCTCTGCCTCTACAATATTCACAGGATGGTGCAAGTTTACTCAAAGCGTGCATCCATTTGTATTCAACAGATATATTTCTCTTTTCATCGTGAAATTCTTTTATATTTCCTATTCTTTTATACTCATTTATATGCTACAACTTAGCGTTAATCAGTATTATGAGGCACATTGATATAATACATGACAAAATCAACTGAATATTCAACCAGAAATGGTGCAAATTGCCATTTGTTTTTCTTCTCTTGCAACCCTCATTTTGCAAAAGTAAGTTATAAGTAAGTGCTGAATACAAGTAGTGATGCCCTCATTAAAATAAAACAAATCTACATAATTAACTGCCTTCACAGCAAAACATGACACTTCCTTTCTGTGGCAAATGATAAAAGGGACCTCTTTCGATTGAATCTCAATAAACTGAACTCACGTACTACACTTCAAAATTCAGTGCATGTTACTGCATCCATTTCAAGTACTAAATGCAGTCTTGTTCGTCTGTTCCCTGTACATAAAATTACAATGATATATTTTTTTTTAACATCATTTTCACTTTAGAGCATCAAGGGACTTTCTTTTCAAGGGCTTTTCTATTTATAGCGACTGCCAACAAAAGGCAACTTTTTATCCAAAGATCTACTTGCCATAATACGGCAAAAGGGTTCAGCTAAGCTCTGAACTGAGAGAAATTAAAATGAGAAAAATGACTTTACAGTTTAGCCCCATTTGCATTTGCTCTAGAAGTCACAGGAATAGATGTTTGTATGGTGGAGTTTGTCTTAACGGTTTCCTCAACACTAAGAGATCCTTTGTTGATATTTCTTACTTTCTAAACCTACTCATCACCAGGATTTAGACTAAGAATTATCCAGATACATCCTTCAGCTCAAATAATGTGTCATGTGCCGCAGTAGTCTCTTCATGGCAGAATGGTGTATCTGACATACAAATCCCCTCTTTCACCAACTCTCTATGGGGCAAAAGGTGAAAATGGAAAATGACTCTAAGATATAGCTCATAACATCAAAGAAACAGAAACTCAAGTGCATCTGAGAGATGGCTAAATGAAATTCTTTACCTCATGTGTAGATCGCCCAAATGGAAAAAATTACAAAAATCCACATTTTACCCAAATATCACCCTTTTTGCCATGTTATGGCCATATTTACCTGCAACTTCTGCCTCCTTGATAGCCTCAGTCTCCGCCCTCGTCGACCCCAGGGCCTGGTCGCCAAGAAGCTCTTGCCCCTCCTACAAAGAAGAAAAAGTATGATGATGATGATGATGATGAAAGAGAATATATAGCACCATTTATCTGTAGAAACATTCAAAGGCACCCAGCTCCCAATGATGTTAATCATTCACAAAGTATCCACATGTTAATCAGCAAATGGACACCACACATGATGGGGTGACAAGCATGCAGGCAGGGCGGGGCTGCCTACAAGTCATGCATCAAAACCAGACAGATTAGTCCAAAGGGTGATCATGGAAGATCATGTCTAACATGCATCTCCCTAGGGGCAATTACAATTATTACACAGAATCAGGAAGAGTTTTACATTTCTTTTGTCCGGGCATGTCAAGATATTCATAATTTTTGGGAAGCCTTCCAGAGAATCAGGAAGACATGGCAGCTTTGATGCGGTAACATCTGACAGAGTAAGTAAAAAACAAACAAACAAACACTGAATTCTGAAAAAAAGAAAAATCTTCAGGAGCAGTATTGAGACTGTTTTAGTGTAAAAGCACTTCAAACATTAACAACTCCAAAAGAAAGGATTTAATTTCAAGCACTGATTCATGTCTGACAAGGAAGACACGTACATGTGCATGCTTTACATCAAACATACTGTACAGCTCTGTAATAAATGATGAAATTTGCAGGTTGTGTTTGAGTCACTGCATGCAATATGCTGCTGACAAACAGATACAAGTACTTCTGGACGCGACTTAACAAATGGATTCGACCTTCGTTGCTTGCTACGGTTCTTCACGCTTAGAAACCTCACAACACAGCGTGAAGACTGAGGAAAAGCACACGCACCGAGTGAATCAAGAATCATGTTCGACCAATTAAACTCCACCTTCCAGTCTCGCAATGGCCTCATTACCAGCGTTCGACCTCCCTTTCACGGGATAACGCAGAAAACATACATTTCACCCCGTTTCAGACGCAATCATGACTTTACATACAGACTAAAAGCTGATAGAGGAAGCAGACTATTAAGAGTCGGTGATGTGACTAATGGCGGACAAGAATAAAACATCTGTCTCGAGGCCAAGAACATTTGCATTTGAGAGACTCTGCAGAACAGGTACCTACTGCCATACAACTAAGGACTTTACGGGATTGAGACCACACATCTGGGGGACAAGTTGAGACTAAACCTCAAAGTCTTTCTGGGCACACTGAAAGTGAAAACTTGCAGAGGCATAATGGACAAAAGGTGTTGTAAGATATGGCAAACATAATGCATCTGCCAACTGCCCCAAGTATAGATATGAATAAAGATACAAATATCTGTAAGTATATTAACTAAAATGATGATCTCTTTCCAAGTTACCCTTGCTGCAGGCAAAACCCCAATTGCTTGAACAGGAAAACCACCACACATTGTACACAAAAAATCTGCAAGGGCTCTTTCTTTTGTTTTACTATTCTTTTACTTCTTTTTTTTTTTTTGGCTTTGTTTGTTGATGTTTTAATTTTTTTAATTTTCTTTTTTTTTCTTTGGGGGGGGGGGGGGGAGTTAGAGGGGCTTACTTTAAATTTTCTTTGGATTTAACTTCACAGATTGGGCAAAGCCCACACAACACAATTCCTCTTCTTTATCCCACTTGAATGGTCGTCTCTAATTCATACAAGTCCTTACTTTGGCTGTGACCTGCATAGTGTTGTCCCTGGGAACGGCGGGCACCTCGCTGGCTGCCAGGGCTGCATCCAGCTGCTCCTGCTCCCCTCTCGTTCTGGCGTTCTCGTCGGGCTTGCCAGACGCCTCCAGGAATGCCTCTCCCTCCTTGCAGTCAAGAGAAAAACAAAATAAAAAAAACAAACAAATTGTTATAACCAAGCAAAATAAAACTAATTGTTATAACAAACAAAAACAAACCCAAGTGAAGGCAAATTTAAGAGATCATGCTCTAACACATACTGTAAAACCACTATTTTTTTTTTTTTTTTTTTTTTGGGGGGGGGGGTTTGCATGCATGAAACTTTCGTGAATTTCGCAAGGAGCCAAGATTCACAGAAGGAAAAAGCATGTTGAAGTTTTGTCTATGACTACACAATCCATTGAACATCATTTATCAATTTGCAAAAGTGTCCCGCGCCAAAAGAAAAGGCGGTCAGCTTCAATTCGTAAAATATTCATGCCATGCACGTTTCTGGCTTTACAGTAAATGAAATACACAGTATGTGTTAAAACTTTAATACACTTTGCACAGCACTGAATTCGCGCAAACATAACAGCAGATGCACGATTGTTTTGCTAACTTATTTTAGGCAAGAGCAAATTTTAATGTGTTTCCATTTTGGTGTGCTGACACATCTGGACCAGACACAAAGATAACATACATCTCATCTGTTTTTACCCCCCTTTCAACAAACTCTGGGTTAAGTGCTCGTACATTATACAATCTGTACCATGCCCTGATCGGAAATACTAAATGGGTAGGATTCATCTAATGCAGCAGTGCGTAATGAGTCGATCACACACAAAAGTTACACAATGTACAGCCATCCTAACAAAGTTGACCTCAATTTTCTATCTCATGGAATGGGCCCGGTGTCTAATAAACCTATCTAGTGCTGTAATCATTTCAATTTAGAGAGATACATTTCACTGTCAGAGAATGAATGTCAATGAAAGCAGGACAGCCAAAAATTGGATACATTATATGGAATCAAATTTACCTTGGATTAGTAGACCTACATATAAATACATGTACTACATTTTGTACAACACACATGTACAATACAATGTACAACACTGTAAATTACTGTATACAATCCATTTAACACACAACTCGGGATCAGTGGTTGCTGCAGTACTGAAGACGGTCACAATTTCACTTTCTTCAATGACTCAATCAAACGACACCAATCAACCAAAAGTAGACAGCACTGCTAAGCCTCATATTACTCACTTTAATATCATCACAACAGATGTATTCAATCAAAAGGGGCAAAAGCCTGTGTTTGATGTTACAGGCAGCTATCACGTATTCAGAGTGACCGAAGATACAGATGACTTTCTTAGTCTTAGAGTAGTTACCAGTGTTATGATAATTTCAAAGGCTCTGAAACATTATCCTTGGAATTTGAGGTTTTTCCTAACATACAGTATATGTACAATGTCTATGTTCAATCCTGTTAAATCAGACACTATTATAACAAGAGCCCCCAAATTAAAAAAACAAAAACAAAAACAAAACTGTGATCAACCAGGAGATTGGTATCATGCCAGTATCAGCAATCTACATGTACTTTGTACAATCTCCTCCCTACAGTTGGTGTAAAATTCATCTTTTGATTGAATATGTTACATTGACCAACTTGGCTATGAAGAAGGAAACAATAAGGACAAAAATGTCCTCTGACTTCCCTTTACAGTTTCCTGGGGATCTTCAAATCACATACAAACATCATAATCTTGTACACTTTGATAAATGTAATGGAACATATATTGGAAGAACAGTTTCCTGCAACCCAGAGCAGGAAATAACATCCACGGTATCAAATCGCAATTTAATTTGCATTTTCGACATACTGCTTTGCAAACTACGTGTACAATGTATCTCGGCAGAATTATAAAAATTAACAAAAACATTGGGGCTTTGTAGTGAAGCATTTGTCCACTGACTCAGCAAATGTGAAGTAAAATCATTTCCTGCCAATGTACATGCAAATTGAAAATTACAATCTATCCACATACAAGTACTTCCTGTAGTTTTCTTCACCCAGTGTGCATTGTACATGTATAATGCAAACATTGAAGAAGCCAAATACTTTCACTTTCCTATCATAATCATTCGACAATGTTTTAACAACAGATGAGTGCATACAATTGTATGACGTGCAGGCAGGAAAATAGATTCAGACCGCAATAAAAACAAAACTGAAATATTTAGCATACTGGTAATCTACTCCAAAACAACCTGCACTGTATCTTTCTCCCATTTCCCCAACCCCCCCCCCCCCCAAAAAAAAAACACACACACACACACACACACACACACACACACACACTGCTGTACAAAAAAATTAGGTACACATACATCATGTATTTATTCTGAGTCTACATTTTTAGACTATCAAGTTTCAAATTCAAACATGGTGGTAAGTTTGACTATGCAGTTTCAATAGGCTTTGTCTTTAGGATCAATATGACTGAAAAAGTATCAGGGTTCCATTGGGCTGTTTCAAAGACAGCAGCTGGTTGACTTTACAAACAAACAACAAAAAAAGCAAAAAAGCAACTCTTTGTTATTCCAAAGACATGTCCTATGAAAATATTGAGCTTTGCCTCGTTCAACATAATCCTTCCTCTATGGACCCATCCTGACACTTACATAGCATTAAAATGCTTGTTATCTCCTAAAGAGTGTTTAGATAATAATAATTCACTTCTCAGCAAAGACGACATTAGCGACAACGCTTCGTACAAGGGTCACGCATCTCCTCAGCCACTCCGCCACTCATTAGTCTAGTTTCCCTCGCTGCCCTTTGGACCGAGACTCATGTTTGCTAGCTGGAAGTGAAATGTAGCTTTCACATCGGAATACTGTATGGAACATGGATACAGCATGCAGCCATACTCGGTGGGCCGTAGCTTCTTCACACCATGTAACATGTCGGGTTACAAAGGGACCAACTCTACGAACAGTGCTGCATTGATAGTGTGAATTCAGCCTTGCCTTTCCCCTTTTGCACGCATTTTTCAATTTTTGGTTCCTGTTTATTCATGTCTCCCCTATCATTCCTCATCCAACTAAACATTACACGAAAGGCAAAGCCACAAATACACTGTTCCTTTTTGTTTTGTTTTGTTTTTTACCTGTGTCTAAAGGTACTATGTACATGTATGCATGTCTGTGCTTTTTCTTTCATTCTTATTTTTTTCTTTCCTTCCTTCTTGTTTAGCTGCTTGAAAAATCAGGGACTTCCAGATACTAGAAGTAGAATGGCAGTAACTGTAATTTCTGTAAAATATAATGCCGTTTGCTCATTTTGTCAAAAAATACTAAAACATTTTTGCGGCCAAAAAACAGATAAAGAAATCAAACATAAGCATGAAGGCAAAAAGGTTTTTTGTGGGTTTGCTTGTTTGTTCTTTCATTTTGCATGTGTGTGTTGGGTTTTTCTTTTGGTCTTTTCTCCCATGGACAACACTCACATAGACGTCACAAGTCCTCTCTGTCAAATGCTCTTATGGTTTTGACAAGGAACAACCTGCTTTTATATAAATTAGTGAACATCAATGTTTGACCTCATTCTGTATTCCAGGGTATATTGTATCTTTCTTGAATGGTTCTGCTCAAGCAAAGGATGGAGTGGGAGGCACTGCTCACCATGATCTCGACAACTCAATCAAACAGACAGCGGACACAATCATTCAATACATTGAAGCTGGAGGAGCAGGAGTTTCTGGTTGCAATGAAATAGCTATCTAATTCTAAAGAAGTGAATGGCGAGAGCCACGCCAACATTTCCCGAAGCATTCAGCAACGGGCAGTTACAAAGTCTCCCCCAGTCCAGCACTTTCATTTCGAAACACACACACACAGATAGCTTTTCATCTCTCATACAAGACTGCATGAGGCAGAAATGATGCAAAGTACAGTACTGCAATGTACAGTATCAGTTTTGTGGTTACAGACGTGTTTACACATGGCAGTGTTTGCTCATTTTTTTTGGCATTCATGTGGCATACAGCACTTACTTTTGTCAGTCTGCTCGGATATTTCCATCTGTTGCTTTTATTTTGTGGCTCTTTGCTTACAACTTTCTTAATAAAGAAAAAACAAGAAGTTCTTCACATTGCACAGCTTACACATACTGTACAGTTGCACATATGCGCTATGAGCAAATTCAGACAAGTGTTAAATGTGACCTGAACAAAATTTCAACGGCAGCACACTACAATAATTTGTACTGGAAACACCAGGGGGATTTCCCAAAATGTTTAGTGTGACAAATAATTACAAGACTTAATACATGACCACAACACTTCACCATCGTTAGGATGACCATTTGGAGCCAGGGCACTTACCTTTACTGTGGCATCAATCGTTGTGTCTCTCTTGACATCTGGCTTAGCATCGCCCTCGCCATCTACGTTTGGGATCAGGTCCTCCGCTCCAGACTTCTTCAGGAATTCTGCACCTTCCTGTTCATTGGGAATGGGGCACAATAGAAATGGGGCATTACAGACTACCACTATGCTTTTCCTACTTTCCAAATCACAATGTACACTTGAGCAAGTGTTCAGGTACTGTACACGCTGAATATTTCGCGAGGTTTTTATTTTCGCGAATTTTGCAAGTCAGGTGCTATTCGCGAATTCAAAGACACATGAAAATAAAGACTAAAAAAATATTGACTCTGATCTGTATATGAATAAAACGTCCATGTATAAATACATTTCTCTGTTCAGTACTGTACACCACAATCGTGAATTTAAAACCACTCAAGAAATCATCGGGAAGTCCCGATTTGCAAAACTTTAGACTTGCTAAATATTATATGGCATACAGTGTATACAGTAACTACTGTATCTGACCATTTTATTCCATACTCGCCAAATAGCAAATATCAATTGGTTGCCACGAGCAAAAAACGAGAGAGAAAAAAAAAAAGGTATGTGGGTTTGTGATGTAACACCCTGAAAAATCAAGATGTTTATTTAACTTCGCCTTTAATGTGTTCACTCCATTTCACTATGAACATACCTTGTACAACAGTGTACATTGTGCATGCAACTAGTCATTCTAATCCTGGAAGTAGTGTAAGAAATTCACTTTCAGTTACCAATGTCCACACTAGAACAAATGCTTTTAATCCTTGAAAACCTGAAAAAGACAGTTGCAGAATGTGTTATCATCTCTGTAATTAACGCAAGTGGAATGCATTCAGAGAACATATTCCTATTCTCTGCGTTCCCTGTGAATGCAATGTTATCAAAATCGGTTTGGTTTTCACTTTTGTCACCTGAAGCTGTGCAGAAATTGCATGCATTCTTCCACCATCAGAAAGGCTGAGCATGATACTACAGAAAATGCAGTCCCTACATGTGTATGTACTATGTATCCATGCAAAGATAAACACACAGCAGTATCAAGTCAAGGTTTTAGAACATTTTAGCACATTACACACATCACTTAGCCATTATTCTGAAAGAACACTGAAGTCCAAATTAATGATAATTCCTTACCAGCATATCTTCTTCATGAAATTAAAATTTATTAAATGTATCATACTTCTTCCAAGCATGTTGTTGCATATTTCAGCAGCACCTGCACATTTAGTCCTACATACATTGCTTTGCATAATTTCCGCTCCAAATTCTTCCAAGGAAAATCTTTGATAAAACTTAATTAACATCAGGATTGAACGACTCTGTTGTTTCAACTTTTCAACAGAGGTTGGTTACAAAACTACTGTATCTAAGTCCCAAGACATCAATTTCACACATTATAAACTGTTTCACAGATAAGCCGCAAAGTATCACTGTAATGAGGCTCTAACGTTACAACAAGTCATTAGGACCATGATAAAACTGACTTCAGACTAGTTGTTACTGTATGAGCTGAAATTTTTGCGGTGGTTTTATTTTTGCGAATTTCGCGAATCGCCTTTAAACCGCGAAAATAACAACACGCGAAAATAACAACGTGCGAACAGATGAGCACAGTTAGACCTCGCAACCGCGAAATTAACAACACATGAAAATGTTCTCCTAGTAGCAATTCGCGAAAATATCTATACGCGAAAATTTCAGCTCGTACAGTATTCAGTAGAATGATACAAATGGGAAGCTACAAAATCTCATGACAAAATTGCTGTTGACTCCCCGTCATGACTTGAATCTACAAATGTACGACAGGCACGTGATATGGGGAACAGTCCAAAGAAATTGAATTTTAATTTTCAAGGAAAATAGATTGTCTTACACTGATATACTCCATGCAAGTATCCATTATAACGCTATAAACTCAATTTGTTGGATTTTGCAATTTGTACCAAGTTTTTTTTTTTTTTCATGATTATCATGAGAGGACATGAAAGTTTACCATGTGGTTCACCTTCAACCAAGACTACCTGTTCAGTCTACAGTTGTATGATGCTGACGGTGCCTCCGTCGAAATCCAGATGTTTTATGCTGATTTGATTGGACAGACTTTGCAAAGGGGAAGGCAACTCCCGTTTCGTGGTATATCCAGCTCTATGTGCATGCCACAACACATGACAATGTAAATGGGAGTCGCAGCTGGGAAGAGCGGATAGTTCTGGCATCATTATCGCGACATAATTGTTGTCTGAAAGTGACACCTTCTGGGCTGGCATCTCATCCCCGGTGACGTCCTGATGAAACCTTGCTCAATTCAGGCCATGTATTTGCTCCCTTTCCCCCCATGCTCCCCCCCCCCCCCCCCCTTCTCTCTCTCTCTCTCTCTGATGCTGGTCGGCCAGCTCATTTGCCGGAGCAGGCTAGTCAATCAGATTCATTATCCCTCGCAGTTTTGATCAACATTATCTCTTGGATAATTCAACCCCTGGATATTGTTTTCCTGTATGCATACGCAGAGATGTCACTGGCATGGAAACTTTTGAACATACATTGTACCTGGCTTAATTCACACATGAGAGCAACATAAAATCTTGGTTGGGAGTTAAGCTGTTGCTGCTTACAGTAATGACTAAAACAAAGGGGGGAAGGGGAACATTAACATATTTCATACTAAGTACTGCATTATAAGCATGTACAGCCTGTGAAATACAGTAAATGAATACGGTACTATTACTAGTATGTCACTGTCATCCACGATTTAGTTCGAATATTTTTGAGACATCCAAGATTTTTTTTTCTTTTGCAAATATCTTGAGGCAATCACTCCATGACAATGTCTTCCACACTGAATAGTAAACAACCTTTTATCAATCTTATCACCAAGTCAGAGTGTACATAGTAGAAGCTCAAGCTCGTCTCAAGTAATGACACATTGCACATACTTACAAGCACTTGTTTGCTCTATTAACGCTTATCAGCCACTGCTTCCTCAGTAAGTGATAATACCTTGCTCTATCACACTCTTTTACTCTTTGGTCTGGCCTACACACTCTAATCACAGTTATGCCGTCATTTCATTTTATAATAACACCCTGCCTGATTTAAGACCTATTTTCCGCCAGACCCCGTGATTTGTCCAAACTGCCCTTTCCTGCAACGAAAGCTTCTGCGCTCTCAATCTGTCAGTATCAGTGCTTTGTTTTCTCACTGGGGCGTGGAATAGAAATGTGTGCTACCTATGAAATCATCCCCAAAGGGTTCGAAAGAAAGGAGAAAAAAAAAGTGACCATATGAGGAAGGGTGACATCATGCCCTCATTTCTCCTCTGAGTCGGCCAGGTCGTGACCTCACTGGTTGGCTGGTCTCAGGACAAGGCCCTGCCTTACGGTACTAATCTCCGCAAATTAACAAGAGCTGGGATTTGCCGGCCGCCGACTGAAGCGCAATTTTGTTTGCATGGATGGACAATGGGCACAGGAAGTTTTCGATTCTTTCTTTGGAAAAATCAGCGAGGTGGAAAGATACATGTATCATTATTCAGGGTTCGACACTAACTTCTGTTATTCAAAATCACCGAGGTTCATGCATATCATTGCATGACAAAACAGAAAATCTGGGTCTACCATAACCACCTCATGTTGTCTACATCCCTATTGTAACATGCTATAGAATTTTTTTTTTTTTAAAGTCTATCTATGAAACATAATTGCAGAGCATGTTAGGTGAATATATATTTTTTTTTTATTCCATGGGAACATAAATGCAAAGCACGTTAGAATTTTTACAATACAGGTATGGAGACAAAAAGTTTACCCTTTCAGGAATCCCTTTTCACCGTTGCGAATCAAGTTACAATAACCACATCTAAAATTTGGTCACAAAGAGATAATAGGTTCTCATTTGCTGAAAAACAGGGCTAAGACTATCAATGCCTCTACTGAAGTGGAAAACCCTTTCATTGCGTGCAACCTGCAGAGGCAACATGCAAAACCACATCAATCAGCCATTCATGCCTCAGCACAAGCTGTGGACTTTGAAGCATGGAGACCATTTTTCAGCATTTTATCCATCACACTATTAATAGGAAGACCGTGGCACGCTGCCAGACACACCAGTCTGTGCATGTGTGTGTATGGGGGGGGGGGGTATTAAAAAAACCCAGCATCTATAGGCAATGAGGCACAGACCAACGATCAAAAATTTACAAAATTTACAGAGAGCTACCTGGTATACAGTGTATATCAGAGTTACCAATACCAGTTTATTGCACTGCTGCTGATAATGGGTTTAATCATTAATATTCAGGCCTGGATGGGAATTTCTTTTAAAAAATGCAGCAAATCACTTATCAGGAAGATATCAAAAAACAAATGTATGGAACCTGCCTCTGTGGTTTATTAACTATGTGTCTGCTGGTAAACTATTTTATCAGAGATTTCATGCAACATACATTTTGTTCTTTTACTGAAGTGCAGCTTCAGTCTTTGAGATTAATTGTACTGCACATGTATACAACTTACAAGCATACAGTATTCATCATGGTTTTGTGCAAATGGTGGACAAATTTCTACAGAAAAAAAAAAAAAATCATCTCCATGCATACATACAGTATAATTTCACAAATATTCCAGTACTTGAAAATTAATACAAAATGTGGTGTGAATGCTGACAAAATGCAGAGTATGGTATGAAGTTCAGTTTGTAAAACAAATTGCTATCATAAACCCACCATAACATGACATCAAATCCATCTTCACAGCCACAATGTCACTTACTTTTGAGTAAGAATACAATAACAAGATGAAAAAATACAATAGCATACAAAACACAGCACTAGTGACAGTAGTGTGTGACATATATTCTGTACAACATGTTACAAAAGTAGGCCCTATACATCTAATATCAAAATATTAAAAGCCTGAAAACATTAATATTTTCATTTATGTTATCACAAATTTAATACAACAGCCGACAGAAATTTGAAGTTACATATTATCTACTAGGCCCTAGAGCAATTCTTTAATAGGTTCTACTCCTCTATACTTACTGTAGGCCTATGATGTATACAAGGCCAAGGTCAATTCATACTGAACAAGTGAGCAAAAATAACAATGTCTTAGCTGCCATTCATGCCTAACAATTCTAAATATTCACAATATTGTTACACTCCTTCAGAAAGGCCAAGGTGTAGGATCTACCAAGGAGGGCACATATAGACAACTCTCACCTCAGTGTGCAATGTACAAGACATACTGTTGACAGCGCAGTGCTCAGTGCAGGGCAGGGGTCAACTTGTTCATGAAATCACATTTGAATGTCTAGTTTCTAGACCTCTAGAATCTAGATCCCATTTCCAAATCACATTGAACATGATATGCGAATGACTTCAAGAATACCAGGTAGAAGAAATAAATCAGACTAGCTACGAGTATGATTATGAATTGATACTAATGACCAATAATGTGAAAAATCAAAACACCACACAGCTGCAAAGATCGATCAAGTCGGCAGAAGGCAACCATTGGCCATCATTTATGAATCCCTGGCACAAGTCTGGGAAGTACGCCGACTATAACCTTGCTAAATTGATAATCGTGACTCAAAAATTGCCGTCTGCATTTCGAGGTCAACACAATTTTTACATTCACTCTCTCCGACTCTTCTGCCTATGCTCTGCTGGGCACACGGGTTGGAGGCGAGCATCTCCACTCCAGGCATGTTGACATGTCAAAATGTTATTCTATATCAGCATTTTAAACGTGCAGTACAGAAGAAAAGGGTAAAGGAGAATGCGTTCGAACTTGGTTTTATCATTAGGCTAGAGTTTATCGCAGACAGTCTCTCGCTATGTCAAAAGTGACATTGATCGAGGACTAACTCGTTACGACATCAGTTACATTAGCCACTTCTACACGGTACCGCACTACGCATTACATACATGGAGAGAGAACTCGATTCGCATTTCCAGGTTCTGCTGCTCCTATGTGTATGTCGGACTTGTCCAAAGAAGTTTGCCTTCTCTTGAACATTACTGTCTCTTCATGTTCAATCTATACCTCTGAAGTAAATCACGACTTATTGGAATGCTTTGTGACATACGAAACCAGAGTCCTGTATTCACGGACAAAGCAGAATCAAGCCACCAAACAAAGACCAGAGGCCGGCTTCAGATACAATGCGAGGGCATTGATTTTCACACACGTGTGGAGCATAGAGGCTTCGTATCGCCAAACGGTGGCTGCCCGTGCAAAACACTGCAGAGTAACGTTCAAACAAACGCGAAGTCCACTTCTGAATTTCAACCAAGACAGAAAACAGATCAAAAATCACATCGCATTTCTTACCTGTGCGGTGACTTGCATGGTACCATCGCGTTTGAGTTCTGGTGGGTTGGCTGCCATGTTTTCTTGTGTGAATTTAGGTGAAACAAGTGAAATTAAAGAGTGAAAAAGTCAAGAAGTGGAGATCCGTATATTTCCCAGACACCGAGAGCTGGTCACACACAAAGGATTGAAAATGAAAATGAATGAACCAGCTTCCTCGTTTGTAGGGAGAGGATGTTAGATCGCGGGACTAGACGGTGAAAAAGGATAAGGCGGGAGTGCGGATGCGCACTGACAAAAATCATAAAAACATGTATTTTTTAATTCGAATTCTATTATCCAATACAATAAATATATCATGACATAATCATTGTACATCTTTGAAAATATGCAGTCACATGGAAAAAAGCAAAGATCATAAGAAACCAGAAAATAGTATTCATGCTAACGGGTCGAGTCTGGCCCCTAGAAGTTCAAGCACATAATAATTATTATAAGTAGGGCCTAGTATTTTTTTTAAACTGTGCAGTAATGTGTTCAGTTATACCACGGTTACTGTTATCAAAGATTTTCTAGTGCTAATAGCAAAATAAAAATGATTAAATGAACGATTCATTACATGATGAATATGCCTTATAATTGTAATATCGCCGTATGTCATACACAATGTCTATCTAACCTGAAAAAAAAAAACGACAACAGAAAGAATAGGATCAACAATAGATTATGATTGGTGATGTTTTTTAATTTTCGATTAAAAATTCTACGACAACTTTTAGAATACATTAGGCATACGTCCTACGACAATTATACAAAACCAACAAACAAAAAACAAAACAAAACAAAACAAGAACTGTGAGCCGGATATTAGATTTAAACAAAATTAAATCATTTTAATTAAGTCAGTTATTTTAAAAAAAAAAAAATACCCGGAGGTTGAACTTCAGCTAGGACAGTGAATGAAATGAGGAACAACCTGAGATCGAACAGCTGTTATGCCGCAGGCCTAGCTGCTACGTCAGAGGGCCCTGGTGGAGCAAAGGAGAGAAGAAGGAGCCTTACCGAAGACGAAAGAAAATGAGTAAGAAAGAAAGAAAGAAAGAAAGAAAGAAAGAAAGAAACGAATTAATAGTAAAGAAGAGAACTTTATGATATAAGCAAGAGGATGGAAGAACCGTTTTACATGGAAAGAATCAAAGGAAAAAGGAGATTAAAAGCGCTAGAACTTGGAAACGGCATAGAAATGTACAATAATGTACTATGCCTTCAGTGTGTAGGCATGCATGCCTACTTTTACAAAAGTGATGAAACGCACGGTGCCATATAGTGGGTTAGGCCTAGTCCGTGTCATATGAGAAAAGAAAAGAGAGGAAAAATGCGAGTTGGTTTTCAGCTTAGATTTCAGTGAATAGATGAATAGACAATATATGTAGGACCTACACTATGCTCTAGGGTAAATTGAATTGAAATGCAATTTGTATTTTATAGGAATAAATAGGCCTACACACACACAAAAAAAAAATACAGAGCTCTGGATTCCTTCATGGTGCCATATAAAACGTCTTACTGCCGCAAGGAATGTTCAAAGGTCCATCAGTCATCATTTTTATCATGGACACGATCATTTGGACCGATAGTATCTCGAAATAATGTTTCTTTGAATTGTTGATAAACCTAAAAAAAATATTTGAAAACTAATGCTACACCTACCAAGATTAAAAAAAAATTAAAAATCAGCACAAATACAATCTGGTTTCAAAGTTCAACTTCGCAAATGCAAATTCTAAATTATTTCACGTTGTACACACTTGAACTATGAACGCGCTGGTAAAGACTTGTGCATCGATCAAAATGTATTAATAGAGTCATTCTAAACATACCATATTTTGTCAATTTTAATCACTGGATCTTTATCGGAGATAAAAACCTATTAAGAATGTTTTAAGATGGTATTTAAACCACGTACAAACGCTGGAGTGTGACGTCATCAGTATGGTACCCACTGACTAGTCCTACTCATTTTATGTTCTTTTTCTCATAAACGTGCGCTTACCTGTATTCGCGGTTCAGCTGTATGCAAATAGCTGTGGGTGACGCAAAGGAAAGTCGGGACACCATTGGCTTATTGGAGCGATTTTCTTACAGCTGATTGGCTCCTCGTAAAATGAATATGCAAATATGTAAATATTCAAAACGGCGGGCGCGTGGGTTACGAGGAAAACGACAATGAGGTACGAGTGCCGACATGCTATTAATGTGCGATGAAATCATAATATCCGTTGCCATTGGTCACCGATGAGATAAAGTAAGTTGTCTCAACTTGTTTAAAGTAAAAATACTGAGGAATTCGACAGATATTTCCACTGTTCCTACAATCGCATTATTTAGAACATGGGTTGAAATGCCGATTTTCCTGTGTCTATGAGATTCTTCTCACTATTCTTTGTTTGAAGGCTGCCCTGGCGGAACAAAGAAACTAGGGCGACTTGGTCCAGCCTCTTCGTTTGTTTCTCTCGAGCCGCACTCAAGCAAAAAGAAAAAAAAAAATACTAAGAGGTTAGCGAAAAGGAGGTCTCTCTGGCTAACATCATTCTGATCTTTTGCCGACGATAGAGGTGATTGGCCAGTGAGGGATTTCTCGTACCAAGGAGGTATGCTCGTACATTACTGTATTGAATTAAAATAAAATAGAAGGTGTGCGGCCGGGGGGGGGGGGGCAGTTAAAGGGATGATAGATTTTTCGGTTGGGATGGAACTTCAGGTTTATATTTTGTGTGAGTGTGTGTGTGTAAGATCATGAGAAACCATTTATGAAATATGAAAAAAAGCATACAATAAAAAAAGAAGAATTCAACGTTTATTTGACGAAGATCGGTTTTGAAATGGATGAAACAACACTTTGCTTGGGGATATATCAGCGTGACCCGTCTGTCCAAAACCTATTTCCATCAAATAATGTTTGAATTCCTCTTGGAATCGTATGATTTTTCATATTTTTAAGAGGTTCATTAATTGATGAATGAAAACTCGATTTTGAAATGGCGAAGATATCCCAAAACAAAGTGGTCCTAAGAAAAGTTGTGGCATCACTCATTCACTCAGCCGTTTCAAAAGCGATTTTCATCGAGTAAACTTTGATTTCCTATTAGAATTGCATGTTCTTACATACATCATAAGTTTCACATTATTTCATACACAAAAAAAAAAAAAAACTATTTGAAAATCTGAATTCACTTCTCAGCCAGAAATATTATATTTTGATATGTCACTCTATCGTCTCTCTCTTCCCCTCTCCTCTCTCTCCCTCTCTCTCTCTCTCTCTCTCTCTCCCTCCCTCTCTTTCTCGGTGCATTTTTTGAGCTGTGAGATTATTTTCAAACAATTTTGTGACTAGCATGACAAATCTCTCACGCACAAACAAACAAAAAGTACTTTATGCATTTTCATTCAGCATCTGTATTAAACGCCTTTTATTAGGATCTCTTTGTTTCACTTTGCTTTTGGATATCTCAGCCATTTCAAAACCGATTTTCATCAAATAAACTTTTGACACCCCATACACTGTATATAGAATTGCATGCTCTTCAAATGACATCACATGGAGTGGTTTCGGAATATCTCGCAAAATGTTAAAAGCTAAATCCTCGCCTCAACCAGAACTGTACACATGCAGCCTTTA
Source organism: Diadema setosum (assembly GCF_964275005.1). Lineage (NCBI taxonomy): Eukaryota > Metazoa > Echinodermata > Echinoidea > Diadematoida > Diadematidae > Diadema > Diadema setosum. Next base: position 27,425,690 of record NC_092699.1, on the reverse strand, counting down.
TAATGATAATGCTTTTGCTTCTGGCGTGTCGAGCATTGAACAAATATATTTATCGTTAATTGTAGAAGGAAAACAGGTTAGTAGAGTAGATATAGCAGTGTGGCGCGGTGGTGTCTACTTCTTCATGTCTCATTGGCGAGGATGACGTAAAAACAACAACAAAACAACATTGTCTATATATTACAGTGATCGCTCGCTGGCGCTCCTATAACAAAGGGTATTGCGAGTTTTATTGACCAGTTTACGAAGTGGTCACCATGAGTCAAACTTACGAACCTCTTTGTTGTAAGTTTGTATTTCTTCCATCAAGTCCTCGGTTAATCTTGCCGCAGAAATAATCACCTCGCACGCCCTCTTTGAATTGGCAAACATACCGGTATTCTTGTCATAATGTCATTAGCGAATGGTTAGGTGAAACATTCAATATTTGTTATACATCAGTCTGTACAATACACAAGAATGTCAAGTTGAGAGAGAAACAAGTTAATTCGATCGTCTAATAAAGTATTAAAGGGATGGTACAGTATTCTCAAATTCAAATCTCTCAAATTCAATCATAGTTTATTTCCAATCAAAGAAAATCAAGACGTAATGCAAAGTATACATATCATAAAATGATATTGTCTAAACTTTTACACTTTTACAAAAGGTTCATGTATTATACGAAGTATTGGTGGAGATGAGAATTGGGCTTTTAACTTTTTGCAAGATACCAAGAAAACACTTACGAAATAGTACAGTGCATTCCATTTTAGGAGGAATTCAAAGTTTATTCGATGAAAATCGGATTTGAAATGACTGAAACATCAAAAAACAAAGTAAAACAAAGCGATCGTAATAAAGTGTGGGTCCCACACTTTACTAGAATCGCTCTGTTTTGGATATCTCAGCCATTTCAAAACTATTTTTATCAAATAAACGTTGAATTCCTCGTGGAATTACACGCTTTTTCATATTTCACAAGAGGTTTCTCATTATCTCACCCAAAAATGTTAGAAATCTGAAATAAGGTCTCAACCAAAACTATACGATCCTTTTAAAATCATGTGGTCGTTACTATCAGTTGTTAATACAATTTAACTAAGACATCTTTTAAAGTTGTACAACTCAAATAAACAGGTGGTTAAGTTTACTGACAAAAAGGAAAATATCTTCATACTCTATGCAAAGCTATAGGAGTGAATACTTAATATAATGAGAAAGATTTAAAAGAACCAAATGAAAAAAATGTCGCCAGACCTTATAAAGACATGCAGTTTATTACATTTTAGAATTGATTGCCTGTTAATGTAGAGTGACTTTCATTTTTATGTGTGAACAAAAACATACAATATTCAGTACGATGTAGGCCTATACAATCATTCTTGTGTACATTTCGAAATTCGGGGTAGAAAAAAAAAGACAATACATGACAGTGAACTGTTCCAAGAAAAAATAACTTATCATCAGACTCTTGCCTTTTTGAATTGTGAATAATAAACGCGTTATATATTTCACAATATTACTGCATGAATGGAAAGGGTAATAAAATATATAATGTATTATTTTATAAGATGCAAACATATATCTATATCTCTCATTTTTTTCGACACTCAAAATGCAACTCATCATCAATCATATTTTGATTGATTCGATATCATTTTTAAACAATAAATCAAGTGAATTAAGATGAAAATAAAATAAAAGTTAAGAAAAAACAGATTGTGGCATAATCTATGATGCACCGGGAAATTACGGACTGTCATTTTTCATGGTGTAAAAACCAATAGTCAACTCATAGCATGCTGACAGATATTTCAACTGTATGCATGAGGGTAAAAAATCACTGTTTGTTGATTGATTGATTGATTGATTAGATAGATATTCGGCTGCAGAACTATGTAATCAACAGTCTCTTCAATCGCTAAGTATAACTGATAGCACATTAGAGGATACTGTGATACTGTTTATGATAGTCTTCTAAAGTGGCATATTTTGCGTAATATTTTTTTATTGTGTGCGTGCAGTGAATATTATATTTGATTCCATTTTATCTATAAATATCATCTTCGACGTATAATTCGCAGCGTCGTTCAGAGGTGCGAAATTAACAGAATAAAAATTTTGCAGCAAGATTGACTGTACAGGGGCTGATTCAGGGATTACGTAAAAGGGGGTGCCTTAACAAAATTAAAGGGGGCCCCCATCCCATTTTGTGAATTTCTTTTGTTCTAACAAAAGTAAATGGGGTGCTCGCCCGGTGCACCCCACCTGTGGATCCGCCACTGCTCATGAAGTCAGAGGTGCATTAAAAAAGAGTATACACAGGTATCATTAAAAACTTGATCACGGCTGACCTCATTCTTCTTCATTCTATATAGCCCTGAACATTCTAGGTAAACGAAAGAGTATACAATTAATGATTCAATTTTGTTGTCTTCATCATTGCAGGACATCGAAGGAAAGAACTACACCTATTTTCTGCTCTTTTCAAGTTCTGTTCATTTCCAGGATAAACTTGAAAAAGAACACCAAACTAAAGAGGTAATAGGCGAGCTTGCCTAGTACCGTCCTCCTTGATCACACTTTTATCCTGGGAGAGAAGATTTTTTAGAAGAACCAGTGTGATAATCATATCAATAATGGTATTAAAAAGTTGGTAAGTCGGTAATTTCTGTGCAAAAACCTCTATTATGTACACAGTACCCTCTCTATACGACATTCCTGGTTTCCTGGGTATATCCTTCCCCCATGGATGATCGAATGTGAAAAACAGGTGTGGAATATAAAATGATTGTGGCCGTATAAAAATGCTTTCTCCTCCCACCTCCCTTGGTATTTTGCCTGCATGACTATAAACATTTTTTTTGCCCCATCCCGAGAAGCTTTTACACCCACCTCCCCCCCCCCCTCCCCCCGCCACTTCCTTGCGCCACACTTACACCTTTTGCCATCAAAGAAGTGCAATGTGCCTTATAACTCCGGGTGTTACATCATTAGAGATGAATAATTTTCATTGATTCCCCTCATTGCCAAACATGGCTGGACTATAAGCATTATCATGTACAGGTTAGTATAACAATGAGAGAATGCCATTGTGACGTCAACAATAGATGGCACAGAAGTTTACAAGTAGGCATAATCACTTCATTGTAATTATGATACAGTAAGTAAATTTGGAAAATGGAAAAAAAAAACATGTCATTAATGCTGCATTTAACTGATACAAGTATTATTGTTAGGCACACAATTTGTTTGTTTGTTTGTTTGTTTGTTTGTTTGTTTGTTTGTTTGTTTGTTTGTTTATTTTAATTTGTGAACTCGGAGACTTTGGTATAATAAAAAGCTTACGTTTATAATTGTTTTAGTATTAATCACAGCATCACCAATTATTGCTGATGCAGTGATTGTTTGATAGATATTTTATTTTCTGCAAATCAATATACATAAGTTACATTATCATGAACATGTAGGAAATATACAAAGTGAATTTAACACAGAGTCGTTTGACTTGCATAAACAACGATATAAAAGGAAAGTAATATAATATACAGCATGCATGTCTATGCAGCAGGGATTACAATAACAATAGTTATTAAAAGAAGTGATTGAGTGCAGAGGGCCGCCATTATAAGCATTGCTTGATCGGGATGGCCGACCCGAGGAAAAGGTAGGGACGTACTAGATTCGTATAACAATACATACGAAAATATTAATACTAAAACAATAATAAACTTAGACTTTTTAATGAGAATCATCATGTAATTCCTGCTTTCCTATCATCATAATACATGTACTTCATATCACATTAACTTCTCATGGCCGGCGGAGCCGTGGGGGCCGTGGGGGCTCGGGCCCCCACACTTTTTGTGCACATTACAAAGGAATACATAAGGTGTCATCACTTTGGGCCCCCACACTTTTTTAAACCCGGAAGTACGTAAGTGGCACTAAATAGAAATAGATAGAGATCTTGAAGTGTGAGCGCAGTATGTTACGTTTTTGGTTTTTTGTTTGTTTGGTTTTTTTTTTTTTTTTTTTTGCTTGTTAGCTCATGAAACCCGGAAGTGGGCCCCCACACTATATAGTCTTTTGAAAACGCTCCGCCGGCTCTGTTTCTCAGTGCGGCAAACGCCGATCCTGAAATCTGATATTTGATATTTTGATATTTTATTATCTCTGTCGACCCCCTTCAGGGGTATGAGAGTACAGCACATGTTCAAAAATATAATACAAGGGCTATATACATAGTTACAATACACAGAATATAATACTGTAATAAAAAAAAAACTGGCAAGTACAAATAGAATACTGTATAACATAGGCTATAAACTACTGAACGTACAAGTATTAATGATGGCTACAGATCTAAGATATCACGTGGTTTGGTTTGTCTGCCACTACGAGTTACTATGCTTTTAAAATACACGTTATATACAGGATCAGGACTAAGCCTGTTTGCCTTTCGAATCAAATCAAAATGCTGGGTTATAATTTTTTTCAAGTGCTTAAAACTGAATCTATTAAATATACTTTCCATATGCAATGTACTGGGGTTGCCTTTGGGCAATTGACTACCTACATGTTTCTGCCTTTGTTCCATAAAAAAAGGGCAAACAAAAATGTAGTGAAATTCATCCCCTCTAACTTTTAAATCACAACATGGGCATTCAATATCACTGTCCTCTACATTTGTTTTAAACCTCCCATTATTGATTGGTAAACGGTGTGATCTACACCTGAAACGACATAGCAAAATTGCATCCCGTCTGCTAAGTGTTAACAAATAATTTTTGAACAATATATCTGTCTTGAAAATTCGATAATTAATACAAACACTATTAGACCATATTTTTGACATAATATCCTGCTTAGCAATATCGGTTAATCTAAGCTTGAGAGCGTTAATAATGCAGGTATCACTGAGCCCTTCCCCCTTGTCGCTGCCACACATGTCCTAGACCAGCATTATTTAAAATACTTTCTATGTATGATAGCCATTTTGACAACATGGGGGTGTTGTTGCTATTTCAATTTACCTTAAAGGTAGGGAATCCCATTTGCATGCCTTAAATGAAGAGTTGTATAAAATTTAATACAATGTGTTGAAGAGAGTATCATTTTAGAAACTCCCATGAAGTATTGAAAGTGGAAGGTAACATTTAGTACATTTTTATTGACCGTTAGATCTTGAATTGAATTTTTTTCGGGGCTCACCGTAAATTCCAGTACATTACTAGGCTACCTTTGCAGACCCATGCACCGCATGTGTGTCCATCATGTATATTTTGTGAAGAAAGTTCATCAAAACTTACAAACATTTCTATATACATTCTTGCCACACACTCTATATGTTATTACATCAGCTCTTATACTTTTAGATTTGTGTTTATAGATTAAAAAAAAAATACAGAAGACTGCAACAAAAAGGCTTAAGTGTGGCTGGCACACAGAACTACTAAGTAGTTGAGTTTTGTGCATTATTCAAATTGTAGATAACTGTTGACTTCCAAATTTCTCAGCAGTGGCCTAAACAAGTCCCCTGAGGTTCATATTTAATGTTTTGCTGCATTTTGGGAGGTCTGTAAAAGGTATCCCCTACCTTTAAAATACTATAGTCTGAATGTATATTTACAATGACTTCCCTTTACTATCTTTAACCAAAAACCTATCATTCTACACTTAATGTGAGCTTCAACATGCATGTGAAAATCAGTGAGACCGAGAGAATGGCAGTTAGCGGAGCAGGCCTGGGGATTTCAGCAATGATTTTTGTTGCATAGCGCCATCTGCCGTTGAGGGGACGTTAATGTTGGGGCTACTCGAGTTTGGGTATCGATTCGTGTCTTTCAGAATAATTGTATACAGTGTAGGTCATATTATCAGAGAACAATATTAGTGTTTTGTTTTCTTTACTTTTAACCCACATAAGTTGAATCTCCAAACGAAGTGTTCCCCAAATTAATTTTATTATTACTTTTTTTTTTAATTTAGTGCACAAATTTTGTGCACAATTCAAAGGGAAACTAGATGATAATATATGGCATGATGAAGAATCGTCTCATGAAGTATTCGATTGCGACTACGGAATATAATGTATCACTTATTTATTTGTGAAAACATGAACAAGTTCGATATGTACATATGACATAAACGATATGTAATAACTTTTTGTTCCGTCTTATTTCTATTTTTATCAACAACAAAAAAAAAACACCCAACTCTGCGGTCCTGTTAGTCGGTCTTTATCACCGAATAGTGTTTCGACAATTAAATGCTATTATTCATTAATTACGTTTGTACAAAATAATTATGGCAATAATGTTCATTAAAGCTAACCTGAACATTCTAATGTGTTCGTTATTGTTCTTAATGTAAGCCCTATACACATTATCTGCAAAGAGCGCTAAACATAAAAAACTGGACCAAAATATCCAATATTAAATGATGGTACGTTTGTTTGGCATAACTATATATATATATATATATTTTGATAAAGTCCCCTATTATATACCATACTAGAGTCCCCTTTTTCATCACAAGTCATCATACATACACACTCATACACAAGCGCACACTCACAATAGCTCCCTTGAACCTGGCAAACAGAGAACCATTCTCATTCAATGCTCAAAACCGAAATTGTGCTGTTTGAAATTTATGGACATAAAAGTAGGCGGTGTATACACGTCCGTATATATAGGCATTAAAAAAAGACCCCAGTAAACCAAGGAGATATATAAAAGGCTCGCCTATACAGCTAGTACCTCTTTTGTTAAACCATGATGAAGAGGAGGTCGAATAACATATTGACAAAAAAAATAATAATTGTTTATTGCCTATACACCATGAGACTTCAAAGCAAGGCCATATGCACGCATGCCTATAATCCGCAACCTAGATCTCCCACACACGAATCTCCACTCCGTTCTGTAATAAATGGGTAAAACTGGAATACATGTTTTACAAATATGATACAAAATATTGGTATAACAAATTGGTGCTGTCGCTGTTTTGTTTCCAGTGTTCCACGTCTTACAAGCTTGGCTATTTAGTGGAACACTGTTTTCCATCGTTATGATGACTTACTTTTTCTTTGTTGCGTGACAAATTGTGCATTGTTTCTTTTTTTTAATGATATCATTCGTGAATATACTTTATATTGTATTCGAAAAAAATGTCCTTATCAGACTGAAAGACTGAGTTAATCGACAACTTGTACAGCTTGGAATCATGTTCTCTTTTTCTTTTTTGATGATGGAAATAAACAAACTATTAAATTGAATTGAATTGAATTGAATAACTACAGGCCTATATACATGTCATACACACATACACATAATAATGACAATGCGGACACTTTTTTTTTTTTTTTTTTTTTTAGCAGAACACTAAGTGAGTCTTGAGGAAGCTTAACTCGGACAATCTGTTAAAAAGTGATGAAATTTCAGAGTTTTTATTATCGCTGGATGGGAAGCAGGAGTAAACAGATCATGACGTCGTGATAGGTACGATGAAACTATAAACACATACACACAGATAATTATGTCCACATAATTATTACATTCGTTTTTCTATATCATATTATTATGAAAGAGCACTTCACTTATACTTTCTTAAGAAGGCAGAGGGAAAATATCAATATGAGAAATGAGTTGAGAAATTTGTACTTTTCATGATAAAATTGATGAGCTGCAACTCAGAATCTTTGACAAAGGGCATGCTATGTTTGCATGTTTGGCAAGTCAGCAGTGTCGCTTCGCTTATTTCAGTAGTTGTTCTATAGGCCTATATACAAACAATAATTGAAAGATTGGCACGATGACAAAACGTGGGTACATAGACATTATAAACGTCGGCTTCTCAATGCTACACACCATTGTATTGATAGCTCTGTGAGTACAACGGTGCGTAACTTTATAGGTGGCAATATTATAACACTTGTTTCTCCGTTGAGTGTCAGCATTACATACTCTGAATTATTCAGTTTACTCAGATTGGAGCTGCCTGCAACGCTCAATGGATTGAATTGTGTGCATCTGACCGAGAGATCTTTCACAGTGGAATGCAAAAAGTACATTCGTGTATAGCTGACAGCCATTTGTGTACACAATGATACTAAAGTCAGTGTTCTGATGATCAGTTTGATGTTCACGGTCAACATCATGGGGATATGCACGGGTCATCGCGGAACTCCGTTATACTGAGTATACAGCACAGTGTGGAGCGCATGGTGCAGAATGTTATATTTTTCTTTGGTATAACACTCCGTGTCGCTCGAAATGATTTATCTCTAAGGTAAGACTTGAACCACACTCAAATATTTCCGGTAATTTCATAGTCTGCAAATGCACAGTGCGTTGACTGTATAATGTCAGTATCTGTGAAGAGTTTAACTTGACAAAACGGGCTATAAGTGCCATTAAAAAAATCAAAGCAAGTCTATCATCATAATAAAGAGCAAATTAAAACATTTCCAATGATACCTCAATTCTTGCAGAACAAGGAATGTTTTAAAAAAATGTATTACGTTTCTTTATACAGTTGTTTATACTGTTTTCTATTGCGAGCAGGTTTAATCGTAAATATCTCAAAATGACAATATAAATGGGATTAATTCGTTTTGCGATGAAACTCTTCATTATGATATGATTGACCATGTGGAAACAGAATTCAGATCTTTTTACAGCGTATATACAATGACTGTGGGCTCTCTTTTATGAAGATTACTGATGCAAGTCGACCAGTTAAGACATTATGCATGATGACTGTACTGTTTATTAACTTCATTTGTTACGTAAATTTGAAATTCACAATAATGTAAAATCTGTAAAGGGAAGAGATGACACACTCTTACCGTCATCACGCTGAAGACCAAGACAGTCATATAGCTGTGTGATTTTATGTAAATATTTTGAGCAAAATAAAAGTGCAGCACGATGATTGGTTGACGTCGGTACTATACTAAGCTTTTTGGAAGTTAATGTCTTGCTTATTGCATATCGCTTCTCCGTAGATACAGGAGTTGGATTGATCACTTCATGGTCACGACGTGCATGCATATATAGGATTGTCGTTTGATAACGAAAGGTGAGAAATTGATATTCAGAAAAATCTTGTGCGTATTATGATTGGAAATTTGAGTTATTTCTTTTATCGTGCGCTCAAAGATTCAGCACTGTACCGTATACTAGTACGTCCCCCCCCCCCCCCGCCCCCTCCAAAAAAAAAAAAAAAAATACAACGGGACTCTCCACAATGATAACTTTAAAAATGGTGAATCAATCCAAATACAATTTCAGGGTATGAAACTATAACTTATTACCCACATCTTGCAGAAAATCCCATCCGATTTTCTTCAGTGGTCAAAGACAAATGATGATTTTTGTAGAGCATGTTAGAAATCTCTTCCTTCAAGTTCTGTCCATTGTGTTCACACATTATGCAGTTTCAAAAGCATCCAAGTGCTATAAGCTCAGAAGAATCAGACCCATGACATGCTTTACAATGATTCACATTTCTCTGTGACCACTTAACCAAATTGAATGGGGTTTTCTGCAAATTATAACTAAGATGTTATATTTTAAGACCCTGAAATAGCATTTTGCCAGTTTATTCATGTTGAAAGTTATCAAGCGAAGAACTGATTGTAATTTTTTGGGGACATACTGTATACAGTGATCCTCTATACACACTGATTTTGTTGTTTATTTCGATGCACTGAACTTAAAGAAAGGAAACACATCATAACATCTCGATAGAACGCAAAATTCGAGTATATATTAAATTTTATGTTCATGGACTGATAATCAACGTATATAGATTTATAAAATTCCAGCGAAAGAATTAGCACTCGTTGCACACTCGTTCTCACTACCAGTATTTTGTGTAACGTTGATGAATTGGGTTGGGTATACAGTAGTATTTCTAGCAGACAATCAGTCGGAATCGCGTATCACTTGAATTGCGGAGATTGTGGCCAGTGAGGGTATAGTTTCTCATCTGATGAAAAAGGCTGGTATTCTTTACCTCACTACCTATATTTACATACAGATAAGTATTGTTCTTCAAGGTCACGCATATAGTTCTGGAACGAATAGCTTTCATTAATGTATAGCTATAGCTATAATGGTGAGTATTCTCACTATCTCGTTTAGTTGTCGCGATTTCCGTGTGCACTGGGAACATCGACATAATAACACAATCATGAAACACCATGCAAATAATACAGCACGCATATCAATAATATTTCTTTGTGTAATGCTAATATATTATGTAATTATAGTGATATTTTTGTCTATTGAATCGATGTAGGTTTATAGTATATATAATAACATTATATACATACATACATTACATACAATTCAAATTTCAAATTTACAGGATGCATGCAGTATAAAACCAAAACTGTTATGCCATCCCCTATAAGAGAGAGAGTTTTGGTTGAGATGGGGATTCAGATTTTGAAGTTTTGAGAGATAATACCACTTATGATAATACGTTAAAAACTTGATGTGAAGTACTATTGCATGTTATACTCGGACAATAATTACTTGCATGTGGTTTATGATATTCTCCTTTAATTCATCTGGTTCCAAAAGTATGCGTATAATATTATACTCTCATCGTAAAATTGAAATTGAAGTTGTTTTTGTTGTTGTTGTTGTTGCTATTATTATGATATGAATGCATATCTTTAGCCATATCGAATGATTAAAAGATGAAACAGAACTTGCGAAAAGTGTATGTAATATGTGAAAGTGTGTGAATATATAGGGCCTAACATGGCGATATAGAGTATAATCATATAGCACAGGGTATATCATGAAAATAATGATACTACTCATAACAATAATCATAATGATAACAATTACAATACTACATGTTTAACAGTAGACCTATCATCGTCAAACGATGACTTTAACACAATGATAGTGGTTTTCAATTAATAATTCTAGAGGGCTGTTGTAATCACACTGGAGCAACACAATGAATTAACTCCTGTATTTTCCTCCCCAGAAAGTGATATGAATCCCTTTAAGACCAAGGATCGAGGTGATACCTCCTTCCATAGACTAATAGCAATAAAGCATTGTAGCATATGGCACTGCATGGTATATCTTTTGAGGAGATCGTCGCTCCAAGGATAATCACTGTGTGAGCGTATTCCACAATTTAATTCCAACTTTGCAAAATGCTGTCGCGAGGATTAGCTTGAAATCCGCCCCAAATCCTATTCACTCTCCTTTCAGTAGTTTCTATCACAACGAAGTCTACATGGGTAAGCTGATGTGGCGAGGATCGCCTTGAATAAAGTTCCGCCCCAAATCCTATTCATTCTCCTTTCAGTGGGCCTATTCTTTATTTAATGCACTCCCGTGACCGTTGTGTCGCTAAAGTATGTTATAATAGCCCGCAGCGACGAAAGAGTTGTACACTAATCAAGGGTCCATGCAGTAACCCGGCCGCTCTCAGTCCAGTGTCTCAGTCTGTTGGTTACCCAGGGAGGTAGGAAGAGACCCTGGGTTACCACACAGCTTATTACATTTTTACTATACTGGCCAATTCTCGCCATATGACAGGTGATCATCATGGCCCAACAGTCTGCGGGGGCTTCCACATCGGAATCGCACCCTTCTCGGGCCTTGATCGCTGGGGATGAGGGGAATGAAATGGGAGGAACTTCCGCCGGAAAAACACCTGACCACACGACACCTCTCAAGAAGGGCAAGAGTTACCAAACATTCGAGAATAAGAAGAGTAACTTAGGTCATGGGTAAGTATTGTACTTATCATGTCTTGATATTGATACTGGTATAGGTATTGGTATTCAGGGGGCTAATCCAGGAAATCCGTAAAGAGGAAGGCGCCTTTACAAAATGAAATGGGGCGCACGCCCGGCCACCATTCTCTCTTCTATTTCTTAGAGGGGGTGCGCGCTCCGTGCGACCCCTCTTGATCCACCATTGGTATGGGTATTTCTATTTGTATTTGTATTGGTAATATATTTGTATTGAAATTGATATGGTATTGGAATTGGAATTTGGAAATGATGTTGGTTTTGGTATTGGCATCGTTTGGCTTTGTGTGCAGATATTTCATGGCAGCAATGTCGCAGGAGCAGGGAACCATGGTACTCAATATATATGACATTGGTGTCAACGTTCCTAAGTGTTAGGTGCATGACATTAATATCTGCATCACCATCAATACTGATATTGATTTTGTTGTTGAATGCCAAAACGGATTTTTTTTTTTTAATTGTTCATTTCTGTCTTTTTTTTCAACAATTTCATAGAGTTGCAGCAAACTATAGGTAACGGGGCTTTCTCTCTTTCATATTGTGCTGCTGCTGATGGGTGCAAAGCGATGAAAGGCACTTTGTCAAGACCTACAAGTGCCTGTAGTTACCAGTATACTCAATCTATGCCTATCCTCCAGAGGTTGCTTTCTCTCGCATTGCATAATGAGTATACGGTGAGGATCAATAATTTCATGAATATTGTAATATAGGTTTTCCCGTCAGTTTTCGCACTTTTAAAATTCAATTTCAAAGATTTTTCATTCAAATTCGTTCCGAGAAACTCACAGAATGCAAATCCTAACTTCAATTTATAGTCAATCGTCATCGTATAAATTCGTTTTTCGTCAACCATTTTCAAAGACATCGCATTTAAAATCGTCGATTGTCATTGAAATTCGTCCCCGCCGCCCATCGACTGCGATGGAGAATGTAAGAATCAAATTCGTCTTTGCTTGCACAATTTCATTATTTTTTTTTTCAAACAAAATGTCGGCACATAGCATTGGTCTTTTAGTGTGAGGGTGAACTATTATTCTAAGCCTGCATTAATCACTTTCTCCCAGTGGGATCAGTAAACATTATTCCTAAACCGTTTGCTTGACAATATATATATACATATATATATATATATATATATATATATATATATATATATATATATATATATATATATATATATATATATATATTATATCATAACATAAAATCATACAGACACACAGGAAATTAAAGGATGAACGGCAGTCAGAGAACATTAAAATAGTAAAGGCAATCTTAAATCATGTTGTGAAAACTTTTGGATTTGAGCTCTTTTACTTCCTGATTTTATGTTATCGCATGAAACAAACTTTATTCAAAATGATTAACGGCAAAAAAATGATGTCTTTTTGCAGGGCCTATATTAAAATGGGCTTAAACTCTACACACATGTGAAATTGTCTGGAAATCGTGGATCACTGTTTTCGTTTGTTTGACAGTACACAATATTTGTTTTCGTGTGTTCTGTGAGAAGGGTGTGTCTGTATGTGTATGTGTGTGTGTGTGTGTGTGTGTGTGTGTGTGTGTGTATGTGTGCATGTTTGTGGTTTTTGTGTGTTGTTGCGGGGGTACGGTATACGTGTGTGTATGTTACTCCTAAATGTGGAAAAAGTGAACGGTTGTAGGAAAAATTAAACAACCAAGAAATCACAACAGAAAAGATATGAGACGAATTTGAGGGAAAATTTGACTAATATGATTGCCAAAAGACGAAATTGCTTTTGCTGTTATGAGTGCAGCGAGTGTGACGAACGAATTTGAATTGTAAATGACGAAAATATGTGACAAATGACTAAATTGAATAGACTTTGTTCGAAAATGATCGACAAAAGACGAATTTGAAACTAGGATTGGCATATTTAAGATCTCTCGGGACGAAATTGAACCATAAATATATTAAATTGAATGAAAACAGTTTGAAAATGACCAGAAAACCTATAATTACACAGTACCCGCTTCATGCTATAATGATTAGAACCAACACTTGCTGATGGGCGGAAGCTCGGTGGTCTGGTGGAGATGACACCTGTCCCGGAGATCGGGAGGTCGTAGGTTCGAATCCTTCTCGAGTATATAGATACATCCATTATTTTTTATCGTGGCTACTACTAAAACACTGATCAATTTAGTGCTTATTTACGTCGATGTAGGGCAATTTGTCAATCAGTTGCAATGAAAACATCTCGACGAAAGAATTTCATGAATTTGAGTTAGAGGATGGTTTATAGGCAAACATTGGAGTAGGCCTATGTGTGTGCTTATTTTAGTGTCAAAAGCGTTTTTTGTGTTACTCTATCAATTGAAATACAGCAATGATAAAATACATACTCGTAATACCTTTGGTGAGATATGTTTTCATCTTGCAGGTGTTATAATGTTCTGTTGCCTATATAAACATGCAGATAAGAGCGTGTTCTTGATAAATACAGTGTGTATACATGTACACCATTTGAGATTCCGACACCGCTCCGAAATACTCAGTAGTACACGCAGGATCTGATGTAAATAAAACAACGTGGTGTGTGTTCAAGTCGCGTGCAACGTGCGTTTGGTACTTAGCATGCACAGTCTCAGTACAGTGTCCTGAAACGCGTGGGTATGATTTTATGCCCCCGTATCTCCTGGGCGCGGGCGGTGCGGGCGGGCGGGCATCAATTCGGCCCCGGCGCGGCGTCAACATCTGTAACGTGCTACATCTCAATATATGTAGACTGCTGAAGATTTGAATTCAGTATACTACTATTACTAAGTATACAGTGTGCTCCCACGATGGCAATGGGGTTCCGGCTGAGCTCCGGGTGAGTTAGCATTAAAATTTGCTCGCACTCCTGGTACAAGTTTATAGCTTGATCATCTACAAAAAAGTACTGCTCGGTCGGTTCAACCTGAAGGCTTTTGTTCATGTGCGTGTGTGGCTGGGTAATGGTCTTGTACCACGCGAGTGTGCTATAACTTAAGCCCGTGCACATGCGATATTGGGTCAAGGTACACATGTGTAGTGTAGTAGTCGAGTCGTGTACCTGTCGAAGGTATGATATGTATATGAATGGAGGTTTCCACGTGGTACTGGTGGTGTTTGCTGGAAGTCTAAGACCACGGCCCATATCTATTTATCTCTCACTACAGTAGTTCGGCCAATGTTCGTTGCCCAAATAGTTAATGAAGAAGTGTAGAAGATAGAGGAATCTTTATGGACTTAAATTCAATGCTTCCTCTTCATGGACTTAAATTCAATGCCAAAATTTATAAGATTTTGTTTATCAAATAGACTCAATCAACAAAGGTCAAAGCTATAATTAATTGCATATTTTGCACACATAACATACCATATGAGTCCATACAGAACATCATCTCGGGATATCTGTCTGTGTACACAATGCATAGGATACTGCGTTCATGGACTGGAGATTCTGAATATGTGCAAATGAAGTATAGCCAGGCTAAGACAGGGTTTTGTTACCGAATCCCACGACCAACATGATGCCTATCCAGCAGTATATGCTTCGGGCCCCTATTTGGCCCCTGGCCATAAAGAAAGGGATGACTTAAAGTTTTGGGTGAGACCTAACGTCGGGTTCATAACATTTTTTTTTTTTTTTTTGGTGAGATAGAGACACCTCTTACGTATGAAAGATGAAAGAGCATGTAATTCCAAGAAGGATTTTACATTTTTTTGTATGTATTTTACTTTTTTATTTTTACATGTATTTGAAAATTGGTCTTGAAATGGCTGAGATATCAAAAAAAGTGATCCTATTTAATAAATTACTTTTGACAGGCCACGACTTTTGTTTTATTAGTATTGTTTTACCTTGTTTTTTTATATCTCGGTCATTTCAAAACCGATTTTCATCAAATAAACATTTGATTCCCTTTGAAATTTTATGCTCTTTATCATTTCATACCGAATCATAGAGTGGTTTCTAAATATCTTGCAAAACGTTACAAGCTGAATCCTCACCTCAGCCAGTTCTATACAGTCCCTTTAACCCCGGGGCGCTCCTTCACACAGTTACAGATGTACTCTGTGGGAGCACATTTGGGCTAGTCACAATTACCTCGCCATGAACAACACCTGCCCTATCACTATCAATCAGCTCCGCTGCAGATTCTTTAGCAATGAACGAGGTAAAGTATATCTCAAAAGAGAGAGTAGAATTTTACAAGCGGAGTAGACCGAAGGTATCTGTCTCTTCACTGTGGGCTTCTTTAAAAACGTTGGACATGTATTGTCAGCCCGAACGGGGGTAACATCGGATAAGAAGCTCACCATGAAGAGACAGATACTATCGGTCTACAAGCAGAGGTAACAGAGCAGTGAAAGTTTGAACAGACATGATACCTTGAAGTAAGTTGTGCTTAGGCCTGCAGATAAAATTAGAAAAGATGAAATTGAACAAAAGACAAAGAATTCGAAGTTTCCTGTGTTGTCCGAAAACAATCATTTCACTTGAATGCATTCATACGCAAAGTGCATAATTGTAGATGTAGATGAAGTGAGTTAAATGGTCGAGTCTCCCATTTGGTTGCAAATGTACATGATATATTCTATAGATTTCTTTTGAAGACATACATTTTGAAGAAGAAATCATATCCTTCATATCAAGTGGTAGTAGGCCTGTAATATTATTTGTTTGTGAGTTTTTGTAAGACCTCGTATGACTGAGGCCCCCACCTCCTTTGAATTTGCCGTCGCGTTGCTTCTTCAAGCTGGAGATTGCCTCCTACTCACAGTTTTAAAACTTCAATTTAGAGGAGATTTTTTTTTTTTTTTTTTTTTTTAACCTCTGAGTGTTTCAAGTGACCATTATAATAAAAAAAAAGATAATTTGTTCCTTGTGCTTATTTTGGCATTGATGTGTTACCAGCAGTTGTTTTCTTACTGTAGTGTTCTTCTCACATGTGAACAGCCAGTGATAAAGACAATGTTACATAGACTCCCCGCTGGTTGAGTCTGAAGCAGGCACAGACTCAAATGCAAACTATGGCCAATCATGAGCATGGGTATTCCAAACCCACCAAATTTGATCAAAACCCAGGAGGAAAAAAAAAAAAACAAGGAAAAAAAAAAGAGCAGGGTAGTTAAAACGTTTGATACAAGGGAAACAGGTACTTTAGTTGCTATAATTTACAAAAAGTCATAAATGACCCTACATCAACAAAAGTCACTAGGCATGAATTTTTAGTTCAGGGCAGATTCTGAAAGAAAATGCATGGCCGGCACCACGTTTTCAAAAGTGTGTGTGTGTGTGTGTGGGGGGGGGGGGGGGGAGGGGGTGCCACTTCAGACTTCTGGTGCCACTTCCGGGTTTCATCAGCTAACGAAATGTTCATTTTGATACAAAATGTTGTCATTTCTTTACAAAATAATAATTTCGTTGACGAAATGACTGATTTTTGTAACGAAATATTCCATGCGACACTTGGCGCTCCATGGTCTTTGTCCATAAAGCCATGGACAAGATTGTACCACCTTCGTGAATTCAGGCCAAAGTGTACAACTGTAGGAAACTTACAATCACTTTCTTCAGCACACCAATATGGATAGCATCTTGTCGCAGTGATTGTGAAACTTTGGTATTCACAACATCTGTTTTGAGCAGAAATTTGAAGTAGGCCTATGCATACCAACTTTCTCTTTCTCTTTTTCGCTTTCTCTTTCTCTACAACTTTCTCTTTCCTTCTCCGCCTGTGAAATCATTGAACAATCAGTTCACGCTATCTTAGAACACATGGCCCTGTTTGTTATACGCTGTACTTTTGAAGCCAGTGGGACTTTCCTCTTAATAAAAACAAAAAGTAGAGTTGCGCAAGTTTACAATTGGATTATTCCTCATTGAGAGGCAGCGAGCAAGTACCTTAGTAAAGGAATTGGAAACAACCAGACAGCAATGGCAGAGAGCCATCATGATGGTATGCATTATGGCAAGGGCTCCCTCTACAGACACACTGGCAACATTCATACCTGAGCTGCCTGTGGCAAGGCAGGTGCAGGAGGATTGTTTGTGTTGGGACAAAATGTTGGAACGAAGTCTGGGTTATAAACTTTAGCTAGTCAAGCTGCAATGCTTATGTTGTTGTTGTTGTTGTTGTTTTTTTGCATTTTCTTTTGTACAGAAACTGAAGAAAGTGCTTTCCTGATAAATCTACAATGTTTAATCATCAAACTTAATTTTTGTTTACATGAATAAATTGTGTTCATGAAAAATTAAACAGAGCTGGGGCCCGTTTCATAAAACTTGTCATCAGTGACAACTGTCACATCTATGACAACTTGTCACTGATGACAAGTTTTATGAAACGGACCCCTGAAATGTATGTACATCCGTACTTCGCTTTGAGAATCATGGTAATGGACTGTCAGTGATGGGATGGGTGCTGCTCAATCACAATAACAGGCCAGAGAAGTTTATTTCAGTTTGTCTTATGTACATACTCTACAAACTTGTACTCTTGTGATAGATTTTATCAACAATGATGAAACAAAAACTTATCAGACCACATAAAAAGAATACAACACACAATTCTGTATGTAAATAAATAAGATGAAACAACCCCCCCAAAAAAAAGAAAAAAGAAGAAGAGAAGTTCAACAATTGACATGTAGTTAGAAATTTGAAAAGCGTATTGACAGCCTAAGATACATTCAGCACTGCTCTGTAAGAAGTTAATCAATAAAGATTCACCAGTCTCTGACAGTGATGTTCAGCTTTCTACAATTTTAAGAATTAAACAGAACAAAACAAAACATTCAGAAAACATGAAGAAGACGAGAGAAAAGCCTCTTCAAACAGTGAAACATGCCCTTGTCTGTATGATATTTGGGCATGGCACTAGGAAGAAAGTTTGTTCGGGTTTGTTGAGGGCAGCAGACAATTTGTGGCACTGGGCGCAGCCATGAGCTCAAATTGCGGTGTCCCAGCCGACCCCCCTCCTCTCCCCCACCCCCCGGGCAGCATGTTTATTGCGCACTCAGTAGCAGGAGTATGCGCATTTGTAACAAAGGTTCGCGCACTAAGCAAGCGTTCGCACACTCAGTACGAGACGCCTATTGGCTAAAACAACCACGCATCAGTTTTTCGTTCTGTGAGCGTGAGAGGGGTGGGGGAGAGTGAGGGGGTGTCGGCCGGGACACTGCTGTAATGGCGCTGCCCATGCCGATAATACACAAACCGCCTCACAGAATCGGTCAATAGAGAGGAGAACAGTATGCAAAGTACAAAGGGAGGATGAAGGGGAGACAAAAACATCAAGACATAGATACAGACAAACTGACAGAAATTTAATTAATATGCAACTTGACTAAAATGACATAGGGAAAAACTGCTGTAGTAATCAGACAGTGTCAGATAAAGGGTACTGTATGCAAATTGTTCTCAGAGTTGTTGTTGTGGGTTTTTTTTTTTGGGGGGGGAGGGGGAGGGAGTAGAGACACTAAAGTGAATTTATGTAGATTGTGTCTAAGGGTTGCCAATATCTGCCTCCTGCATGTCCCGCTATGTAAACCAGCCCCGCCCCCTTTTACCATTCGGCTAATCCAGCAGAGCATGCTTGGTATCTCATATTGTACGTGTCAATATCTCCATGTATAGTGATTGGTTCTGCTTCCAACAAAGGGTTAATGATTTTTGTAGTCTTTAAACTTGTCAAAGTAGACTTCTTTTCTTTTTGTGGTATACCATATTTTTTTCCTATTCTATCTACATTTGGGTGGAAGGTACGTACTCGTAACGTAATAGAAAAGACATGACTATAAAATTAAAACAAATTAAGATAGACTTTAATCTGGTTTCAAATCTGCTTGCAATAAAACAACAACAATGGAAGAGAGCTAAGAAAAAACGAACAAGGTCAAACTTAAATCTACTTGCAAGACTGAACTCATGAAGGGAGCTACAGAACATTCGTCCATTCAAATGTATTAAAATGAGGTACGCTCTACAGTAAGAGCTACTCTTCTCTCAAGAGCAGGGCAACAATAGATTTCTTCTTGAGAACGACATCAGGATTGTGAGCCTTTAAATACACTTTTGTGTCTGCCAATAGCCTTGCCCCTCTCCCCCACCTCTCTGTTGACCCCTCCCCCTCTGGAGACCTCGTCCTGTTCTTGTTCCAAGAGTACACCCCTCAAGATCTGAAAAGAGGGAATGGTTTAAAAGGACCTTGGACATTGTTATCCAGAGTTTGCCATCCCTTTTGTGTGTTCCAGGGGGGAGGGCAGAGCTTCTCTCTTGCGGGTCAGTTTCTGGCAGTACCATGTTATCGATTAAACAGGACACAACAGACCTTGCCTCTTCCAGAGAATCGGAGATTTCATCAGAGTGCTACATGTCCTGATTACAAACTGTGACTTTCTGGCAGTACTGTGTTATCGATTAAACAGGACACAACGACCTTGCCTCTTCCAGAGAATTGGAGATGTCATCAGAGTGCTACATGTCCTGATTACAAACTGTGGTAATCAAGAGGTACTGTACGTGTGACACTTTTGGCTGCTGGCTTCAAGTTGTGGAGAAAGAGAGAGAGAGGCTTGTTTCTCTTTTCTACCCTGGGATCCTGCTTCTGATTGATTTGGCACTTCCGTAGTTCAATTCTTGTCGTCAGAGTGAGCGAGACACAAGGGGAAAACGTTCAGTACTGCAGGGACTTCGTGCCAGTGAAGAAGACGTGGATGTTTTTCTTCTCTCACTTTATCTCTAGGCTCGTTGTCTGAAGAGTTGATTAGACGGGAGCTTCTGTGATAGGACATCAATGTAAGTCAGTTATTATGGCCGTGTCAGCGATAGGGAAATCTACTTCATCTTCTGCTGATTTGTCTGTAACTTCTGTTGGATTTATCTCACCAAGGAATATCAAAAATATTTGACTTCAATAGTTATATATTTAGTTAGTGGACTTGCACCCCAACTTATACATTCCTGGCACCATTTGATCATGATTATAGTCAGCGATGCCCTTTCTTTTCTTCGATAAAACTGTGTGCATGGTCTATAAACTTTGAGTAAGGAAATAAATACACTTGTAACCAGTGTCAGTATTGGTGTTTAAAGACTTGTATGGTACAGAATGATCTGGAAAATATTTTACTGTGAACTTCTCGTCTTTGGAGATGGTACCAGTCACGTTTGCAAGTCTCATGTATGCAGATTTATCCAACTACAATTTCCAAATGCTAATTGTGAAATAGATACAAGAGCAGCAAACGCAATTTAACATGATCATTTTCATAATAGCTGCAATGTATCACTCTATAGTGTACCATATAAAGTCTTTTTCTTTATGAGTTTCTTTAGTTGTTTCCTTTAATGCTCAAGACATGTATTTAGTGTCAGGATAGTACATCAATGCAATATCCAGTTCTACTTTAAAGCATTATTTTCAGACTCAGATTCAGATTTCAGATACAAGATCAGCTTTTACAGCAAGAGAACTGGCAAAGAGAAGCAAATTTGAGACCTTGTGTTTGTTGTTATAACTGCATTTTTTACATTGTTCTTCATTCTGAAATTCACAGAGTTTGAACTACCATTGTTATGCTCTTACAGCAATTATGACGACCAAGCTCCACCTCTGCACATCAGATTATGTTATATTAATTTGTTCCATAATACGAATAGAGTTTTAAAAATGCTATAATGTGACTGCAGTATAAAAATATTTTGTATTACTTCAAACTGAAGGGGTAGGGAATTATTCACTTGAAGTGAATAGGGAGGAAGCTCAAGACAGATGAAAAAAAAACCCAAAACAGATAGATTCAAGTCATAAATTATGCCTTTTTAAAGGACAAGTTCACCTTTATAGACATGTGGGTTGAGTGAATGCAGCAATATTAGTAGAACACATCAGTGAGAGTTTGAGCAAAATCGGACAATCCGTTCAAAAGTTATGAATTTTTGAAGTTTCTGCTCAGTCACGGCTGGATGAAAAGACTACTATAGCTTGTGATGTCACATGAGTACAACGATATAAAGAAAGAATAAAGAAAATTCAACATATTTCCATTTTTCTCGCATAACAAAAGAACACTTGACTTCTCTCTTTCAGAAGGCAGGGGGAATAATATTGCCCTTAACATACGTCAGCAGCAAGTCGAAGAAATGTGCACTTTATTCAAAAAGTAAAGTTTTGTGAAATTCTCTTTTTATTTTCCTTATATAGTTGTACGCATGTGACATCATACACTGTAGTAGTCTTCTCTTCCAGCAGTGACTGCGCAGATACTTAAAATATTCGTAACTTTTGAATGGATTGTCCAATTTTCCTCAAACTTTCGCTGATGTGTTCTACTAATATTGCTGCATTCTCTCAATCCTTATGTGTTAATATGAAGGTGGACTTGTCCTTTAAGAGCATTGTGTGACATGCATTTATCCCTCTCATAGGAGAAACTGTAAAGCAGAGTATTTTCGCAGCATGAAATTTTCATGAATTGGACTGACAGCCTTTCTCACAGCATGAAATTTTTGTGAATTGCCACTGGCATTCAATGCATATTGTGTAGACAAGAACTTTTGTGTGCATTTCAACTTCGCAAACTTTGGCTCTCGCGAAATTCACAAAATATGAATGCATGTGAACATTTCTGGATGTACAGGAGATTAAACAGAGTGTACTTTGATAAACACCACTGTAATTAAAAGAACATGGATTTGTCCCTTTTAACTGAGCAAAACATTTGCACCACACATACCCACTTATGTGCGTTATCACTCTGACAGAGTAGAATGGAAATCTTAAGTTTAAATTCAGCAGTAATGAATTTTTTTTTTCCCATCTTTTGTCTCATGTGTTTGCATACTACGTAGCCTGTACAAGAGGGCTATGTCAGGCTGTGGCTCAGACCAGGTGAAGATAGCCGAGGAACGCAATGAGACACTGGTGAGTATCCTAGTCTGCTTCCAGACTGAAGAATTTATAGGTGTATATCTACTGGTATATATTTTGTCATCGCATGTTGTATGTTTGCCATATATATATTTTGTGAGCATACAGTTGTATTGGTAATTACAAATCTTGACTTGTTCAACCAATGATATTGAGTGGGTAATATCTTATATTAAGAGCCACAGGGATAGATAGAAGGAGAAATAAGTATTGAAAGTGAGAAATAAAATAAAAAAGAATTGGAAGTGAAAGTAGTATTAAAATGAGGATAAGTAGTATTCCCTTTGTGAAGCGTAATATTTCCCACTATGCAGACTAAACATGTGTACATGTATACATGCACATCTACATTGCATATATTGTGTAATGGTAGGCAATATTTTGACTTGTTGATAATTGCAGAAACATCAGTTGACTCTCACAATTTGCAACAACAGTGAAAAAAACAAAAACAAACAATCATTCAGGAATTATGTTGCGGTATACACACAGTACATTTGAAGCATGTTCTTATCATGTTAAGAGTTTTAAATATGGATCTCTTCAGATTCTGAAATGAGTCTAACCGCTGAGTGCAAACCACAAATGACATTCCATACAGCAGCTGCCTGTAAGCTACGTGGCTTGTCAATTAAAGGGGAATTTACTACCAAACACATTTGTGATATATATCAGTACATGTAGAAAAATTGTCAATGGTAGAGCACGTCAGTGAAGTTTGAGGAAATTTGGACAAGGTGTCAAAAAGTATTAATTTTTACATAGATCTGTGGTTAACTCATTGTGCTGTCATAAGGTGGATAGGCAGGCTTCAGTATCGTATGATGTCACAATAGTACATTAAAGAAAAATCTGTACTTTTTACAAAAAAGGGAGTTTCCCTCAACTTGTTACTGATGTACACCATTGGTACAATGTATGCTATATAGGGTAATACTATTCCCCTTGCTTTCTGAAATGGTAAGTCAAGTGCACTTTCATTGTACTAGAAAAATGAAAATAAATGATCTTTATATATTTTCCTTTTATTGAACTTTGATATCATTGACTGCTGTAGCCGTCCTATCCAGCAATAATTGCACAATGATTTAACAAAAACTTCTGAACTTTACACTTATAAAAAATGTTCGGGATGCTCGTGAAATTTTAATGGTGTGACGTGCTGATATGGGCATTTATTGAATCCCCGTATTTGGGTTAAATTCCCTTTTTAGACCTGGTATCATTGGGATTTGCTGCCCCATTGGGGTACATTCAAAAACCATGAATTGCCTTGATCAGAGAATGTACATCAAAGGATGCGCTCATCGCTAACATTGGACTCGGGTCAAGATTCTGTGCGGCTGTGTACTTACATACTACACAAAGATTACCTGGTAGTGATAAACTTGTACACGATTCGTTATGGGGATTCTCGAATATTCCCGAGCTAGGCCAACCTTTTAATACCACTCCATGGATCTCGGTACTACAGGGTCGTTATAGGACTTTCTCCGTGTTAGGGGGCAACAAAGACCTGTTGTAGTGTTGTCTGTCATCCCACGAAGTTGACTTTCTTTCTGTTTGAAGTTTTTAAATCTCATATCTTGATGGTACAAGGACCAGCCAACTTGCAAGCCTAGATTAAATACAAACATAGGAAGATAACAAAACATACATGTACACTTTTAAATCTGTTGGTGTCCTCAAATTCTGAGATACATGTATGACAGTTAGTATGAAATGTTAATGCTTTTTGCATTAGTTTGCAGTCAGAAAGCATGCATCTTGTTATTCAAATTAGAGCTAAACTGTCCATGGTGTTCATGAAGGCAATCTTTTTTGTTTGTCCGTGGAGTGGATTGCTTTAAATACACAAGTCATACCTACCCTGGTATATTGTGAGGCAAATAATCATTTCTGTGACCTGAAGAGCATTTGCAATGAACAAACGTGATACCTCCAGATGTTTTTGAAATTCTAGATCCCAACTGAAAATAACACCAGTGGTATTTGAACAACACCATCTAGTATTGAAAGTGGACAACCTATATGTGGTTTTTCTTGGCAGCGTTATTTATGCAGGTCCTTTGAGCAGTGAGAATCTGCAAGATGAAATGATAGTTCTTGATGTTTGACTGTGTCCCATGATTTACTGCCAAGTACAGATTCTTCCTCCATTCCTTTTGAAGTCTTTGTCGCAGTACTGGTTTGGTTTTGTCAATGTTCATCCAAAGTGTGATACAAATACTGGAGTGCTACTTACATTTTATCTGAGAAGATCTATACTTCTAGAAGATGACCTGTACTTTTAGAAGAGCAGGGCTTGTTCCTTTTCCTTTTTTTAAAGTGATTTATGGCAAAGTTGCAAAGACGAAGAAGAGATACGTTGTAATATCAGTGCTTTTGTCGTGTGAAATGCTTCCTTTTAAAGTAGAGTCATTGAAACTTGTTTATTAGGCAAGTGATATCATGATTTTCACACTTCAGTGAAACTAAGGTGTAAAGGTATCTTCAATATGTGCCTCCAGAGCCAAAGGATCCGAGTTCAATTCCAGAGTGTAACTGAGCAATGTTTTCTCACCATTCCCTCTACACTCTGTCCCTCAGATTGGACGTACAGTGTAAGATGGAGGTCCCTTGTGTGAGAGAGGTACAACTCATGCACATACAAATTGTAAAAGATCCTTCTTCATTTAGACATTGCGAAAAGCAGGGTGCATAACCCGGTGAAGTGGTCCCACCTCACATCCAACTGGGCCCCGTGGAAGACCGTCCAGCTTAGCGTAGCTGGCTATCCAGCCATCTTCTCAGATGGAAAATTGAAGCAAAAATGAATACTATTAAAATGAATACTTCTCAATGTTTAGTGTTAGGCGGCTTTCATAATGTATCAGAATTCTATGCACAACCTTTTCCCTTGAGACCACAAAATTTGTGCAAACTACATCTGACTGCTTCAAGCAAAGATTCACTAAAGTTGCTTAACAAGTGAAGAAATTTTCCAATTACTCAGATTACATGAAAAAGTGGTTGAATTTAGAATACATTATGGAACTTGTTCATTTACTTTACACTCTGTAGCAGCTCAAACAGATTTCACTTGATTTTGACCATCGCAGTATGATTATAATTTCATGCTTCATACAGTCTGTTTCCTTCATGTTTGTCACAAAAGTTTTGGCATCTGTTCAAATGAAAAACAAAGCAAGAAAGTGATTTGGGAAGAATGTTGATGTTTTTTCGGGGGGGGGGGGGGGGGAGGGAGACAGTTAGGAGGTTATGACAGTACTATGACAGATTTGACTATCGTTACCAGTTTCTGTATGTCAGAATTTTGTCTTCTTTTCTAATTTTCCTTTGTTCTATAAATTACTGTGTATAAAACTCTCTATAATTTGATAGTTAATGAGACTACCATTCAACATGAAGTATGAAGTAATACTGAAAAGCATGTAGTTCTTAACTCATTTTTGCATCCCCATCTTGTATTATATATTCTCTCATCGTTTTTTTTTTTTTCTCCCCTTTCTTTCTCTCATTCTTTCTCATACGCAAACATACATACCGATTCAATACCGCTGACCTTTTCTCTCTGCCCTCTTCACCATCTCACTCCTCTCCCTTTCCCTGATTGATCCCTTTTGAAAACTCCAGTACTGCTCCGGTTACAAGCGCAGTCTGCCCAGGACGGTGCTGGTGTACATTCTGGGCTTCTTGACCGCTGGCTTCTTCCTGCTGGTCATCTACTACTGGCGGCCGGACTGGGGCCTCAAGCTGACCCACTACCGGAGTCCATTCAGCGAGGCCGATGCCGTTCTCCTCAAGGTGAGAAGAAAAAATATTTCTGTTGCTTTTGTTTTCACACTTGAGGCGTCGGTCCTCATTTTGTGTCACATTTTCTTCAGAGCTGACATTGTTTTTGACAGTAACATGAGCAAAAGTTGCTTGAAATAGATGTTGCCATGACAGTCACAAACTGAAGGGCTCCTGAAATGTGTCTGCTTTGTTCAGGTTTGTGGAGAGGTACAACATACTGTAATTACGAGAAATGTTTGCGTGCATTTTAATTTCGTGAATTTCGCAAGCGGCAACATTTGCAAAATTAAAATGTACGCGAAAGTTCTTGCCTACACAATATGCATTGGATGCCAGCGGCAAGTCGCGAAAATTTCATGCTGCGAGAAAGACCCGTGGGCTCCAATTTGCGAACTTTTCATGCCGCGAAAATATTGTATTTTACAGTATCATGTACACTTATTCAGTAGGCTCGTGATGATGATGCACATTTTTCATATGAATTTATTGTCATGACCATGATATCCTTATCATGACTTGTTTTTGAAATAATATGCAAGTTTTCTTCATCACCTAATTGTAGCTTCTGATGCTGGAGATCTTAACCTGTAGTTAGGATGTTCAAGCAACACTCAACAAGCCTGTGGAAAGAAGTGTTGACTGTAGTAGAGAAAATGCAGTCAATGGGTAGTCTGCCCAAACCGGCGAGTTATCTGAATACCAACAATATGTGAAAGCAGTGACAGTGACGTTGCTATATGACTGATTGTATTATTGGACATTGTGGTGCTTTTTACATGATGTCTTTTTCAGACAAGTTTTTAAACAGACACACTATGCAGTCAGGTTTATATGTTGGTCTCTGCCTCTAAATGCCATTTTCCCCCTTAAACCCATTACCTGCCAGAATATGGTAGCCCCTGCAGAAAATCTATGCAACATATAGTCATTTCAGAAATCTTGTAGCTAACGGGTTATATGAATACACTGAATATATATGTGAATATATAAGAAGTTATATTAATTGAGACGATAATGGTGTGCAAATTTAACAATCCCAGAAAAACCCAAAATGCTCATGAAAGTTCTTGTCTGCACTTATGTGCATTGAATGCCAGTGGCAATTCATAAAAATTTCGTGCTGCGAAAAAGGCTGTTGGCTCCAATTCACGAAAATTTCAAATTTCATGAGCACTGTGAAAATATCTTGCTTTACAGCATGCACTGACTAGAACATATCTGTGAAGATGTTTAGATTTAGTCTTTAAAAAAAAGAAGAAGAAGAAGAATGCAACCAAATGTTTCGAATGCTACAGTAAGTGATATATCGTCGCTGGGGCGACAAGACCTCGTATCTACAAAATGTCAAATGTTCAGGAGAGCCAAAAAACATGACGGCCAAAGCACTAGAGCGAATGGGAAAGCCTTTTCTTTGACATGCCATGGTGGCTTCATTTTTGGAGTAAGACAGTTGGGATTTGGACAGGACATCACTTAACCCATTATTTGACCATTAATCAAAAAAAGTCATTTTCACCAAAAATGCAGATACAAGGTCTTGTCACCCCAGCGACGAATGTGTCATTGAACCAAAGCCGTATCATTGTATACGTGTCCTGGATGTTGGTTATAACACTAGATGACTCATTCTCACAGAGCCTTTTCTGGCTAGTTCTCACTTTCACTTATCTGTCACCTTGGCATCAATGTTTAACTTTTTCCACAACTTTCTCTGTTAAAAGTAGATCAGTCTTTTGTTTGAGTTGATAGTGAGCAGGGACAAGCTGTCATTGCAGTTTTATCGCAATCCTGCAGATAAGTAGACTATACCAGGTATTGGAAGAATGAAGGGAAATTGATATAGCTCAAGGACTCAAACTCATTTACTGCAAGAGTAATGGCAAAAAACATCCGTGTTACTTTCCCTTGCATCCTGTAGTATTGTACCAGTAACATTCAAGAGTCATTGCTTTTTTCTTTTTTTTTTTGACATAGCGGTTTTTTGGTATGTGTATTTCATCTGCTTCATCTCCATAAATCAGTGATTGATTGTATAGTTGATAGCCACTTACAGAAAAGATGCATGTTTGGAATAGTTGTATACTTATCTCTGTTACACCTCCCTGGGTCAACAATGTGGACATCACATGCAATATTTTTTAAACCTCAACCCTGAGTAAGTTTTCCCCAAATAGTGTAAATCGAAGTTTTGATGCCAAATTATGGACTGAGTCCAAGCACTTCAAGAGACTAAACTTTGTAGCTATTTTTTTTTCTCTTTAAAAAAAAAAAATGTTTTCATAATTTAAATTTCCTGGAGAATGGATTTTGTTTCACCTGTTGCAATGGGTTTAGGAATATCCACTTTTGGCATGTTATTATCTCAGGCTGGAAAGGCTAGAGACTCTTTTCTTTGGATCTGACCTGTGTATCCAAAGTTGGAAGGGCTAGGCTCTTTTCTTTTGAATCTAACCCAGGCTGCGAAACCTGTTGTGGTGACTTTTGTTGTTAGTTTTGTGATGCAAGGTCACAATTATCATTGGTCAGTCAATGACCCCGTTTACAGTGCAAGGCTCGGCCGAGCCCTCCTTCATTTCAGTGTAAACGCGCAAAAGGCCAAATGCGAGGCCAAAATTGGCCGCACATTTGGCCACGCTCTGGAAGTGGTCTCGGCCGCGGCCAAGCCGCAGCCGAGCCCGGACTCGCGGCCAATTTTAGTTTGGCTTCCAGACCCTCTGCCCGTACTATTTCACTATTCACGATATTAACCCCCTCAACATCTAGTATAGTTTAAGGTGGTTTTGTCCTGCAAAGGATTTTCCTTTGGCAAAGGCCTTTGCCCGAACAGCGACTTTGTCGCCAAGGAATCCAGTTGGCAAAGGGTCTGAAAACCAGACTATACCAAATTGCATTTGTCTACAAGCAGAGCGCCACTTCGACAAAATATTGAAAGGTTTGAATTAAAAGCGCGGCCGAGCCCGGCAGTGTAAACAGACAAAATTGCGGGGCTCGGCCGCGGCCCAGCCGCAGCTCGGCCCAGCCTCGCACTGTAAACGGGGTCAATGACAGAAAATGGCAACCATATCCTGTGACAGAGGAGGTTGGTAACATTGTGATTTCTTTTACAGAAATAACTTTAAAGTGCAGATCCAACTTTTTTGTATGTTACAATCCATGGTAAGATTGCATTCAACAACCATTGAATATATACCCCCCAAACAAAGAAATACAAAACATATACATCATAAACTTGCCTTTTTCATCATTTCAATCAAAATTTAAGGCTAGGTATTGATATGATAAATGCATGTGAAAACTACATGAAGCTCCCTGTATTTGTTCTTTCACACAGTAATGCTCTGAGAAATCATTAAAAAGATTTCAGGTCAATAATGCTGCTTGGATTAAATATGTTAGGTCTTCTATTTTTCCACATATTATGCCCCCCCCCCCCCTTGCTATTGCACTGTGGTGATCATTTTTATGATTGTTCAAAAAAGTTTGAAGCAGTGCCAGGTGCAATTATAGATTACAATTTTGTAGTCGTGTAAAAACACATACGATACATGTCTTTTCAGTTGTTACACAAGAGGTTATAATATCATATTAATGGCCAACATTCCCGCCCCCCCCCCCCCAGTTTGTTATGATTATGAAGTTAACTTTATACACTTATAATGTTTACAGTTACTGGGAGTATTATTTCTCCCGCAATAAATTTTTAGGAGGAATTGCTTAATCAGCTGGCTGTTCCTTGCACTTCGACTTCATTTGGAATTGCCTTTCTCATATATTGCCTTACTAGTATATGAGAGTAATGAAATACTGTATTCTACCCAACAGACTCCTTATTCAATGTACTCTTCAGCCCAGCAAAGAGAACATGATTAGAATGATTTGAAAGACCCATTTCACTGCAGTTAAAACTTCTGCCACTACATTACACACATGGTCTGGATCTTTGTGTTATAATTCTTCTAGTTCAAGGAGTTCTCATGTTTCATTTGTTTGCAGGATGTGGATTATATCATCAGTAGGCAAGTAGCAGTTACAGTGGCAATAATGTAAACAGATGGACTCAAGATTGGAGGGAAAACATTTCAAGAGACATATAACTGTATCAGGTGTAATCTGACATTTGGACCTTGACCACTCTATTTGATTGGACTTTTTTTTTTCTATTTTTTTTTTGTTGGTATCAATTGTACAAGACCCTATTTACTGGCGGAAAGCTATACTGGGAAGACTGGTTACATTGAAATGGCGTGGACCATACCTGTGTACCTGCACCAACAGCAAACACCGCATTGGTGCTAGTCCGGAAACCCTTTGCACGCACCTCCTTTTGTGTAGCCTATTTTGCTTGTTCCCACATGTAGCTTTCATACCTCTCTCTTCCAAATCCTGGAATTTGGCTGGTTGAAGTTTTTCGTAATCATAACTCTGCCATAATGTGTCTTCACTATATGCCAATAACACAGAATAAATCTTGTATTGAAGTGTTTTTTTTTTTCTTCTTTGTTCAAGTGTGCACTTCCCCATCTTATGTTAAATATGACAGACCTGAGACTAAGCAGGGAGGTGAGTCTCACCTCCCTGGACTAAGACAGTAAGACAAATATTTGGGATTGACTTTTAGCACTTCTTTTTCTCCAACTAAGTGTCTAGCTGTTTCCCTACCTCTTTTGCAACATGATAGACATTTTTTTTATTTTTTTAAAGTTGAAAGTTTCATCTCTGTACACGTTATTCTGTTGATGGAGAAATTTGTACAGACTGGTGCCCAGTTCTTGTGTTTGTTTTGTTTTGTAATTGTTTTCATGAGTTCTTAGCACCTATTGATATCTAAATCTGTGGTAATCACTTAGTTAAAGGGGGTGGACAGGGTTATGCACTCCTGAGATAAAAGATAGTGGTAGTACTGCCAGAGAGCTATAAGTGTATGCATACAATGTTGTTTCCCATGAAAATTACAATATGAGAGCTGTGTGGGTAGCTCTCAAAAGTGAATGCACATTGGTTTAGAAATAGATCGATGTGACTACAGTAGATAAGGCAGGAGTGTGATAGCAAAAACAGATTTCTGTCCCTACAGGAAGTTGTGAGTACACGTGCTTGAATTAAAGGGACCATTCAGACCAGTTTGCAGTCTGTGATCATCAAATCACTCCACATTTGAAACCATCGAAGCGAAGGAGAACTTAGTATGTTTAAAAGCTTGATATCACCCACTTCTGCAATCAAACTTGCTGTGATGTTTGATAGCAAGCTCCCTTGAATATTAAAGGATGTTCTTTCAGTGCAACAGAAAGAACCATTCAGGTGCTGTCCATGATATTTCCCATTCCAACTCTGTGTCTCATATTATGCTGTTTTTGACAATTTACCTTTGACTGCTTGTGTGCAGAATGTAACTTCAAAATGGCTTTAATACCCCGGGGAGACAGCATGATTGTACATGCATACGTTGCCAATGTTGGTTTGACTCAGAATATATTCGGGCATCCCCATAACGCTTCAGAAAATACTCACACAACGGGCTCTTGCAAGATGCCCAATTCGGAAAAGACTATCAAGCCGTTGCAAACTTCTTTTAGCTAATGTTACCGTAATATGATTTGATGCACAGAGTTGCTGATTGACAATTCTATTCTATTCTATTCTTTTCTATTCTATTCTTTTCTATCCTATTCTTTCCTATTCTATACAATCCCATTCTATTCTATTCTATTCTATGCTATTCTATTCTATTCTATTCTATTCTATTCTATTCTATTCTATTCTATTCTATGCTATTCTATTCTATTCTATTCTATTCTATTCTATTCTATTCTATTCTATTCTATTCTATTCTATTCTATTCTATTCTATTCTATTCTATTCTATTCTATTCTATTCTAATCTATTCTATTCTATTCTATTCTATTCTATTCTATTCTATTCTATTCTATTCTATTCTATTCTATTCTATTCTATTCTAGTATATTCTCTATTCTAGTCTATTCTACTCTATTCTATTCTGTACACGTAGTTTTCAAATGTTATGCGGTAGACAGCAAGTTAAGATCAATTCGGTGATAATACATAATCTCCCCACGATACAATCATTTCAAATTGAACTTAATACACCACCAGTCCGATTGATGCTCCTTAGCAAACAAAATATCCTTTCACATAAGGATGTTCATGTGGCTGCCTGTACTGCTCTGGCAAAAATCCCCCCTCCCCCCCCCCCCCCAAAAAAAAAAAAAAAAACACACACACACACAAAAAAAAACACAATAGGTACTGGTAGGCCTGTTCTCATTGGTCTTTAGTTGTATCCGTGTTCCTCATCCTGTTCTCCACACTAGACTTTTGTTGGGACCTACACTCAACAAGCTTTGCTTTTTAGTAGGTTCCATCGTATTTCTCTTTAGCATTCTTTTACTTTGATTGAAAATGACACATCGACTGCTATGTACTATGTATTTCTTTTTGTATATATCCGAGCTGGACATTCTGTATTATTATATTTTGTCTGTATTTTTCATCGAGAAATACGAAAATAAAATTGAAATTGAAAAAAAAATTGAAATTGGGAAATATTGTGACATGAAACACTGTGATGTTCTCACTGCAACAAAATATTGTGAAGTTATGGCATGAGATAAAGATTGTGAGATTTTTTTTTTTTTTTTCTTGCCACTATAGATAGTGCACACATGGCTATTGACTGAGCAATCTGCCTGCTGTCAAACAGTTCTAAGTCCCATTCACACGTACCCAAAATTGACAATAATTTTCAATTCATGTTTGCAATGGGATGCAAAAACTAGTAGTTCTTGTGTGTGGACACAAAATTTTTAACTGATTATATACACGTGTAGATTGATTTGTGGGAAAATAACGTGCAATAATTTTCCATGCACATTGTGTGTGAACAGCACACACACACACACACGCACACACATTCACATATTGATGTTTTCAGTTCTATATCCATGATGCAACTTGCCATACTAGTACTAAGGTGTCTGGGCTTATGCTGCGATAATTGTCAAGCCTTGTACAGTTCTGGCATTTTTAAGTGCTTCATGTGCATCCCAGTGGGTTGTTTTGCCTGTGTGTGAATGATGGCAAATAAAATTGACTTTTGCTCAGAAGGCACAAACCAGTGAAGTCTTGTGGACAAACGGGCCGAGGATGATGTAATGATACTCGCAACATCTACAGCTGAGTGTTGTGTATATAGCCATGAGGAAGAATACATTGTATAAAGAGCTAATGGGATTCACATGACTCAACATCAAATATTTTTTGTTCCTGCCTTGAGCATTCCGACATGACAGCAAATTTACTGGACAGCGTCGGAAAAATTGTAACGGCAGTTTATGATTTTTCTTGCACAAAATCTCTGGTGGCTTTTGGCACAGTCGCCTTCCTATTCTCCCGGAATTACCATGATTTTTCATTGTCAGTGTGAATGCATGGCCTTAAAGATAACATCAGTTACTGTTGTATCTAAAGTGCCCATTTCCCAGGTTGCAGTTCTTGAAACACTTTTCCACACTTCCATTAGTCACTGGAATCAAACCAGTGCCTGCAATGTACTCATACCATACCACTCCAGTGAGAACGAGTCCAGCCATTCCTTTCACTATAAAATGTGCATGTGCCGGATCCAATCACGACGACTCTCGACTTCCTATTGAGCACGCACACCTGGGCAGAGAGAAGCCAGATGGAAAAAGTTCAAGGGTGCGAGTTCTCTAGCAGGCCTTCCAAGTTTTGACAGCGTGAGCTCGTAAACTTCATAGCTTAACAGTTGATAGCATGGTAATTTTACCATTGAAGATAGCTATCATTGTTGATAAAAAGTGAAATTGCATGTCATAGTGGTGCTTGCTATCATTGTTTAGTCACATACAGGTAGTTTACATCAACAAGCACTAGGCAATTATGAAATTAAGACATAGTCTGGCTCTTTTACACCCCGTTCAGAGCCCCTCTGGACTAGGAGGACCTCCAGAGGACCTCCGGAAGACATGACAGATGAAAACGAATGTTTTTTTATACTTACTCAGCGGGGATGAAAAAGACCCTTTTCAACCACAGCCTTGGTTGTGGTTCAACCACAACCTTTTCAAGCACAACCTCCGGAGGTTGTGCTAGACTTGCGCTAGGCTGTCTAGCACAATCTTTACCTCAGACTTATGCAAAACTCACCCCAGATTCGTTCTTTGTGCTTTGTGCCATGACCATTTAGAGTCCCCTCTGTCTTGAGGTAAACACGACACAACTTGTATGGAGGTTGCACCGTGCTTATGGGGACTCTATAAACGGGGCATAATAGCAAGCGCTCACATGAAATTTTTAGTTAGAAAGAGGCAGTACAGCTACAATGTAGCACTAGTGATAATAACAAACTGCATTCACTCTGTCCCAAGAACACAGAATCACATATTGTGATATTACATGTAACCATGGATTTAAAACACACTGAGACTTTAATATCCCTAATTGTTAAGTTATCAAGCCCACTCAGGTATTAAAAGGGATGTGCCTCAGTCCAACAGGAAGACATGGAACACTACAGATTTAGGGGATTATGTAATATTCTGTTCATTGACAAGTCCAGACATCTGTGCTAATCAGTGAAGAAAGCACCCCAGCTTGTGTGTCAATTGGAGAAAAAAAGCACAATAAAGGTCCTATCTCACTGGAGGAGATGTCGCAGCGACTGACGCGACTCATACGACTCGATAGACCAAAAATGGATTGCATTCTCACCAAGAAGGTGACTCCAGGGCAACTTTCGAGACATCTCCGAACAAGGTGACAACTTATTTGCCTGGAAGTCACTGAAACGTTGCAGCGACATCTCTGAGATGTCTCTGGTACGTCACCAATTGGATTCTGCAAGGTTGTGGAGATGTCTCAGAGATGTTGTCTCTGTGACTTGGCCGTGACCAAGGAGACGTTGCCATCTCCGAGACCAGCTGGAGACTAGAAAAAGTCTCCAAGAACATTGAACATATATTCATTTCTCTCACGACTTCGGGTTAGTCTCCAGGAGACACTGCGCGACCAGCATGAATTGAGTCGCCACCAGGTTGCCATCTAGTCTCCGAGCCAATGAGATACCCACTTAATAGGGGTTAATAGTTAGACCCTCAACACCAACCAGTAGGCAGGGACTGTGTTAAAGCTGTATATGGCCTCTCAGTACTACAATGTACATGTTGAATATGCCATTGCTGTGGTACATGCTGTTTTCTGATTGGCTGTTAAGTGGTCAGTATGCATGTAATCTGCCAAGTTTTCCAAGTGGACAAAGAAAAAAAACAGAAGGCACACCTTCGTCTGAGATAAAAGATATAAAGTACTAAGACTTTTTTTTTTTTTTTTAATACACTGTAAATTGTCTCATGCTCTGTATATTTGCTTTCAGGAATTGTACCTCCCACATATTGCTCTTTAGAACTATTTCATCTCGCGGAACATCAATGTCTCAACATCATGTAGTTTTGTGCTTACAGTTTTGCAATAACTGGCTTCCCATCCATAAAAATTGTACTTTTATGATAACATTTTATAATCTAGCATGTTGATGTTGTGATTGTGATGTAAACACAGATAATGTTTAATTGCATGCATGTATCTTCCAGAAGCGAAATGCTATATTATGTTGGGTTGAGCTCTTTGTATCAGCTCACTTAAAATAAAAACACTGTCAATGATATTGGCTCAAGAGCATAATTATATAAAGTAATTTTCAATTTTTTTTTTTCTGCCTCCAATTTGATTTCTGTTATTTGTCTGGAGATGGCATCTGATAAAGAACCCTGATGGCAATTGCAAAAGTGGACAATTGCTCCGTAAGATCTATGGAGTGTGCTTTTATACATGATTGTGTTTATTGGTATCATCAAAAGGATAATTTATATGCTGTATATTTCTCCAATTTTATTAGCCAGATATGGGCTTAAGGTCCACTCTCAGCCCTCCTCGGGTCAAGCTATGACCTTACATTGCTCTCCACCCTAACAAGATGGTTAGTAGAGAGTGGTGTGAAACATTAGGTGGGTGGATTGGAAGTCAGTTCAAATGTAAGCTTGAGAAGGGTCTTACACCCAGTACATAGGGAAGCTCTCCTCTCCCCCACTTCATACTGCCATTTTTGTGACAAAAGGTACTCCAAGTTGTTTTGAGAGCAGAATTTGTGCGAGCAACTAGCATCTTCATCTTCAGCAGGGGGTTTGGTATGGCAAGAGTCCATTCCACAGATGTCCGGAACCTGCAAGAGAATGAGATTATTTAAATGAGGAATAATAAAAAGATTGTTTAATGTAATGAGCTAATTGTACTTGTGCAGGGTTATGTATGATGTGTTTTCATGGTGGATGCATGATACACTGTAGCTACAGTACGTTATAGGTTGGTTTCTGTTCTTGTGAAGAGATGTTTAATACGATCTGACTACAGTACAGAATTTCAACAGTCCAAAGTAGCAAGATGATCATTCATATAATTAAAAGCAATCATAATTCTGTATGTCCCCCCACCCCACAAAAAAACAAACAAACAAACAAACCCAGAATACAACAGGACCCTCTGCAATGATAATTTTAAAGATTGTGAATCAATCCAAATACAATTTCAACGTACCATTTGACCTTCATGCAGCATGATATATAATTTCTCTAATTCATTGATTTCGTTTCCTCTTCCCATTACCATCAACAACATCAAATATTGTATTTTCCATTCACATTTCTACATAATTTTTTTATTTCTATTTTTGCTACACATAGTTTTTATTATTATTTCTTTTTATTATGAATAGCAAGAGTTCTCCTAAGAATTGTTTTTGTATATTTGTTTGTTTTTTCCCTTATACAGGATGCATTCTCGAGATACCATGTGTCACGCATCTTCAGGGAAAAAGTTGGCGAGTAAGTACATGTACATATCTTGGTAATATTATCTATGCTCAGACATGACTATCAAGATGAAAAGTCTTAATTTGGGTATGGACACTTCTCATAATTTGACATTATAATTACCTCTTCCTAAAGAGTGGCTAACTGGTTATGAAATGTAGACGGCATATACTTATGATGGACTCAAACGGCTGCCAATTTTGCAGCAAAATCTGATGAATTAATTTGACATTTGAACATGTTGCAAGCTGTTTTTATTGTGAGCTAGCAGAAATTGTATGTGCACAGAGCAAACATCATGGCCTGAATTCACGAAGGTGGTACAATCTTGTCCATGGTTTAAACCACGAACAAAGACCATAGTTTTGTATGGTGCGCCAAGTGTTGCATGACCTATTTTGTTACGAAATCAGTCATTTTGTTACGAAGTGATCATTTTGTCGGATGAAATGACTGATTTCGTATTTCATGATTTATTTCCTGTTGTGCTGCTTATGTTCGATGTGCTGTCTCGTGTTTTGCGCACAAATTTTCCAAGTAGTTTGCATGTAGTTTGATGTTTCTCAAGTTTTGTACATGCTTGATTACATTTTATTTTGAGCATGTCTCCATGCTTATAATTTACACATCAATGTTAATAAAGAAGCAACTTACTTGCCCATTCTTACCAGGGATTTTTTTTTTCTGATATTTCACTGGCCTAGGGCCAATGGGCTAGTGGTGGTTTCATGAAAATCTTATTTTTTTTAAAAGGGTATTCCGTCTGTTTTTTTTTTTTATGTCAAAAAGTAGGCATCTCATCTCTGCAAATATGTGTCAAGCTGTATGGAGTTTATAGGATCACTGCACCGGCAGATAGTTGTAGAAGATGTCATGAGACGTTGCATAATTCATGACAAGATGCTGGTTTACATCTCAAATGAAAGGCCATTACTTTTTCTTTCAATTGATATATAGTTTTTCTGTAGTCTTCTTTTCATACATGTACGTGTATGTGTCGGTGACATCACCATGAATTTGAGACGGCACAGTTTAATGAACGTACATGAAATAGCCTCTGGCAGCAACAGCCTATAAACTGCATTACGCGACCGGCAGATGTGGGCTGAAGCTTTCATTCATAGGATACTGTGTCACAAAATTAAGGTGACATGTTGTACTTGACTCTGATTTCATGTTCTGTGTAGGTCAATGGGAAACTTGTAATAGGCAGTGATTGCCTAGTCCTACACCTTTCCTCTTATCTTACATCTGATCTTGATGACATGTCCATAATACACATTTGTTTGATTTACTTGTACACTAAAAAACCTACTTGAACATGGAATTTGTAATTGCACTGTATAATCAAAATCAGGCAACTCTGCTCAGGCAAATAACCCAGATTCTGTTAAAGGGCATTGTGTTGCCAAGAAGTTATATATTTAATGGATATGATATCTACATTGTAGATATTTGCACTCAATATAAAAATGTCATAAATTTGTTGCAAACCAGACGGTTGACTTTCAGATGGGCTTTGAGTTCTACCAACAGTACAGATGACAGAATAATATTATGTGCTTCCAGCTGAGAAGCACATGTCAATAAAGCCTAGCAGTTTATGAACCTACCTGTACTGATTGTATATAATCAAAAGATAGGCCTACAACCCTTTGTGTGATCAAGAATGATTTGATGAGCTGAAGTGCGTGTAATTAACTTGTCCATAAAGTTTGCTTGTCTGACAGTCTAACAGACTTGCCGATGTTTCTGTTTGGAAGAAATCAAAGTTTGAGGGCCTCATAATAGTAGAGCAGATAAGCCCTCAAAATCACGTGAATTGTGCAAAATTTGACTAAAGCATGAAACTTTCACCAGTGTTAGTACATACCGTAAGATTTATTTTAAGATCGGGAGGTAAGTCTGATTTGACCTCTGATGACCTCCAGAGGTCAATGTACTTTAGATATCAGAAAATCGATGTTTTTAGACATTTGCAAATGATATATGTGGTTTTGTTGCACTAAACATGCATTTATACCACAGAGAAATCATTTCCAAATTCAACAGAGCACTTACAGGTTTTTACCTTTGACCTCTGATGACCTCCAGAGGTCAATGAACTTTAAATATCAAAATATCGATGTTTTTAGACATTTGTGAATGATATATGTGGTTATGATTCACTAAACATGCATCTATACTTCAGGGAAACCATTTTCTGATTCCTAGGAGCATTGACAGGTTTTAACCTTTGACCTCTGATGACCTTTGGAGGTCAATGACCTCAAAATATTATATCGCTCTGTGATGTCATTGGTTAATGGTAACCATTGTTAAGATGTACAAAACAAGCATATCTGTCTTACAATGAAGTTGTCTTCATATTCTGAAGAGCAGACAGGTTTCTACCTTTGACCTCTGATGACCTTGAGAGGTCAATGACCTCAGAATATCAGAATATTGAAGTATGACATCATTGGTGAAAGGTCAAACATGGTAAGGATGTACAAAACAAGCATATCTGTGTACAATGACATCGTCTTCATATTCCAAGGCACACAGACGAGTTTCTGCCTTTGACCTCTGATGATCTCGAGAGGTCAATGACCTCAAAGTATCAGAATAGTTTGGCATCATCAATGGTAAACATGATGATGTTTTAGAGAGCACTCGTAGGCCCTGTTTATTAACGAGCCATTACCGTTCACCTATGAAAATCACACAAGGTCAAATACCTCGAATGAAATGTGAGGATGTTAATATTGATATTGCGATAGTTAATAGTTAATAATTGTTTATAATGTAGGGCTTACAAACCATGCATTTCTGTTACCAAAAAAGTGGCTACTCATTCCGCAGAACTTTTCAGGTAATTATCTAAGTCGGGTATGTGCACAGAGCAAGGGGTGTCGATCTGTTTTCACGTGGGGGAACTTGGAAAATATGTAAAAGCATAAGTTCATGGTGCAAAGGAATGCAGCGGAGGGGGAGGGGGAGGATGTGGGTGGGGGATTGGATTTTTGCAAGTTTAGACCTGAAATCAGTGATTCAGTGTAGCTCTTGTTTAATGTGTGCGTCATCACTTATACGGAAGTTGATGGGGTGTGGGCGCATCTCACCTACCCTCCTCCCAAAGACGAAGTTTGTTTGTTTGTTTGTTTGTTTTAAGAATCTGATGCATACGTTTTTGGGAATATTTGGAAAATTATGGATCACCAAGGTGTACCAAGTCTATATGGATGGGAACCCAGGAAGCGCAGCGTTGGCGAGGGTAGGGTATTCCACTCCCATTCGACAGAGCTCTTGTATTTTGAGAAATGAGATTCAACGACCTGGCACACAGGCACTTTTGAAGGAATACCTCGAAATTTGTATCAAAGAGGTGTAGTAAGTCAGCCATCTATGGAGGAAGACCAATCGACAGAAGGATGTGGGTAGAGGTATCCCCCTCCCACATTATGGAGCTTTTGCATTCTTTTGTTTGCAATTCAATGATCTCGTGCCACTCTTGGTTGAACTACCATTTTGAAAAAAAAAAAAAGTCCATACCCAAATGTGTAGCCATAATCAATGCATGGAGGAGAGGTTGATACAGCGAGAGGAGGGTATGAAAGGGGCTGTCCCCCAATCCTTCCCATGCGAGGGAGCCTTTGCAGTAAGAATAGAAATGTAAAAAAAAATCTAGTATACACATTTATGATGGAATATTTGGGAAATTATCAGTAAAAGGAGTGAACCAAATATAAGGGTAGAAACCGAGGAGGGATTGTTAATTGAAAGATACACTACCCCCTCCAACAAGAGGTATTTTCTTTAATATGTCTGAACTGAAATTAAAGATCTAGTACATACTTTGTGATGATATAGAACAAAAATGGGACAAAAGCACTTAGCGTATATGGAAGGGGACATAACGAAAGATAGTGTGGGGGAGGGGGTATGCAAAGGAGATTCTGCCTTTTAATCTGGTGCATACTATAGCTAAAATGTTCAGTGACAATTCATTTTCTGTCAAAAAAGTGAAGAAAAAAAATCTCAATCTCAGGAAATGCTTGGAGGCAAAGTTTTATGTCCCCACCATTCCCCCTCCCATATTTTCTCGGGAGGCGGGGCAAATGCCTCTTGCCCTCCAAAATGAACAATCGTGCATGTAGGAAAGCCTTTTCATCTTTGGAATTCAAATAAAAATATCTCTTAAAAACATTTTTCATAGAATAAGGGAAATTATCATTCCCCAAAGTATGTTATATCTGTGGAAGGAACCAAGCAGGGGGAAGGAGTCTATCGAAAGGAGATATCCCCTCTCACAGAAGGGAGATTTTGGATTTTAGAATTAAATTTTAACAATCCGATGCACACTTAAAGGGACTGTACAGTACTGGTTGAGGTAGGGATTCATGTTTTGAACATTCCTAAGTGAGATAATGAAGAGCCTCTTATGAAATATGAAAGAGCATGTAATTTTAAGAAGGATTCAACGTTTATTTGATGAAAATTTGTTTTCAAATGGCTGAGATATCCCAAAAAGTGTTAATAATAAAAGCTGACATGCCACAACTTTATTAGGATCTCTTTGTTTCACCTTGTATTTGGATATCTTAGCCATTTCAAAACCGATTTTCATCGAATAAACTTTTGATACCCATTAGAACTGCATGCTCTTTGACATCTCATAGAGTGATTTCTGAATATCTCGCAAAACGTTAAAAGCTAAATCTTCACCTCGACCAGAACTGTACACACCCTTTAAAGTGAAAAACTTGGGCAGTTTTCTGTCTAAAAAACAAAAAACAAAAAACAATAAAAACTAACAACAACAAAACATAGTCCACATCTCAGAATTTAATGGGGTGGGGGTCAACTATCCCTGTCACCACCCCACCCCTCCTCCAAACTAATGCCCCGGTATGTGCATGTGTTTTATTCCACTTGTTGAAAAGAAGAGAGAGTTTTAAGAAACAATATTGTTCAGTGGTCGCTATCCCAGTCAAGTAAATTGTTTATCAATAAGGTGATTTCCTTCACCTGTATACCTTAAGATGATGTAGGCCTGGTATTTGCCTTGCACGTTATTACATCTATTTCTTTTTTAGTATTCTCGTTTATATTTTGATGTGAAAGTTGTTTACTTTGCCACGATTTTATTTGTACATAGAAAAAATAATCCAAGACTGAAAATGAAACTGATACAATATTTATTGATTGACATGATGCACATATTGTGTATTTCTATAGCAATAAAAGTGAGCAATTCAAAAGGCGTGTACTCATTTCACATGAACATTAGCGATGATCCTCTGACCTCTGGAGGATATTGAAAGATATGCATCAAAATGTAAGAATATTGATGTCTGGTCTCATTGGCTTGTAATGGCCTGCTGCTTATGAAATAATAATTACATTAAAAAAATGCATTTTGTGTGTGTGTGTGTGTGTGTGTGTGTGTCCAAAATTGTATGCAGAGTATTCCACACACAGTTCAATTTTGACTTCCATCTAGGACAATGAGCGGTTACTTTTTTCTCAACTACACTGTAATATCAAAATCTATTGAAAAAACACGGTGGCGGCTGGGTCTAACACATTATCATTCCTTTTCGTTGGAGATCCATGCGGGATGGTCAAAACAAACATAAAAAATAGATATCTCAGACCTAATTGTTATAACAAAGCATCATATCCTCATATACCCAACCCAACCCTCTATGCCCAGACAATGTAAACCACCCCATGGACTTACTTGGAGCTTTAGAATATCCTTTGTCAACAGAGAGAGACATCCAAACCTTTGCAGTGCCGACTAAGATCTGCCATGGAACTGATTGGTATTGGCTCTGCATCATTGACAGCAGATCTCGTTTCCTATTCTCATTCTTCTTCTTCTTCTTCTTCTTCTTCTTCTTCTTCTTCTTCTTCTTCTTCTTCTTCATTATACTGTGTAATCTTGTAATATTCTGCCATGGAGCCTTTTCTTAATTGGTTAAAGAAGGTATCCAAAGAGCTATATGAAGCAAAAAACAACAAACAAATGCAAAAACAAAAAGAGAGACACATGTATCTTTACTAACAGAGCTGAATATTGAGTATCTCTCTCCTGAAGTGTTTCAAAGAGATACAAGAGACAGTGGCCGAGAGTAGCCGCCACCTTTTTTGGGATTAGGCCTACTTTGTGTTCTTGCAAATGATGCGTGACATTTTTGGTCATTTGCCCTTTTTGAAGAATGCAGCAATAGAGCCACAACTTCCTGCGGAGTGGATATTGTGGGGTTCTTGATGCAGAACATCATCGCTGAATTTGCCTAAGCTGTACTTTCTTACAGGGATTGCCATTGTAGTTTTGTTTTGTTTTGCTTTGTTTTGTTTTTCAAGTGTGGCTGTAACACTGCTTGTTTTGCATATGATGGTCATTGCAGCTAAAGAGTGCATATCTTCTCTGGATCATTCCATACTTCATGATGTTTCACCTGGGTGAATGGATCCCAGATGATGCATGCATATTCCAGGACAGTCCTGAGCGGCATGGAGTAGCAAAACACCTGAACTTTATGATACTCGTATCTTCGTCTGGAGAGAGTCTTTGGTTGAAGTATAACCTTTTTAAGCTGCTGTGGCGATTTGATTCCAGCTGAGCCTCCTATTGGAACTCCAAAATATTTTGCACAATCCGCTTTCTCCATGGTTTGCCATGAATGCTTATCTATTCCCTGGGTAGGTCTCGGATGGCAATAGCTAGTTGCAATACACAGGATTGCTTCATGTGGAATGCATGTTGGGCCTCACAGTATGTCGAAGTTTTCAAGATGGTCCATGATGTCGCAGCTGTGGACTGTATACTCCAGGACCATGAGTCATTCATCGCAGTCATACTGTAACAACCCACCAGCTTTACACTGGCCAATACAGGCCCACCAGCTGGAAACTATGCAAATATTGCCCATGAGCTTGACACTTAGGCAAACCAGTCCCATAATGAGTCCGACAAATGGGGGAAAAGATCTATGAGACTTACACTGAATAGATTAAACACTCTGTATAATCAGTCTCGTGGGCCTTGTTTTCCTCGAGTGTCGAGATAATGGCCATATTTGCTAGTCTACATAACTAACCCAAACATAACAGTTGTATTTGAGGTCACTGCCATCACTCAAGAAACTTAAGCTTTATTTCTGAAGTAATTGACCTCTCACATTTCAGAGACATGTTACTATAAACCAATGCTCTGTGGAATATGCATACATACTTTGATCAAAACATCAATGCGTGATTTGTACATGGTTAAGCATTTACGATTACACCAATGAAGCCAAACATCAATACAGGTAAGCCTACACAATGTGACCTCAGTGACCTCTCATTGTCCTGAGAGGTCAAAGTTGGATATAATGCACAGGCTAATGACCAATGTTCCATGGAATGACAAGATTCTTCTATTATAGCATAAATGATTGCACATCGGGTATTTCAAAGTTGACCATTGACTATACATAGAAT
Organism: Diadema setosum; assembly: GCF_964275005.1. NCBI lineage: Eukaryota > Metazoa > Echinodermata > Echinoidea > Diadematoida > Diadematidae > Diadema > Diadema setosum. The sequence continues at coordinate 27,380,804 of NC_092699.1, read as the reverse complement.
ATCAATATTCTGATATTTTGAGGTCATTGACCTGTCACCTTCTTCAGAGGTCAAAGGTAGAGACACGGGAGTAATTTCTCTTGCTCTGTGGAATAGGAAAACAATTCAATTGTAATACAAATGAATATAACATCTACATCACGTTTGTCATCAACCAATTGCACCAAATATCAATGTTCTGACATTTTGAGGTCATTGGCCTCATCATAGGTCATCTGAGGTCATCAGAGGTCAAAGGTAGAAATCTGACTCGAAAGGCTCAGTGGAACATTGAGGCAATTCCTCTTACAAAAATTAGTTTTTAGTACATAATTATCGTGTTTCAGTTATGAGTGACGCATTAAAATATCAATTTTCTGACATTTTGAGGTCATTGACCTCTGAAGGTCATCAGAGGTCAAAGATAGAAACCTGTCAGGGCTCTGTGGAATATAAAGAAAATTTCACAGTGACAAAAATTAAGTTTTAGTACATCATTACTGTGTTTTATCATTAACCAATGATGCAAAATATCAATTTTCTGACATTTTGAGGTCATTGACCTCTGGAGGTCATCAGAGGTCAAAGGTAGAAACCTGTCAAGGCTCTGTGGAACATAAAGACAATTTCACTGTGACAAATATTAAGTTTTAGTACATCATTACTGTGTTTATCATTAACCAATGACGCAAAATATCAATTTTCTTAGATTTTGAGGTCATTGACCTCTAGAGGTCATAAGAGGTCAACTCAGACTTACCTCCCGATCTTAAAATTAGTCTCATAGCATGTACTATCAATGGTGAAAGTTTCATGCTTTAGTCAAATTTTGCACAATTCTTCGGCTTATCTGCTCTACTATAAATATTGTTTATACAGGATACTATAAATAGGAATAAATTGGAACTGTACTGTACAATACATTGTACATGTCATGCCACCCATTTCAATAGATTATGTTAGGTTTCGCTTCTGCCACCCTCAATATTCTCAGCTCACTGCCTGTATCGAACTGTCTCAGCTTCCATACCCAAAGACTTGACAGTATTTATGGCATAAATGTAATAACCTATCCCAGGTTTTGGCAAAGATACGTACATGTACATGGCATTGATAGATGATGTTTTATCCCATTTAAATACTGTTTTGCTCAACATGGACTGATCGCAGAAGAAACCAAGGAGTTCTATTTGTATCTTCAAATTCTCAGACGTAAAATTCAAGGTACGATTCTAGTCAGGCTAAAGACATGGTATTTAGTCTGAAAGGTTAATTTAGAAGGAAAGCAGCTATTATTAAGTAATGTACCGGTACCTGTAATTCAGGATTTTGATTGGTTACCACTGGGACAGGAATAAAGTGGTGTGTATTCATGTAGACCATAAACAGGCCCTGTTTTATGAAGACCTATAATTGATTATATAGTGGATTTCTATCATAAGTCCATGGCAGCCTGTGTGGTAGGGAAATTTATAATCGATGATATCTTTTGATAAAATGGGGCCACAGTAGGTCAACTTCTTGTCTTCTTAATATCTTGCCTGGTCTATTGTGATACTGTAAAATATTATATACTTGCGCATTGAAATTTTCGCGAATTGGAGCCGATGGCCTCTTTTCTTGCATAAAATGTTTGCAAATTGCCACTGGCGTGCAATGCGTACAGTGTAGACAAGAACTTTCATGGCATTTTATTTTCACAAATCTTGGCACTCGCGAAATTTGTGAAATTAAAATGCACGCGAACATTCCTCATTTTACAGTATACATTGTGCAGATTGTAAAACATGTGCAATCCCTTTGGAATTACAAATGTATATAGTTCCCTTGAGACATTATTTTTTTCAACTTTGCACACCTCAGGAAAATAAAGTCTCTTGGGAAAAAACTAACTTTGGGTGGGTTATCAGGTATTGTATATTACACAAAAAGGCAATATAATGCAAATTATGGACTGATGAACATTATTGATATTGTTGCCCTGCCTCCCTTTTTCCAGAGTCATTAGTAAGGAGGTACTCCTTGAGGTGATGAACCGTGATGTCATCATGGGGGACTGCTTCCTCTACTTTCGCTTCCAGAAGGTCAAGTACATCTGGGACCCCAAGGAGGAAACTTTCTTCAAGCTCAGGTGAGGGCTCCCTTCTGGCCTTGTTTGTTTGGACATCATCAGCTTGTGACTTAAACTGTGGGGTAAATTGTACGTAAAGATTTATAATGCGCTCCCGTTATAACGAACGTGGTTATAACAAATTTCCGGTTACAACGAAGTAAAAATTCAGGCCACACCGTTATCCATTCTATGTATTTTTTTTTTTTTTGGTTTATTTGTTCTGTTATAATGAAATTTCGATATTATGAAAGAAAATTGCCGGTCCCAAGGACTTCGTTATAATGGGAATCGACTGTATATAACATCTAAAAAGAATGTAGCTATCCGATTGGTTGATTGCCCATCATGTAACATGCAGTTAAAAGTACCATCGCATGCTCTCTCTGTCAGCTGTGCAATTTTGTTGCGAGCAAAAATGGATATCACATGGCCGACATCACCAATTTTCATTGACTCCTGCGTGAAAGTCATGATTGACTCGAAGTTTTTGTGCCATTGCACGGCTCTGATGTCACAATAAGCAAATATTTACCGCACGCACTCAACAATAAAAAATGCGCTAACAAGCATGTATTTTGTCACTCAGTCTTGTAAATAACTTTGGTTTGATCGGTTTCGCGTACCAGTACGTACGAATATATGGCTGACTGTGACTGTGCTACTCAGTCGCCTTTCAAGGAAAATGGTTGCCATTTCTGTGCTAAAGTCAAAGATCTGTGAGGACCACATCTGTTGACGTCCGAGGTGTCGTATAAAACAAATAATATATGGTCTTTCCTCATGCAATGGAACAAGATTTCGCACTCGGTGAAAGAGGAGGCGCACTATTCAACTCGGCTTCATCTCATTGAATAGAGCACGAGATAGAGCACCATCTTTCACCTCGTGCAAAACTTTGTGCCATTGCACTCGTGACCATTCACTATTTGTAGTATATTATATCCCTCACAAATTACTTCTTGTCCTCTGATTGGTCGAGAGCACTGAAAAGGACAAAACATATTTCTACCATACAAATCCTTGTCCTGTTCGCGTCTTACTATTCTCCCTAGGGAAATAGTACAAAAACTATATCACGCTGCCATGGAGATACTTGCTAAGCTCACGCGCACCACTCTTGTCACAAGCGCGTAACTTGCATGAGACATCACGTCACAGTACAGTTTTCCACCAAACGCGTGACGTCTCCGCTTCAAGAGATAAAGGGCATCGCACAGTCAATGCATACACTTTTACGTTGTAACTTTGTGCGTGAAAAAAAAAGATGACTTTAGATCAGTAAACCACTCACTTTACTTTGCTGTAACTCTTAAAATTCATTGGGAAGGATATTAAAAAGCAAATATACAAGGCCATTTTTCGAGGTTCTTGTTACACCATGTGCCTTCGGTGACTTCAGTAGCACTATTTTTTGAAGTCACCTCATGCACATAGTTTCAACCAGAACCTCTCAGGGCTGGTATATTTGTATAATATTTGTTGGCGTGTCTGCTTGCAGTGACTGTCTTTGAGTTCAAATGCTGTCATGATGAAGAGATAGTTAATGTGTGAGATAAGATGGTGATGAGCAAATAGTGGATAGTTCATGCTAGTTTTGCTTAATTGGTGATCTATCGTTCAAGTGATGCCATCTGTAGTGGTATTCACGCACAGGAGTTATCAGTTTTTGCATTGCAGTGCAAAAAAAAATAATAATTATATTTTTCCTGTGTTCATACAAGATAAAAAAAAAATCACTCTGCTGTAAATGAATCACTTTGAACCCCAGTCTGCGCATACCTAAACGATAACCAGAGTGTGACAACATTCAGGTACCCAATTGTGTAGACCTAATGGCCCGAATTCACAAATGTGGTACAATTGAAACCATGGTTTAATTCATGGACAATTTGTATGGAACGCCAAGTGTCGCATGGCCTATTTCGTTACGAAATTAGTCATTTTGTCAATGAAATGACTGATTTCGTAACGATATAGGCCATCCGACACTTGGCGCTCCATACAAATTGTTTGTGGTTTAAACCATGGTTTCAATTGTACCACCTTTCGTGAATTCGGGCCATAGTGATGAATTACATTAAGGGGATTAAAAAAAGTATGGTTATTTATTGTTCTTTTCATAAGCGTCATGTAGGGCAACTTATCAAAAGAGTTTAAAAGAAAGCAAGCTTGTTCAATTTATACATGTGAATCGTATTGCGAGAGCTAAATTTGTGTGTGTGTGTGTGTGTGCCCACACACAAGAATTAGATGTTTTCGCATCACGTTGCAAAAGTTGATTATCAAAAACCATTAATTTCAGATGTGTGTGAATGGAACTTGTGGGTCAGTGAGGTCGTCTCTCTTTATTAGACAAGTGGTTACAAAATATATCGGGAGGTGGAAATGGTGGCTGTGATTGTGGTTTGAGATGTAGCCACCTTCCCCCCCCCCCCACCCTCGAGGTTATTGTTTATCTGCCATGAGACAGATGTATGACTGTTTGCTGAGCTTTAGATGATATTGATGCTCTGAAAATTGAGACTGATTAGTCATTTATAAGCCCACACATTATCCTCATTCTCTTACTAAGCAAACTAAGCTTTACAGTTCCGTGAACTTGTGATTTCCAAGTGTTCAACACTATTTTCAAGGGTAAAGTCTATTTGCCCAAGAATTGATTGATTTTCCATTGTTTGTACAGGAAAAATCAACGACCACATCCTTCAATGGTAATTTATATAAAGTGCAATTGAATTTCAAAGTTTATGTACATGTTGTAGCTCTATGAACCTGTAGTATATTATTAAAACAAACAAGACATGAAAACTCTAGGGCCTCTTCTTGAAATTATGGAATTTAAGGTGGATGAAATACACTGTTTTATGAGAGGTGCAGCCTTGAAGAAAATTTCTGTTACTTAAGAATCTGTAATTTCACCTGTAGCTGGAATCTGTACATTATTTGTTTATATTCCCCCAATAGATCTTTAAAAACCTAGTTGGATTATTTCAATAAAGTTTTTAAAATATTTTAGTGCAGACTATCAGTGTACTGCTGTGGACATGATTACATGCTCTGGTCTGTGGGGTCAATGCCAATTTACACACTATCGAGAAATTATCTATTGATCGCATTGAAAATCTATTATGTAAGATTCATGGTATAGTGCTCTACTATGAATACTAGTATAACATCACGGTATCACATTTTTCTCCAGGAATTGTCTTCAACATCTTACAACGTCATAGCAATGTTGTATTTGGTCACATGATGCTATGTAGACCAATGGCTGAACAGAATTTCATTAATGAGGGATATGAACTTTTTCAAATTCATGATTTTCTTCCGTCGAGATGTTTTCATTGCAACTGATTGACAAATTGCCCTACATCGACGTAAATAAGCACTGAATTGATCAGTGTTTTAGTAGTAGCCATGATAAAAAATCATGGGCGTACATACTCGAGCAGGATTCGAACCTACGACCTCCTGATCACCGGACAGGCGTCATCTCCACTAGACCACCGAGCTTTCGCCCGAAAGCAAGTGTTGGTTCTAATCCTTATAGCATGCAGCGGGTACTGCTTTGTTATTCAAATTCATGATTTTCTTCCGTCGAGATGTTTTCATTGCAACTGATTGACAAATTGCCCTACATCGACGTAAATAAGCACTGAATTGATCAGTGTTTTAGTAGTAGCCATGATAAAAAATCATGGGCGTACATACTCGAGCAGGATTCGAACCTACGACCTCCTGATCACCGGACAGGCGTCATCTCCACTAGACCACCGAGCTTTCGCCCGAAAGCAAGTGTTGGTTCTAATCCTTATAGCATGCAGCGGGTACTGCTTTGTTATTCAAATTCATGATTTTCTTCCGTCGAGATGTTTTCATTGCAACTGATTGACAAATTGCCCTACATCGACGTAAATAAGCACTGAATTGATCAGTGTTTTAGTAGTAGCCATGATAAAAATCATGGGCGTACATACTCGAGCAGGATTCGAACCTACGACCTCCTGATCACCGGACAGGCGTCATCTCCACTAGACCACCGAGCTTTCGCCCGAAAGCAAGTGTTGGTTCTAATCCTTATAGCATGCAGCGGGTACTGCTTTGTTATTCAAATTCATGATTTTCTTCCGTCGAGATGTTTTCATTGCAACTGATTGACAAATTGCCCTACATCGACGTAAATAAGCACTGAATTGATCAGTGTTTTAGTAGTAGCCATGATAAAAAATCATGGGCGTACATACTCGAGCAGGATTCGAACCTACGACCTCCTGATCACCGGACAGGCGTCATCTCCACTAGACCACCGAGCTTTCGCCCGAAAGCAAGTGTTGGTTCTAATCCTTATAGCATGCAGCGGGTACTGCTTTGTTATTCAAATTCATGATTTTCTACTAAAACACTGATCAATTCAGTGCTTATTACGTCGATGTAGGGCAATTTGTCAATCAGTTGCAATGAAAACATCTCGACGGAAGAAAATCATGAATTTGAATAACAAAGCAGTACCCGCTGCATGCTATAAGGATTAGAACCAACACTTGCTTTCGGGCGAAAGCTCGGTGGTCTAGTGGAGATGACGCCTGTCCGGTGATCAGGAGGTCGTAGGTTCGAATCCTGCTCGAGTATGTACGCCCATGATTTTTTATCATGGCTACTACTAAAACACTGATCAATTCAGTGCTTATTTACGTCGATGTAGGGCAATTTGTCAATCAGTTGCAATGAAAACATCTCGACGGAAGAAAATCATGAATTTGAATAACAAAGCAGTACCCGCTGCATGCTATAAGGATTAGAACCAACACTTGCTTTCGGGCGAAAGCTCGGTGGTCTAGTGGAGATGACGCCTGTCCGGTGATCAGGAGGTCGTAGGTTCGAATCCTGCTCGAGTATGTACGCCCATGATTTTTTATCATGGCTACTACTAAAACACTGATCAATTCAGTGCTTATTTACGTCGATGTAGGGCAATTTGTCAATCAGTTGCAACGATATGAACTTTGTTTTGTATCATTTTGTGGTGATCAGTAAATAGCACTAATAATCTTCATCAACATCATCGTCATTATCATTATCAGTGCCATCAAGTATGAAGCAGTGTATTCAGATGCATCCGTTCACACATACTACTGGACACATACACACACACACACACACACACACACACACTCACTCACTCACTCATTCACTTATACTATATGGCTGATATACCTTTAATACTTCAACCTGATCTTGTTGTATATCTTTGTACAATGGTGCACAAATAATGAATGATCAAGAGTGTAAGAGTTCAAGACTTTGCAGCAGGTAAAAGAGGAGATACCTGGTACTCTATGATGAGCAAAAGGCAAGTAGAAATGAACAGCCCATCTATCATCAAACAGATAATATTTGTCCTTTTCGCAAATCAAAACCATTCACTATTTGTTTTATGCAACACCTCCTGATGCCAAGTCCAGAATGTAACAAAACTTAAAAACCTGCAAGTTATGGGAATTCAGTGTACATGTGCATGTATTGTACATGTACACAGTTAGTGATGTTACCATCATGTACTATCCAAGACCATTCAACACTTTTTGTTTATTTATTTATTTATTTTTTTATTAATGAAAGCAAAATCGTGCAGTAGAGCCATTTAGTGAATATCCTGTGATTAGTTGCAAGATTTTATTTACCAGTACCGGTAGGTATTGTATGATGATTTCTATTCTTTCCTGATGTGTTTTAACACAGGGGACTGGATAGGTACACCACAGCTGACGATTTGTACAGGCGAGCTCATCTGGGTCTGGACTCGAAGGAGAGGTCTGAAAGGTAGGTCCAGGAACCAACAGTGGTCACACTCTCACTATAGTAAGGGACTGTGTAGGAGTGAGGCCTCTGCCTTCATCCAAGACTAAGATTGTTCAGTTTGTTGTGTCCGGACTTTCAGTTTTTGTCGTTCCTCCCTTTCGTTTCGCAAAAAAACTAATAATTTTTAAGGATTTTTACCACATTCTTTCCTTGAGTAATGATAACCAAGTAGGATATGTTAGATGTTTTGATAATAGAGTAACTGCGTGTAATTGCCCTTTGTCATTTACTGCATGGTCTAAAATAGTCTTCTGAAACGTTTACCGTCAGGCAGGTATTCATTCATTTGTATTTGAAGTTCTGCAACAATTGTTTCCTCCAATCTTATCCCATGACTTTGAAATGCCATAGTTGTGTTTTGTTTGTTTGTTTTTGTTTGTTTGTTTGTGTTTTTGTCTGTTTGTTTGTTTTAAATCCACATCATCACCATTTTAACCTGGTGATGTGAGATATGGCAATTTTCAACACAGTTCATGCTTTGCATCTTCAATTCCAACAAGCAGTGGGTAATATCTACCATCAGGTTGAAGTATGAGGTGTGCCAATCTTTTTTCCCCTCTCTTCCCCCCCCCCCCCCAAAAGCAGGCTCATTACAGTTTCCCATTACCATTTGTGCTGTTGTACTTCAACCCCTCCCCACATTATTCACTGTGGCCAATATTCACATTTCAAAGAGAAATGTGTTCAGAGTGAAACTGTTTCATCTGTATATATGCTCTTTCTCTTTGCAGGCAGTCAGTGTATGGTATCAACAAAATCAAGATTAATGTGAAATCCATCCCTCTACTTCTCATTCAAGAGGTAATATAAAATTGTATATTGCCTTCCAGTTTTGATAGATTGGAGCTCTTCTCCCTCAAAGTTTTGTAGTTTTATTCAGTGTGCTTGCCCCAGCATTTATCTGCAGCAACACCTAATGAGCACACAAAATTTTTGATATTTTGTTGATATCCTTTCCTCCATGTATGTCAAGTCAAATTCTCTTAGCATGCATATTGAATTGTCCAGCTGTATTAAATCTTGGAGCTGGTGTAAGAACATTGTAGTCATACATGTAGTATTTTGTATCGCTGAAAGAAATTGCCTAGAGACACCATCCAAAGTGCAAAGCAGTAGCAGGTTCTTTGAGTTCTATGCTTTGACCTCAAGCTTTGCTAAGACGTAATTTCAGTCAAGAAATTTATTGCCATTCAGCATAAATGAGACAGACAATTGTATAATAGAGTGATTGCATGGGGACAGGCAGTGGTCATACACATAGCATTACTAGTGCATTCGTGATTGACTGCCTTTACCAGCGCGAACACACTGATCACCTTCACTTGAAATAGGAGGTGATACGTTGATGTCAGCTGGTGTGATATCAATGGCAATGCTTTTCAAGACATCACATACAATGGTATCTGTATTCACTTTCGGAAACTCTTTGATGCCTAGCAAGCAAATGCTATTCCTGCCTGAGTATTGATCCGTATTGTGGACATCGTATAAACTTACACGCTTGAGATTGTCTGAGCTCTTCTGATTGAATGCCTTCTGCTCCTCAATTTCGGGCAGGTGCTGAACCCCTTCTACATCTTCCAAATCTTCAGCGTGACGGTGTGGATCGTGGACGAGTACCTCTACTACTCCTTCTGCATCATCGCCCTCTCCGTCCTCTCCATCTCTGTCTCGCTCTACACCACCAGGACGGTGAGTCTCGTATAAGCTGTGGTCACACCGGCAAAACTTCTCAAAGTTTACTTTCTTGAAGTTGTGCAAGTGTGGCCACAAACTTCGTGAAAACTCCTTGCTAAACTTCATTAGAAACTTCCCATGAACCCCTTCCGTCTCACTCTACACCACCAGGACGGTGAGTCTTGTATAAGCTGTGGTCACACCGGCAAAACTTCTCAAAGTTTACTTTCTTGAAGTTGTGCAAGTGTGGCCACAAACTTTGTGAAAACTCCTTGCTAAACTTCATTAGAAACTTCCCATGAACCCCTTCCATCTCACTCTACACCACCAGGACGGTGAGTCTTGTATAAGCTGTGGTCACACTGGCAAAACTTCACAAAGTCTACTTTCTTCAAGTTCTGCCAGTGTGGTTGCACCCTTCAAGAAAACTTCTTGCTAAACTTCATGAGAAGCAAACTTCCCACGAAAGTGAGGGGAATATCCCGAACTCCAGCGAGTCTTAAAGTTTGTACAGTCTACATGCATGAAGCTGAAACTTTGTGAATTTTGTCATGCGACAAGTCCAAATCCGTTTTGTGGTGCTTCCGAAGCACACGCTCATTGGGGTGCATGTGCATGCATTCCTTGTGTGGCAATCACCTTTCTTTGCTGCACAAACTTTGAGAGCTGAAACTTCACAAAGTTTGGCCACCAGTGTGAACATGAGCAAACTGTGCAAAGTGTTCACAAAGTTAAACTTCGAAAAGTTTTGCCACTGTGACTGCATCTATAGTGTACCATTCTCACTGATATGCATTGTGATGATGGAGAAGAAGACGAGATCTGGTTTTGTTATTATAAAAATGATGCACAGGATAGAGTGCGTTAGTGGAGGCGTAGCGCACTCGAGGGTATTTACAATTGTGAAACATGCACGAGGCGAAGCCGAGTGCATGTTGCATTACATTGTAAATACCCGAGAGTGAGCTGCGTCTCCACTAACGCCACGAAATAATCCTGTGCATCATTTGTTTTATAAAATGGGTCGAAAACTAACAACATTTTTCACGTACATTTGTGGATCAAGATGTCCGAAGATGTTCGTCCCAAACACGTCGCACTTGGAAATCCCGCACATATAAGTACTGTAGTACGTATAAGAGTATACGTACGCCACACATGTTATGCACGCAAGAAAGGCCGGCCGGCAGCCCGAACTAGAAGTTGTTTACAGGATTGACAGCGCGTATAGTAGCGCGCGACGCACTTGTAACAACTGATTGAGTGCGCACTGCTAGCGCAAACCTTGTGACGTACGTCGGCCGTGGATCCGGATGTTAGTGAGAAATTAATACAAGCACACGTGACTCATTTCAGCGCTTCCAGTTGGCTACATTCTTGAACCCATTTTATAATATTTTTTACGATATGATTGCAGTCAAACCTACTTTGCAGGCATGAAACCTTGTTGGTCGTAAAGGAGTCTGCGCCAAGACTACTACATGCAGCACCCTGTCACTGCAGCTTCTCAGAGGCTACAGTACAGGACCTATGGGAAAGTGCCAGTGGTGCATATAGTAGTCTTGGCACAGACTCCTTTATGACCAACAGGGGATTGTGCCTGCAAACTATAAAAAGTCAAACCTGCCCATGGCATCCATCGGTCCACCATCCCAACATGTAAAACAGGACTGATATTAGGAGAACAAGCATTTGCTTATTTGTGTGGCCCCCGAGTTGTGGAGTAACTCACCACTGGAAATCAGGAATTCCTCAACTGTAGCATGATTCAAATGCATCTCTTTATAAAATATATTGTTCACTATTAAACTTATGTAGGAGCTGTTGCAGCACAGAAGAATGTATTTACTTTTAGCATGATTCAAATGCATCCCTTTATAAAATATATTGTTCACTAAACTTATGTAGGAGCTGTTGCAGCACAGAAGAATGCATGTACTTTTGTTATACGCTTTACAAATTGAGATGTTGTCATTGTTATAGTCGCCACTTCTACTCATTTTTTTTTTCTTTCTGTAGCGTCTGCTAGAGATGAGTTATAGTGTTTCTTGACATCGTCATCAAAGGTGTCTGAGACATGATCCCAGACACTTGTGATGTGATCTCTATTGTTTATGTTTTTTCATCGATGAAAGTGGCACTATTCCCACATAGGTGTATAGTGGTATGATTATGTACTGTACAATTGGTAGTATATACAGTGTACATGTAGATATGTCACAGTTTTTCGTCAGTTTACATCATAGTCATTTAGGTTTCATTTTTTATCCTATTCCTGGGCCTTTCTCCCACTGCTGTTTTTTTTTTTTCCAGACCCCTGATTTCATCCCTAACCATTTTGATATCTGTTTCACAGCACAATCATATCTTTTTCCTTTTTCCCATTTCTCTGTCACGTCTGTGTATGAAATCATTATGCATTTTTCATTCCATGATATATCAAAGTCTTTATGTGATTTGCAAAGTTATATTATCCATATTCAATGATATAAAACTACACCTCTCTACCTAATTTGTTACGCCTTTCATTCTCCTTGTGTTCGCAGCAAGCGACCACCTTGCGAGCCATGGTCCGGTCCAACACCACCGTTCAAGTTCTTCGTCCAAATGGAGGTGACTCATTTTGTTGTTTACCCTTTAGTCACAGAAATTTTGCATTTCCGGGTAGAATTTATACTGTTTATTCTCCTCACAAACCTTTCCCGCAGTTTAGCTTTTCAGGATTTTATTTTTTCTCAAGATTTATAGTAATGATTTTACTTGTGGTATATTGGGTGTGTAAGGAATGATAGGTTATGACAGTCAGTTCATGCTATGTTGTGTTGATGTGCATTAACTTTTCTTTTACCTTGAGAGATGTTAGATATATACATCTACATCCAGGCATCTGTGAGTTGTTAAACAAGGTTTACTATGTAATTATTGATTTAGTTAAAGAGGGGGAAAAAGAATCTTTTACAGCCCATCTAAGCTTGCAGAAGTCTCTTAATGAATAAAAAGAGATGGAGTTTTGTTTTGTGCTCTCTCCCTTTCTATCTATCAATCTCTGTCTATCATTTCTCCATCCATCCATTTATCTACTGTATGTATATATGTATCAATCTGTCGGTCTGTCTATTCCTTTATTTGTCCATCCATCTATCTATCCATTTATGTACATTGTAAGTGTCTATCCATTCATCTATCTATCTATCTATCTATCTATCTATCTATCTATCTATCTATCTATCTACATATCTGCATATCTCCATACCTGTCCATCTGTTTCTCTATTCATCTCTCTCTCACTATCTATTTATATCCATCTGTCTGTCTTTCTATCTATCTATCTATCTATCTATCTATCTATCTATCTATCTATCTAATTATCTATCTATCTCTGATTTGGGAGAGTAGAAGTTGAGACGGTATGGGAGGACCAGCTGGTACCAGGAGATGTCCTCATCATTCCCTCCAGTGGCTGTACGATGACGTGTGATGCCGTCTTGGTGGCGGGGAACTGCATCGTCAATGAGAGCTCCCTCACAGGTAGGATTAGATCATGTGACCTGCATCTTCCTTGTCACTGTTTTGTTTTTGTTTTTTTTAACTACTGTAAAAGTGGAAATTTTCACTGTGTGGAAATATCTGCGCAATTTGCAAGACATAAAGCTAGCACAAATATTTAAAAATGTGAATATTTTGCTTGTTGTATTATAGACTTTGATTCGGATAAAAAGAAATATGCCAAATTCAACTTACCCGACCAAGCGTGAAAAATTCCTTGTGCAAAAATTTCTTCTTAGTCTCTGCCTGATGAGAAGTGGCCCTGAGCCTCTTTGATAGGCAATCAATAAATTATGATATTTGTTGGAGTATAAAGGTATTAAATGTGACATATTGGTGAGCTGCAAATGCCTTGTTCTAAAAGATGCTTGTATGACTCTTGAATGTATGTTTGCTTGTTTGGTTGGTTGGCTGTTTAGGTGGCTGGTTTATTTGTTATTGTTTGCTTGAATTATTCATGGTTGTAGTAAGGCATTTCTGCAGCATTTTATCCATTATCAAACATTCCAGGGACCACAGAAATGAAACACGACGATTGTTCTCAAAACACTTCAACATTCAATTTTTGCAGGGAACTGTCTCGGGTATTGATGATGATGATAATAGTGGCTATTATAGCACACAGGTTCACCTTTTAATGATTGCAAATAGATTTTGTGGTCCAATTCAATGGTTTTATACTTGCAAACCATCAATAGCTTGTTAAAGAAAGGAAAAGATGATTTTATAATATGCATGTGATACTTACAGGTTCATACCCGTATATGGTATGCCACATAGCTTTGAAAGCTGGCCCCAAAATGCAATTCAGGAGCTAAGGTGCTTACTCTTTTGAATTACTTTTAACCTCTGCTAGGGGAGAGTGTCCCCATCACGAAGACACCACTGCCCAACCCTGAGAGTGGAGAGTTGACATACTCCATGGACGAACACAAGCGACACACTCTGTTCTGCGGGACTCACGTCATCCAGACCAGGTTCTATGCAGAGGAGAAGGTCAAGGCAGTGGTTGTTCTTACAGGTGAGATACCTGGGTACTTGAATTTGTATGAATGATGTAGATAGTCTGGGTGCCAAAGTCAGATTTTTGGCCTAACCTTGTTTTACCATCCTCCCAATGTTTTATCGAGGGTGTTGAATCCAAATCTGGATGATGCAGCTCTTCAAAATGAATGTCTTTGTATGTGAAATTACAGAAATCAAATAAAGATTACTGAAAAAAAAAGAACCCTCCTACGTCCTTGAGTAATTTGAGATATTCAAGATGGCCACCAAAATGGCCACCACAATCTGAAATTTCTGCATTTTGAAGGTGCTGAATCCAAATCTGGATGATGCAACTTTTGTACTCTTTAGGATTCTGGGATATTCAAGATGGCCACCAAACATTTAAATTCCTGTATATTTCTTTAGCTGATAAAAGTTGAAAAGATTTGATGGTTTTAACCTGTTTTGAGGGTGCTGAATCTAAAGTTGAGAATGGGGTCAGTCACATCTGAAATCAAAGTCTGTGTAGATGAGATTTGAAGTTGGAGATGACTGCATGTAAACTCCACTCTGATGTATTTTGCCTTATTTCCTCGTTTTCTGTCTTGCTAGGTTTTTCCACTGCCAAGGGGAACATGGTTCGCTCCATCCTGTATCCCATGCCCACTGAAATCAAGCTCTTCAGAGACTCACTGCTCTTTGTTGCCATTCTTGCTGGCTTTGGTGAGTCTTTCCCCTCCCCCTCCCCCTTCTCTCCCCCTTGAAGGCCAATTCCAGTCTAGAGCTATCTCTCCTTGACTGAAAATATCAAAATCTGTTGTTTCCTTTCACCAGAGACACAAATTCCCAAAATTCTATGCATCTGCAGAAATTCTGGATTAACTCTTATTATGTCACCCGGCAACTTCCCACTGTGTAGCATGTTGTTTTCACACACGACCACTGGAGGATTGATGACACACTACACAAGCAGCTTCATAACAGTTATAGCTATGTGTGACAAACCCATCAGCCTCAAAAACTGTAATTATTAATATTGTTTTCAAAACTCCTTTTTAGTATGTTAGATTTGTTTTAAAGGTAATAGAATATTTATTGCAAAGATAATGCACTATTTTAGTTTTTTGTTAGCTTAGGTAGATTTTAGACTTTTGGATGAAGAGTTCCCTGTGATCTTAGAGGGAGAGAAGGGCAAGTCGGGAATACTCACAAATTTGAATGCATTTCAAACTCATCAGTGAGTTTTATCTTGATGATTTTCTGTCCTTGATTCATTGACCCTAATTCCAGCAGTCTTATTTTGTTTTGTTCTCTATAAAGAGAAGACTTGAATGACACTATCAATAGGTTGCTGGTCAAAAAAAGGTCATTATAACTTCATCTGCACACAAGTATTATGTCCAAGCTATTACATGTATTTTCTCTCATGTTGTCAAAAGGCATAGAAAGGTCAGGCAGGCACAAAGACCATTTCATAACCAGTCCTTGCATCTTTGTGTATTTATTTTCCAAGCATTGACCACAAGTTATTTACTCTGTGTAATCTGAATCTCTCTTTTTACCCCCCTTCCTCCAGCTTTTATTGGTTTTGCCTACACTGTGGTGGTGCTAGCATTAGATGAGGTATGTATATATGAGTATGTGGGTTATGTAGAAAGACTGCAAATATCTGACTTATGCTAGGTGGCTAATAGCTTGCTATAGACTAGGTCGGTTGGTGGCTTGAATGTTCTTTAGAATACCTGGTAGTGTCAGATACATGTGCCCTGTTGCATAAAACCCTTACCGCTGGACTTACCGCTCCTTTCTAGCAGTAAG
The DNA here is from genome assembly GCF_964275005.1 of Diadema setosum. Taxonomy (NCBI): domain Eukaryota; kingdom Metazoa; phylum Echinodermata; class Echinoidea; order Diadematoida; family Diadematidae; genus Diadema; species Diadema setosum. Next base: position 27,364,825 of record NC_092699.1, on the reverse strand, counting down.
TCTTCAAATTAGCAGTAAAGCTTATAATCCTTGATGCTGATTGGCTGTGACACCTAATTTTGACGGTAGTTACCACTGAAATTCAACGGTAAGTTTTATGCAACGGGCCACTGGAGCAGTGAATGGGTTCAATTATGCACTTAATCCAGTAGTTTGATTAGTGAATATTTGAGAAGGGCAGGGTGGTCCACAACTTGAAATCTGAGCATGCTGCAAGCTCGGAATCTGAAAATATTGCAGAAATTGTATGTGCATATCACGAGCATGTTGTACTCAATATTTCACTGCTTTTCTCTCTTTGTGCTGCTTACATTCAATCTTCAATGTTCAAGTATGGGTATGAAAAATTAAATAGTGAGGCAGAAGGACAAACTAAATTGGTGAAATGCTGAACCACAAAATCAAATGACTAAAGTGAAGGATCACTCTATCATGTAGGTGTCCACAGAATAACAATTTTTCCCTATTGACTACCACCTCCCTCTTTTCCCATGAATTTCTCAGACCGCAGTGAAGGAGATCGTTCTGAAATCTCTGGACATCATCACGATTGCCGTCCCCCCTGCCCTGCCCGCTGCCCTGACCATTGGGATGGTGTACGCCCAGCTCCGCCTCAAGAGGAGGGGCATTTTCTGCATCAGCCCCCAGCGCATCAACCTGTGTGGAGCCCTGGACATACTCTGCTTTGATAAGGTCAGTTGCAAACTGGGCAAGGCAGAAAGGTTTTAAATTCTTCATATATTGATAAAATATGGTGTAATATTAAAAGCATAATTTACCATATGCAGATGAAACAAAAACCAAACATTAGTGCTCTAAAATATTTCTACTATTAAGTTAGGGATAGAAACAACCACTGTAAAAATTTGAATTGGTAAAATGGATGTTAAGTATTTTTGAATATGCAAAATGTGAACAATAGATATAATAAAAATGCTTCCAGACTAAACCGTCTACAGTTACGGTTTATTGAGAACAATACAGATATCTCCGTATATTTTAGGCTTTATCGCGAAAATTTTATATGAGTGGATGTTTTGTGGTACAACAGACCTACACTTATGCGTTAAATGTCATATCTAAAACATTTTTTGTATTACTGTTCCCAAAGGTAAACAGGGCCTTTGAAATTGATATTAGTATTGGTATTGGTACTGGTATTGGTACTGGTATTGGTATTGGTATTGGTATTGGTATAGGTATCGGTATCGGTATCGGTATTGGTATTGGTATTGGTATTGGTATTGGTGTTGATGTTGATTTTGGTATTGGTATATGTGTTAGTGATTATATTGGTATCGATGTATATTGATGTTGAGGATACTGTGCAGATAAAGTGCTTGGGATTTTCATTTCCATTTGATGTTCTTGATGTTGCCTTGATAGTTGGCACTAGTCATTGGTCTATGTGCATGTCAAACTTGTGTGGATCCAGATCTTACTTAAACTTATATCTCTGTATTCTCCTCACCCCATGGTAGACTGGGACCCTCACTGAGGATGGACTGGACCTGCTAGGGGTGCAGGAGACCTCAGAAGGAGGGTATGTTTAGTTTTACCATGACTTTCCCCAGACTCACAATTTGTTCATTGATCATATATTGTTCTTTGGCTGACAAGACCTTGTCCCTCAAAAAACTTTTGTCATTCTTGCGATATTTTCATAAAGATAATATAAAAATTTGACGACATATATTGTAGAAGCATTGTTTTGGATTACACTAATAATGGTACTGTTTTGAAACTCAAATCAGTGTTATTGATATTCAAAATTGAGTGACGATTTTTTTTTTTTCTTCTCACCCCAGGGAAGATATGTAGTTTCTATGTCTGCTATGTGTGTCGAAAAAATGCCAAGAGGGATTATTGATACATCAGATGACTTGTTTGAAATGCACATCTACATCACAAAGATGAAAAACTGTAACTCCTATATACATGCTTGAATTATAATATTGTTTTGATTTCTATTTCCAGCTGAACTTTGCAAGTAGGTATCAATGATTGTTTTCCTCTTGTTCTTCTATGGTCAGTTTTGGCCCCATGATAGCCGACCCCACGTCGATCCCCATCGGTCCATTCGTGTCCACCATGGCTACCTGCCACTCCCTGACCTTCATCAACGGAGAGCTGGCCGGCGACCCCCTGGACATCAAGATGTTTGAAGCCACGGGATGGGTGAGTTATCTCCCCTCTGCTTCCTTAGCGGACTTGGATGTTTTCTCCTCGTTTTCAGTAGGAAAGTTGGGATAATGGTACGGTGTTTTGAAGTCAAATTGACAGGAAGTTTGTCTAGTATGTTTCAATAAGCAAAGTACTGTAAAAGTGTTGTTTTTTTTCGTAATTTAATAGTTGATATTTGTAGAGCGCCTTTTCCACTGGATACAAAGCGCTATGAGATGTCATCCCTGGTCGCCATGAGAGATAAAATATATAAAAATTACCAGGCAGTGACAGTACAAGTTCAGTGCATATAGAGTAAAAGCCCCAATTTTCGGACACTTGAGCTTTTTGCAATATTTATTCAACTCAAATAATTTTCCACAAAATGAAATCAATAATAATGTTTGTCACATATATCAAACTAATTTTTCGCAATATTGATTTTGTTAAACCGATCGTAAAATTTCACAAAATCCCCAAATATTATCACCTTGTCAATTCCCCAAAATTCGGACAGCGTCTCCAAAATCCGGACACGCGTGCAATGTCAGTACGCATACAAGGCCGCTGAAATATCCGCGCGCGCCATACCTTGTTGACGCAAGGTTGCATTGGCGATGTTGCGACGCCCGTTCGTGTCCGAAGTTTGGGGACTCTCCACTTGCATTCAGCCCCTGTACATTCATTCACTGCATCGGCACGTACGGAGATTTTGTTTGTCTTTTGTGTTTTTGAGGATACCATCATACTCTGAGCTTGCGATAAGCAAAAAATCTCACAACCAAACAGCGTAATTTTCAATTTTTTAGCACTTTTTCGGCGACCCCGATTCTTAACACGGGCCCTAATTTGTGCGCGCTTTGGAAAAATTGCGGCGATTCCGCAATTTTGACGGCAAAGTTTGGGATTTTAGATGGATTTTTGGAGGTGACTCGGGCATTTTCGTGTGGTGAACGAGTGTGCTAGTATGTGAAACGATGTGATATGCTTGTGCTGTGACAGTCGACTTTGCTGCCTTGTGATAAGTGGTAAGTGTCCGGATATTGGAGGCCGTCCGAAGATTGGGGTTCTTACTCTATAGGGATATCAAAATAAGTAGGTCTTCAAAATTTTTCACGCTTGGCTGGGTGAGATGAATTTCATGTGTTTTTATTTCCACAGAATCAAGACATTTATTAGCGGAACATTGACATGCAAAAATATTCACATGTTTTTATTTTCGCACTGGTTTGTTGTCGCTCAAAATGCTTGAAAATTCCCACTCAACAAAAATTTCCACTTTTACAGTTAGCATTTTAATAATAACCTAAGGAATCAAGAAATGTAATACTCTTCATCCTGCACATTGCTGCATAAAAGTTTTATGTGCGCGTCGCAAAATGTGTGAAGTAACTGTCTCTGTAAAGAAGGCTATTGGAGAATGAAAAGACTAAACCATATTGTAGGTAAACGAAGAATCATTCAATTGAGTATCTGGATATATTTCACTCTGTCATCGTGTATCTCTTTGTATGGTTTCGTCATGTTTAAGCAGTGAAGGGAAGACGTACAGTAGTAGAACAAGAGGAAGTGGAAAAAGATATCAAACTCGTTAGAAGGAAGGAGGTGAAAAGTGTGTTGCACAAGATAAGTAGGCTTAGCATGCATAATAGTTCCCTAACTCCTATGCGCTTCCTCTTGTCGTAAGAAGAGGGCATTGCTGTGACATTAAGTGGTGCTAGCAAATCTACATGTAACTCTCCGAATTGAAGAAAGCAATGAATTTTGGGATAATTTGTGTTTGAATAGTGTGAACAAATTCGGATCAGTTTTTTTTTGGGGGGGGGGTTGTTCATAGATGTGTGTCACCCACAAGTTCTATTTGTATTGATCAAAAAAAATATAGTGGATAGTGATACCAGCTACAGAACCATTTACAGACCTGTATGTCCCATGACCTTTGACCTTTCAAGTGGGAGAACAAGTAAACCAGAATGTAAGAGTTGCTACAGGCAGAAGGGCAGCTGGGGGAGGTTTAGATGCATTGAGGTTATGCTACATTCTGTGCAAATTATTCAGGGGCACCATCTTGAATAGCCCCTCAAGACACAAAGGTACATTGTAATTGAATTGTGTGGTTAAAATATAATCCATAGATTAAAAGGAGTGAAAAAATAGGTGTCCTTTTCACACATATACATCAGTTCACATTCACTATTGGATGTTTGTTGGCATACGTGATCCGTCACGCAGTTATGGAGACTAGATTTGCGTAGGATGATCAATGAGCAACATGAAAAACTACCGTTGTAAGTGCAAGCCATGGAGACGAGTCTTCCAAACCTTTTCCATGGAGTCCATCAGTTTATATGTCTGTGAAAATTTATAGACAGTACCAGGGGGGTGTTTCATAAAGCTGTTCGTAAAGTTACGAACGACTTACGAGCGACTGGTGATCAGTTCTGATGTGCTATACTAATCAGAATTTCCATAATTCAGCACAAGAACTGATCACCAGTCGCTTGTAAGTTGTTCGTAACGTTACGAACAGCTTTATGAAACCCCCCCCCCAGCTGGTATATTTCTTCATTAAGGCTCTGGTAGTACATGTAACTTGCAGTATTGACAGAGGACATTTTTAAAGACACATGTTTGTGGGTTTTGCATTCTTTGTCCCAAAGACAATGCATGAACATGGGGATACAGAAGGTGGCTTGGTATGTAGAATCTGATTTCAATCTGCATTAATGTCACAACAAGTTTCCATACAGTCATGTATAAACACTCCACACGAATCACTGACTAGCCACCCACCCGTGACATTTTACAAAAAGCATTGTCGTAATTCATCAGTGATAAGCGTCATCACATCCATTGTCATTATCATTGACATGTGATCGCAACTTGAAGGGCAATCGTTTTGTTGTCACGATTACAATATGCTTTGTCTTATGAATATTACAGTAAAACAATGTTCATTTCAGACTGACTGTGCAGTGTATAATCCAACTCTGCTGATTCAATGCAATCTTTATCATCAAACATTTATGTGCATGAAAATTAGTCATGGAAATTTCTTTTATTGTCAAGTTCTAATCATATGAACACATATGAATTTAGGTTCATTCCTCCAGTGCTATTAACATTAATATCGTCAATTTCAGGCTGTTTTTGTCAAATTTCACGTACCAGACAGAAGTTCATGAAATTGTCATACATAACATGTATTTTTGTTCATATCATCACCAAAGCTACCATTAATTATTGATTATCCATGGTTCACAGCTGCTGTATAGAGAATTTCCAGTTCACATAAACAAGGCATTGATTGTTGTCCAAAATTCTTCCAGAGACCTACAGTGTACTTTGTAATATTTGTGCTATGGGGACACCTAACTTATTCAATCAATGTTCCGTGATTTTTTTTTTTTTTTTGAGTAATTCCTGTCATTTTAGACTGATGGCTCAAGAATTATGCAAGTTCAGTCAAATGTGCATAGCAGATTGTATTACAGTACCGGTCACAAAAAGTGGCTTGAAAGCAGCTTTTGTAAGGTATTGTTGTTCGGAGGTGGATGTCAGTGTGTTATCTGTTTGAGCTGTAATGAAAATTTTCTGTTGGTCTGCTTTTCACTCTACAGTTGTATTTTTAATAAAAGTCAAATTGAGTCGGCGGTGGAGATCCTCCTTTTCAACAACATGATATCCTGTTAAACTCCAAGTAACAGTTTTGGCCTCTCCATGTGATGATATCATGCTCGTGCAATCATGACACTATGCAGCTGCATTTGCTGGTCAGGTGACCACACTGTTAATCACATGACATGATCTAATCACATGACATCACATTCCTCTGCTCATATGCCACATAATATTTTGCTGATTTAGTCGTAAAATGTAATGACAATAAGTGATGTTCAAAGTTGTCACCCCTAGCTAATGACAAATGTATTCAACTGAACGTCTTCTCATTTTTTTTTTTTTTTTTTTGGTACCAGGCTGTGATGAGGGGAGTCTATCAATTTTTGTAACAAGACTGTCCCTTTGTTTTTTGGAAAACTGTCCATAGAAATGAAAAAAAAAAAAAAGCATCGTGATCATGATATTGTAAGTGATTTGGTAGAGCATTATCACACCACCTGTTTTTAAAGTGGCCAGTGAATGTCTACTGTATGTACACTGTACATGCATATCAAGGTGCATCAACGAATGGATAGCCAGTAGGATGATGAACACAATTGTGCTTGGATTTACTGCTATGTATCCTTGAATGTGGCAGCTTGGCTTTTGAGACTGCTGCTGAGAGCATGCTGCAAGTGCACCGTAGGTTCAGGGTTTTCTACCAGTGAATGGGTGATGATATGATGTGAGACACTTTAAAAAACTGTGATGTGGTTGGTTGGGGATATATAAAAGGTGATTATTCTTATTCTTATTTCCATCAGTATCACTAATATCAGTATTAAAGTATTGTCAAAGTTATTTGTCATCAATTATTCAGTCATCCACAAAAGGAAAAGATATCTTTTCCTTATCCTTTTCCTCTTCCTTTTTTTCCTTATCTTTTCATATATGTACAAATGACACATGATGTGTGTGTGCTTTTGCGTATTCTGTAAAACCAGAAACTTTTGATAATGCTATGGAGCTGATGATTTTTTTCGCAGCAAAAAAAAACTTGTTCGAATTGCAGCTGGAATTCAATGCATTGAGTAGGCAAAAAACTTTCATGTGCATTTTACTTACATTAATCTTGGCACCTTGCAAAATTTGCAAAAGTTTCATACACATGAAATTTTTTTTTACAGTTAGTTTGCTTCATGTAAAACGCAGAGTAACTTCCCGTTGCCTGGATCTGCTGACTGACTGTTGACTGACTTTCTGTAGGTTCTAGAGGAGTCCAATCCGGCAGAAACCAGTAACTATGACGCCATGGTTCCCACAGTTGTTCGCAGTCCAGGCAAGCATGCAGATCTCAAGGCTGAGGTTGATACAGGCGAAGAGGTAATAGTCATGTGATATTCGCTTGTTACTTTCAAAGCAAAGATTGCCATGTGAGTCATTTCCCTTGCTTGATTAGATTAGGTGGATTTCACATGTTTATAATTTCTGGGAATCAAAATATGAAGTATATGAAGTACAGTTGTAGTAAGACATAACTATCAAAAATTTATGTACCTTTATTTTTTCAGTAATTTTATGTCACTCTAAATGCATGGAAATTTTCACTTTTACAATATCCATTTGATGTGAAATATGTGCGAAATACGAGTAGACATGCAAAGTGCATTGTATGTGCAAATATCAGGTGTTTTCACACCCCAATTTTGGCAGTGTGACTCTACTAAAAATACATTTACAATTCAGGTATGTCCCTGGTCTTTTACTTGAAGTTGTTGTATTTGTAAAAGTTTTATATGACGTTACAGCATTAAGCAGATCTTCCCAAGATAGAAAAAAAAAATATTGAAAAATCTGAATATGTTGGCAGTTAGCTTCATTCCCCTAATATCACAAATTGAAATGCAATTACGTTGCTAAGACCTAGTTCGATCTATCCATCTCCATGGTAACGCAGGACGCAGGCGAAATTGGCATCATCAAGCAGTTCCCGTTCTCCTCCAGCCTCCAGCGCATGAGTGTGATAGCCAGGGCCATGAACGCCAAGCACATGACTGTCCACTGCAAAGGGGCACCGGAAAAGATCGCCTCACTCTGCCTACCAGACACAAGTATGAATGGGTGGGACTGAGACAAACTTGTCTCTTTCCAAGGGGATATTTTGAGCTGCAGATGCTGTTGATGCATGAATCATGCTATGTATTTCTTGCAGCCATTTTCACATAATGAGCTTAATTTCAGTGAGCTCCCCTCATTCATAATTTTGAACATACAAATATTTTGTACATACCTGGTATCTTGTATGCCAAAAATATTGCACATTATCATTTTATGTGCTATAGTTCAGTGGAGAGCAGAATTTGAAAATAATTCCAAATTATTTAACATTTCATTTTAACAATAATCACGTCACAGGAACTGTGCCCATCCTATCCTGGCTTATGCACAGGCTATCAATGTATCAGTATAACTAACTTTTAAAACAAAAGTTATAATTTGATATACATGTACATCTAAGGAAAGTTAAAAATTTCTTGTGTTAGTTGTTTTTGTGCAGTATTCAGTTAATGCTAGATTGCACACAAAGGAATAGTTAGCAAAGTTTCATTAAAAAAAAAAAAATGAGTGAAAAGTTGTGAAATGATCAGTCAAGATATCATGAAGAATTCCCAGCGGGCATTACCTGAACGTATGGGACATGAAATCATGGTGTGGTTATATTTCATCATTATGCCTGCAGTTCCAAATAACTTTGAGGACACCCTGCGATCCTACACTGCCGACGGCTTTAGGGTTCTGGCGTTGGCATGGAAACCCATGGACCCCGGTCTCCAGTGGCACAAGGCACAGAAAATACAAAGGTAGGGATGTGACTGCCGCATGGTTGGATTTACTCTTAACCTGTTGAAGGATAGTCCAGAGGATACTCGGGCAGGCGTCTATAGGAAGTGTACGTTATAGCAAAATCACCTCATCCTCAATGGGTAAATGCAATTTTCTTTGAGCTGGAGGTGGTGGTCTGTGTTCACTACAAAGATGGCATAGTATATAGTAGCTATCTGCCCATGCTTTTGCTTCACATTGCTAAAACCTTGCAAGTCCACTATTGCCTTGGGCAAGTTGAACTCACTGTGTGGTGAGTGAAATGAATTGATACTTAGCACGATTTCCTGCTCACTGTGATGGAAAGGAGAGTGTGGAGACAGTAGCGATGTAGCTTGAGTAACAGCTGCACTGGGATGTCGCAAGGTAGCTTGAATAGCAGCTGCACTGGAATGTCGCAAGCTTAGCAGACAGTAGACTGAAATGTACCAGTTATGGGGGTAATGGCTGAGGGGACCGCTAAGAATTAGAGTGAGGCTAGCAGAGGTATTCCTGTGGCATAGAGAACAGCTCTGACACTTAATCGCCTCATGGCGTAGATAAGTGGCTCATTCAGTTTCTCTGTGTTCCCCAGTGGGGAACCAATTGTGAAGTGAGAAAACTGTTCAGACTTTAGTCATGGATATCAGTGCCCAAGAAGATGATGGCTGGATGACCTAGCATTGGGTATACAACTGATTTGAGGTCACATAGTGACAGAAACAAAAACAAAAACAAACACAAGACGTGTTTAGGCATCAATTAGTAATATTGTTGGCTTAGTATGTGATGAAGATATGCGACAAAAAAACAAAGTACCAGACGCTTATTGGTGGACAAAAAAAAAAAAATTGCAGGGGTAAGGAATGCACAGGTACACAATACAAAAACTGGTATTGGCTTGTGTTCACACCGGAGATGTAAGTGAACGGCACTACATGTGCATTCGACAACTTGGTCCAATGCCCAGCTGGGCGAATGGGAAAAATGTCCTCCACATTGAACTGCACATAGTGTTATGTTGTGTGGATTTGACTGAAAAGCTGTGAAATACTGTAGTTAATGCAGAAATTTGGGATAATAGTTTTATTTCTTGAGTCACGTGATATTGCATGTAATCCTCTGAAAATCCTTGTTAGTTATTCTCCATATTTCTGAGCAAAAACAATGTGCAGGCACAGATGTGCAAAATGAATTATCTTGTTTATTTCTTGCCCAAAATATATACATCCCAGTTTTGCTGAACATTGTGTGGTTGAACTAAACACACTTTATATTCTCTATGGCACTCTTCTATATAATCTGACTCTTCACCATACCAGCATAGCTTTATGCATGGTCTGCTTTGTGGGGTGACTGCATCAAGTATAAGCATATCATATTGCACATGTGACCTGAATGCCATGATTTGATTGGTCCATCATGGAATTCCTATACCCCTATTTCAGGGACTCAGTGGAGAAGGACCTGCAGTTCCTAGGCCTCCTCATTCTCCAGAACAAACTCAAGCCAGAGACGATCCCCGCCATCAGGGAACTCCACGATGCTAACCTCAGAACTGTTATGATTACAGGTATCAGTATTAAAAATGTTGGGTGTTCTTTTCTTGTTTTGTTTTTTCCATGATGTTCGGGAGACACTTTTATGTGCTTACACCTGTTAAAGTAACATGTCACTGAGTTGGTAAGGCAAGTACTTGACATTATGTTGAACTACACTGTAAATGATTACTCTAGATTAATACAGAGGTGCCAACTGTGCCAACTTTTTGCAGTGTTTTATGCATTTTTTTTGCCAAAAATACTGTAGGTCTCATGGAAAATACTGTTTTCCCAAATTGTATTACAACACATGTTTATTGCAGGAAAGGTAAAAATACTGTTTCCCCCCACCCCCCCCCCCCAAATATGCCTTTTCAGCCCTGAGAAAACTTCCAAGTTGTTTTATCTAAGGTTGGCATCCCTGCCCTTTCACTTCCTTACTTTTTCAACAAGCACAGATATCCGGATGCTGATAACGAGTAGAGATTATCTTGTCCCCCTTATCCGCACTTTTTCACTTTGGTCTTTGGTTTTGGGACTGGAGTGATTCTACATCGGAATTGGATGTGTAACTCACAGTAGGGTCAAGTTTTTGGGGAATTAACTGACCGCTAACGAGAGACATTAGCATGTTGCAACAGAGTGCATTGGCTTATAAAGGCTTAGAAAAGATCTGGCATAACTTGCATTTGGGTAGTACTTAAAGGGATGGTACAGTATTGGTGGAGATGAGAATTGGGCTTTTAACTTTTTGCGAGATACCAAGAAAACACTTATAAAATAGTACAGAGCAAAACATTTTAAGAGGAATTCAAAGTTTATTTGATGAAAATCGGGTCTGAAATGACTGAAACGTCCAAAAACAAAGTAAAACAAAGCAATCGTAATAAAGTGTGGGTCCCACACTTACTAGAATCGCTCTGTTTTGGATATCTCGGCCATTTCAAAACCAATTTTCATCAAATAAACATTGAATTCCTCATGGAATTACATGCTCTTTCATATATCATGAGGTTTCTCATTATCTCACCAAAAAATGTGAGAAACCTGAAATTAGGTCTCAACCAAAACTATACGATCCCTTTAACCCACATTGGCCAGAAATGTTCAGATTTGCTTATCGTTTTCAAACTTGAAAAAAAAAAAAAGATGACTTGTATATTCCTCAAAGAAAAGAGTAAAGTGGGTTTTTTTTTTTTCATTCTCTCTCTCTCTCTCTCTTTTTCTGTCATGGAATGCAGGAGACAATATTTTGACGGCGGTCAACGTTGCCAGGAAGTGTGGTATCATCCAGCCAGGGGGGCGTGCCATGCTGGTGGAGGCTGCCACGCCCCTTAACGGTGACAAACTGGACGTTCAGTACAGTGTGATGGAATATCATGACACCAAGGAAGAGCTGTGCACAAAAGGAGATTTGGTGAGGAGGAGGAGGAGGAAAAAAAAGACAAACATATTCCTCTTTTTTTTTTTGTATTCTTAAATATGTACATGTATTCCTTTAGCATAACGTCGCTGGGGCGACAAGACCTCTTATCTACAAAATGTCAAATGTTCAGGAGAGCCAAAAAACATGGCGGCCAGAGCACTATACCGAATGGGACAGCCGTTCCTTTGACATGCCATGGTGGCTTCATTTTTGGGGTAAGACAACTAGGATATGGACAGGACATCACTTAACCGATTATTTGACCATAAATGCAAAAAAGTCATTTTCACCAAAATTGCAGATACAAGGTCTTGTCACCCCAGCGACGATAACATAACCAAAGCTCAACCAAGACTCGCAGAGCAATCTTTTCTTTGTTACCTCAATCATTGCTTTAATCTTCTCACACACAGCAGCATGCATTTACATACTAAGAAGCTTAAAATTAGTTAATTTACAGAATGAGAATATATATGTATCTACATGAGTACATACTGAACACACCATTTCATTGTCACACTGTGTGAATGGGTAAAGAAAAACTGGCTGTGTATTGGTCGAGAGTACATTTATTTCTGTGTTTCTGTTGCATTTCGATAAACTTCACTTATTTAAAACTTTGTGAATCACCCAAGTTCCTTTATTTATTTGTAAAATCAATCGAAAAAAGGAAATGTGTGTTGCTTGTTTGTCTCATCTTGATGCGTCCCTGTCTGTGTCGATGTCGCAGGGTGTTGGAGAGATCATGGTAGACGTGGAAAACAGGAATGGGACGACGTACGCCATGGATGGCAAGACGTTTGGCGTTATCAGAGAGTATAATCCAGAACTCATGAACAAGGTAGGCCGAATCTAAGATTTTCTATCCATTTCACCTTTTATAAACAGAGTGTTACACTGTATATGCCGAATATTTCGCAAGGTTTTTACTTCTTTGAATTTTGTGACTCGGGTACTATTTGCGAATTTAAAAAATGAAAATATTAACTCTCATCCCGACATGAATGTGTCGTTCAGTCGTGTACTCCACAATCACAGGCTTGCACAATCACGAATTTAAACACTTGCAAAATTGTCGGGAAGTCCTGGCTTGCGAAAAATTAGACTTGCTATATGTATGGCGTATACAGTACTGTAAAAGTGGATATTTTTGCATGACTAATTTTTCGCGCTCGGCCGGGCAAGGAGAGTTTCGTGTTTTTAATTCTGCGGAATCAAGACATCAGCTAACGGAACATACGGCAGGCAAAAATATTTGTGTGCTTTCATTTTTGCGTGAGTTTCTGGTTGCGCGAAATGCGTGAAAATTTCAACACCGTGCAAATTTCCACTTTTACAGTAGTCTACTCAAATTTCAACAGCTCCCCCCCCCCCCCCCCCAAAAAAAAAAAAAAATGCATGAGTCTGTCAGAAGGCTAGACTGGCAGATCATGGAATATATTCATGGCAGGCAGTTATAGGTCAACATGTTTTTTTGTTATAGATTCATCCTGACAGTATACTATATATTCACTGCAGGATTACAACAATATATGTTCAGTTATGGACTCGCAGTGAGCACTTTAATATATCAAGTTAATATCCACATGAATCTCACGGATAGACTCACCCCCACAGTACGCATGCTTATATTGATTTTCGGAAAATATTGGCATACCAGTGTATCTATTTATAATGTATCTAGTGATGACTCATATCTATGAAATATATTCATGACAAGTATATGTCAGCAAAGGTCTTCTGATGTCGGTTTGTATCCTCTTCTCTCCTCCCAACCGTCAGTTGTCTGTCCATGCCGGCGTGTTTGCTCGCATGTCTCCCGACCAGAAGATGCAGCTGATCGAAATTTTCCAGAAGTTGGAATACCACGTTGGAATGTGCGGGGACGGAGCCAATGACTGCGGTGCCCTCAAGCTGGCCCACGCAGGCGTGGCCCTGTCGGAGGCGGAGGCATCGGTGGCGGCGCCCTTCACGTCCAAGATCCACGACATCTCTTGCATACCGACTGTCATGAAGTGAGTTTACTGTGATACTGTCTGTCTGCTCAGTCAATTGGTCCATCTATACATCTTTCCAATTTTTATCTGTTTTTGCATTTGTACATCACATCAATAAGTGCTTTATTTACTGACTTACTGCAAAATTGCTCTACTTGGAGTGTAGGATAGCTTTGCTTTATCTGTAGCGAGTTTGTATTACAGGACACATTCTTCGGCCCTGTGCCCAATCCTCTACTCTGAAGACCAGCGGGTCTACTTTGTCTAACATCTGTGCTTTCACCCAATATATGGCTACTTGGAGATAACTTCTCCCATCTCATCCCCATGCATAAGCTCCCAAAACACAGCCAGGTTGTAATCCGTCAGGAAATAATCAGTATGTCTCAAATGATTTACCAATGTGTTTGCCGAAGACGCACTCTCTCTCTCACACACTACCTACTTACTCCTTTCTGCCACTCAGGGAGGGCCGCGCCTCTCTCACCACCTCCTTTGGCATGTTCAAGTTCATGGCGCTGTACAGCATGATCCAGTTCACCTCGGCCATGATCCTCCTCTGGGACTCCGGTTACCTCGGCGACCTGCAGTTCCTCTACATCGACATCATCCTCAGCACGGTGGTGGTGCTGCTCATGGGGCGCAACGAGGCGTACCCCATCCTGGCCAGCGTGCCTCCCCCGCCCCAGCTCATGGAGGTGACCATCATCTTCTCCATGGTGGCCAACGTCTTTGTCCAGTGCGTCCTGCAGGGGGGCATCTACGCCCTGACCCAGCAGCAGGTCTGGTGAGTGCACTGTCACAGAGAAGATGCCATTCCAAGTACTGTATACTGTATACGCCGAATATTTCGCAAGGTTTTTATTTTCATGAATTTCGGGAGTCAGGTGCTATTTGCGAAATTAAAGACACGTGAAAATATTGACTGATCCCAATGTGAATGTGACGTACGCACATACACTTCTCAATTCAGTACAGGACTCCACGATTGCAAATTTAGCCACTCGTGAAATTGTCCGGAATTCCCGATTCACAAAATTTAGACTCGCAAAATATATGGCACATACAGTAAGCTGCTATTTTGGCATACAGATATTTTCGCAAATGAGGAGGTCACGGACATTTTTTCGAGATTTTTTGTTGTTTTTGCGACTTGGTATCGAGACTATCGTAAATGTGTAATTAGTCTAGCGTATGGTGACATTTTCGCATGTTGTTAAATTCACAGTCCAACAGTAATTTGCGAAATTCACGGAAATTAAACCCTCACGAAAATAACAGCTTTTGCAGTAACATTTGAACAAAGTAGCGTGTCTGAGAAGTCATAATTTCTTTTCTGATTGTGTGGATTACATCAACAAGTTGCGAAAAAGTCCAGTAGACTGCAATATGCAAAAATGTGTGTACACAAGAATATCAGTACAGAGTATATGTACCGAACTGGAAATGCATAATCCATGATGTAATCATTTTTGCACATTTTGCCTTCTATGGGGCAGAAGAGATTGCCCAGGTGGAGGCCAAGCCAAGTTGTGGTCCATGAGGGGTTCGAGCATGTTGCAGCAACGTGCTCAAATACTTGTGCAACATCCTCCAAAGCCGGCAACATGCTAGACAACATTCTCGAAATAAAATGTAATCAAACATGTAAAAAACATGTGCATAACTTTGAAAAACATCAAACTACTTTGAAAATTTGTGCGCGAATGCATGAGACAAAAAAATCAGACAGTTGCAAAATATTGCATGCACTCGTGATGTGCATTCTGCATACTTACAATTTCCGCAATTTCTTACATACAGAGTTTGCAACATGCTCCAATTTCAAGTTGTGGACCACCCTGCAAGCTATGCTCCATGTTTGCAAAATTTAATTCAGCAAGCGGTGCTTTGTACAGTACTGTAAAAGTCGAAATTTTTGCGGTGTCGAAATTTTCGCACAATGAGAAAGTAGCGCGAAAATGAAAGCACACAAATATTTTTGCTTGCCATATGTTCAAGTAGTTGATGTCTTGATTCCACGGAATTAAAAACACGCAAAACTCTCCTTACCCAGTCGAGCGCGAAAAATTAGTTGCGCGAAAGTATCCACTTTAACAGTAATCACAATATATTATGTTTCGATGCAGTATGTGCATTACACTCCATGCTGCTGCATTTCAAGATGTATGTTCTCTGTCTTGACAGGTACCACCCACCCGAACGGGACGAAGATGGCATTACGGTCACCAGCTACGAAGGCACGGCGGTCTTCATCCTCTCTTGCTTCCTCTATCTCAACTCGGCCGTCGCCTTCTCCCCGGGCAAACCGTACCGCCAAGAGCTCTACACCAACTGTAAGTTAGGACTTCTTTCTTTTTTTTTTTTCTAAATTTGATGGCCTTCGCTTTGTCCAGGGCAGGGCAAAGTTTTACTTTGAGAGACAAAGACATTTGATTCTTTTTACTAAAACAAGACAGGGTCTTTCTGCCCCTCCAAGTATGAGTAAGTTAGGAAAGAAGAAAATATCGGTTATTTTTTGGTGGCGCTATGCAGCATAGATGTAGAAAGAACCATCAAGCATAGTGCTCTTGTTGCTTTGTATTGTTGAAAAGCAGAGGTGCCAACTGTTAGTTTTGTGCGTTATTTTGTACTTTTTTAACCAAATCTACTGCAGATTTCATGAAATATACTATTGTCCCCAAATTGTAGTACTACACATGTCTATTGCAGAAAAGGTAAAAATACTGTTCTTCCACCGAAAATATGCTTTTTTAACCCTGCGAATACTGCAGTGCTGTTTAAAAGGTTGGCATCCCTGGAAGAGGAAAAAAGTTCTGTGACAGATGCAATCGATAGGGACAGGATGTGTGGATTCCTCAACAGCAGACCCTCTCCTCATTGCATTGATCCATGTATTTATTCTCTTCATCCTTGCAGGGCTGTTCTTGCTCGCTCTGATCATCATGTACACCATGACGGTGCTCATCCTCTTCCACCCACCGCAGTGGCTCCGAGATCTCATGGAGGTAAAGAGACGTGTCACAATTTATTGCAAATATGCTATTGGTGCAATCTTCACTTAACCCTTTAGCAACTGAAGATTACATACATAGTGGCCTATTGTTCCCTAGAAGGTACAGCAATGTTATTCTCATTTTGGCAACTTTCTAAATTGAGCAAAATAGATCACTGCATGCTTATTTTTGTCTATTAAAGATAATAAAAAGTTTTGGTACCTCAAAAGTTTCCCTGAATTTCCTTGACTTGGTTTGTGTTTCAGGTTAAAGTACGTTGTCTGTGAGAATTACTCGCCCCAAAGTGCTCTCATGTCTTAGTAATCATGCAATAATGGTTTCGTACCAGAGCCGTCGTGGTACCGCGTCGATAACTATTGTACGAAACCACTGACTGCGACCAGCAGCGTGCAGCCCATTGTACGCATAGCTAACTGCCACCAGCAGCCCCATACGCATAGCGTAATGGGGCTTCGCATTGTAGCATTTAGGATCATGACAAAATTAGTATCGCGGGTAAATGTAACCCTATAATCCAAAAATTTCTTTGATTTGAAGACTTACCAATCAAGTTGAAGTACTGAAAACAGGCTTCGAAGAACGTTTGGTTCTGCCAATAGTCCCTTTCTGTTCGAATTGATGACTGAATGTGACTCGGTCGAGAGGACCTTGGGAGAGCTACATACACTGAATACCGAGTACTACGGCCAGCGCATGCGCACACAAACATCTTGAAATTTGTGCGCATGTGATGTGTTCGCATGCACTGGCTGTATAGTATTCAGTGTATGTAGCTCTCCCAAGGTCCTGTCGACCGAGTCACATTCAGTCATCAATTCGAACAGAAAGGGACTATAGGCAGAACCAAACGTTGCCCGAAGCCTGTTTTCAATACTTCACCTTAATTGGTAAGTCTTCAAATTGAAGAATTTTTGGGATTTTAAGTTGACATTTACCCTGCGATACCAAATCTGTCATGATCCTGAATGCTACAATGCGAAGCCCCATTACGCTATGCGTATGGGACTGCTGGTCGCTGTGCGTATGGGGCTGCTGGTCGCAGTTAATTGCATGATTACTAAGACATGAGAGCACTTCGGGGCGAGTAAGTCTCACAGTGTTAATTTTATGAAAGGTACTTTAACCTGAAACACAAACTAAGACAAAGAAATTCAAGGAAACTTTTGAGGTACCAAAACTTTTTATTATCTTTAGCAAAGTTATGTTTATTTGAAAGCCTATTAAGACTTTACCAAGAGAGTGGTGCGTCACAGAATTAATTCTGACGTACTTTTGTTGGCCTTTGACCTCTTTCAAATTACATAATTATAATATTCTATAGAAAACAAAAAAATGGTAAAGCATAAAACTAAAAAAAGAAAAAAACGGAATGGCAGTTTTGGGCATTTTAGGGAGTAGTAAGATGAGCAGTTTCGGGCGGTTCAGTTACTAATGGGTTAACAACCCCCCTGAAGGCCAGACTTGTAACAAATGTTGCATTAAATATCCACCATGTGCAATTTTAATTGACCATTGTATATGATACATAGAGATGAAACATAGTCTGCTCTCGAGGTGAATTCAAATGAATAGAGTGACATAAAACAAATTGATGTGCAAAAATGGCTGCCAAGGGATTTAAATCATGTCATGATTTTGTGAAACAAGAAATGCACATTATTTGGTCAGATGTTAGTGAAGTTATCCACCCTCCGTAACTTTGGAACAATCCAAAACACACTCAGCTTGGCCTTGTGTGTTTTTGAGTGTTCCAAAGTTACTATTGGGTGGATTATTCTTACTTATGTCCAATATAATGTGCGTTTAGTTGTATACTCATGACGTACCACTTCTTGTCAGCTGGAGCATAGGCAGAAGTTGCCTATAATCTAGGCGGAGGATGCAGCTATGGTAGTCTTTACTGTCATGGAAATGTCTGACGCGGCAAGACTATTGTCTTTGCTGCGAGGCTACGAACAGTGGATGCGTGTGAAGCTTTCACTGCCCATATCCACTCGTCTTGCTTTAGTCGTTTTCTTATTGTTGACTATGAATTGGTGGCAGTTTTTCGTAAGAAAACTGCCACCGATTCATAGTTGATAATAAGAAAACAATGACTAAATCAAGACGATTGGATATTTAACAGGCGGTAGATGCTTCCACTGTTCGTAGTCTCGCCACATCAGAGGTATCGTTTAGCAATGACAAAAGTCTTGCCGCATCAGATGTTTGGCGTAACAGCACAGACAATAGCTGCATCCTCCACCAAGATTATAGGCTAGGGCAGGTTAGCTATCTCACATTCAAGAAGTATGAGTAGTTGAGAGTTCCACTCATGGCTGTTTCCAATGATGTGCATTTTGATTTTTCCCTCGTTAGTGTTGATGGAAAGATGAAGTGGAATAGATTTTTGTAGTTCACATCATAGCCTCGGTCGAAACTTGCCATACAGTGGGATATGTTTGGTTGCTGTCCCTAATACTGTGATGACAAAAATGTGTTTTTTGTTCTTACAAAAAGTGAGAAAAAAAAGATGTACAGTATTGTTTCTTTGCAAAGTACAGATGATTTTAAATAGGTAAATGACGATCGTGTCCTTTTGTGCATCTTGCAGATTGAAGACATTCCAGACTATGCCTACAAGGGGATCATTCTTTCGTTCGCCATGGCCCACGTGGCCATGGCTTTCATCATCGAGCTCGTGCTGGTGCCGTGGAAGGGTCTCATGCGCCTCGTGTCGTGTCGGCGCTTCCGGAAGACCTCCCTCACCTCCTTCCAGCAGCTGCAGATGGAGGACATGCGGTCATTATGACAACGGCCGAGGAGTTTGCAAGTTTTCGGGAGAGCGTTCCCGTCGGTGCTTCTCCCTCACCGGAAGGTGTTCCCGCCTCTCTGTGATATCAAATTTGCATTTCATCCACCTTTTTCGCATGAAACGATGTATAAATGTAAATATATTTCTCTTTTTATACTAGATGCTATGAGATGATATTTCTCCACTGATTTTTTTTTTACTACCAAGCGATGGCATAAGACTGGATGGACCATATACTCCTGGTATCCAGGGCCTTGTTGCAAAAAGTAATAAAAAAAAGAAGAAAAGATGCAATCAAACATCAATCAGAAAATCAAGCCTAAGTCAGGTACCAGACGGTCAGAATTGAGTATTCAGAGACTTATGATCGATTTTCTGACTTAAGTTATATTGCATCTTTTTATGCAACAGAGCCCTGGTTTGTTACTTGGCCTATGCAGGAGATACATTCTCTTTCCAGCATTATCATGTCGTTGCCGTCATCTCTAGCATATTAACTGATGTTGTACAGATAGTGCGTAAATCTATGATTATATGTAATTGACAGGGTTCATCTGTCAGGTATGTATAATAGAGAAGGGCTGTGTGGTGCCATTAATTCTCTCAGTCTTGCTGACAAAATTATTACATGCAATATCAATGGGATCCCAAGCTGGTGATCCTGAGGGGGTTAAATGTAAAATATATAGTTGCTACATACCTGCCGAAACTATCAGGTTTTTGCTCTAAGATATATGAAATAATGCTGTGATAACATGATTTTTAATTAGGTAACAGTGAAAACATGAAATGTTAGCCAAAAAAGGTATGCCAACAGTATCATGGTTGCTACGTAATGCTTAATAATCGACTTCAAATCGGGCCATAGCAGTATCCATCAATCTTCCGCACACGAGTGAATCGCATACAGGTGTTTGGGATTACTAACTGCTACTGCATGAATGATCATCATGTGATATTTGACATACCCACTTCTGAACGGGGAGGGCACGAGATCGTTCATTCAGGGATGAAACTTGTGTACTACAATCAAAACTGTTTTACACTTTTGATCTCAAAATCACTCCAA
Source organism: Diadema setosum (assembly GCF_964275005.1). Taxonomy (NCBI): domain Eukaryota; kingdom Metazoa; phylum Echinodermata; class Echinoidea; order Diadematoida; family Diadematidae; genus Diadema; species Diadema setosum. The sequence continues at coordinate 27,344,356 of NC_092699.1, read as the reverse complement.
AACAACTCATTATCCTGGCTAATCACATCTGCAGAACAAGTTTCCCGGTGGACCCTTTTGATATACTGCAAGCAAATTTCAGATGGTGGACGATGAATTTCTGAGCTCTTTTGAGAATTACGTTTTACCTTTAAAGTGGGTGTGCAGGTGCCTATCTGGGAGTGTCTGTTAGTAGGTGGTGTGAACTGACAAACTGAATACAGCCCCCTCAAGCTTCCATTCTGAAATCTGGTTTTTGCCTTTAATCCTCCATTTTAATGTACAGTCAAACATGTGTATAGCGGGCACTCCAGGGAAAACATAAAGGGTGGCCTTAGTTGACAGTTAGCCGTTGTGGACAGGTTGATGACAATTTGAGCCAATTTGATTTTAATCAATTAATGTTTGTAAATACATATCACCCATCTGAAATAAGAGTGTCATGAAATGTTACCAGCTACCTTATCTCAGAAGTATTCCAAGTGGAAAAAAAAAATATTATATTCATTTCATTACCTCAAAATTTACAATGGGTTTGTCTCCCAAGGGATTAATGAAAAGAAAAAAGAAAGAGAAGTGTCATATATTTGATTTCATTTTATACTTCTGGATAACCATTTGGGCTGGTCCTAACAAAGGTTAAGTGAAAGCAAAGACGAAAGAAAATATCCAGCTGAAAGAATTAATGAGAATTAGCATGCTAACAGACAGTGGTTAACTTGCAATCTGTTGACACCGTACGCAGTGAAATTTTGGCAAGGTAGACAAGTTAGTTGCTGCCATGTGCAAGAACTTCAACACCTGATATTCTCCATGGGGAGGTTTGAAGCTGCCACATAATAAAGAGATGAAATACCTGTATTTAAGAAATGAATTGAACTTCATTGCTCGGCTGCATCCCATAGTGACAGATCAGGATGATTTGAGAGAGCTCATCCAAGTTACATCAGCGCATATTTCGTCGCCGGTCACACGAACCGACGAATCACTCGATTTTGGGTCAAATTTTCGATTTTGAGATTTCAAATCATTTCGATAGTAGATATTCCATACTACATAGTCTGAAATTCTCAGTGTGTAATTCGGTGTAATTTTATGTAGTTATCACTTTTGTAGAAGTATGTAATTCCATTTGTGAAAATTATTTGTTTTCCCCATAGACGCGTGTGTTAAAACAATCAGGCGATTCGACGGTTAGGTGACCGCGCGTACTAGTACGCGCGTACGCGCGGTCACCGAACCGACGAATCAGTGCGCATAGACTTGCGTGTAATTTTTGAGATTCAACAGTTCATTGACCACGCGCACAGTGCACGTACTATGTAATACATGCGTTGACAATGACAATGCTCAATGTACATGTACATATAGACACACATGGAAAATGACAACATTCTTTGCAAACCGAAAATACATGCATGCAGCTCTGACGATTTTCCGCTTATTTGTTAACAATACAATTTGATAAAAACTTCACAAGTTAGAGCAAGAATTGAAGTCTGATGTACTACAAAATAATTGGAAATTATAGACATGAAAGTGCAGCAACCATAAGTAAAAAATGGGTTAACTTCAAGCGTACGCGCGGTCACCGAACCGACGAATCAGTGCGCATTGACTTGCGTGTAATTTTTGAGATTCAACAGTTCATTGACCACGCGCACAGTGCACGTACTATGTAATACATGCGTTGACAATGACAACGCTCAATGTACATGTACATATAGACACACATGGAAAATGACAACATTCTTTGCAAACCGAAAATACATGCATGCAGCTCTGACGATTTTCCGCTTATTTGTTAACAATACAATTTGATAAAAACTTCACAAGTTAGAGCAAGAATTGAAGTCTGATGTACTACAAAATAATTGAAAATTATAGACATGAAAGTGCAGCAACCATAAGTAAAAAATGGGTTAACTTCAAGCGCGATTTTCTCGAATTGTCATTCTTACGCAAACCTGAGGGATTCGTCGGTTCGTGTGACCGGCGACGATTTGTACCAACTGAAATGATGGTGAAACAATACTGCCACTTGACCATACTAGCCACACTGGTTCAATCAGTAGTTACTTGTGTATCAGGCAGCATTCTATGCAAGTTTTTATTGATGTTATCCTCTGATTATGAAGATTTCTGTCGCGACATGCCATCATGAAGAATGCATAAACAAATTGTTGAAAATATTGTTGAGCATCTTCACAAATTTGATTGTCATTGATTAAGCCGTCGGTTGAGGACGGGCTGATTTTGCTACAACACACATCTCCCACAGACGCCTGCCCGAGTATACTCCGGACTCATCTTCAACGGGCCAATGAACACAGAAGCAAGCAGGCAAACACTGTATTAGATCTATTGACTTACAACCTTCTGCCTCTCAAGTTGTCAAAATCATGGTTGCACTTTAATCTAGTTAACAGCAAGTATCTTGAGTCACTCCCAATGTTACTTGCGACAATTTTTTCCCATGATGTGACTGCCATGCTGCTAAACATCGCAAAAAAAAAAACAACTCGGCTATTTCCCTTCATTTCATAGGAAATTGGATCAACTATTTGCAAATATGTTCAGTGTATTCATGAATTGCACAACTCGTGAGGAGTTTTGTTTTGTTTTGCATTGTATGAAGACATTTCAAATCAACATTGTTACATTTCTTCTGAGGCTGTAAAGGGAAGAGTGTCAAAATTCTTCCCATTCTTTCTTCATTCTGTTTGTGTGTGATGGTCTCTACAAAATATCACACCTTGTTTTCTCCTCCTCTCTTGGTCCCGTAGATAAGACTGTGCTATTAAAGAAAAGTGGAAATTTGTGTGTGTATTGAGAATTGGTAACCAAAGTATCTGCTACGTGTATATCCCTAAGTGTAGTTAACAAAGTAAGCTTGTACTGTATGGAGAAAAAGTTCACAATTTGCATGGTAACAGCATTATACAAATATAATGTGGTAGTTATGATAGAGTAATTGGTCTGCCTGCATGTTATGGCGTAAAGGGGCACGACTCTGCGGTGGTGATAATTTTTGCCAGTCTTACTGTGTAGCTGTATTTCAATCTGCACATTCCCTTTGACCCCACCCCTACAATAAAAAAACAAACAAACAATGTTCTAGCATTGGGAGTGGTATGCTATATCCTGCTAAGATAAGATAGCCATCAAAGATCAGTTTCTTTTTATTAATGGATCAGTGTTGACTTTTAGTGCAATGAAGGCAAATGCTACTATTCTGCTGAATTTTAGAAACTTTTTTTTTTTTTTTTAAACAGTGGTGGAAGAGAAGGAGGAGGGTGTATACTCTTTCATTTTTAGACCTAAAAATTATGCAAATGTCATCATAGATATGGAAAGGGAGAATCATTGCGTATAAAATGGTTTTGTTTTGTTTTTCTGTCCTTTTTTTGGTGCCACTAAAATTTCTCGGGGATATGATGTGCTGCTGTTTGCAGCAAGTTTTCGAAGATTGAATATTTTGTTTTCTAAAAAGTTATGGAATTTTTGTAAATTGAAATATGAACGGTCTTTCTCCAAGGATTTCAAATGTATTTTTAGAATTTTTTTTAGCGGCAGAATCTAGCAGATTCAGAGCTGAAATCATGTTCTTGCATAGAAATTTTCATTAATGTTTAAAGCACTTTGCCTCAATATGGTAGGCAGTGGCAATCATTTATTTTTTAAATCTTCAATGAAGTTTTTCACTTTACCCAATGCTACACCCACCATTTGATATTGCTGCAATTGAATGAACTGACGGTGCATGAAAGGGTGAACATCTTTTCATAAACAAGCTATTGATATTATGCAATGTGAGACATTCTTCATAAGAAGCATTAAAATTCGATGTTTTTTTACTTTCATTTGTATACATTTTCATCATTGTTGTTTTTTGTAACCCGATTTCCTGGTCCTTTAACCACATTTGACCAGTACCTGTACACACTAACAGACCAGGTGTGTGGGCGTGCGAGAAAGATGGCAATCCGAATACAAAGTACCATTATACATGTACTGTATGTGGAATTTCCTTTGAAAGAAAAAAAAAAAAAAAGGTAGCCAATACATTGTACACTCATATCATCCATTACCAACTCTCTTTGAAGAAATTTTGTTTCCTTGCCCCAAATTCAAAGATACTTTGTACTTCGTACCAGTTTGTGTTTGTATTTTTATCTGACCCTGATATAACAAACTTGTGATATATAACAAAGTGATTTCACAAGTTCTCTGTATTCTGAATACAATGCCATGAGTGGGCCATACACAGTGTACAACTGTATGTTTTTTGGAGCATCAGTTAGTGGTGGATCCAGGCAGGGGCACACAGGGTGCACCCCCCCCCCCCCTTTAATTTTGTAAAGGCACTCCCCCTTTACAGAATTCCTGGATCCGCCCCTGTCAGTTTTCTTGAGGCACAACATACGTATTGTCCTGCTTTTCAGCAAGTCCACATCACTGTTGAGGCACGTTGAATATACGAAGGTAAGGTCACAACCGTGAAATACAGTAGTACAAATCTATTACAACATATGATATGTGGAGCATGTGTCGCCACAGTCGAAAAAGTGCCTTGGGAGTGGAGGCATAGAACAAAGCAAGCTGCTTGACACTACTGTATATGCCGAAAATTTCGCGAAGTTTTTATTTTCGCAAAGTTTTGATTTTCACGAATTTCACGAGTCGGGTGCTATTTGTGAAATTAAAGACATGAAAATAACAACTCTGATCCCGATATGAATGTGACGCACACATATACATTTCTCTGTTCGATACACTCCACAAGACCGAATTTAACCACTCGTGAAATCATCGGGAAGTCCGGGTTCGCGAAAATTTAGACTTGCTAAATTTATGGCATATACATACAGAACATTTTCACTCTCAGAAAGGTCCACAAATCATGTTCCCATAACATCTGTGGCTTTTAGTTGCAGTAGTAGATACATGTATGTACTCCTTTTTTGCTTGTTTTTTTAATATTTTTGAGTGTGTGGACAAAAAAGCAGGAACTCGCACAGCATGCCATTTCTGTCCAATGACAGGTGATGCAGGGTATATTACATTTACAAAATGTTACATGTATAGGTTTGTGCTTCTAATAAATCATACGTGGTGAAGATTCATGTATATTTGAAGTTGTTCAAGTTTCATTATTAGTGTGTGTGTGTGTGTGTGTGTGTGTGTGTGTGTGTGTGTTGACATGATCACTGTACGGTTGTACTAGAAAAAGATGCAATTCAGATAGCACAGGTTCCATCAAAATAGGACCTAAAAGAAGTAAGGGAATTTCAGAGTTCTCCCCGTTTCCATAAATCAGTGATTTTAGTTTCACCCATGTTACTGTACTCAAATTGGCAGATGTGATGATGTCATTACATGTACCTCAAAAGTCACCAACTGAACCAAACATAAATCTGTGCAATATTTCCTTTTGTGATGTGAAATCAATGGATATAAAATGTGTCCTATAACAGTCTTGCAATAACAAAGGCAACTATGACTGTTGGGGAAAGAGATTGCGCGGCTCAAATCCATCCAAAACATGAAAAATGCCGCTTCTCAAAGTTTCATTTTTATGCCCAAGTTTAAGAAGTCTGCCATCATTCTGTTTAATTGCACAAAGAACTTTGAAAATAACTTTGTACTGTATGACACTATTGCAACTTGCCATAATTTACAACCGAATTTTGATGAAATGGGCCTCTTCCTAGTAAGGCGGTTTTGTCATGTCTGCGCATGTGTGTGTATGTGACTTTTAACTTTCATGAGGTAGCATTTTGTCCTGTGTTCAGAAGAATGACGCGAACGCATGCAATTCGAGGAAGGTGTGCCCGGGAGAATGACGCGAACACTGATGAGGCCTGCAAGTATAACATGTGCCTCACATGCGTTTGCGTTGTTCTTACAGGCACACTTTCCTTGAATCCCATGCGTACGCATCATTCTTCCGGGCACATGACGATTTGCAGTATTGAGCTCAAGGCATAGCCGTACAATATAAGGTGACTTGCTGCCAATCTTGGCACCAGCAGACATGAAGAGGCCTCTGTCACATCCTGCAAGTACTGTACCATAAAACCAGAAATATTTGCATGCAATTTAATTTTGCAAATTTCACAAAAGCAGAGATTTGCAAAATTAAAATGCACAAAAGTTCTTGTATACACTATATGCATAATTGAATACCAGTGGCAATTCGCAAAAATTTGATGCTGCAATATGGCCATCGGCTCCAGTTCGCGAAAATTTCATGCCATGAAAAAGGCTGTTGGCTCCAAATCGCGAAAATGTCCTGCTAACATTTCTTGCTCTACAGTACCCTTGCAGGATGCAAAGGGATTTGACCTTTCAAGATATAAATCTAGTCTTTTGAAAAATCGCATCAGCAGTCATACAAAATCACACATTTCAGTTCAGCCTTGTCTACTAGTTATTCGTTTTAGAATTCTGACCAATGGATTTACCTCATGGCATTGTGTCACACTGGCTGCTGTTTTGTTAACTCGTATTGCCATGCAAGTCATATGCACAGTTAAATACAAAAAAAAAAAAAATGCCAAGATTACATACACACACACACACACACATTCTCAAGGCCTCCCAAAATTTACTTCGTCCACCTTAAAGGGATTGTATAGTATTGGCCGAGGTTCAAACTTTTTGTGAGATGCTTAGAAACCACTTATAATTCCAAGAGGAATTCAAACTTTATTTGATGAAAATTGGTCTTGGAATGGCCGATATATCCCAAAACAAAGTAAAACAAAGCGATTCTAATAAAAGGTGGGTCCCACCTTTTACTAGGATCGCTTTTTGGGGATATCTCATCCATTTCAAAATCAGTTTTCATCAATTAAACTTTGAATTTCTTTTAGAATTATATGCTTTTTCATATTTTGTAAAGGTTTCTCATTATCTCAAAAAACCATCACCAAAAATGTTGGAAACCTGAAGCCCTACCTCATTTGAAACTGTACCATCCCTTTAACAAGGCCTTACTGCATATACCAGGGACTAGAGGCACTTTCACAACATAACAATTCCTACTAATCATCTCTTCCAAAAAATAAAACAAACATATGAGGATCCATTCCAATACAATGCCATTATGCCTTGGATCTATTATCCTATCAAGCCATTTTTTGTTTTTGATTTGTTTTTGTCTACATGAAGATATTCCTTATGTATGCATATTGTGTCCACATGTGTTTTCTATGTGAAGTTACTGTTGCAGGCAAGTACAAATGCAGTAAACACACACACACACACACACACACACACACACACACACACACACACACACACACACACACACACACACACACACACACACACACACACACACACACACACACACACACATGCATTTCACTATGAATTCGGAGAGATTTGTCATTATGAACTGCACTTATCACTATGATGCACATCTTAGGACTGATTTTTGGAAAGACACTTGTTTGATGCTTCACACATACCTTTTCTATGAAACTTCCTAACAACCCAAATCTCGTATACATGGGACCCTTGTTGAAACGAACTGCTTCTGACCAGTGAAATTTCCTCTGTCATAGTGTATATGTATTGGGTATCTTGTGATATAAAGGATAAAAATAGAAAATATATAAGGAATGGGTCTTGCAAAATCATCAGGTATCTCGGAAGTATGATCTATTGATAGATGAGATGAATTGATAATCTTGAAGGCATACTACAAACTGTACAATAAACAGTGCTGACGACATGAATGACTGTGTTTTGTGCAAATTGATGTCATTTATTCACACTTGCGTGGTTCATCGCCGAAGCAGCTATTGAATGACATGTCATCAGGTATACAGCCATTGTCAAACATAACTCTGTCACCCTGTCCCTGAAATCAGTGCTGAGTTGTTTCGTTTACAGCAAATCAGTGATGGGAACGGATGGAGTAGGTGACCTCAAGACATCTCATGGGTATCAGATCGTCAACATTCTTTATGTTTGACCATTGCCTCCGTGATGGACCAAGGCAAAGGAGATCGCGTCTACGAGTCGTCTTCTTCTTCCTCATCGTCCTGGTTGATCTGGAAGTAGCGCAGCTCGTAGGACTCCTTGTTGGCAGCCACGACGCGCAGCCAATCACGAAGGTTGTTCTTCTTCAGGTACTTCTTGGTCAGGTACTTCAGGTACCTGCGTGTGACGAGGAAAAGTTTAAACCATGATTGCAGATGCCCTGATCTGTGACCCGAACTGTATTTGGAAATTCTCTGGCATTGTGCACATTTATCGTGGTACATCAATGTCATCAGCTCTTACTTAATCTGTGAACAGCAAAATACAGTCAACTTCGCATAAGTCCATCTCTCACGAGTCAAAATATTGGCTAAGTCGAAGAAAAATTCAACCCCCGATGGAAACGAACGATATATGTGTTAGATCTGTTATGTACTGGCAATAGGTCGATGTTTACATGACCGTGTCCAAGGATTTTCTCTGACCCCTTAATGAGATTCCACTAAGGAGAGGTCGACTGTAAGTGACACAAATTTGCATGATGCCACCAGGTATACATTTTTCCCTCTTTTCTCTGCAATTTTGTTGTTGCTTCCTTCCACTACATTTTGCCTGTCCAGACTCCCCTTTTGATGCAGTATGGATTTCCTACAAATAATACTGAAGCTAAGATGGGATTCAAAAATAAGAGCCCTTTTTGCAAGCTCTCCCATTTATATCACATTCTGTCTGGAGATGCCACGTGGTATGAAAACAGTGCAAGACCAATTTAACCTACCAATTAGATTTCCGGGGGGGGGGGGGGGGGGGGAATAAAGCACTTTCTTGATTTTCAGCACTATTGATAAAATGTCTGCTTCATCATAACAATGCTCATATTTGATTACCACAGCAGTAATATATTCATACTTCAGTCTAAAATCTATTCCTACAAAAAGTGTAAAAAAGGAAGACAAATCAACTGGAACAGTTTATGCAAAACTTGGGCAAGAAAAAATGGGCCAAGTACTAACCTCTTTGAGAAGGCAATCTCTGATTGGACAGTGACTTTGCTCTTCTTGCGCTCGATGATCAGGTTGTTGCCAAAGTTCTTGGTCTTGCCGTTGACCTTGATGCGTTCCTGCAGGAACTGTTCCTGTTTTGTGAAGGGGCCACAAAATCCAGGGTCCAGTCCGAGATGGACAGAAGAACAAAGGCAGGGTTGGAGGGAGCTCATTTTAGGGAAGGTGTCCCTAGTATTTGAGCATGGCTTTGTTTAGGGAAGGAGTCCCTATGTTGGGTCAGGGAATGGAGCCCTGAACCAGTGATGGATTCCAATTAGTTCTTAGGGAATGAAAATCTGCACATTCAGCTCAAACTCATGCACAGACTAACATTTTTCATCAAATTCAACTCGAGCAAAATGACTACAGACATCAAACCCAATTTGATATCTAAAGCTAGTGGCAACAGGGAATTACATCATCTTTGAATTTCATCAATTTGCAAGAATTCAGTTTTAGCTCTTATCACTCATTATTCATAAACCATCAGCTCCTAGAAAATTATATTCCTCAAAAAGGCCCTATACGAACTGACAAAGATGTATACAAACATATTTGAAACTACCATGTCAAGCTTCATTTCAACAGATATCCTACTTATTGTTGCGGTTGTTGTGGGTTTACAAAACTAGCTATTAGGGAGCACCGTTTTGATTATATCACACATTGTACTTGGGGTTGACAAATTCATCCACGACTATATTTTTAATAAGACACAATTACACCATAGAATCCCTGAATTCTTGTCATGAAACACTTACGAAGTTTGAAGCATCCATGATACCATCTTCGACAGGCATGGCACAGTCGATGGTGAACTTCAGTGTCTGCTTCTTCTTCTTGCCCTTGGCCCCGGAGGGGCGGCCACCCTTCTGAGCCGTTTTCTACAAGAGGCAAAAAGCATAAAACAAAAATGAGCACGAGTTGGGAATCAGTGGGAAACCGAAAGAGGAAACCATGTTCTGATTTCACACTGATTGGTTTTACCATTTTCATTGAAGACACTTCTCTCAAGCTGAGAATATAAGCTGTGAAACTGAGGGAAAGAGATTTTCATAAAGAAAAAAAAAAAACTGATTCTCGGGTTTGGTTCTGCCACAAAATTCTGTCACAAATTAGCATTGTTAATTTGTAGTTGCGCATTTGGGCGATTCTTCCTCAATCAAGCCCACATGCACTTAATACGCAAGCTAGATCAAGTTTCAGAGCTTGCTAGAATATGCATAGTCAGTGCTTTCATATTTACAATACCATGGTATCTCACACCGGAATTTATATCATTGCAAAACACTGCAAAATACCAGAATTTGGTCATTTACATTTTTTTCAGTATAATTTTTATTAAAATAATACGTACAAAATCATATCTGCATCAATCTTTGTCAACTTAAATATATCAAACTTCTTTTATCTCAATTTTGATTTCATTAAATACTCAAGGGTACATCATAGAACTTTAGAAAATCCCCAAATGTATTGCTATGATAACCACCCAGAATTTGGCCGACACGATTAGAATTCGGAAAGGCGATATGTGCGTTCAATGTCAATGCCCTTACAAGGCCGCTGAAAAATGCACTGCGCACAATCTTGCTGGCGCACGGTTGCATCACTGACATTGTGGTGCACATTGGTGACTAAATTCTGGCAAGTCAGCACTTGCATTCAGCCCTTGTACATTTAGTCACTGCATCGACACGTGCGAGATTTTGCTTTTCTTTTGTATTTTTGCAGATGTCATCGATCACACTCTGAGCTTGTGATAGGCAAAAAATCTTGCAAGAGAATGGCATTTCTTCATTTTCAACGCTTTTTCGGTGACCTTGATTCTTAACACCAACAGTTACAATATAGAGATTTCTAATTCTTGCACACTTTGAAAAAGTTGCACTTATTCTGCATTTTTCTAAACAGCAAAATTTGGGATGTTTGATGGATTTTCGGAGGTGACTAAAGGACTTTCCTGTGACGGACAGTGCAGTGCCAGTATGTGAAATGTGATTTGCATGGGTTGTGACAACAGAATTTGCTGGCTTGTGCCAAGTGACAAATGACCATAGAGTCTATTCATGATATTCTAACATTAGTAGGTGACTGAAAACTGGTAGTGGTAGGCTAGGGCCCTACCCTAGAACATTTGTATAACCTTTATTACAATAATTCAATTCCCCCCCCCCCCTCCAAAAAAGAAAAAAAAAAGAACAATAATTGTGCAAAATTAGGACATCTGTCAGATGCCAAACTGATGAGAAGTGGGGAAAAAGGTGGGGGGGGGGGGGGAAACACCTCTTGCTGAGGATCTGGGTGGGGCCCTCATGGGAGAACAGTCCTTGACCGTGTTGACGAGTGGGGCAAGGTTGCAACCCTCGCCAAGCATGCAAGTTTCCCAGACTGTAACTTACGATTACGACTAAAAGTTGTCGAGCGCAAAATTACACGATTGTTTGAACAAGACTTCTACTCAATTTATTTTCGTTAAAAAACAAAAGAATTACATAGCTAAGGTTATATTAACCCTAGTCTACATGATTGTGAATCCTCCAACTTCTGCAACCACCACCCAATTCTGACCATGGCATTATCCATGCACGCACGCGTGGCAAGCATGCATGTCCACCGGTACCGCGCCGCGCGCTCTCACCGCATCACATCATTAGATTCTACACGTTGACACTGTATATAAATGCCGTACATGGTTGAAAATTCTGCTTCGATTTTGCCGACACAAATTTATTGCGATATTTTTCATACTTAAATGCAATATTCAATCTTCCTTTTGTCAAAATATAATACAAGACATATATCATCTTAACCACAACCAATTTCTGCATAACTATGGGTAGCATTTTTCGTTAAAAAATCCTTCATATTTAGCAGACTTTCCACTCACTCCAGGCATGTTCTCTGTCTTCGGTCGAAAAGACCATGCCAGTGAAATGAACAATTTAAGACGGTAGCTTAACATCTTGTAAAAATATATTATACTAATATGAATTCTTAATAAGCCTTTCAAAATTGTTTTAGCCTTTTTAATTTTTGAAATAACAATTTTTGTGTCAATATATTTTATATCAATAAATGAAATCCCAAATATTAAAGGAGATACAATTGTACATGAAAGTACATGGGATCTACGCACGAAAAACCTGTGCACCTGTACACTGATCCTGTACTGTGCTTTCTACTGTAATTTACAGCGTAACAGCTACAGAGGAACCGTCTATCATGTCTATAGAGACTGTCTATAGGTTACATACACGATACTCGAGATCTCCTGCATTCTGGATGTTGTAGGCCTGCCCAAAATCCATTTAGGAGCTGTGTGAAACTGGTAAGTTGATCATTAATTTTGCATTTTCACGTACGTTTACATCACCGAAAGTTTTTTGCAATTGTTTAAAAATAAAAGCTTAGTTTTCATGTTTTTCTTTGGCAATTATTTTTTGGTGTTTATTATTCTCACAATCTCACATTCTCAGTTTAAATCAGCAGTGATCAGCAAAAGCATTAAGTTAGCAGCATTGGCATTGCCAAGGCTGAAGTCTAATAATCATGTAAATTTAACTGTTAGACCTAACTGTTGTTAGGCATACAATCCTTAAATTGAAAGTCTTTAGAAAAAAGAATATCAATTAAGATCTTTAAATCATCTTATCAGTTTTAACGTTAGATTATATTTTTAGTCCTAAGTTAGTAGGCCTACTCCTTGACCGAAAGATCGGTCTGTATCTGTCCGTCGGGGAATGTTCCGCGGAGACTGCGTCTGGCTTCATGGATCCCCTCCGTACGGAGGACAGCGTTAATGGCAAATTATAAAAAGAGTCCTCCGGACAGACGGATCTTTCTGTCTAGCCTACTCCTAACGTTTACCTCTTGACTAGCCCGACCAGACGCTGTTACGCTATGCGAAAACAGCGTCTGACGAGCGCGGCATGCAGCCTCAAAGTGAGGAACCTCAACACAACTACAAAACTTAGGAAAATGTATACTTTTCTCCTTCAAACAGAATACTTTACTCACGTTGAATGCATGTTTCTATTACAGAAGAATAGTTCGCCACACTGGGTCCATGGAGACCACTTGCGATAAGTCCGTGGAACAAATAAAATGACACTTTCTGGCGCAATTCCATGGTACGTCGACGTACCATGTACAGCGACTGTGCTGTGTTCAAGTGTATAGTTAGGCCTGGCGTGAAAGATTGTGTACCGTGTGGACATGCTGGATATGATGATCAATTTCGGTAAGTTTCATTGCGTACATTTGAATACTGATAGCATCAGATGTAGAGTAAATATTGAAGAGTATACTCGATGAGTTTGAGGTGACAAAAATTATGTTAAGTATCAAAATTCAAAGCTATCGTGATACGATTACGTCGCTCTCCTAGTGGTTGGTGGTCGCGCGCGTACAGCCCTGTCGCGACGTACCATGTACAGCGACTGGGCTGTGTATAGTTACCTCTTGACATGAATCTTAATTAAAGGACCTAAATTTTATTTTGGCTAATGTTATTTACCTTGGTATCACATTATCCAGTGACAACACAACAGTGTCACGTTTTCATTTGTGCAATAGCTGAGCTGATGACCGGATGACATTTTATAATATTAAACCTCTGAAAAGGAATCTTTCGATTCTTGTGGAAGTCATTCCTGTCGTCAAGCCATGTAGTTTCACGGCAAATAAAAATAGGCATTAGACGATCTACTGTAAAGCTAAGTTGTAGTTGTATGGTAGCCCTACTGCATATCGACCACCCTTTTTAAAATTGACCGCATAGTTTTGGCGCACAGAACGCTAAGTATGCACTGCACTGCGCGCAGAGCACATAGCCAAAAATGTATTGGCTTTGAGTGCCGTTGATAAGGATGTGTGGGAAAACACGAAAATTTACTGTTCATTTAATGGTTTTAATCAAGGACAAAATTTCGTATGAAAATTTCAACTGAATCGCCATGTTATGTCAATGCATTTTCTATAAAGCTTTGTACAACACGGTGTTCAATGCAACTCGGTTTGCGTGCATTGTCAATGCAAAAACAGCAGTCAATCTCAATAAGGAGCGGCACCACGGGAAGCTGAAGAGAGGCCACTCAAGTTCGACAGCGATATTTTTGCACTGAAACTTCGAATTGAAAAGGGAACAACAGCATTTGATAGTGATGGATTTTCTCAATCACGTACAGTAGGTCATGGTTTTACGTGAATTTCAGTGTTAAATATTCTTATCAAGCAAATGAAAATTAGGCGGTCGATGAGTAGTAGGTCCAACCATACTTGTAGGAATTTATGCATTCATTTTCACATGCATTCATCCAAAAACCAAATTTCCTATTTTAAAAGCATGTATTTTGGCAGTGCGCACTCAATCAGCTGTTACAATCTACAAGCACATGAAAGTGTAGCAAGCTATCAATCACTTTATTTCTGCAAACAACTTGTAGTTCATCTAGAAGTGTTATGGAGAGAGCATCATTGGATATTTTGGCTTTTGAGCAGGTTCTACATGTAGCTTAGCAGTAATGCTTTGCTGTTAATCTTCAAACTTTTGCAATTGTGTATGAACACTGTCAAAAAAATCTAGAATGTGATAGACCCCTGTAGCTGTAAAATGTTAGAATTAGATATTTCTTTGAAGATGTGTGTGTGTGTGTGTTTTTGAAGAATCCTGTGTAAACACTTACAATTTTTAAAGTGGGGTGAGCTTGCTCCTCAGAATCCTTCCAAAATTTTCAAATGATTACACATGTGAATGGCAATATTAACACAAACGTAACCTAACTCTCGCCCATTTCATCATCAAAACCACAGTATGTACAATACTGCTCAACTCCCTGCCTATAGTAAGTTCAAAGTATACAATGTTCCATGTTTCTTTCTGACCATCCTCAGGTAGCCTTTAAAGCAAGGTGTGTGAAGAAAAGTTGATGTCCTGGCCACCCCAGCTAGCAAAGCCACCATGCCTGCCCTTTTGGAAAGGCCCAAACTCACTAAGGCTATGGCTTCAGCCTTGAGGGTGCACATTGTGAAGGAGAGGGAGAGGAAGAGACAAGGTTTGTGGCAGAGCTTTCACTCCCTTTAAGATTTTTGATTTTCCTACCCTGTGACATTTGCCCTTTCCTATTGCATTCAGGCAATTCAATTCAGATTTACACATTCTTTGTCATGCATAAGAACACGTACAGTACAGTATGTCCCCAAAAGAATTACAAACGGAATTTTGCATTGATAATGTAATATGTTTAAACTGTCTAAATGCTATTTCAGGGTCTACATTCCTTAGCTCTATTTTGCAGAAAACCCCATTCAAATGTGAACCGTTGTGAAACATGTCGTGGATGTGATTCTTTCAAGTTTATCACTTGGACGCTCTTGGAACTGCATATCAATGTGTGAACACAATAGACAGAACTTGGAGGGAAGGGATTCCTGACACGCTCTACAAAAATCCTCATTTCTCTTTGACCACTGAAGCAAGTTGGACAGGGTTTTCTGCAAGACAGGGATAATAAGTTATACAGTTCGACCTCGATTATCCGGCCATGTCGGGACCGGCGCTCATCGGGATATTGGCCGGATATGGGAGACACAATGTTAATGTATATACCTGCCATCCAAGCTGCCGTCCCAGTGCACTGGCAGCTACATGTAGGCTGGGAGCGTATCCCGCAACGGTGGTGTAATCTATGCTAGCCTGCGCAAAATTGTAGTCCCTTCTTCACAAAAATAAAGTTTATCTTTATGTGAAAATCATACATGTTTTATCTCATTAGATATTGAGAAACCTATCATGCGCATCTTATGAAATTAGTGAAATAGATCCATGAAAGTCACTGTTTTTTCTCAATTTTTGGATGAAAAAAAAAGTCCTTCACTGCGTGAACGCGTCCGGATAATAGAGATTTCCGGATAAAAGGAGTCCGGATAATCGAGGTCAAACTGTAGTTTCATACCCTGAAATTGTATTTGGATTGATTTACTATTTTTAAAGTTATCATTGCGGAGGGTCCAGTTGTAATGTTTTGGGGAACATACGGTATATGTTTATACTGTTGAACGGGACAAGAATAATTTCAGCTACAATATTTTTTCCATAATTTGTATTTGATTACAGCATTGTAGATAGAAGTAAGGTCCTTATTTTGCCAATATGATATGTGACTTCCTGGCTCATTTACAGCAGCATATTAAAATGATTGTCAACACAGGGGCTCATCACATTCATTGAGGGACTATATGCTCAAAATTATTCTACTTAATTGAAACATTTGTTTTTTTTTTAGATTACCCTGATAGATTGTTATTATTCATTTGTACAGTTTCAATTGCAAATAAGCCAAACATACCAGTACACAATGCACATTTGTACTGTATTGCTGAAGAGAATGATATGAAAGATAATCAGCTAAATCATACATGTATATAGGCCTCTATTTCTTATTTCATCAGAGTGAAGGATACTGTCAAATTCACAGTTGAAATGTTGATGTGCACACATCTCTGGCCCCGATAGGATTTTGTAAGGGGAAAAAAAAAAGTTTTGTAACTCTGGAATAGCCCAATTGAAAAAGAAAAGAAAAAGAAAATCAGTGGGTGAAAATAGGTACAGTAGATGTTACTATTGATAATTATCATTGATTTTTATTTCCATTGATGTGATGTGATGTAATTTTTCTGTTTGGTTTTGCCTTGTAGAAGAGGAAGAAGCGGACAAGGCTATTGAGAGGAAGAGACAGGAGCAGGAGAGGTTAAGAAAGAAGCATGAGGCTGAGACACTTTCACTGGAGGAAACAAAGGAACAGGTGAGCACTCCCTGGCTTTTCCTTTCTCTAAAGAGACAGATCTTCAAATAGACAAACGAAATAAAACAGACACTGTGAATGTTATTTCGAGTGGCACCATAAGAAGAAAGATGTTACAGGCATTGGGTAACAATTACACTGTTTATACTAAGCAGAAAGGGGGTTCGGAAGCCTCCTATAGCAGCCTCGAGGAGCCTTTCAGCTCAGTTAAACAGACAAAAGGAGATCAGATCAGATCAGATCAGTCAGGTTCTGAAACCACCTACAGGGGGTGGTTTCAAAGCCTGCTATAAGATAGCAGCCTTTGCTGCAGTATAAACGCTAGGGGGTTCGAGAGGCTGCTTTTTAGCCAACCCGGAGGTAATTGCTGAAGATCATCGCCTGCTTACGTAAACAACCCAGCCGTCTCAACCAATCCCCGCTGAAGAAAGCCTTTCAACTTGCACACTTTGGTGTAAAAGCCCGCGCAATGTATCAGAGGGGAGGAGCCACTGGGCCTCCTAGGGCCTGCTGAGGCCTGCTTTTGGCGAGTCCTTGGAGAAAATTAGACCAGAACAATTGTCCTTTAGCAAATGTTGTGTCACCGTTAAGATGAGCTCTGCTGAAAATTCAAATTTGAAAATGACCATTAAATGCTCTTTACAAAAGCAGAACAAAGCACATGAAAAGTAAACACCTACACTGAGTGACCAGCTTTGCTCCATAGATACACAATTTCTGCCATATTACTATGATAATAAACCATTTTAAAATTCTTTTAATACTATCATGGTATTTAGCTATTCACAGATATCTGCTTGTAATTGTAAAAGAGGTTTTTGTGCACTTTAGTGTTTTGTTGTTTCTTTTCATCCATGTGAACATTGTAATACAGCTCAGTCAGCTAATATAGAAAAATAGTTAAAAAATGAGCACCCACACCCACCACTTCAAACAATTTCTTTTTGGTTGCTGTATCAATTAACACAGGATTTCTTGATGAAATAATTAAAACAAGAATATTTGTTCAAAGGGGTAAATACAAATGATGTTCGTAGAGAAGATATGTGAATAGAAACCCAATTCTTCCCACTTGCAACTGTGTGCTATTCCATCAGTGTAGATTGTAGTTTACTTGAAGACAAAATCAGAATTCCGTAAAGTTTCATGGCACGCTTTGATGTCTTGTTGAAATGCCCAAAATATTTGAATGCATCATATTTGCATTAGTTACAAATGGCACATGCATACTCCACACACTGTCACATTATAAATCATAAAGAATGGTGTGTGTGTGGGGGGGGGGGGGGGGGGTGGGGGGAATGAATTCAGTGGGCTTGAACTTTTTTCCCTGTGATTTCTTGTGGAGATGAAAAACAAAGAGTTGGAGAGAGCCTGGTGTACTCACTTAAATATTTGTATTTATGTGTAGTTTAGGTGCCATGGCTTTTGGCGAATGCTATCTGAATGTTTATGGTTTTAAATATGGTGTAGATCAAAAATATGGAGGAAAAGCTGAAGTCCTTACAACAGGAGAAGCATGAACTCTTCCTCCAACTCAAGAAGGTTCTGAACGAGGACGAGGTCAGACGTAGACAGGAGGAGAGCAAGAAGAAGTAAGTTTTCCATTCCCACCTGGGGACGTGCAAGGAAGCAAATTTTCCTGTAGCCACAGCCAGAGATTCCTGTAGATAGAATGTCTCTATTGCGACTGATTGACAAATTGCCCAACATCGCCGTAAGAATGTCTCTATATTGTGTCACCAAGGATGTGACAATGGATAAGGGTCATGTTTGTGATTTACAGAGACATTCGCAACTGTTGCAATTTACAATGAGTGTTCGTAGAAAGGTAAAATTCATTGCAGATCACCAGTTTGTACCCAGCTGCTGTCGTAGTAATTGTGGTTATTGGAAATTTGATCTTTGTTTAACTTTTAATTCATCTGTAACTAATTAAACCTCTTCATGAAAATGAAGGCCTTTGGACTTTATGGACCTCTGGACAGGGAATACTGAGTGTGAGCATGCTGGGAGAAGATGTTTATCCAAACAAGTCCCTGTTGATTCTGGTGTTTGAAGAAAACAAAACAAAACAAAAAATGGGCACTTGGTGATGTTTGGATAATAATGATTGCAGAGCCATTTGGAAGAGCAGTTGCTATTTCAAAGAGACTTCACTATTTGTAAATGAGGCCAGATTTTTGCCTTAGACTTTTGCTATAATGTACATACTTTAGGCTGAACAGCTTAGTATGGGCACATATTACAGCTTGTACCTTGCCAGTCAGAATAGTGCGAGTCAGAGAAACAACATTCTTTATAGGAGATATTCCAAATTTCAAGAGTGATGGAGGGTCAAGAGTTATTTGTTTTGTTTGTTGTTTGTTTTTTCTTCTCAACCAAAATATTAGCTAAAGCTTTGAGCCTGTAGATGTCACATGCTGTATCATTGCTCCAGTAGCCTTCCTTGTGAAATTGTTCTCTCAATTCCTTTGTACAAAAGGAATAAAATTTAATGCAGTGATGGTGTTTTGATACATGGTTCATCAATGATGCATCCAGAGAGAGTTTAAATTTCATATGCCATCCTTCAAAACTCTTTTCCTCAATATAAAAGGTTTGTGAAGTAACAGGCAAAGTACTGTTTTTTACCCATAATGTGCATAAATCCGTTAGACTTTTTGTCAAAAAATTGTTTGAAAGTTATGCTGAGGTTTTTATATCAAGTAATCTTTTATTTGGTTGCGTTTTTGGTGCATGATCATCAATACGTGAACTGTTGTTAGTTTTAGATTTATGTATATGTCAGGGCTGCACACTAACCCCTTTGTTTTACTGGTCCAACCTGTCTGTCGGACCAGTCGGTACCCAGTTTTTCCCTTTTTTACTGGTCCATTCCTGAAAAAGTTACTGGTCCGACAGTGATTTT
This sequence comes from Diadema setosum, assembly GCF_964275005.1. Lineage (NCBI taxonomy): Eukaryota > Metazoa > Echinodermata > Echinoidea > Diadematoida > Diadematidae > Diadema > Diadema setosum. Next base: position 27,324,623 of record NC_092699.1, on the reverse strand, counting down.
TACTGGTCAGGGACCGTCGGACCAGTGCCAGTGTATAGTGTTTGATGTATGTCCTTTTTATCTTGATTTCCTCATCTAGTGAAATTCTTGCTGCAAGAAGCCAGCCCTACTATTCTGCCTTGCCGTTGTCCGGGCCTCACATGTTAGTCCAAAGTAAGTACCAGGCAAATCTAGCTTCATTACAGAGCGTGTCGATTTTCAGGCCAGCGTAATGGACAGCCAGTGATTATGTCATTTCAAAGCTCTGTTCACGTTTTAGAATTTTTCCGCAACCCGAACAAACTACAATGTGTCCACCCAAAATCTTGAGTAGCATTCCTGTTTGTGAAGTGAGCCAATAATCCTGTCACATGCACTCACTTTTTTGACATTTTAGAAAGAATGGCAACACTTTTTGCGAGTATGGTCATGTGAGTAATAGGCATATCCATGGCTATTGTTTAGAAATGAACAAGCTTCTAGTTCTCTTCCAGCTGTGATGCATTATATGAAATGAAATGTGTATAACAAGACCCATTTTGTAGCTGAGTCCAGTGAGACAAAATCTTCACATTTTTCTTTCAGCTGATTGTCACTGATTTGCTAGTAGCAGTGTGAATTTCATGCTCAAAACGAGCATTTACATCTATTCATTTTCATGATTTCATTGTAGAACACTTTTTCCTTACTGTGAAATATACCACATTTCTTAATCCTACTAAAGGGAGGAAAGAGAGAAGGAGGAAGAAGATGAAGATGGGATATGTCGTGAGAAATCATAGGATCAGACTTTCTCCTCCATTGGAATTAGTTGTAATGATCTTTTGATTCATATTCACAATTTGCCACTCATTGTTAAAACAACCACTATCTGAAGCAGCTTATCATTATACTGCCCATCAAAAACAAGAAAAGGTGTGTTTATTGCAAAGAGTATCCTTTGTTTGTGTAAAACTGACTTTTACAATCCCATGTTCAGATATCAGATATTTCCTGAAGTTGTCAATGATGAATGAGTTTTTACTGGAAGTGGGATATTTTAAAGGTCAAGTGCAGGCATGATATATTTCCTATGCCTGACTAAAATATTGGCTTGAAGAAAGAGTAGGTTTCTATCATCTCTCTGAGCATTGTGAAAGTGGAGGAGATACAGTGTAAAGCTTTTCTGATGTCATGATTACATTTATGCAACCAATAATCCTATGTGTCTTCTTAAAGGTGGTAGTCTAGCCAGGCCTACACTACTTGGAGATGGAGCCAAGGGTCACTACTACCGAACGCAAACGCCACCATCACAAACAGTCCAGGTGAGATGCTTTCTCCCCCTTTTTTTTTTTGCATATTCTTAAATAAGCGAATAGAACCTGACTCACAAAATTTGTGAAATAGAACTTCCTCAAATTTATGGTGCACGCAGTATTCACAACTATGCTGTACTGACAGAGTTGGTTTTGTTTGACCCCACAGGGCGTGAAGCGGTCCCGCAGCCCCTCTCCTCCCGTGGTGGAACTCTACCCCAAACATCATATCCAGGGCAGCCACTACACCCAGGGGGCCTTTGCCCAGAACCAGGTCACGCACACCCACAGTCCCTACAGGCAGCAGGGTAAATGCACCATCCACTCTCTGCAGATCTTCAATACTGCCCCCTATAGTTCATCTTCTTGTATTGAAACAGCACTGTGCAGTTGAATAGTTTACTGTCATACTATTTTTCGCGGTATGAAATTTTCACGAATTGGAACCAAGGACCTTTTTTGTGGCATGAAATTGTTACGAGTTGCCTCGAACATTTAATGCATATAGTGTACACAAGAACTTTCATGTGCATTTTAATTTTGCAAATCTTGGCTCTCGCGAAATTCGCAAAATTAAAATGCATGCGAACATTCCTCGTTTTACAGTACATTCAAACTGTACACATAGTAGTCGAAAAAGAACTTGTCCGTTTGACTTAAATGACCAAACAAGAATGTAGCTGCACAACCTTATACATTGAATTTGTTCTTTAATTATAGTATGTTGACTAAAAGTAAAACTCATTACCATGTTTAAGCAGATTGCAATAGATTGAAGTTCATCAAGCAAACATTTGCAGTTTTATAAGATTAAACTGTGAAGCGAATTTGTTATAGTCACTTGACGATAATCTGTACATGCATGTTCCCATAGTTATGATCTACATGTCGAAGAATTTCACCATATTTCATCAATATTTTGTTGATGATAATTGGACAATCTATGATGATACCCTACCGCAGGCCATATAGCTTACACCACAGCTCAGGCGCCGTCCTCGGCCTTCATCAACCAATCAGCAGCTGGCTACCCGCCCACCCAGCAGCCTGTCCACGCCAACTATGCCTCCAGCAGCCAGTCGAACCCCAACAAGTACCAGGCACGGGAGTCAGCATTCAGTTCCTATGGCAACCACTTTGCTGCCACGCCCAAGGAAATGAATGAACAGTTGTATCAGAGACAACAGCAACAACAGAGTGAGTTGCCATTTCTATGTTTCCAATTGTTGTTATTATCACCTTTGTTGGGATAATAATCATGATGATGATAATGATTATCATTTTATTCTTATTTTATTGTTATTATTATCATTATTACTGTCATAACTATTGTTGCTTTATCATCATTAAGTGTGATAATGAATCCTTAAACAGCTTAACCCGCTCCTCCTGCAATTCTGTTAGCGCCTTCAATGCCCCAAAACGAGATTCTTTTTGCAGGGCGACAGAGAACAGACAGGTTGGTAATCCACCTGTGCGAAAACAGTCAAGCGGTACATGTACGTGTGTACCAGCTTTCCATGGTCAACTACATGTGCTATGGAACAATAAAAATATCACATCGGGTGTAAGGTATGAACAGAGCGTGCGCTGATGGGCTCACAGAATCTTTCCTTCTACACAAAAGAGGCACCCGATAGGGGTCAGCGAAACGCGAAAATCTACTGAGATCACCCTTTATCGCTATGAACATCTTCAAAGGAGTTTTCTAGCAAAACCAACACAAGCTACGTTGGAAAAAAAGACAAATAATATTGTGATACATGCAGTTTTTATACAGAAAGATAAGAGATATTGATAAAAGAAACTCTAATCTTTCTATTAAAATCATTTTTCTGGGCAGCATTTAAACACAAATTAACATGAATTTAGGCCACAAATGCAGGCACTCTGGTCTACATTTTGAGAACCAGGTTCCCGTATATCAGTTGAAGCCAGGGGAACCTGGTATACATGGTTCCTGTAAGGACTGGGTTGATACATCATACACTGCATTTCCCCCACTGTGCAACTAGAGGAAGGCACACAGGGAAAACATTTAACCCTTTCTGTACTCAGACGCTTACCTTAAATTGCCTAGCATCTTTATCAGCATTCAGTACCAAAACTTGACCAAATTGTAGTGAAGCAAGCCCACTCAGGTGTAACAATGTGCCTCAGTCCAACAGGAAGGCCTTTGTGATACAGTAGGAATTAGGGGGATTAGGTAATCTCTATTCATTGACATGCAGTTCACAGGCATCTGTGCCAATCAGCAAAGCAAGTGCATCAAGGTTTGATAAGTATTGTATTGTTTTGTTCTATATTTGCTGAATCATGTCCAGTCCATCTCAATTGGTAACTGAATCTTGATGATGATAATGTTAAGCAGGAAATCAGTAATAGCTATTATTGTTATGGTAGCATTAGAGGAAGATTGTAATCATAGCAATAATTATGATGCTTATGATAACAATGACAAAGATAAACAATGACCAAAATGGCTTGATGTCATGTATTTCTGAGCATTTAGACCAATGGTCTGTCAATTTTTATGATTCTGCAAGAGAACTGGTGGAGTTTAGAAATTTCGCCAGTTCAGAACAAGAGTTTACGGAGAGTCTGTTAAAATACAACAATAGTACCGTCAAGTACAGGATGGAATGCAGAGACATAGGAGTCAATGCCGTGTTTTCCAGTGTTTTCGTGCCGGCTAGACGACAACCATAATGAAATGTTAGCACAATCAAAACAGACCTCCGACCACTAACCTATCACGTTGCTTCTGAGATGTGATATTTCCTCATAAATTCAATTCATGACCATGATCTTGTCCCCTAGTGGAATAGGTTTATATTTGGCACTGATGCGACCTTTTAACTCTGTTTAGCACTCTTGCACTGGTCAAAGAGGTAATCGAAAGTAGCTTTATCTGAATGTGGTTGTGAAGCTACAGGTGTACTATGTGCTAAGTACGATAATGCATCTCTTGTGCAAAGTGTAATGAACCGTCAGTTTGTGTTGGTCAGTTTTACTGGCCTACATACTTGCATTTATACAACCCATATTTTACCAGGTTTGACCCTGGTCAAAATACCAATGCAATACTCTCAGAGTGCATTCTGTTGTATTGTGTGGACATGAACTTCATGGCCTTCCACTGATAAAGAGTAAGAGTTGACCAGTGTGGCTTGAGGTTGGTACACACATGCTTTGTTAGTAGACTAAACCATCATGCTATATCTGTACATGTATGCCAAAAGGTGATACTCTATTAGGATTTCACTTCAAGGGGAGTTTTCCCAAATAGACAGGACATTAACCCTAACCATACAGGGCTATTTTTTATTATGCAAATTTTATACATATTTGAGATATTTTCCCCCCAGAAATTGTATGGATTGAGTGAATGCAGCAATATTAGTAGAACACATCAGTGTAAGTATGAGGAAACTTGGACGATCCTTTCAAGAGTTGTGAGTTTTTAAAGTTTTGGTGCTGCCACTGCTCGATGTGAAGACTACCCTTACAATGTTTTGTGTTGTCATGTATTATGTACATCGTCATAAAGAAAATAGAAGGAAAATTCAACATATTTTCACTTTTCTAGTATAACAAAAGAACAGCTTGACTTTATACTTCTTTCAGCAAGCAGGGGAATAGTGTTGCCCTATAGCATAATTATGTCAATAACAGGTCAAAGGAATGTACTTTTCATGAAAAATCATGAAATTTTATGGAATTTTATGGAATTCTGTTTGTATTTTCCTTACATCATTGTGCATACGTCACATCATGAACTGTAATAGTCTTCTCATCCAGCGATGGCTGCAATGAAACTTTCAAGATGCATAATTTTTGAATGGATTGTCTGATTTTCATCAAATGTTCACTGATGTGTTCTGCTAATATTGCCGCATTCACTCAATCCACATGTAAATTTTGGGTGCCATTAGATCTTATCAACTGAACTATTTCGTATTCACAATACTCCCTCCAGATTATTCAGATTTTGCGAATCTAAACACTGTTGGAAAAGAGCAAATACAATTTAAGAATCGGGACTATCCAATGTAAAAGTTTGAACCGAACCACAAAATGCCAAATATGAAAAATGATAGAATGTTTTTCAATAATACACTGAGATCATGTGCCATATCTTCTGTTTAGAAACTTTCTATGTAGGAACACAGATAAAACTAAAATAAAAGTAACAGCATGTCCAAAATGCGGCTGTCTTTCTGCATACCATGCGTATCATCATTAAATAAACCTAGCAGTGTGGCGATTCGATGTAGGGTGTGGTTATAAAAGTGAAATGTACTTTTTGGGGGGTTAACTTTCAGGGTAGGTAGTAAATTATGCTCATGTTTCCTGCTATCCTAAAGAAGGAAGGCAAAAAGATTGTTTCAAAGGCAGCTCATTGGCAGTGTCTACACAAACCATGGCAGATGACTCACCGGCACTTTGTCAAACCAAAAGTTTATTGAAATTTACATATTTGTAGCCACCTGCTGTCCATCAAAGATGTAAAACTTAAGTGTTGTCTTTGTTATGTAAATGCGAGGAATTACCCAAATTACCCTGACCATTTGCTGAAGGGTAAATATTGCATTTTTGCGCATTTGCCAGCAAGGGTCATTGCCTAAAAGGAAAAGGTCAAATCTCATCCTGTAATCAAAGTGTCAAAATATTTAGTTCTGTATTCACTGGATGCAGAAGCCTACTTTGTACAAGCCTATATATTCAAGCCAACTTATCTTACAATATGCCCAGGTGTTTACAGTTTATGTTATGATAGTAGCAGTACCTTTATAAAGTATTAAGTCTTGTTTCGTTTGTAGGATATATACAAGGGGCTGCACCCTCCAGCCTGCACTCAACCCCCCACCATGCAGTGGAACAGTCCAGGAAGCCGGGTAGCGAAGGTGATGAGCAAGGCTACTACCAGGCTAAACTCCAGGGCCAGCAGGTAGGTCAAAGTCATTACCACGGGAGGGATGGGAAGCCAGGGATTTTGATGTTTAGATGCACTTGAGTACCAGCGGTTTCCGTGTTGTAAACAATTGAAACACTCTTTGCTTCCTTTTTTGCCCCATTGTCCTATATTCCTGGTGTACGTCAATCCTATTTACTCCATGTGAAGCGTGCTTGGTGTTTTCTCCTGATCTTTTTTTTTTCCCGCTTTGTGTAATTAGTTTTCCATACCAGCCAGACACACACACACACACACACTCACTCACAAAATAGAATAATTCAGTAATCTTAGCTTTGATTGTCATTGTATTCTGTCTGTCATGTGTATGTATGTACATTATCACATATTTTCCTTTTCCCTTCCTTTGCGTGAATGGATGTGACGTCTTGACTGCTGGTAAAAGAAGTTATCATTTATGTGTACAGCTGTAGCTTCACAAAATTTCAAGCGAACATGTCAGTATGAAACAAGAGTATGTGTGAGAGTGTTGTGACGTAATTGTTCTATTTTACATTATGTGTACGAACCTCAGGAAGGCATTGCCAAAGCCAAGGGGTTGATGAGGGAAAAAAAAAAAAAAAAACTCACAAAAATGAAAATACCAGATGTAAGTGGCTGTGTGGGGGAGGGTTGTGGGAAATTTTTCGGCAGAATTTTGTCAATTTATTGACTGCATTGTGACTTGGTACGTGGGATCAGCCATAAACAGGAAAGCAGGAAACCAATAAAGATAACACCAACAAAAGTGTGGTCAGACTGAAGAGGAAGTAACTTTTCTGTCTTGTTGTATTGTGTTCTTTTTTCATTGGAATCTTGATTTGTTAATTGTGTTTGGTCGTTGTGTAACTTGGTGTCTTTATTAGGAGATGCCTGGATTGTGTTGTATGAGAAGGAAAAAATAAAAAAGGTGCTATCATTGTAGTGACTGAAGCTAAATTGATTATCTCTGCAACTTTCGTTAGTAGCTGCAGAGCCGTCCTTCTTAGGAAATGTAGGGGGGGGGGGTTGGCTAGATACAATGAATGCAGAACATCTTGCATTTATCAGGTCTTCACAGACACCCCGCACTTTGGCAGACAAACTTTCAAAGTTATTTTTTGATTGTCTACATAGGAAATGACATCACTGTCATTTTTGTTTTCTTTTTATGGGTATGATGTGTGAAATGTAGTTTCTGCCATTGTTTGTTAGACTGCTCTATGCATTGATATGCAGTCACTGCTGTGTAAAATCAAAGCAATCATCAGCTTTTTGTATGCCACATTATTCTGAGACAGCTTTCCAAAGCCATGCCACGTTATATGAAGCATTTATGCTTGAAATACAGTCCAACAAACTTGTAGAGAAAATTGCAAGCATACTGTTATGTAAATAGTATGACTAAGCTCAAGGCCAATTTAAAGAAAAAGAGAAATCCTAGTCATGTTAACAGTAACATATACTTTCACAAATTGGTCTAGAAGACAAAACATTTTGAAGACTCAGTCCAACAAAAAAAAAATCATAATTTACCCTAAGAATCCCTACGGAGCACCACTATTCTGTCACCACCCACTGCAAGCTGTCAGGTTCAGTGAACTGTGGCACATTTCAATTTATTTTTCATGCATAAATAGAATAAAGGGTTTTTTGTTTTGTTTTTTTGTTTGTTTGTTTTTTTTTTGTTTTTGATGAAAATTTCACTGTTCTGTCAGCTCTCACAATATTTATTAAAAGTCTGCTTTTTGCATGGAAAAAAAAAAATCCTTATTGAAAAATGACTGTTTGAGGATATTCATTTTTGCAGTGTATTTCAGTCTTGCTGCAAACACAATAATACCATTATATAATCATACATATGTTATTTGTATATCATACCAATGTCTTCTTATGTTTAGCTATGTTATTTGCCAATCGTACATGCACAAGATGGACAGTTTGAATTGATGTTGTGTGTTCTCAATGAAGTGCTATGATGCTATTAAGACTGATCTGTGAGACTATGCTGTGCTCCCCAATGCAGCACTTGCGGCAGCTGAACTCGGCCCACTCCCAGGCCCTTCACCACCAGACGGCCCACCAGCCTCTGCTCACCCAAAGTCAGGTCCAGCCTCACCTCCAGCAGCAAGCCCAGGCCAAGGTAGGATGGACAACATACTGAATGTAATGACACTCCATGCTCCAATGCAAACAATAAGAAGTGGAATAAAAACAGACTAGCAGAATGATAACATTCAAATCAGTGATCCTTGTATGGAATTGTTTTTATTGCAACCAATTGACAAATTGCCCTTCATCAACATGAGTACACACCAATAATCACATTTTTTTTTTTCATTTAGTTATGGCCATGATAAAAATCATTGACAATCAACATGGGTACACACCAATAATTACAATTTTTTTTTTTCATTTAGTTATGGCCATGATAAAAATCATTGACATACATACTTGGATGGGATTCAAACCCACACCCTCTTGATTACTAGGCAGGCATCATATCCGCTAGACTACTGAGCTTCTGCTCGATAGCCAGTGATGATTCTAATCCTGTATGGCAGCAGCGGGTACTGCATATTTTATTCAAATTAATGACTCTTGCCCAGAGGTTTTTTGTTTTGTTTTTTTGTTTTGTTTTGTTGGTTTTTTTTTTAAGTACAAATTATTGGCAAATTGTCTTTTATTCAATTTCATGAAATTCTTCCGTTGAGGTGTTTTCATTGCAACTGATTGACAAATTGCCCTACAGCGACGTAAATAAGCACTGAATTGATCAGTGGTTTTGTAGCAGCTAATGATAACAAATCATGGGCGTTTGTACTTCGAATCCTGCTCTAGTTTTGTCATCATGGTTGCTACAAAAACACTGATCGATTCAGTGCTTATTCATGTAAATTGTCTTTTGTCGTCCTAAATACTATTAGACACCAATTATTATGGCAGTGCCTACTGCCACTTTTTACTGAGAGCAGCTGGCAAGTGCAGGAAAGGGGTCCTTTACGCATGCTCTGGACATAAGATTTTCAGCAGTAGTCCAAAAACCTGTTTCAAAAGAAGCCTTCACACCCCACTGCCATCTTTTCTCTGTTTGTGTTTCTGTTTCCTAAAATCCTGTTGACCAGAATCAGTTATTGACAAGCTGTAATATCATCAGAAATACCCTTAAGACTTCAACATTTCTGTTTTCCAAATTTCCCCTAAGGTTTGAGACCACTGGTTTGATGGCTTATACCATTTTAAAAAGGAAAAGCATGATATAAGTTGTAAAGTTGTTTGTATGGTCATTGATGTCTACGTCATGGTTGTGTTTTGCTCTTACAAACAGCCGAGCATGGCATCCTCCTACGGCCGAAGGAAGCCGGAATCCCCCTTGTATCAGAAGAAACCAGCCCAGCAGCACGGGGTGAGTTTACATAACTACAAGTATTTGAGGCCCATCATCATCACACTACCATGAAAACGTTATGGTCATTTTGGTTAAGAAATGTGCAAAGTAAAACAAAACAAAAACAAAACAAACTAAACAAAGTAGTAAAAACAGAGGTTCAAAGATTGAAATTTTATTTTCGCGAGTCTGGTGCTATTCGCGAAACTAAAAACATGAAATTCGCGAAAATTTAGACTTGCGAAATATATGGCGTATACAGTAGTTGTTTGATATTTTTTGCAGACAAATATCACTTTTTTTTTTCAATATTTTAACTTTTGAGGAATTTTGTTTTGAATATTTCAAAGTGGTTTGTGCATAAATTTCTAGCAGTGATACTGTACGAGCTGAAATTTTCGCATACAGATATTTTCGCGAATAGCTACTTGGAGGACATTTTCGCGTGTTGTTAATTTCGCGGTTGCGAGGGTCTAACTGAACTTAGCTATACGCGTGTTGTTGTTTTCGCGTGTTGTTATTTTCGCGGTTCAAAGGTGATTTGCGAAATTCGCAAAAATAAAACCACCGCGAAAATTTCAGCTCATACAGTATTAAAGGCCTCGTGTCAGTGTCCAGTTTGCTATGTTTGTCAGCATGTTATAGTCAGATTGCTAGAGCGTGAAGAATATTCTTGGGGGGGGGGGGGAGGGATGGTAATTTGATATTATTTTGCCAGTGGTTAGTACATTCTAACATCTCTTGAAATATTCATTAACTCAGCTGTGTAGTTCACTTTGTAGTTGGGATGTTTGGTGTGGCAAAGGTTACATTCCAACTGTCTGTTTCTATGTGCTTCTTTGTTTTGGGATTGCCTTTTTGTTTTGTTTCCTTTTTTTTTTTTTTTTTTTACTTTTTCCTGTCTTCCTTGTTTCTCTTCCTGTCTGTTGTTAGAAACCCATTCCTCTGTCTCTCTCTCTCTGTATATTTCTGTATTTCTCTATCTCTATCTCTATCTCTCCCTCATCTCTCTTGTAATCTGTCCATACGTCTATCTGCATCTGGCTATTAATTATCTATTCCCCAACCACGGCCCTCCCTTTTTGCTGCATCATTATCTGTCTGACTGTCTTCCTGTGTCTAATCAGCCGTTGCGTTCATCCTATCTCTCACATCTATTTAAACGGTCAGCCGTGGGGGCTTACAAAATTGTAGCGTTGATTGAGTAATGCTCAGAGAGCCCTGGTCTCAGGAAAACACCCATACTGCCAAGGCTAGCACTGGGCTTTTTATAGTCGAAGGACATTAAGTCTGGCGTTAACCGCAAGTAGAAGCCGACGGAGCAGCCCGTCAAATGTTAGTCACCTTTGCTCTGTTTAACAGACGTGACAAGTTTAACAGTCGATAAAGACAAATGGGTTTTTTTTAGTCGCTGATTTCCATTGTGTCATTCTGCAAAGACAAATTCATCTTGTTTAATGAAAGATCAAACAAAAAGAAGTCATTTGAATTTCCCTACAAAAACAGGTTCTGCGATGTTGTCTCTTACTGTAAGTACGTGGTTTCGAGCACATTTCAGTGGAAATGGTTCCCTCCACGCTGCGGATGACCCCTAGAGCTCCAGTGTCTATTTTCCACCTGACGACCTTTGCTGTGCTAGTTAAACCTTCCATTGTTAGTGAGTTAAAAAAAATAATGTACAGCACTGACGATTACTATAGATGGTTAAACCAACAACTGACTCACCACAGAATAGTAACCATTTGCCATTTCACCTGCAACCTTTACCCACCCCGCCCGCCCCCCCCCCCCAAGAAATCCAGATGGCAGTCAATGTTAGAATGACTTGGCCGACCATCTGTTACAGTTCTGAGGTTAGCCACTATACATGTACTTGACTGTGCTATTAAATGCATTGTAAGGAGAAAACTTCTGCGTCCATGCACTATCAATATTAACCTGTTGAGGACGAGTCCCGAGTGTACTCGGGCAGGTGTCTATGGGAAATGCGTGTTGTAGCAAAATCAGTCCGTCCTCAATGGGTTAAGAGACATTAGGTGTGAAAACAAGTATTGTTGTATGTGACAGTGATGGGGCCACTACATGTAAAAGAAAGAAAGAAAGAATAGAATAGGGAAAGAGATGATAGAATTTTTTGGCAAACTGAACTGAAAGTTTGAAGGTTGAGTCACTCATAGACCCTGGCCATGGAATTTGCATCAACATGCATGGGAACCAAAGTTCCACTTTAAAGCAGGAAACCGGGCAGTGTGGCATTCACACGCAGAGGATGCATGTCTTAGCCAGTCAGGAGACTAACTTTGGAGAGATGAGACTTCAAACTTCCCTTTCATTCGATGATAACATAATGAGTACGGCTAATTTTGGGGGTGTCAAGTGTTTGTGACCTTGCGTGGTTAGCTCCATTTCCTACTCAGTTTGTAGTGCACAAATTCTTTCATGCTGCTTTAATAATGATAGAACTGCTAGTATGGAGATTTGGCAGGTACATTGCAAAAGCATGGCAACATGGCAGGGCCGGTACTGGCGATCAGGTTTGAAATGTTCACAACTTTGAATGTCGTGTGAACAAAGTGAATTTAATTCATTGTCATCATCACTCTTTATAACAGTCATTATTATTCTTCAGAACCGTTTTTACATAAGTTTTGATGCTACTTGTCGCTTTCTTATCATCTCCCTTTTCCCACGCCCCATGTGGCTGTCAGTCGAACTACTCACCAGGCCAAGGGAGGGGCCGGGCCGGCTACACCCCCACTCAGGGACAGCACCCGAGTTCGAGCAGGTTCTACTAGGGGGACTGCGATCGGGCACATCCTGGAGCCCATCACTCCTCGAGGGACCTCGTCTGGCTCTGAAAGCCCCCCGCTCTAGCTGCAGTGGCTATCCAGAGGGGTCTATACCTGATTCCCGAATCCCAGGGATGAATTGTGTGTTACGTACATGAGCGTAAAAGCCAAGCCAAACCACACTACTGGTATTTTCTATAACTGTTGTTACGTCAAAACTATGCACCACACTGTCACCACAAAACCTCACCACAAAACCACAAAGTTTTGTTTTTGTAATGATTTGGCTATATGTGTCACTGATGTACACTGTTGACATTTAGACCAATGTTAAGAAGGGGGAGATGACCTGCTGTGTTTAATATCTGCATGTAGTGTACAATGTTCGGTCGTAAATGTAGCCATTGATCACTTATCATATGTGAAGGAAAAACGGATCTTACCAGAAAATATCATGTTTTGGGTCTAGTTTGAAATTGGATAAGTCAACAGCAGTAGTTTTATATGAACCTATAAGAATTTTGAATCATGGTTTCTTTAATCTGGGCGGGGTGTTGTTGTTTTTCTGCCTGAGTATGAGACGTATAATGTTTGTGCATGCATGTTATGTAAAACTGTATGCTGCAACTAAGCAGCAAATTGCAACACCACATCTATGCTTACATCAATCGAAAAATTACAGATGAGTCCATTTCATGCCTACTTTTGTATTTCATGTGCAAAAAATAATAATAATAATAATAAAGGTTGTGTTAGTCCATTGTTGACAAGTGCAGAGGTTTGTGGAGCCACAATGTAAGTGAGAGCAAGGTAATCCCATTTAACAACATAGAATTAAATAATGTGAAATTTAACAAACCAAACCTTTTTTTTTTTTACCACGGTGTTCGGCATCTTTCAGATCCATGTCTTGAAAAATGTGATACACATGCTTACCAATGAAGTGACACAGTTGGACTTTGAGATGTTTTTGTAATGTGCCCAAAAAAGTTAATGTCACATTGTTGGAGAAAGGATTTTCAGGGGGTTTCTAGGCAAGCACATAAGCACTCCCTTTAGATATTGGGAGAAACAGTTTGTAGTTGAAGTTGTTTGACCTATGTGTAAAATCTATGACATTTCCCTCAAACTTAAGTTGCCTGCCTGCATTGTGTACATCGAAGGCGTGTTGTTACAGGCTTACTTATGAGGCATTGCTTTTAATGAGATGAATTTGACAGTCCCAATTATCCACACATTATTTTATGGCAAGCCAGCCAGCTTAAAAAAAGTTTGACTATAACCAAAATCATGGCTTCAGCGAGGTCGATTCCAGTGATACAAACTTGTAGATAATGATAACCTGAGGTGATATTTCCAGATCTGATTCAATTGTTCACATGTAGAATTCCTTATAAACTGCACACTAATGAATGCAATCCTTTCAACCTGAACCAGATTTGACTTTCATAATGTTCATTGCATGCTCCCAAAGCATATACCATAGGCCATATGTATAATGCGCAGTATGGTGTTCACTCAGTGCTTAGCTGCTGCACTACACGCTGAAATTACCCAGAATAAAACTTTTAAAAAGGACCTAGATATGAAGAGTTTGTTTGCAAAAACCGATAAGTCCATATTTGCCAAATGGAGATATTTGCGATTAAAGGTCAAGAAAAATATAGAGAATAATAAGAAAATTTTTGCTTCTTTTGACCATAACTTCAAAAATATACCTTTATAATATGTAGTGACCAATATATCATTGAAAAGGTATTATTTTGTACTTTATGACAGAGATCGTACTTCAAAATCTTCAAAAATGGACTTATTCGGTTTTTGCAAACAAACCCTTCATATGTTTACCTGGAATATCAATCTGGATTTCTTCACACCCCATTCTGTTTGTACTCGTTGCTGATTGGATATTGCCTGTGCAAGATTTTAAATGGTCCATTTGGTGAATTGGGTGCAAAGGGGTGTAAACCAAGGTTTAGACAGAAAATTAAGCATGCATTAGGAGCATACTGGAATTATTGCCATCTAGCGATTATTGCAGCTTGTATTTTCAGGAATTTTCCTGCTTTTATTTCTGAATTATGTTCAAATCTACGTTGCATATTGTACCCCATGTCTTCAGCAAAGTTGTTGATAACGTGTATGAAATGTATGAACATGTAGGTATCATTACTGGTACATTTGTAACAAATACCGGTTATGATGTGGTAAATTTGGTCCGGGTGATTTCGTCATAACTAGCTTTCCCTGTATCTGACATAAAATTCTCTAAATCTCCAGTGACTGTGTCACAAACTGCCACAATATCGGGTTGATTAATTATTGAATGTATTGGGTACTCGGCATTATACCACCTTAGTGCACTCTCATCAATGTACAAACAATAAACTGATAAATCTGAACATCTTCGTACATATCTACCGCTGTTCAGAGGGTCGTGAATATCACACTTACAAATGGATTGTAATGATTTGTACATTCCATACTGCATGCTTAGATGATAACCCATTGCAAGTATCGTAGATTGGCAAAATAAATTTGACAGAATTCATTGTCACAGGGGGGTTAAAATATGAAGGAAATTCTTCATTATTTTTCTGAACTATCTAACTCTGCTTTAAGAAGGTGATTTGTATAAGACCAAAGTGTTCAGTAATAGATGTGCTTGAGCTTCTTTGTAAAAGTCACCATCATATTGAGGGACTGTGTATCTTATTGTGTGCGTGCATATGTGTGTTTTAACTCGGACACTGAATGTAGTTTTTTTTTTTTTTTTTTTTTAAGTGGTCATCTAGCAGAAATGTGGACGCTTGGAAAATAGATTCAATTTCAGCAGGTCACCATGTATTAGTGGATGCAGTCTTGCAAAGTTTGTTTGTCCCTTTTGCAACCCTGAAAATTAGATTCCTTTCATGAGCCTGTATATTGTAGAGGTAGGTAATTCAGACCTTTCCTCAGACTAATGAAACTGGAAACTTTTTGATGGCGGGGAAAACAATGTACTGTATATTTCCAGTGAATTTATTCAGACCCCGAAAGTATTCCAGCCGTCATTCTGGGTTCAAAAGGGTAGAATATTTTCGTATTTACAAAGGATAAAATTATCTCTTTCTCTTTTTTCTTTTTTTCATTTGTGGTGTTTTACTGTTAGATTTCATGCATAATGTTGGGAGACATTATTTTTCAACCATGGAAGTGATGTCTGTAATAGGGATGTAGGACCTTAACTTGTGAATTGATACAAGTTTGCATTTGCATTTTCATTGTAAAACTACTGTAAAAGTCGAAATATTCGCTGTGTGGAAATTTTCACGCAACCAGACGCTAGCGCGAAAATAAAAGCATGCGAATATTTTTGCATGCCATATGTTCCAGTAGTTAATGTTAATCTTACCCGGCCGAGCATGAAAAATTACTTGCGCAAATATATCCACTTTTACAGTACATCCTGTGAAAGACTAGTTTTCGTCTGTATATCAGCGACATGTGTCCTGTTGGGCTTACCCGGTAGTTCAATTTTAAAAATTGTATGAATACTGTTCTGTACATTTTGACAATGTGTTTGTTTTGTTTTGTTCTTTTACTGTGCTGTGTGGACAGTTATGCACATATAGCAATGGAATCTTTGTATCATGTGAGGTTACATTCTTGTAAATTTGTGAAATAAAGCAGTGGTTAAAAACAAACAAACTTGCATCAGCTTTCTCATTTGTACCTGATTGTGTTTGAATGTGTCCTGTATTCTTACTGCAAGTTGTAACATTTACTTCACATTTGCACTGATACGTGTACTCTTTGGTCAATATTAAAGTATTGTTGTAGTTTTGGTGTTCTATAGCCGTATACACTGTGCAGGATATAAAGAAAAAGTAAAACAAAAAAGTAGTAATAGTGTGAGAATGTGAGATGCATGAAGATTCATGATAGAAAATGAGTTCACAATCTATCTGTTCCTTGTGTTCAGATACAAGTAACAGAAAGAGTTAGAAGATAAATACAATACACATGCTAGACTCAAAGGAACAATAATCATTCATCGACATATTATGTTCATGTGCACAAGCCCAGTCTTTTACTAACAAATATCAAAGCTATGCCATTGGAGATATTGATGTTTAGTGAAGTTGGGAAAGTTAATTGGCTCCGAATATCTTTTACAAGGGTCAGTGAACTAATTTGCAAACGTTCACTGGTTAAGTGTTAGCACACGTCAAGCTTTGAATGAATGTAGCTGAAATATCTCTCCAAATGAGGACATTTTTCCACTAACTCACAGCAACACACTGGCCTCTTTACCACCTTCATTATCACTATATCAATAACAATATTACTATTTTTATTCTAAGTACAGTGCGCTCCCATTACAACAAACATGGTTATGATGTAATGTCGCTGCAACAAAGTAAAAATTTGGGTCCAAAAATTATTACCAATACAGTCTATGGTGCAAAATTCTCTTCGATAATAATGAAATTTCAATATAACAAAAGAAAACTGCCAGTCTCGAGGACTGCGTTGTAAAAAGAGGCACGTATTATTCTTATTTATATCATTATTCATATCATTATCATTACTATCATTATTGTAATAACTATAAGTACTATTATTATTATCATCTTTATTGTTATTATTAGTAGTAGTAGTAGTAGTAGTAGTAGTAGTAGTAGTAGTAGTAGTAGTAGTAGTAGTAGTAGTATAGTAGTAGTATCATAATTATCGTTATCGACATCATTGTGATCATTATGGCATTATTTCCCATACATTCTTAGACATTATTACACATTTCATTATCTCATCCTTTTAGGGGATATTCAAATAGGAATTGGAATGAAACAAAAATACAATGCAAAAACAAACAAATAAACAAGAGACTATTAAGCGGAGGGGTGAAAGTTGAGGTGTGAAAACTCACACCTCAAACAAACAAAAGCAAAACCACCGACTTTACTCCATATTTCTCTAAATTCATGTATAAGTGCCTTTCCGTTTTAATTGCACCGCATCTCCCGTCAAGGTGTATTACCGAGATGCCGCGCATAGTGGCGGGAAGAATGAGTAGAGTGTAGCAGATCTAGATCTAGATCTATCTTTGAAATTAGACGTCAGACTTGCAAGCGTCATGACACATTTAAACTTTGTATAATGATATACTTCAAAACATTTCTCGTCATTATTAGGCTAAGTCAAAGCGCTCAGCAGACGGCCAACAAATGAAAATTAGATTATTTTATCTCTTTCACGTATTGACTTGATTCAACACCTGAATGAACTTCCTCCATCTCATGTTGATTTCAGGTGACATTTATTTCCAGAGCTGACGCCTATAATACCGCCGAAGCATTCATTGTCTGTATTTTTCATGATTATACAGAGTAAAGGGTAAGATTACTTCAAGAATGATAACTCATCGCCAAAGAGAATTTATATCTACACTCTGTCAAAAAATATACATCACAAGAGTAATCATAATTCCACTGAACCTGCAATGCAGACCGTTAGAATCCTTTCTTTTTACACAATAAAGATAGCCAACATTTCCGAAGGAAAGAAAATGATCATAACAATACCTTAACTGTCCTAGTATTTGCTCGATGTCAAGAACGTGATGAATGCTCCTAAAAAAAAGCATTCATGCCTTCGAAAATCGATATAATCTACACCGATTTTTCATTCCAATTCGATGGTGCTCAAAATCTCACTGTTTGTGCCTCGGACGGGGGGAGGGCGGAGAATCTCAACAAAACAAAATCATGAGTTCACAGATCACTCAACTGAGTCATGCGGTTAAATCAACATCCACTTCACATGTATTATGTTGTTAAAAACTTGTGACAAGATCGCAAGATTATATATGCTCTGATAGCAGCAGGCGATTGATCATCACCGTATATAAGGAAAAAAGAAGACAGCGTTTTTAACGAGAGATTTTCCCCATTTAATTTCTTCTGGCTTGGGGAACAGTTATAATCCCAAGGCAATGTCCATTTTGATTATTTTCTTATTTGTTCATTTGCTTACTTTTCAGTCTTCTTTAGGGGAGGGAAGGATCACTAAAGATCCCCATCAATCCAACCAAAGGCTTGGTTCTTTGAGGTCGGAAGAACTTCCCCGTTTGGAAATGTTTAAAACATGACGCCCTTTTCCATATGAGTGTGCTAAGTAAGTAATCACTCCGTTAAATTAATGGGTCCTCCTTCATTTCGTATATTCTTCCCTTCTACAAGGAGGGAGGGTGATACAGAGGTGGATCTAGGAATTTCGTTAAGGGGACGCCTTTACAAAATTAAAGGAGGCGCATAAAGGAGGTGTGATATCGCTATTGATAATGATTGACATTTTATGGTTTATCACTCATGCCGGTGACGTCGGTGTAGAGCCTGTAATACGTCTCGCTCTTTGCTCAAACCATTCAGATGGACTCGTCACCGCCTTGTGTGACTGCATGATGGTGCAGAACAGTCAACATTAATCGCTGTTGCCCGACAGGGCAGTATTTAAATTCTGGAAATATTGCCCGTTCTAACTGCACTTTACTCTGAATGGTATACAGTCCGTCTGTTTTTGTCTGCACGATAAATGAATGTAACATGACTCAATGCAAGCACTATCGACATATACGTCCACTTCAGCAGCATTTCATCTGTCGATTGTCCCAAATGGACCGATGTCACGCAAATATATAGATGGAAAGACTACAAGTAAATGCATAAATACTTGACTTTTTTTTATTTATTCAACTTTACTTTTCATTTCCATTAAATATACAGGGAAAATTATATACAATGCATTAACAGAACATATTTTGTACTAATTTCAAAAACGTAAATTAACAAAATACATGTGATCACGAGTAACAATTCTTTTTAAAGGTATATACATATCCATAATACAAGGATGGGAATGGAAATGGAGGGTCCCACTAAAAAGCAAAGCTTGTACGGTATGGGACCCTCAGAAAATACATAAGAGAACGAATAATGACGTAATGAAACTACAGACAGATATATGAAACTAAATCAAAAAACCAATGTCATGATTTATTTTTGTCCATTCTATTTCTTTTTCTTTCTTTTTTTTGTCCAAGCCACCTTATGTTCAAAGTCATTTGAATTTATACAGGAGAAATGCATAATATAAACATAATGATTACAGTCTAGTTCCATTGAGATATAAGATTGAAAATACGAGTAACAAAATAACGTAAGTTTCGTATGTATTCACAAGCAACTCTCGTATGGGTTTTTGTTCTTAAGAATGAGATAATGTTTTTATTGATGATCAAATCGAAGATAGTGATTTTACCCCTCCCTCTCATCACTTAGGTTATCATATAACTTTAAAACAGGATGGTGTCACTCATGCAATCTCTTTTTCTTTGCAGACGTAGGAAATTCATTTCATTATATACTTATGTATTATCATTGTCGCGTCATCATTAGGCTTGTACCACATTTGCATCATAATTTGGATAATAATCATATTGCTGTAACTATTCTTATTGCTTCGTAAAAAGGTGTGGAATTTCAGACTTCCTTAATGTCCTTTTTTGCTATGTCTGATTCGAATGAAACTTCTGCCTTTCTGTTAATTTGATTCTATGTATAGCATCATATACTGAATTAAGGCAGCTTGAAAACTTGTAGTACGATGTCACCATAAACGAAAAACAAACAAACAAACAAACAAACAAACAAACAAACAAACAAACAAACAAACAAACATATAAATAAACAAACAACAGATCCGAATGAGTTAAGCAGGTATACGATTTGGCCGTGTCATCAGTAAGTTAGGATTGTGTTTGCCTTTATTTCGATGTCAAAATGATGTGACTAAAATTCATGCGACCCATAGAATTAAATATTTATTTTCTAGAGGCTTCCCCATGTTACCGAATTAAATCAAACTGTAAAATTTGTTAATATTTTTTTTCAGTGCATTGTGTTGAGCATGGAACTGTAATATATAGGCTATGTATTTCAATGAAACACAAATTCCCAAATAAGTATCCAACTGAACCCACATCGATTATGCTGAACTAAAATTAAGTGCATGTATTTCGTATACCCTTCGTACCCGAGATAATTCAAAAACTATCATATGCATGGTAGGAATACATTCTGTAGTTTATCCTGTACCCCGTTACCACGAATATCCTGTCCGGATGTAGCTTGCGTGATAATTTGTATTTTTCTTTCTACGAAATCATAAACAAAACAACATTTGGTTTATGGTTTATACAAGAAACTTCCAAGGACAAACCAACAGCATACTGTTGATTTTATGTCACAACGCGTTGTATCCAATTATCTGTTTTTTGTTTTCCTTGTTTGTGTGTGTGTGTTTTTTTTAAAAACATATGTTACAAACCAATGAATTCCCGTTGTAAGTTGTTTAAATTGAAATACATTATAACGAGTTACAGTAGCTGTTGTAAGGTTATTTTTTGTTTTTGTTTTCAAATAACAGAATGATTTGAGTGGCGCGGTACAATGTACAGTTTGTATTAAAATTATGTCCTCTATTTGACAGATAACCTAAATATCTCGTTTCATTTATTTTATTGTTTTGCAAATCAACAAATCACGTTAGTAAACATACACATTATCAGCAAAGTTTAATGATTATAGATTATGAATGGATGAATCAACAGCTACATAAATGACAGTTCCATAAGTAAAAATCATTTTGACAAAAAAGCATTCACCTAGATATATTTGTAGGTAGGTACGTGCGTGCTGTAGATTTAGGTAATATGAATGATAACTTTGATTGAATTTCCAATATGTAATGAAAATATGAATAGATAATAATGATAACAGAATGAATACTGCGAAAGAAATATAGAATGAGAAAGGGGGAAAAGATATAGAAAGATAGAAACACTCAGCACACAAAGAAAATGAAACTAACTCCTTTTTCGGTTTGATGCGCTCTTTGAGCAGATCAATTCTTCGATTCATTAATTTTACTCGATGAAGTAAATACTTCAGAAAAAAAAAAGAAGCTAAGTCAATCATTTCAATTGTTGGCGTCGACTTTCTCAGTCAAGCATTTTTCCCGTATTCGCTTCACTGAAACTTTGGTAACTCCAGATGACGAACTTGCCAAGTTGATCTAGCTGAAACACCGCCGCCTGCGGGCCAAACACGCGACGATTACCTGCGGATGCATAAAAAAGCGGAAGTTTTGTATTGTTGGAGCTGATCGCTGAACGCGACAACAGATAAGCGAGACTGCGCCAACAGTGGAGGTGGTTTCAAGGACCAGTTTACCGGCGGTGCTGGTATCCGTTCATTGAGTGATCTCTATTACTTCGTGTAATCTCTGCGTTGCCTGTGAGGCGACAGCATCCGCTCGTGCTGCGGGGAAACTTTGGAGACGGCTTTATCGCTTCTCCGGCTCAGCATTTTAGAGGATTCAAGATTCTAGTGGAATACATCCTCCAAGGATTGATTTTTGTCTTGGATCCCATTTAGTCTTGACTGTCTCAGCTCTGTGGAAAATTAATAAATTCCTCTCATTCCATTACGATGTCTCGTTCTTGCGGGGCCGCTCTGCTGGCGGCGATAACGTGCGTGATGGTGGTGGCACAGCTCCGGGGCGCCGCCGCGGTGCAGATTAACAACGGTGTTAGAACCTGTCAGGAGCATCCAGTGGAAATTCGCGAAGAAATGGCCAACGTTGTTATCTCTGGATTCATCCAGGGCATCATGAGGAAACCCAGGACTATCATGTACGACTGCAACGTCGAGGTCTTTCGCGTGTTCAAGGGTCGGGACGAGCTTCACTCTCACGTCGAGCCTCCAATGAACGGAAACTCGCTCATGATCGGCGGCTTCGGCGATCCCACCATCTGCGACAACGCCGTGACTCGGGGCGAGACGCGCATCTTCATGCTGAACAAAAACAACGACGGCCACCTTATGCTGAATTCTAGCGTCATCCGCATCACTCTCAACAACCTCGTAGAAGCAGAAGCAGCTGTATTGGGTATGTTTCCTTTCTTTCTTTCTTCTTCCTTTATTTATTTTATTTTATTTTATTTTTTGCCAAAGCATAGAGTCTACCCCTGACCCATAAATCCATCAAGGAAGCACAAGCCTGAATGAAGCCAGTGTGAGTAGCCTGTAAAAGTGAGAGAGAGAGAGAGAAAAAAAAAAGATAGAAGAGAGATATAACGGGAAAATTAGATAAAAAGAAATGAACAAGAGTCAAAAATGAGAAGGTGAATGATGAGGACAAGAAGGAGTTCGTTAACTTTTAATATACATTATTACCTCCGTTTCTCTTTGCTTTGACATGTATTTGGCAAATAATTGTGGGTTCTTCTCTTCTTCCTGGTGAGTGACCGCAATCAACATGCTGATTATTCGGTCACTTTGTCAGGTAGGTCGGTATTGCACGGTGCCGTAGATTTTGAGTTTAACAACAATATAATTTGTTTCGTTGAATAATACATAATCCCAAGAAATGTGTCGGCAAACCAACGATGAAGATACAAACATATCCCTATTGTAAAATTGCTGCAGTGGTTTATACAATAGCAATGATTTATAAGTTACAAAAAGTACATGTGAGATACATATACCTGGATATCGTAAGTTTTTGAGAAGTGGATTGCTGACTATCTTTCTTTTGATGTTGAACTACACTGTAGGACTCGATGACATAAAAGATAGTGTTGCTGTGCCATAATATTATGTTTGGGGAACAATAAGCAGATAAAATTCCATCTTTGCATTGTATTGCATGTGACATGCTTGTAAAAATCAAATTATGTACTGATGTGACTCTTGTTTTCAAATTCTATAACTTAGGTTCAGCTTAACATATTTGAAGATTTTATTGTGTCCTTTTTTTTGGAGAAAGAGAACTGTGTTAACAAATACTAGATTTTAAAGTGCTGTTGACTGAGGCAACCTATATCATCAAGTGAGAATGATAAAGGCATATATATACATTGTAAATTGCCACTGAAAAGCCATAGTGTTCAAGACATCTTAACGCCCTTATTATTCTCAGCCGACAATATTGTTTCTACAAAGAAACTTGGCGACTGGGATTTGAGTAGAACTCTTCGGACTGCTGATAGGATTTTACACTCTGTTGGCTTGGCAGCTTACTAGCAAGCTTTTCTGTACTCGGCACATTGAAAAAGAGACCAGTGCATTTTTTGCCGTGATCACAACCAAATCAGCGAGTTTTAGGGGATGCATTTTGTCCCAATGTTTTGAGTTTGATAACTGGCTTTGATACGCTGGCTGCGTTGCATTGCCGGCATGGATCCAGCAGATGAGCTCAACGAAGCATGTGCTCAGAAACCTTGCACAGGACTGCTTATGTACCAGGCATTTTTTTTTTTCAATGCAGGGTCTTCTACAGGCCAAGAAAATGACCCATTGTCGTCAGCCTTGCACTCAGGCTTTTGGATAGAACATGGTTGAGTGAGTTGAGCCCAGAGAAGCTTTGTGCGAAAAAAAAAGGCAGCTTCATGCCAAATCTATGGTGGACACTCCACTGAATGAGAAAATAAAAACAGAAGGCTCCTAAAGGAGGAAAACAAAACGCTTTGTTGCGACAAGAGAAGCCTCCAAAAGGCATCTCGGGCTTTTGTGGGAGTTAACTTTCACCCACATGCCTAGATGCAATTTTCACTAAACTCATCCGCATTATGTATTCTATATAAATAGTAAATCTGTTGCTTGATATAGCCCATGGTCCTGCTAAGAGCAGTATGTACTATAATGCCCTCCATCAAACTATGTCTCGTCTGGCTGCAACAAAGAAGAAAAAGTAGAAGGTCTTTTTTTTGGCGTCATTTTGTTGGTAATCTCTAGGGCTCGTCTGTGGTAGTGTTCCAAGTTGCGAGACAAGCGAAAAGCTGAACATTACCAACAAATAAGAGGCTTGAGGTCCCATCATGTGAACCAGAGTTCAAGCCTCGAGAGGATTACATTTAATTTGCTCTCATGTGGAGCATTCCCAACCCCCATTCCTTTCTTTCTCCTTGTCAAAATGTAATATGTCCACCCACACATGACCTCTGTGCTCCACATTCCAACAAGGGTGAAGTTTTAGAAAACTATCCCTGGTAAGGCTGGCTGTGTGATATGTATTTGCCCCAATTATGCACTTCACACGGAAACCATCACCACACAAAATTTCACACATTGTTACTCTGAAAGGATTCTGTGGAAATAGCAAGATTTGTTTACATTGAAGTTTAGATCCAATGTCAAAGAAAATATGCAATCCTCTGAAAGAATCAGAAGTCAGGTATACTAAGACAGAAATAGACAGGCAGACAGAAGAACAGCTACTGGTAGATAGTAATGATGATGGTTGTAAGAAAAGAGTTAAAGAAATACAAGAAAAAGAGAACACGATTATCAATTTAATTTTTCCTGTGAAGGTTCCATGCATACTGTCTCCTGTCTGAAAAGAAAAATCCATAAAACATGTGGTCCACAGATTTTGTTCTGTTATGGATTTGACTACAAACATCTCAAGATTTACGATCAGCATATTATTGGAGTCTTCTTCCAAGACTACACCTCATGCTGACACTCTGGAGTGTATGTTTTCAATTATTAAATTATCAAATTATACTTTTCAATTATTCAGTTATGAATTTTAACTGCCATAAAGACCAGACCAACAGAGATAACAATTTGTGGTGCAAGACAGACTTGTAGCAGTATTGCTCAATTTAGAGCTAGGGAGAATTATCCACATAAATCAGGCCTCAATTATCCTGTGTCTAGCCACAACTATTTTCCAGGGGAGATGTTGTGACTGTGCTAACAAAAATTATATAAATTGCTGTGAAAGTCTTGTGACATGAAAGTAAATTGATAATGATCATCACAATCAAAGAGAGTATTGTAAAATTAGCATTGTCTTTAATACCCCAGCCATCTGCTGTTTAAAAAAAAAAAAAAAAAAACAAAAACCAACAAACAAAAAAACAACAACAAACAAACAAACAAACACAAGCTAAAAGAAATCAAAATCAGAGAAACATTTGTGACAGATTTTCTCAATCTGAACAAATGAACCTGGTTTTGGGTTCCTCATGGTGTCTTCCAGGAAGTTTGCCCTAGTGGGATCCCCCCCCCCCCAAAAAAAAAAGAAAAAGAAAAAAGAAAAGGACCAGTTGTCCTCAGAAGGGGGCAGGCCATACAGATGTGCACATAAAATATTGGGGCACATCTGTATGCCATACTGAGGGACACCCTCCAAGTCTTTGGGGAGGGAGAAGCGGAAGTTGCTGTGGCCCTTTCTGTGGTGGGAGAAAAATTTATGCCAGTTTGTCCCAACCAGACTGGTGTCAGACATTGAAGGTTAGATGTTGTGCAGTTTGAAATCATGATCCCCTAGCAAAAGTGCAAATATTTTATGGAATCTCATTGTACCCTGTTGCCTACTTTAAGTCCTCCTTTCATGATTTTGGCATAGTCTTTTTTTCTCCAAAAGATATAATGGTAATTTCAAGCTGTGTGATCTGCCATCTTCATGATGCTTGATCTGATAACTTCTACAGTCACCTCCACTTAGTTGAGATAGCCTAGGAGGTGGATTGTCATCCAGATTCAAGTGGTTGCCCCAGTTAAACATAACTACACAAGAAAGGATTGTATCTGTAGTCTGCACTAAGTTTGATACATAAGCCTGCAGATCATGCCTGCATACAACACATGTATCATCAATAGAATGTACCCCTAACAACCTTTTAAGGGAGTGTACAGTACTGGTTGAGGTGGGAATTCATGTTTTGAATATTCCTAAGTGAGATAATGAGAAACCTCCTATGAAATATGAAAGAGCATGTCATTTTAAGAATGGTTCAACGTTTATTTGATAAAAATTGGTTTTCAAATGGCTTTTATTAGGATCTCTTTGTTTCACATTGTTTTTGGATATATCAGCCATTTCAAAACCAACTTTCATAAAATAAACTTTTGATACCCCTTAGAATTGCATGCTCTTTGACATATCATAGAGTGGTTTTTGAATATCTTGCAAAACGTTAAAAGTTAAATCCTCACCTCAACCAGAACTGTACACACCCTTTAAGTATGTGTAGCTGTATAAATACATTCATCATTGAAGAAAAGTTTTTGTGTCAGTTTTAATGACAAAATTTATTTAATATCTAAAGAAGAATAGACACAAAATGGGGGAAAAAACAGCATTGTATTTCATTCAACCTTGTCAACCATCTGTGGGCTCAGCATGCCCGGGCGATACATGATTTGTGTTGTTCAGGGGAAAGTTTTAATGCACATTCCACAATGTATACAATTCCCTGAAAGGGATGTCATCCCTTATGGACGGCTGAAAGTGATGCCTCAAATATTTTAGAGGATGTTTCCATCTTCGAGGCAGTGTGCAAACTCCGTCCTGGCTGATTTAAAAGCTAAAATAGGACAAGAATGTCTCCGGATAGTCCATCCTCAGACTTGTTTGATAAACAGTCTGAGAGACTTTTAGTCTGACCCTGTTACATTCTAGGGGAATTTCAAGGGCATTTCCTGCCGCTATGTGATTTTGTGATTTTTTTTTTTTTTTAACTTTCTTTCATCTTCTGGAAACCTCTTAGCAGGGTTTTAATAGTTTTATAGAAGTACAGAGAGAGAGGGGAGAGACAAGAGAGGGGAAGAGAAGAGAGAAGAGAAAAAGAAAATAGACAGGGTAGAGGAGATATCGAGGAGATATCGAGGAGAAAGAAAACTTAGCCTTCTTTACAGGCCCTTATGCTGTTGTTCGTGTCGTCATGAGCTACTTAAAGCCCGCCGAAGTTGATCCTGTAGGCGCGATGGCCTATTGAGCTTTGCGAAAGCTTAACCTGCACACAACACCTACTGAATAATTCAGCAAGTCACTTTGACCATTATGTAAACTGCTCAATTCCCTCATCAGTTGCCAGCGTGAAAAGTCTCTTGGGTGATAAAACTTTGAGGATTTGTTTGCAAGTTTATCGCTCCCAAACAAAGTTTTGGTTATTTTAATTCAGTAAATTGACAAGTTAAGAAATTAAGATCCTGTGGGTCTCCAAAGGCACTCTCTTGCATCTTGCTGAAGACTTGAATCAAAGCCCAAATATATGGATTGATTAAAGGATTAATATTAGTAGAACACATCAGTTAAAGTTCCTAACTCTTTAGCAGAATTTCAAGAAGGTATGTTTGACAACATATTACTGGAGGATTGAAAATGATGTACTGCTTTTTCTCTTCCTCTCTGATCTCTTTGTGGAATTTGTTCATTTTCTGGTGATTCTTGTGAAACTGCATCCAGAAAATTGAATTGACTCATCCGTGCAGTGGGCAAGATCAGTGGACAGATTTTGATTGTTAAAGAGTATAATTTTTGTTGTGGTTCTTCCCTTCATGCTTGCATTGCAAATCTGCACCCTCTCAACACAAGTTTGTCAACAAGATTGATGAAAGTTCATTTTTGCAAAAAGGTCCGATCCAGGAGTATCCGAGCAGAGGTTTTTTAGGGGTGTTTTTGTATTTGTTTACTCTTCCAAATGAGTGTAGGAGGCAGAGTCTCCGTTCATTTCAATTTGTCACTATATACGGTGCTTATGGTGTGTTACACCGTATTCAAAAGATTGATCATGAAAAGGACTGTGCTCAAACTATGCAGCAGCATTGACAAGTGTCTGCAATGGCTCAGTAAACAGTGGTATTTTTTTTTTCTACCTCCTTTGCAATATTTGCAGTTTGAGTAAGTGTTGCAAACTGGCGGCTCTACAGGGTTTCATAACCTTGCCCATTTCTTTTCGGGAGATAATGCAAATAAGACAGACAGCTCAGTGTTCAACACAGACATGGCCAGAGCGATCAAAATTGTGTCATACATACAATGTATTACAAGCTGTACTGTAACTGATCATTGCTACATGTGCATATTTGAAAATTTGCTCATTTTATTTGCTTCTTGATTGCTGACAAAAGCTGTAATTAGATAAAGAAATTTGAAAAGCAGATCACACTATTGCCTTGTTCACTTTCTTGGTGAAGTCATGAATGATGTAGTGTTCAAGAGATCTCATATCAGCAATAATGTAAGGTGGGAATGTTGCAGTGTTGGTTTCTACAGGTGTCCGGCATGTTAAATGGTTTGGAACATTGATAAAAGCAAGGAAAACAATTAGTACAGTATCTACAGTTGTAGCTTCCCAGGCATGATTACGACATATTGGTAGATTCTGCAATATCCAAGATACAATTATGCTTTACTTTATTTTTGCCTCAGTGATCGATGAGAAAATGCAAGTGAGAAACACCACCACTTTCCTAGGATGCCTTTAATCTTGTTCACACGCACCCAAAATTAAAGGTTTTTGAAAATGTATTTTAGCAATGCGATGTAAAAACTTAATTCTTGGACGTGGAAAAAAAATGTGTTAACTTTTACTTTTGGTAAAACTTATGATAATTTGCCTTATATGGCATGTGTGAACAGGCCATGAAGAAACCACCTTTGTTTTGACAAACCAATTTTGCATCTCACCCTACTTGGGTCCCTTTGTAACTACAATGTTGTCTTGGTTACTGTTTGGATTAAAAAAATAAAAGAAACCCCAGTAGGTAGGCCTATTAGATTTAAACCACACCTTGAGATGTACAACATTTACAGCTTGTTTTGCTAAAACTTGTGTTCAGCTTCAGCACTACAAAAGCAGACAATCAGTATCGCAAACAGCTTGATGACACCGTTGCCAATTAAGACTCATTATCTTTAGATTTAAGGGGTCATGACTATAAAAAGGCTGGATTACATAACACTGGATAATCAGTTGAGGGGGGGGGGCTGTATAAAGTCAAGTGCATTTTCACACTAATTACTGGAGGCAAAAGCTGAGGTAAGCAACTAATTGAATCCCCATGATAGAGGAAGTTGGAATTAGTGATGGGGCGTGAAGTACCTGCAATGAGGTGACAAAGCTTTTGCGCTGATTGTGATAGTTTTGACCCACTGACCTCACTGTGGAAAACGCCATCCTTTAATTGCATTGTGTGGGAAAATGTTAAGAAAAGATACCATGCAAATGGAGTATAGAAGATGATTCAAAGAAATATTGAATGATAAGATTTACAAAATGTTATTCTTATAAAAATAGAATTAATGTTACATATCAGACAGACCTCTTTTGTGCTGTGTTTTCTCAAGACCCTTTTCAACTCAACAAATTGGCATTACAAGCAACAATATGATTATCATGGAGTCAGTGCACTTTAATGCAATACAATGCAGTGATATTTTTGAATTTATGTACTCCTAAACTGGTATCAATTTGTATGATGTTCAAAGGATTTTTTCTTTTTCTCACAAT
Source organism: Diadema setosum (assembly GCF_964275005.1). NCBI lineage: Eukaryota > Metazoa > Echinodermata > Echinoidea > Diadematoida > Diadematidae > Diadema > Diadema setosum. The sequence continues at coordinate 27,294,886 of NC_092699.1, read as the reverse complement.
CTATCCATTGTGAACAATATGGTTTTAAAGGCAATGTCGGCAGCACAACTAATTGGAAGTTTTCTTAAAGTCTCAAAGAAGTTGTCAAAAGCGAGGCTAAGCTGTGGAATTTGGCATTTTGGTCTAGTAATTACCCTCACTTTGAACCAGACTTAATGTCAGTATAGCCTGGTTTTCTCCAGCTATTTATCCCAACAATAAAAAGGTGAAAAGCCGCCTCCTAAAATACAAGCACCGAGGCAGCTTCGGGGGCTGTTGCAGTTTTATGTACCACGCGTGCATTCATTCTCCAGTTAGAAGTTCAGGAAGTTCACCTTATTAATTTCAAATGGGCCCCAGGATCTGCCTAATAAAGGGTGTTTTGGGAGGAATGCACATAAATGAACATGTGGGGATGAGTGAGTTGAAGGAATGCCTGGTCGAGATGTGAAAATTTGTTTCCCCGGCCACAAACGCAGTTACATTTGTGCCCTTTCTCATGTGACATGTGTATAATTGTACGAGGGACATATTTTCCCCAGATGTGAGTCTGCAGCGCTGTTTGACTTTTCATTTGTTCATTGACTAACGTACAGCAAGTAGGGCCTACATATTCCAATTTCAGATGTCTCCTACTAGTCTATCTTATTCAGACCCAGAGAAATTGAGCATTTGTAATTAATTATTTTCAGTCCCTTTGAAATTCTTGAGTTTCTCCTACGATTCGTACCATTGTAACTTTGTCCTTTTATAATACACATTCTTGAAGTCCTGTTACCTGTAAATTGTTTTCTTACTAACCCTGTCGGCTTATTGACAACGTCTGGAATCTTAATGATGTATACTTAGGCCTAAGTCATTCAACTATGATTCAGACAGATATTCATAACCATATTATAATATGACTATACAAGATGTAATGTTTTGTTTAAGTTTGACCCTTAAATGTGCAAACATTTGATCGTAGTGGAACGCAATGTCATTTGAAGATATACAATGAATTTAAGTTTAAAAGTGCATCGTTTAATTATTAAAATGAATTAGATCAAAGCATTTTTAAACCAAAATGAGACTCAAATGTAGTGCACAATAATTGATTCATTTTATGCAAGTTTCTAAGGATGTCGAACTAAATGTACTTTTCAGCAGTAACAGGCCTGCAGTAATAAAGTTACAAAATAATGTAGGTTTAATCTATATGCAGAAAGTTTGATTGATGAGTTTTCAATAATAGGAATACCAGTAATGCCTGGTACAGCATAATTGTAATCTCTTTTCGCGATCAGGGGTTGCTGATACGGCACGCTTTCATGTTTGAATACTTCATCAATGATGAAGTGGTACTTTTAAGTGTGTGTGTGTGTCTGTATGTCTGTGTCATGGACCTACCTACCTGTAAAGCCATCCAAGGCAGCAGCGTGCTTTCATAGTAGCCTCTATGGGATCATGGACATACGTAGGTGGGATAAGGACTGATTACGCAGGCTTAAAGGCCCTTGTGTGGACATTCCAGTTGAGGGAAGTAGGGCCTATTTGTTATCACTGACATGACTTTGGCAGTCCAGGTTAATGATGGGTCAAATATTCAGTTGTCTATGAAGAGGTTTATTTACTACCTTGAAAAGGTCATAGAAAACTGCTTCCTATACAGAACTTTTTTTTTCATGTTCGTCTTTTCTCACAAGTGATGTCATATTATATTATGATTATGATTATATCAATGATATGAGTGATAACGATAATGACAATCAAATGATGATATTCAACATTGATATCATTGTTATTATTATTATTATTATTATCATGTCATTGTCTTTGTTATCACACCAAAACAGAACTAGAACTGGGGAATGTCTATACTTATATGACAGAAATATTGAGCAAAGTTTGGTAGGTTTTACGTCCACTTGGACAAGTTGTATTGCCTTGCAACCATGCTTGCTATAATGTATTTCAACTTGCTTGCCCTGTCAAGTTACCAATGCACAAGTTTGCTGATACTAGTGTTCATGTAGGCCTACTTGTTTTTTTTTTACATCTCCTCCTTATGTAATACTAAAGGAATTTTTTTGCAGGAAGAAAATGGCATGAACTGTCATTGCAAGTCATGATGTGTTGTTCGTGTCAAAATCTTGTTTTGATAGTCAGCATGTCTGCTTCAGTCTGTTTTTTCTATTTTCCTTGTTGTGTAGTGGTAATGACTTTGGCAGTGGCAGTTTGCACGAGTGATACTTGTGGATAATCTCATTGCCAATAATACATGAGTGAACCCATTGGCAAAAACAGAGGTTTGCAATGTAGTCAATATTCAAAGAGATGTTACATTCACCATGATGTGAAAATGTGAAGAGATCGTCTGAGGGGCAGACTGTGAAAAGTGGACATAGTCTGACATGTGGACACAGTGGTTTTTTAATAGAGTGAGTGTCCCAAAGACTGGACAAGACCTATTGTCTAGGTTTGCAGGGCAGTAGAGATGGGAGATAGGCTTGGGGGGGGGGGGGGGTTGGATGTCTACGGAGGCGGCTGACTCATGAGTAATGAATGTCGTCCAAAAATAAAAATTGGAGCTATGGGGATGGGAGCAAGGGTGGGTTGAGGAGGATCAAATTTGGGAGGAAGAGAGGTAAGCAGACTGAGGATAATTACCTCCTATTGTGTGCAGTGTGGACTGCAGGGGTGTTGGTAGAGCAAGCTGGTTGACAAATAGGTACAGAAAAGGAAGGGGTGCATTACACATAGGCCTAATATATTCAAAGTAGGATTAACTGTTAAGCCTCACATCCACCAGACTGTGATTGTGCAATGTATGTGTGGACACTGCCCTGATTGCGGTGATGTGATTAGGCTGGGATTTAATAAAGGAAAAAAACAAGAAAGAGATCATGAGAGGACTGAGAGTTAATTACGTGGTGCAAAGAGATGTGACCGCTTGCCCATGGTTGGGCTCATCTTGAGTGAGTTGTTCCATCCCATCCCCCCTCCATATGTGACTGAGCGGATGGCTGATGATGGGAATGAAGTAAATGACAAGGTCTCTGATTCAAACCTTTTTGGTATGTCATTCTCTGAGTGCCAGAACTGCAACATTGTAGTGCCTATTTGTTCAGTGTAGGTTAAAGTGGAGTTTATATTAAAAGAGCCATTCCGATCACATTGTCAGATGATGCTACTCCGCATCCTCTTGAAGTCCAGTTGCCATAGAAACAGTTACTGAATGCAATATCATATCAAAAGTTGGAAACTAGATGAATATTAATTATGCATGTAATCTGCAATTTTATGTCCCACTGGTTTTCTACTGATATTCCTGTATTATTGTGCAGAGTAGAATCAATATTTACGGGCTATATACTATGTGCTGCAGGAGTATTTAGATTATATGAATAGGACTGAGAAACTTCATGTGTAGGTGCCAAGTTTCATTATTCAATGAATGCATTTCTCTGCCTAAATGATGGAAACAAATAATGGAGAAATATTCATTCTCTTTACTTGCAATGGATGTCAGTAATATCTAATGTCAGCATTCCCTTGTTATGGGGAAAATACCTTTTTTCTTGTGGTACATGTATGTTGATGGATTGCATAACAAACAGGTACATATTTTATTCACTCTGAAAGCCTCCTTGTGTAAGACATTGCATCTGGAATCGTCTTGATGACATCCAATTCCATCACTCCGTAGTGCTTGTAGTGGCTGTAGAGCACCTTTAAACCTGCCTCGGATGATTAGATGTATAACCATGGGTGGTGTGGATGTCATACAGCAAGCCGGGAATTCCATTAGCCCTGTGTGCAGGCCTGCTCGCTACTTCTCTTAAAGATGCGATAGCACTGCATGAGGATATTGTGGAGTGGGAAGACTCAGAAAATAGTGTTTGAGAATCCCTATAACAAATTGATCTGTATGATGTACAACTGTATTTAAGTACACATGCAGCCAAAAGGAGTCGACCATTGCCGATGAGTGTATGGTATGTTATGAGGTACATACTATGTATTCACTGATGGGCGCTGCTTGTGGATTTTGAACAGGGGTGGATCCAGGAATTCTGTAAAGGGGAGGCGCCTTTACAAAATTAAAGGGGGGCTCACGTGCCCCCCATTTTTTTCTTTTTATTTCTCTCGTTTGAACAAAAAATAAAGAGGGGGCTCGCGCCCGGTGCACCCCCCTCTGGATCCGCCACTGTTGAATGTACACACGTACATTTGTATCCCATGGGCTGTGTATGAAGATCATTCAATAGAGCCCCCTACCCCCCCCCCCCCCCATGTTACTGGGCCTTTAAAGGTATTAGCCCACATTTGTAAACCTGCAGCAATTGGTCTCATAGTTAGCATGGAGTTTAGGTATGATTGTAGTAACACCTGTGCAAAATTTCGTTCCAGTTAGTCCATTACTTTCATAAAAATAAGTGAAAATGCACCGTATGCATGCGTATAAAAACGCTCGCTAGCTCCGGTCCACGCACGTACTATATGCATGCGATACAATGTGTAAGTTAATGTACGTAGCTAGCCCGCGCTCGTAATTCGATTTTGGGTCGGGTTGACCCGGTTTGAAAATTGATTTTAAAACGATGATTTTCTCTCTTTTATCGAATGGTATAGACAAAGAGCAACAGGTGAGGTATGTTACTGTTATAACTTGTACTTGAAGTCATATTGGACCTGTTTCATGCAGTTTTGATTTTCGTGGGTTTGCAAATGTGGGCTAGTACCTTTAACTACTCCCTCTTCTTGGGAGAGGAGTGCCCTCGCTTGCTTGCTCGCTCGCTACCGGTAAGTAAGATGCATCACCCAGCTCACACCGATGGGCAGCGGGAGAGCATCGTCAAGGAGGTGTGGGACTCGTGACGTGTTGGGGATGCGGGGATGGGGGTACACAGGGATAGGGATGTGTGGGATGTCAATAGGAGGAATCGAGCAGACCTTTCTTGAGGCCAGACACCGCCCGGCCGGCCGGGGGTATCACCCCTGAGAGGCTGTGATGGGGAGACACTTCTCAGAGGGCGACAAATCAAGACTGATCAGATGCTAGTCTCTTTCCAAGTCGTTATTTGTATTTTTTTTCTTTTTTTCTGAGGACTGAGAAAAGAGCAGAAGGAAAAATATGTGCAACTGTTGTAAGAATATGATACATGTCATCAGGTCAGGTAATTTTTTTAGTTGCTGCCCCTGACATTTATTGCCAATAGATGATTGCAGATTTACAAGGATGTTAGGCATTTAAGATCTAGGAACAAAAAGAACAGTAAAAAAAAAGGCATCAAATTTTGATTCTTTCTGGGATTATTTTTGGCACTTTGTCATAGAGTGCCATGCTGTGGTCAGTCATGTAGCCCCCTGCAGTAGTTACCCTCTAGTTTTAAAACTTAAAGAAATGAGAAGTTGGAGCCATGATACATTTCAATTGTATTATATATTTCTATATCTCGGGCAAGAAGTGAAAATGAATTAGGATGAGGGTCAAACATGAGTGTCCTGGAAACAAGATCTGTGCTGTTGATGGTGAGATGAATGAGTAGGCCCTACTCTCAATCAAAGTTTTGTGAATTTCTCTTTGGATCTCAGAGAGACACTGCGAGTTCCCCTGATAAAGTTCCTTGCAGGTGGACGAGCTTGACGATGAGGGAAGACTGAAAAAGTCTGAAAGGCGACTAGGCTGATGAGAATCTCCCGTTAAGTTTGTGTCTGCCCCAGCAGTGGTAGCCACGGCGATGGCGGGGAGACACCATGTTTGGTTCTCCCCTGTTGCTGTCTGGTTCCCTGGAGTGAAAATGACACATCTACTTGGCTACATCTAAGGATACAGATGTACTTACTGGAAAACAAGAGGTCAACTGGGGAGACACGAAAGACAAATAATATATAAAACTGCCAGAAGAGTAGAAATATAGATATGAGAAGAGTAACAGATAGGCAGATGGGTAGATAGATACATTTCTAGATATAGATGAATAGATGAAACATTAGAAAGAAAGATATGCTGACAGTAGAAGATATAGGATAAAATTTATGTAAATAAAGGAGTGTAGTAGGATGTCAAGATTTGAAATACATTTCGATGTCAAAAATAGTGCATGCACGGCCCTTGGCAGAAACAAAACAAAGTAATTGATGATTGTATCTGATGTAATGATTTCTCACTGACATTTGATTTATTTTCAGCCATCATTAAATTCAGAATTATTTTCCAAGATTAAGTGACATATATAGGCTATTGGTTGTCTTTTCATGAAAATATATGATAGGTGTAACATGACTTAAATTGGCAGATATTTGTGGTAATAATGTATCGTAAACTATTATAACTTGACTTGAATGGATTTACCAAGCATATGTGCTCTCATGTCTTTAAGTAATCTTAGTTTAAGTTCTCCTGAGAGAACTGTAAAAAGGAGAAAATTGTTTTGAATTCCAAACAAATGCCAGAAATATTATGTCTAATTCTATTTGATGACACATTATGACATTGCAGAGCAGAGGTTTTGCTACATGTACTCTACTCCATTTATAAGATAAGGAGAAAAAATTGCTTCGTGTTGAGCAGGAGAGCGGACATACAATAAGTCTAGTAGAAGGCTTCTGGTATCATTGAGCGCTTGGTAGTAATCCAACTGGATGGTGGACACGCCCCCCTGCCACTTCCAGACTGGGCTCTTATTCATCAAGCACTATTTGGAAATCACCCATAGAATCAACATCCTGTTATTCCTAGCAAATTGCAGGGTGAAATGAATGGCTGCTGTGAACATTGTTGAGCGAATGGAGAAAAAAAGTTTGTTTGGTAGGTAGAATGGAGCGGGTCTTTTTTCTGAGAGATAAGATAACATCATATACATGTACTTGAACTGCCTTTTCCATTGTTGAACCCCATTAAACTTAGTGTAAATGCCTTTGATTTTCCTGATACATTTCTCATGATATTGTACATTTAATGGAGAATTAACAAACTGGATAATGGGTGAGAACAGGCAAACTTATGTTTCCCAGAGATTGTAAATTGGAGCGGAAGGAAAAATTTGTGCAACTTTTGTAAGAATATAATCCATGTCATCAGGTCAGGTGTAATTCTTGATATGAAATTGATGCCACCGTTTATGGATATTTTACAGTTCTTTGATATTTTGTTTGTTCACTTTAAAGAAGGATAATAAGTAGACCTAGTTGTGTGGGTCTGATGGGTGTTGTACATTGTAGGTCACTATTCATGAGCATGATATGTTCACACATGATTAATTCCCCTGAGGGTTTGTGCAGTACGCCTTGTATTGCCTGCCCCTACACGTAGGGAATACAGTTCACTTGCACCACCCATTGCTATGTTGGACAGGGCATGGGAAGCTCTCTGGTAATCAGGAATGACCTTTACTGTGAAGGCATCCACAAAGTTTGAATGAATGTGATAGTAAGTCTGTATGTCTGATAAGGTATATGGTGTGAGCAGCAATATGGCAAGTTTATGTTTACCAAATGTCAAGAGGAAGACATGAGAAGCCACATTCACACATAGAAGTCTTAGGTTTTCGCATCCTGAAACAAAAGTCAAATGTCATTTTCCGCTGTTCACACACACTGCAGAGGACAGATTATCACAAGAGTTAAAAAATGGGAAAAAAAAAAAACAGTGACTGGAACTTGACTCCAACCATCTGAGTGTGCGGACCTAATCTGCAAACCTACTTCATGGCGAGTTGCTTTATGGGATTTAAAAAGTTGATAGAATCTCAGCGTGCCTTTCGCAAACACTGCAAAGAGCTAGAAAAAAATCAAGTCGGACCTTGCATCATATTGCGATGCGGTTCACCATAATTAATTATTTTTTATATGTCCACACACATGAATCAAGGCTTTTCACATACAGTTGCAAAAAAGAAAAAATCACATGTTCCAATTTTGGGTGTGTGTGAATGCAGCTAAAGAGAGAAAAGATGATGGGGGCAAGTAAGAGCATGAAGAAAGAAAGAGAAAGAAAGAAAAAGAAGAGGGGGAATTTTAGGAGGGTAAGGAAGGAAGCTCCTGTGCTGGAGGAGAAGAAGGAGAAGAAGGCACTGTCTTCCAGCCAGCTGAATGTTGACGTTAGTTCCTAAATGTTTGACATTCTTGGCCCAGATTAAGTAAATGTTTATTGATGTGAGGAGCCAAAATATGAAGGATTATTGCTTGGATGTGGAGAGCCTTGCATTCCTCCCCTTTTTTCTCTCTCTCAAGTTGAATCTTGTCTATCAACTCCTGACCTTCACGATCTATCTCTTCTTTTTTCTCTTTTTTTTTCCTCTTTGGGTGAAAGCATTATTTGTCCCCAGAAGGTAAGGAGGGTGGAGGGGAATCAATTTTTTTGAAGATTTTTTTTTTATTTTTTTTTTTTTTATTTTTTACTCAACTTGGTACTGTACCATCTGAAACTATTCCTTCATAGTTTGTTTCAGTTACAAAACTGAAGTTCACATAACCAAAGCCTTTAAAGTCAGCCTTTAAGTGACTTTGGTTAGAGCCACATCATCACCAATAGGTAGGTAGAGGTGGCAGTGTTGTTGCCCCTGGAATTACTGTGTAAATCTTCACCAGACTTTGCTTTTTGCAGGAAACAATAGGAATTAAATATATTCTCCTTAACACAAATTATTTTGCTCTTATTGTATAGCAGCAATGATTTTAAAAGGAAAAGAGATTGCAGGTGCTAAGCAATTGACAAAAAAAGAGAGAAATATTTAAAGCCAATGGGGTTTTTACATGCTGTGATCAGTATTAAGGTTGCCAACATACTTTCAGCATAACCAGAGGTATGTAAACTTGTTTATTTTTGTTCAAAGTTTTTAAAGCCTAAATTTATTTGTTGCTTTTTATTCTTCGAATGTCTTACCTATGCCATACTGTGTTGTGAAAGAAATCGATAACAATCAACGTGGAAGATAAGAACATGATTTAGAAAGTTTCAAATGTTCAGTCTTTCAAATTGACTCAAATTCTTTTTGTTAGCAAGAAATTGTGAAGCAAAGAAAAGTTCATGACTCAAAAGGCAAATTTGGGTGGATCAATACTCATTAGCTGACTGGGTTTCACATTCTCTACTCTTTGTAGCATTTTATGAATTTGTTTAATAAACTGGGATGCCAGTTTTCAGAAAAAAGCCTGAATTCAGGCCATGGTAGTATCAAAGTTTACAAGTGTATGCCCTTTCTTATACAAAGTAGCTTGATATCAGATGTATTTCAGACCCTGTCTTTCATTCTAGGTGGCATACCTGTTTAGATACACTCTCATATTCAGATAAACTTTCAAGCATAGGAAAGTCACATGTAAATAGTTTCTATTCTTTTCTGCAGGGATGGGACTAAATGTTCAGGCCTTTTTCCATTTTTTTTTCCACTCTTATATTTCGGGAGAGTTTGTATCAAGTTGTAGGTCATGCAGTGTCATTTTCTGGGTCATCATTTCCAATTCTTCCCCAGTGAAAGAAACTGCTACAAGGCCATGGCTGAGTTTCTGTATTTACAAACAAAACACGTTTTGTTGATCCTGAGCAAAATGTACAAACGCTCCAACAGTATCAGTCTTTGGGTTCACTCTGGAGTCACTCCTTCGATTTCTGCCTTCAACTCTCCGATGAGACAGGTGGGACGCATATTGCCGTCTGATAGTATTGGTTACCTCGTACACCCATAAGCTGCTATGTGTGTGGTGTTGGTTTGGTATCATAGGCAAATGTAGAGTCATGCAGCAAGAGGTTACCAAGATGTTCGGAGCAGTGTTTATGAAAGTTTCTTCCATTTTAACCCAACAAAACACTAACATGATACTTTGTATGTAGGGCCTAGGCCCTATACAATATATAGATCTATATAACAACTGGTGTTACTGTTCATTTTTTTCTAGTTTTTTTTTCTTTGAATGAGCGTCCAACTCTACGTCCTTGTCATGACAACATGACTTTTGTTTTTCATATTTCACATTTCATATTTTTCCAGTTTTGATGGTTTTGAAAGTAAACCGATAGATTTCCCCCACAGCCACCATATTTGATGGCTGCAGATTGTTTACCAGCTGGTAAAATTCTGACTTATTTCTCCGACCCCACGAACTAACATTTTGCTCTCCTCACATGCACTTGCTCTCTGCCAAACCATCATACCCCAGTTGTCATGGCCACACCCATAGGTTAGCATTAGCCTTCAATGCTAACCCCCTCTGGATGCCCATAAATCTTGTCTCTTTCCCTGGAGATTTTGTCTTGTTTGTATGCCAGTATATTATCATGTTTGTCCTTCATACCTCCTACAGTTTAGAAGAGAGAAGCAAGGTAGCACCCCCTCCCTCCCCCCCCCCAAATAAAAAATGATAAAAATGAAAGTTATGTAGTTGTTTTTCCTCGCAGGTTTCAAGTTTCAAATTTCAAGTTATGCATATGTTTTCTCTGGCAGCATCTTCCAGTTGCTGGAGAAAGGGAAGACTGTGTATTACAGTCATTCTTTTTTTCTCAAAGTCTTTCCTTTATATTGCAGCTCATCCCATTGACCTTGCTAAGGTCAGCTAATGTGATTGCCATGTAGCGTACTTTACCTTGAGTGTCTTTTGTATGTCTCTGTCTGTCTATCTACCTGTCTGTCTGTAAGTGTGTATGTGTGTGTGTGTGTGTGTGTGTGTGTGTGTGTGTGTGTTGAGAGAGGTAAATTATTTATTACAAAATTTTTATTGGAGGACAAACATTGTTCATTGGCACATATGGGGGGGGGGACAGTGGATGACTAAATGGATAATTTTTATGACTTCTGAACAGATTTACTGATTTTCCTCCAACTTCAATGTGTTCAATGTGTTCTAATATTTCTATGTTCCTTGCAGTCACATATATAACATTTATTATATATAAATCTTATATAACTCTTATTATTTGTTGTTTTATCTATGAATGGATATACCCCTGATTGTTTGAGAGCTTCTACTCCTACTAGATAATCATGGGGTGGGGGGCTATTAGCTGCACTGACTTGCTCTTTTCATTGTTGAATGTAGCTCAATAATGCATTCATGTTGGAACATCATATAGTCACGTGTCATTCATGTATGGCTGTACGAAATATGCGATGCCCCCAAACGTGTCGAGAGTTAAGCCTGTCACTATGCATTCAGAGTGAGCAATACAGGAATGGAATATGAATCAGATTCAAACAGCCTTTGCGATGAATGTGAGCTTGCTCTTTTTTTTTCTTTTCCTTTTTTTTTTTTGTTTGCCAAGCACTTTGATCTTCTCAAAACGTTTTGTTTCATCGTGTCAATATTGGATTGGTCGGGGGTTTGAATGAAAAATGGGAATTTTCCAGGCATTCTCCTTGATTATAAATCCATCCCCCTTTAAAACACCATCGATGTTGTCAAAAGAAGTGTATTGAAGAGATGATAATGAAATTAGAGAAAAAAATATTGGGAGAGAATACTGGATTCATAGTGCAGACTTGTGTTTCTCCCTGATACAGTTGTGTATCTCGCTGTCCCAACTTCTTTCATGTCTTTTTTTCTTGTGTGTATGGATGTAATGGCATGATTTATTAGGCATGGTGCCTTTGTGAAAAGCGTGCGGCAATGCAGGCTGCCGAACACAGCACTTTGACAAATGACACCGTGCGGCGGAATCAGACAGCCCGGCGATCCAACACGGTGGTGTCGCCAGACAAAAAAAAAAAAAGAAAGAAAAGCTGTTAAGAAAACGGGAGAGTCGTAAAACCTCATCTCTCTTTCATCGTTGTTTTTATCAGCTGACATTGAAGTCAGCGCAACCGTGAATGGGATCTCGCAGGTCTGGCTTTGAACGGGAAGCACTCATGCCGCGAAGCATTCCTCTCCCCTTGTTCAAAAGGAATTTTGTGAAATAATGAACTTTGATATCCTATTGATCCTATCCTATTTCTTTTTTTTTTTCTGCTGCACATTTTATTAGGGAAGTTTTACCCAAAGAAGCTTAGCTTTGGGTATTAAGCTAGATCAGTCAGACCGAATAATTGCAAGATAGAGCTGTAATGGTTGAAGAGTGAGTGACAGAGGAATGGAAGTAAGCAAAAGGGCTTTTTACACTTGCAAATTTTTGCTTAGTCCCGTACCAACGGTGGGGCTAAGGAGGGGGGGGGGGGGCCTTAGCCCCACCGTTGGTACCGGACTTTCCTTAGCCCAGTTTCTGTTTACACTTGTTTTTGCCAAAGTGGGCTAGCCCCACCAATAATCCCGTACTATCTGGCCCGCAATTGCGGTGCCAAGCAAGCGAGTGTAAACAGAACGAAAAAATAATCCGGGGCTAAGCGACGGAGACGAAGTCCGACCCCCCCACTGACCAATCAGAAACGAGGTAATCAGGTGCTGCCGGTGCGTGCATGTACTTGTACAGTGCACAGCGTAATCATGAATATTCATGTGGTTTGGAAAGTACAGGACTAAGAAATGCGAGTGTAAAAAAAAAAGAGCTTAGTACGGGATTTATTGGCGAGTGTAAAAAGCTGAAAAAATTGGTACGGGACTAACGATAGTCCTGGGTCAGAGAAAGTACGGGGTTAAGAAACACAAGTGTAAAAAGGGCTTAAGGCAAGGAAAGAGCTAAGACAAGAAAGCCATTCAGTCTTGATACTGAAGCTCTTTTTAAAAAGAAAAAGGTGCTTTATGTTCAAGATGTTCAAGTTGGCACTAAAAGATAGGGTTGCCAAACCTGGCAAGAACCGAGAACAGCAAAACCTTCTCAATAAAATCAGACATTGATTTAGAACAGTTTGGGAAGTTTAAAATCCAACAGACTATAAAACCTTAAATTTTTACGTGCACGATATTTCCATGAATTTCGCGAGCGGCCAGGATTTGTTAAGATGAAATGCACATGAAAGTTTTTGTTTTTACACAAATCATTGAATGCCATTTGCAAATCTGTGAAAACACCATGCTGTGAAAAAGGCCATCGGCTCCAATTTGAGAAATTTTCATGCTGTGAATGTTCTTGGTTTTAAAGGGAAGATAAACCCCAAGAGCAATGTGGATTGAGTGAAAGCAGCAACATTAGTAGAACACATCAGTGAAAGTTTGAAGAAAATCGGACAATCGATGCAAAAGTTATGAATTTTTAAAGTTTTGGTGTTGGAACCGCTGGACGAGGAGACTACTAGAGGTTATGACGTATGAGTGGACAACAATACCAAGAAAATATAAAGAAAATTCTACAAAAATCCATTTTTCATGAAAATTACAAATTCTATCAACTTGATATTGACATATGTTAGGGGTAGCAATTATTCCCCCTGCTTTCTGAAAGAGGTTGGTCCATTGCTCTTTCATAATTCTAGAAAAGTAAATTTTTGTTGAATTTCCTTTATATTTTCTTGGTATTGTTGTCCACTCATACGTCATATCCTCTAGTAGCCTCCTCATCCAGCGGTTTCAACACCAAAACTTTAAAAATTCATAACTTTTGCATCGATTGTCCGATTTTCCTCAAACTTTCACTGATGTGTTCTACTAATGTTGCTGCTTTCACTCAATCCACATTGCTTTTTGGGTTTACCTTCCCTTTAAAGTAGTTGATGAAACAGTGGTATTAGCTGCATTGGCATAAAAACAATGCAATTTAGATGGGGTCATGACACCACTTGCTCAAAACTTATTAGCATTAATAAGTAATATACTTCAGACTATATCTGATGTTTTTGTCACCAGTGTGGCAACTTCAACCACCCCTTCTGAAGAATAATTATTTCATTACCACTCTACAGTAATCCAGTGAAATTGATAATAATGGTTATGATGGATTAATTGTATATATTGTCAACACTGAAAGAAATAAAGAAGAAATCTGTATTGCAGACATTCAATGTTCGATTTATCTTGAAACAGAAAATTTCGTGAAGAATTGCAAATTTGTATGTTGAGATCATTGGGGGAAGTGCTGTTTCTAGGCAACAAAACCATCTCTTCATCTATGTTGCACACATGTATATCAGGGCTCCACACTAACTTTTATTTTTGGTGGCCCAAAGGCAAACATCCAACATTTTTTGGTGGCCCGATCAGGCCACCAAATTCTTCATTTCTGAAATTTTGGTGGCCCGACGTAAGTTTTTGGTGGCCCTGGGCCACCGGGCCACCGTTAGTGTCGAGCCCTGTGTATATGATCGTAGCGATCAGTGTTGCTGTCTCGTGATACATTTTGGGAAACTTTTGTGAAATTTCACAATGTTATACAGCCTATTCCTGTCTTCAACAACATTCTTTCCAGTCTTTGTGCTGCTGACTCTGACTCTATTCAGTTGAGTAAACTTTATAGCGGAGTGGCATATCCCTTTAAAATTTTGGCAAGTGACATATCAAATGTTGACTTGGTATTCAAAGCTCAGAATCCTCTGTTCATTATACCGCATTATGTGCTCTCAACTGAGAGATCAAGAAATGCTTTGCCAGTTCTTTTTTGTTTACTTTACTGTCACTTCATATCCATTATCCACATTTAGGCAAACAAACTGACCCAGCCGGGACCTCTGTTTTCATGTTAATGTGAAATTTTTGGCACAAAAAGCTGCGGAGTAGTTTGTTCCTTACATGCAAGTGTATATAGCTAGGTCTGTGTTACATGGGTTCATTTATAAATACAGAGCCCCTTTGGGACAGACCCTGTGTGTCCTAACATGCATCAAGTAGAAAGCTGACTTACAATGTACATGTAGGCCTACTCTCTACTTCCAATCTGGGCCCTGTTGTTTAAAGGTCCTGTTTACCTTTGGGAACAGTGATTTAAAAATTTTCAAGATCATCATTTAATGGATATGTTTAGGTCTGTTGTACCACAAAACATTCTATCAGATAAAATTTTTTGTGATTAAGCCTAAAATAAAAGGAGATAATCTATATTTTTCTCAATAAACTGTAACTGTAGACGGTTTAGTCTGGAAACATTGTTATTATAACTATAATGTTCACATTTTGCATATCTAATAATACTCAACATCGATTTTACTGATTGAAATTTTTACAGTGGTTGTTTCTATCCCTAACTCACATTTTAGAACTATTTTAAAACACTAATGCTAGGTTTTTGTTTCATCTGCAAATGGTAAATTATGCCTTTAAAAAGATGCAATCAAACCTTAGTCAGAAAATCACACATAAAGTCAGGTATATCAGCCAATCAGAATTAAGTCTTTTTGTCAGAGACTTATGTTTCATCTCAGCTTTTATGCAACAAGGCCCAGGAGCATTACACTTACAAAGTTTGTTTATTAACCACTAGAATATATCATGTGGCTCTGTCTCATGTGGTAACAACAAAATATGTGATTAGGATCCATATCGGTATAGGGCCTAGTTACTGCTTTGCATTGCATTGCATTTCATTGAAGATGTCCCATATTTATGAGCTCCTTTATAGTAGTAAAAACGCCCCTGTGGTCAAACTGACTGTATAGAGGTTACCTCGGTTTGTCTCCTTTTTTTTTTTTGGAGCTATTAATAGATAGAATTTGAAATCATTGTATAACTGGTGCGCTGATGCATTTTTCAAGGTTGATTATGGACAGAAAAAAAAAAAAAAAAACAAACCAAGGAAGCTTTTTGAGCGAATCAACACACAGGTTTCATAATTTTTGCTGTAAATCAGACTCTATTTGTCCACTCGAAATTAGATTGATATGTACACCATACATACATTCAGAAACGTGTGTACATACCTACTGTGCATTTACACACACACACATTTATAATATGCATTGAGAGAGAGAGAGAGGGAGAGAGAGATATATGTAATGCATCCTCCGTATCATACATAAATATATACATATGAACGTAAGTGCTATTTATCTGATTCATTCTGATCTGGGCCATGTGTACTTTACTGCGGGTAAAAGGTCACATCATTGATACCATAATTTTCTATGCACTCCCTTATTTCTATCATGTTTCACCCATAGTTAGAGAAATATGTGGGCCAATGCGATAAAAGATCACCAGTACATAATTCCCCGTCTGCGCTCTGCATTCTGACCCATGGTCCAACAGGCAAATCCTTAGGCATCAGCCATTATTCTATAAACCCGACAGTTTGTGGGCAAAAATTGATACGCTTGGCCGAGTGCAGAGATTATTTGAAGGCCTGCCTCTCTTGTCTTGTCTGCAAAATGGTGTGAAAAAAAAAAATCTGGCAGTACTGTTGTTATATATATTTTACTCGGAGCATACAACAGGAATGTTTAGCCTCTATGAAGACTATAAGGGAAATCCCATTCCATGTTTGATAACTGAAGGTGACTGATTCCTGCAGACTATTCATTGATAGAAGGATTTCATATGAAATTGGGGGTGGGGGTGGGGTGGGGTAGGGGAGAGGGAAGAGGGATAAGGATTATTATGGGTACATTGTTCTTTTCTTTGGTCCACTCTTAACCCGAAACATTTTTGAGTCTCCTGTCAGACAGACTTGCGAATCCGAACCCAGCACAATGAGAGAAATAATCCGCTGTTCAAATACAGACCCCTAGCTCCTCGTCTGTATGTGAGGGAGCATGCTACATTGGCAGAGAATTGTATGTTGTGCCTGGAACACAGTCACCTACATTGATTCACATGTCCATAGTCCGAATCTGCAAAGGAATGCAAATGTGCCGCTGAGAGGGCATTGAACACTAAAGTCGTCTATTTTAAAGGCGGCCTCCCGCTTTTGTGCAAATAGGTGGGATTTGCTCGTCTTGGGTGCCTTCGATGGCAGACACGGGGAGAACAACATTGATACGTGCACAAATATGCCTTACTCAAAAATGAAATCAAAAGTATTGTTTGTTTGTGTGCGTTTGTGTATCTGTGTGTATGTTTTTCCCATTTAAAGAATTGCTAAATGGAAATGAAAAGTGGTTGGTCACATTTTCCCTGGATTAACAATGTTGATGAACCCACCAAAGAGAAAGCGAAAGAAGTTTTAGGAGGAAAAGGAAGGTTTGCAGTAATGCTTATCGAAGTTTCTTTGTGAACAACATACAGTATTGGTCTCAATTTTCTTGTCTCTAGCTATTATTATACCCCCGCCAAACGAAGTTTGAAGGGGGTATATAGGAATCAGCGGACAGTCGGGCGGTCGGGCGGTCGGTCGGGCGGTTGGTCGGGCGTTCGGTCCGTTGCAAACTTGCGTCACGAACTACTTCCTCAGTTTTCAAGCGATTCCCATAAAACTTGGCACAGATGTGTGCCTTGGGTTGTAGATGTGCAAGACGTATTTTTTGACAGTACCCAAAAGTACGTTGCCATGGTAACGGCATATTATGGGCAAAAATGGGTACAAATCTTGCGTCGCGAACTCCTCCCACAGTTTTTGATCAATTTTTATGAAATTAGGTACAGATGTTCATCTGAATATGTTAATGTGCAAGACACATATTTCCGTAGTGGCAAAAAGTGCGTTGCCATGGTAACGGCATGTTATTGGTGAAATATAGGGCAAAATGCTTCATGGCAAAACTGCTTCATCAGTGTTCTTCCAATTCTCATATAGGTCAGCATGACACATTTCTTGACAGTGACAAAAAGTATGTTGCCATGGTAACAGCTCACATATTATGAGCCAAAATGATGGAAAATTTTGTGTTGCAAACTACTTCCTCAGTTTTTGCCCAATTTCCATGAAACTTGGTACAGATGTGTGCCTTCGGTTGTAGATGTGCAAGACACATTTTTCGACAGTACCCGAAAGTACGTTGCCATGGTAACGGCATATTAATGGCAGAAGATCAAGGAAAGATCTTGCGGATTTAACTACTTCCTCAGTTTTTTGACCAAAGCTTATGAAATGTTGTTTTGACCAAAGCTTATGAAATGTTGTTTGGCGGGGGTATAACCAGTCGCTGTAGCGACATTTCTAGTTTATGTTACATGTAGTTTCAAATTTGTAAGTCAGATGCTATTTTGGGACACTGGATGATACCCAAAGGAATGAGAAAAAATGTCAACAACAAACAAGTAGCTGATAGTCTGAAAGCTACATGTATGACTTTTTCTCAGTTCATAAAAATACTTTCACTTTGTTTTAGACATACAATATCCTAATGAAAGCAAATAATTGCAGAAAATCAGTAAACACATTTCAGTTTCTTTCATCATTATATTATGGGTAGGTCCTATATTATTGTTAACTTTCAGAGAGTGAGTGAGATCATACAGGGCTCCACACTAACTTTTATTTTTGGTGGCCCAAAGGCCAACATCCGACCTTTTTTGGTGGCCCGACTTGCGTTTTTGGTGGCCCCGGGCCACCGGGGCCACTGTTAGTGTCGAGCCCTGGATTATAAATTATGCAAAGGGATGCATTGGTCAAATGCAGTACACGAAGCAAGATAAAAATGTACATGTAGGCCTGCATGCAGTGAACCATTTCTACCACCTGTGTGGTTTGTACCACACTGGTATGAATATACTCTTTTGATTCTCATATACTAACCATTGTTATGAAGGATACTTTCAAAAGCTTTCAATTCAAAAAACATATCTGACACTTGTGAATAAGCCATTTATTCATTTCTCCATGGCCATTAAAAGGAGTACCTCGGAGATCATAAGCCTTTTGAGGGTCACATCTGATGTCATACACTGCTTATCCTCATAGATTTACTATTTCCGACTACAGAATACACTCATGAAGCTCCTTGAGTTATGTGGTTTTCAGTTCTTATCCAGAAGTTTATTGCCCATGGTGTTGCAATGCATTACCAGGCCGTAGGATCAGGATTTGTGTTGGGTAGGAAAGGAAAACCTTTTATTATGACCAATCCAAATTTGACCTATATTTCTAATGTGTACTTAAGGTGGTGGGAGGGGTGTTCATTATTTCATTTGATTGAGAGAGAGAGAGAAAAAGAGGGAGAAGGAGAGACAGAGAGAGAGAGAGCAAAGAAAAAGAGAGAGAAGAAAACAAGAAAAGCCCAGAGAGACTATCTCACCGGTCAAATGCAAAAGCAAATAGAGACTTTGTCGTCATCCAGCGGGCATACCTTTGCAGGCATGCACTAATGATCTTTAGCACCCAGCTAGGCTGGGAGGGGATCAATAAATTCCGCTACGGCTGAGGAGTCAACCTTCTTGTCACCAGCCGGCAATAGTCCGTCCAGACTTGGGTCTTACAGACCCCCGCGACCGACGATTTACCTTGTAGCGGCCGGGCAAACATCAAGTCCGTAACACGTGTAGGCGGAGAGTGATCGGGGCGCTGGACATTTTTTGAGTCAATACCAATAGAGGTCGAGCAATCTTGAGAGCCAGCATTAGAATGCATTTCTTACCTTCCCATTTCGTTGCACTGCCCAGTGCATACCCTATCTTATGTGCAGTCCCTCACATTCCCTTTCGTGCTGTCAAAGAAGGAATATCTTCATTATCCTAAACTGTATTAAAAATTTTGCGTATGAAAAGTTGAAATATGATTGAGACTGATTGAGACTAATTTGGGAGATGATGCTTAGAGCTGTGGATTTTTTTAAAGTACAAAATATTATCAGATGGAGAAATAAAGTGCACTGTATGTGAGGTACAGTTAATCCTGGCAATGGCATCCTAATTAATCTAGACATTCAATGTAAAATATACATATTGAAATGTCTGATTAGATCTTCATACTAAGTGACACTGTATCCATGGTAGGCACACCTGGGCCCCATTTCATAAAAGATGTTAGGATAACAACTCTTGCTAGAATGGCAACTTCCCATAGCAACAGCCAATCAGGAAGCTGGATTCTTGTCGTTACCATGACACTTGCCATCCCTCAGCAAGAGTTGCTATCATATCAACTTTGTATGAAATGGGGCCCTGATGTTACATTTGCTTGCAAACTCATTTGAAGTGAAGAATTCCACATTTTCATGATAGTGACTAATGTACTTGAATAATTTTTGTGTGTTATTTCTTCATTTTTTGTTTTTGCTGAATGAACTGAATGAACTTTCAGTGAGTTTTAACATGTAGAAGTTGTCATAAAGGATGTCTTTACAAAGGACTGCTCAATGTATGAGTTGTAAGTCAGGCTTGTTGAGACGTGCCGTTAGGTGACCCCCGTCGAGGGATAAATTTCATTGTTACACACTCATGACTCTTGGGAAGAGGGGGGAAATCGAAGAAATCAATGGTGTGTAGATTGCGCACACGCAAGGAACCATGGGTCTTTGTTGAGATTGGCCCACGGACATGAAACAAGTTGTGACTGGAAGTGGAAACAGGCATAAAACCCTCATCAATAATCAGACAGATACCGTACACATTATCCCCCCCCCCCCCATTCTTTATATTAGTCTCTCCTTACCAGACTCACTGCTGTCATGAACAGCACATTTGCATGTTGGGCTCCATGACAGAATATAGGTTTTTCACCAATCTTATTCATTTTCTTGTCATGAGTAAAATATGGCTTCTTCCAATTCTTTGGGATGTCCAATTCCAGTAGGCCCTACATGTACCTGCAATCATTTTTTCCCTTGGGTATGCAAACATTCTTATCATTTGCAACATATTTGGATTTGCAAAGTAAACACATTTGTTTCTACCGTTTGTTAGTCTGTACAGTTTCCATTGTGTGCAAGTGACTAGATGATCACAAGAATTTTATAGGCCTATATCTTTAGTCAATTCCCTTTTTCTTCCACAAAACTGTTTGGATATATGCTCGATGAATAATTCAAGTTGCTTAGATTTTCAAGTGCCTAGCTAGCTAGCCTTTTTATGCGTACAGAAGTGAATGGCCGACGTTCGTTGGGAATTCTCCAGCAAAAGTTTGTACTCTGCAGTGTCAGACGATTCCCTTTGGAGTATTAAAGAAGGGCAGGTAAGCTGGGAAGGAAGGTTATCAGGATAAACAAGATATCGTTTCCATCCTCTCGCATGACCCTTGACACATAGCTTTGACAAAAAGGAGTTGCTAAAACCCCTCTCCGCCCACAAAACGGGTTGGCTAAACTTTTCAGGGCAGACTGGGACGTTCAAATAGCCGTGTGTGATATGATCTGTCTTCCCTCGGCTGTGGGAGTCACATCTCCGAACAGAAGTCAACATTGTCTTTCTCTGCTTCCAAGGCGATTTGTCTGATATGCCTTTTCTGTGGCAAAGTGTTTGAAGAAGTGATTGAGGCTTGATCTGAGGCCCTGCCCCTCCCCCATGTATCGATATCCATAGGTCCTAACTGGTATGAAATCCATCCTATAACAACCTTCCGCAGGGAGGGTGGAAGAACTTGGTATCAGTCGCAACCCACTAGAAACTGCAGGTTGCTAGGAAGGGAACCTTCATGACAGGGCAGCTTTAGGCCTGGTGCCTGTGGTTGTAACTTGTAAGGACATGTTCACGATCATCTCATTTTCTTCAATTTGCAATACCCATCAGATGTTGAACCTTATTGGGACTGGAGAATAAGCTCTGACTTAGGCAGTGTTTATACCATGATGTAATTAATGCACATATTTCATATTTCAGTCTGACAACTGACTTTAACTCAGAAGTTTGACATATGTTTCTTGGACTCATGGAGCAGTGACTGTCTTTGATGAGTTGATTTAGAGTCAAATATTTCTGAACAGCACAAACTTTAAACATGATTTATGGTAGCAGTTAATTCAAGATATGCAATGATTAATCATGCATAAATATGTAACTCATCATTAGCATCAAGCGATTTTTAAACAGAATAGTATAGCACTAGGTTTCAATTGATTTAAAAACATGTATGATAATGTCTTCATCCTATTAACAAGATACGAACTTGTGAACAATATGGCATGTAAGAAGTGTTTCAGTAGAGTTTCTGTATGTGGTATTGAATGGTCAGCCCATGCACAAAATGATATGAACAATTTGCACCTTCACAGTAGCTGGAAAGATATTCAGAAAGTACAAGAGACACACGGGACTGGACGAACAAAAACATTGATGGTAAAATACATGACAAAATAATTCCCCCAGTACCTGAATGTCACACATTGACATACAGCATTCAAGGATACGATGATGCACTCGTGCAGTTGGCAGGGTATGCAGATAGAAGATGGACATGGTGTGTACCATCTGCCCTGGATACCCCTCTCCCCCCCCCCACCCCCTGCTCCTCCACCCAGTCTCCCATCTGATATTGTCACCCCTACCCTCTTTCCATATCCCGAGTCGTATTGATTTTTCATGCATTTCGAGGGCTCCGGGGAGGAGGATGAAATCTTATTTCTCATGACTCCACCGAGGGATAAAGAGTGAAGAGGGAATGAATGTTGGCTCAGCGAGGGATACTATACACCAGTGCGTGCCATGACACTTACCAGAGAAAAGGTCGATGGGTTTCCACGCACAAAAAATCTGAAGGATCATTTGAGCTTCTTCTTGAAAGTTGCACAAATATGGAATTGACTGTACGCAATTTAATTTGGTTCATCACTTTCTTCCCTATCTCAGTGCAATTATATAAAAGCGATTATGAAAATAAGAAGTATTGAAATGTTTTTTCTCCAAATTCAAGTTTGATAGATGGACATGAAAATATCTGAGATCAATCAAAACATGATTCAGGTAAAATTCAAAGATGTGCATATAAAGTCTCATTAATGTTTAGGGGAAGAGGTGAGAGGTAACTGGAGTAGGGGGAGAAAGGGGGGGGGGGGGGCTGGTAGTAAGGGATAGGCAAAGATTTGTGACTTGGCAGCTCTTAGTCTAATCAACCGGCAGTTGCACTTCACTCTCAGCATCTATTTGCAGATGGGACCCTGACTCGACGTAATCAAATTATATCTTTCTCTCTCTGTCATATATGTTTCTCTATCTCTCTCTCTCATATATATATATATATATATATATATACATATATTTCTGTCTCTCCCCCTGTCTCTTTCTCTCTCACACACATGCACACACACAAGAGCAAAATGAAATTACGTACAGGTCCACGAGCACTCGAAATCCAATATGGCATTGAAAATAAGAGTAATTTACGGAGATTCAAGGCAGTATCCCGTGTTGAAGATGTACTCTTTCTGACCCAAGTGAATTTTACTGGCCTTCATCAGCCAAAGCCAGCGTCATATATGTACAAATTGCAGTGTGATATGGAGGAAGGTAGAATGGAAATTAGAAAATATATTCAGTGATTGTGTTTGCCATTGCAGAAGGCAATATAAATGTTTGTGCATCTGTTTGTTTTATCAAGTTGCATCCAATGATATGTTTGTAGTCATTGCTCGTCATGCATATATTACAATGATATTGACAAACAAATGTTTCTTCTTTAAAGTTATACACTGTACCATGTTGGGGACTTCTGCTTGAGAGCAATGAATGAACTTGATGTCAACTGTCGATGAATATATACATTTTTTATTTGTGCATATTCTTTTACACATTGTCTTCTTTGTTAGAAAGGGTTTATGATGTGTGTGTGTGTGTGTTTGTTTATGTTTTGTCACTATCATCGCAGATGTCTGGACCAGTTAACATTTAGTGGATCCTCATTATGCTTTTATAAACAGTTGTGCTATGAGTTGAATATGTTCCAGATGATTAGTTGAGGCTGGAAGAAGTGAGGTGCTATCCTGTTAGACTCCAACTCCCCCCCCCCCCTTGAAGAGTTCTACACTTGCAAAATAATTGATTTGTAATTATACTACTGAAACATGTTTTGAAATGTGTTCATAGAATAATGCAATTTTAGACTCAGTAGTGAATCTCCCTATAGACGGCTAGATTTGCTAACAACATTCCACTCTTAATAGCTTTGTCAGAAATCTTGCCAAACAGGCAGACAACTCTGAAAGATCATGTATCAGCATTGACCTATATTTTATACTAGGCTTATGCGATGTATATGTACATACACACCATGACAGAAATACATGTACATACACAGTCAAGCTAAACTCCACCTTCTCAGTCATGTCTTATAAATACTAAACTGTTAAGATTACCATTGTACATGTGGAATTGAGAAGATTTTATCTAAAATAAAATCCTCTGACCATGATTAGCCAAATGTAATTTGATAAAAATGTGCTGGGGGAAATGTGGTTGTAAACACCAAATTTGCATCTGACAGTCTGTTATTTCATTAGTTGTGAAACGTGTTTGAAAATACAAACAGTGAAGCAAAGGTCTTCGCAAGCGTGAAAGTCTGCAACAACCTGCCGACCAGTGAAATAGTTGTTGTCCACTCTCTTTGCTTGATTGACCAGTGTCCTCCTCTGGTCACTCTATTGCTTCTAATCCTCACTAGGCTGGATGACCAGTTGACCGGTCATAGGCTTTTGACCCTCTGCGTGTATTGATTAGTGAAAGCTCTGTACAGTCTCAACAAGATCGGTCAAAATATTGAGTTGCTAAGCTAGAGTCTGTTTAGATAATGATAGTGATCATAGGTGATTATGACGATTCTTAATAACAAAGATTGTCCTGATTATGATTGTAATGATTATAGTGATGATATAAATATAAACATAACACATATATATTTTTTACAGATGTTTCTTCATAGTGAAGATAGTGATTGTTATACCAAAACATTAATTATCTTCAATGCTTGAAATACAATGTACACCTTATTCCTTTTAAAGGATATGTTAATGATGACATTTTTCAATATGTGAAATAGGTGCCATCAATGTTTCAAACATAAAAAGTCTTACACAATCAACCTTACAGTTATGCAGTCAAAACAGTGATTGTAAAGTCCCCAGTAGCTGACTTTACTTTATTTTAAATTGCCATGCACTAGCCCTTTTTATACATGTCAGATGTTCTTCAGTTTCGTTGATTTTCTATGTATCATCACATCTCTTTAAAATCACTGCCTGTCGTTGCTGTGTTTTCTAATGATCTTCATGAAGTATCAGTGAAATGTGAGCATCTCGTTGCTATGGAAATGTAAATGAAGATGTGATTGTAACATTGATTGACAGATGTTGTTAAAGAGGAATTCTGTTCCAGTTAAAATTTGACATGAAAATTGATAGGTTTACAAATGCAACAGCACAAATTTAATCAAAATCAGGTGAAAATTAGGGAAGTTATGAAAATGTAATTTTTAAAGGAAAAGTGTGTTGCCATCAAAGACGCTTAACTAATAAGACACGAAAGTGCGCGCTAATCCTGTACAAAACAAATGGACAGTGCGCGGTCCTTATGCATATTATGCGCATCACCTGAGACCACTCAGTCAACTTCAAAGACAGCGCGTCTCAGGTGATGTGCATCTTTGCCTGAGACGCACTGTTTTTCAAGATGTTGTTGTTTATCAAGCATCTTATTTGATTGTGAGATCATGTTGTTGCCAAATTTTTACCTCCACGAAATAATCCTTATTACTTTCAAATTTCGTTCTTCAAAATAATCCCCTTAATCGAAAAAAAAGCTATGACTATAATTTTTAAATCTTTTTTAGATAATAAAAATACCACTACCTTTGGAAATGACTGATGTTCCTAGGTGTACTGAGTTTGTACTTAGCTCTCTTTTGTATCGTCATGGAGGGTAGCCATTTTGTGTCCATTTTTATCGCGCGCCTTCGTATCTTGTTTTCTCTGCTATCTTTGGTTGCCATCATGCCCCATGAGCATAAACAAAACTAAACCAAACCAAACAAGACAAAACAAAAAACCCAAAACAAACAAACAGTGAAAATGTGTCTCTTCAAAAGTGTCTTCTTGAAATGAGTACTCTTCTATAGCTGCTTGATTGCCTCACAGCTGCAAGAACAAGATGGAACTGGCTGAGATGAGTTGACGGCATCTCCTTCAGACAAACAGGCCGATGCGATCCTCCTAGAAAGCATCTTGACATCAGTACAAACATCGATGGGAGCATGTGTCTTTCATCATTTCTCGTGCCTACGCCGAGTGCCATGGTCGGCTCTTCAGAACACTTGATATTTGTAGCAAGTGCCAGTATGCATACAAGTGTATACATACATGCTAGTCTCCAGCCTTTGCGTCTCTTGTTGGTGATTGACTGATCAGTAACTATTAGCCATTCATTGCAAGGTGCTACATAAGCACTTGCCTGATTGCCCGGGGCAAGTGTGTTGGAAGAATGAGAAAAAATACATGTCCGAATTTGGCAAGTAAAAGTTTTGAAGCCACTTATTTTTTTTTTCACTTTTTTCCCCCTACAAGCCCACAAAGTCAACCAGACAGAAGCCCAAAGATAATGGCTGTTTAGTGATGCAACACACTCTAACACAACATTTCAGCAACTTTCCAACACTTACATGAAAACGCTCCAATGCAATGCAACACCAGTACTCGTTTGAACCAAATTCATTACTCCCATGTGCGAATCAACATCTCCTGTTTTTTTTTTAAATGATTGTGTTTTACCAAGATCTTGACTTAAGGTAATTTTTTTGTACTATTTTCTTCAATATACTTTTGGACTTTCTTTTCGGGCAAGTAGAATTAATGTTAGCAAATGTTCTACCACAATTCAGAAATCTGCCTGCCTGACCAGGCAAGTGGTAAAAAAAAAAGGTGATATCGCACCCTGTCATTATAATCTTAGTCTGGAGTGTTAAGACTACTCACCCATGACACAGACAGGTCAGAGTGGGGGCATGAATGGGCTAAGGCATGGCTCAGAGGTGGGACAAATTGTCCAGAGGATCCATAATGGACAGGGGGATAAATACTGATGAAGGGATCATCTTTGAGGGGTAATAATCCACATCTCTTAATTTAGGAGGGGGGGGGGCAATATAGGGTCATGGTTGGATGAGCTTAAACTGCATTGGAGAAGTGGTTGCGATGGTGGGGGGGGGGGGGGGGTCTTTGCCTTTGGTTATTCAACCCAGGTGAGCTGTGAAGCGAGACGGGGCTCACGAAAGATTTGAAAAGGATCGAAGACTTTTTCAGGCAGGGAGAGGATGACTTGTTGGCGGATAATAGAGATTACGTGTGAAACTGACCAAGCTGCAAATGAACACTAGTGGCATACTCCCGGCTGCTGCCTGGGCTCAGCCACGGCTCAGCCACAACGATCCAATTACGCTCTAATCGTATGTCACCCATCATCACAATGCCCAATAAAGTCACCTCACATTGATTTCCTAATTTTGATAGCTTAAGTTCTCTAGACGTGGCTCTGTCCTATGATGTAAGAGCAAAAACCACATAGAAAAAAAAAACAGCAACATAAAACAAGGATATGGAAAAACAGAAACCAACTACTGTATAAGCTGTCATTTTCACGATGGTTATATTTTCACGAATTTTGTGAATCACAGTTGGATCGCGAATATAACAACATGCGAAAATGTTAGCATCGACATGAATTCGCAAAAACAACATCTCGAGAAAATGTTAGGACCTCCTCATTCGCAAAAATATCTGTACATGTCAAAATGACAGCGTATACAGTGCTAGATAACCGCTGTTCTCAGAAACTGACTTTGTAGTTTGCATGCAGCCAAACATAAGGGAATTAAGTAGAAGCACCATAAACACCATAATGACACACCTCATGAAAACCAAACAGTTAAGTGCCTCCATTTTAAACTGTCTTTGAGATTTTTGAATATGGACATGAGCTTTGATAGTTGAAATATCGAGCTTTCAATGTTTGCAGACATTTTTGTTCAAATGAGAGAAACTTGTTGGATTTTGATCACCACGGAGATACAGAAGTGAAGGTGAAGAATACGAAGGAGAAGTGTGATGATCTTCCGAATGATGAAGCTATTGAGAGAAGCCTTGTAGGATTGAATCTTGGCCACTGCAATGAGGGACCTCCTTGAACAGACAAACATCATTAGTTTCATATTTAAAGAAGACTGGAGGAGGGATTTGTCCATTCCTTGTACTGTGCCCTGAATTTGAACTCCTCATTACTCGAGCCATTGAGGGGTGATTTTTTACAAGATGCATGGTTCTCTTGATTAATACCCTCAGAGCTCCAAAATTACTGCTGCCAATAACTCACACCGCTACAGAATCGGAGGAGCTTTGTTTGGAAAGTGGTTATTTCCCCCCTGCAACATAAAAGGTGGCCCGAGCCAGCCTGGAGTGATCTGCTTGAGGGTTGCCCCCTACCCCCCTGGGCCGCTGCCGAGGTTTTAAAGTTGAGCTAAAGAATAAACTCTTTGTAGAGATTATCCCGCGACATAATGTTGGTCAAACCCGTGCAAATCGCAAGCAATAACATGCCGATGGGTCCCTGTACGGAGTGGCAAATCCGGGCTGGAAGATAAAAGGGGAGCGTTCAAAAGCAGTGGAAATGTTGTGAGAATTCACAGTTCAAAGTGCTCACAGGCGACTTTCCCCCGAAGCGTCATGTAGGGTGTGGAATTTCCATTGATGCAGCAGGCGAGAGCTAACAGAACGGGGCCATTCAGGTGGCTTAGATTGTGCACTTGTGATTTGAAGAACGTTTTTAAATGCCATAACAATTAGAGTTTGATTGTGTGAAACATTCGTGATTAACAAGCTGTACCTTTTTAATACAATGTGAATAAGTAGCAGAGGTCAACTTCTGTGGCAGACTAGTTCTCATCGCATTCATCATTAATCATAATTTTGAGAGATTTGGGGATTTTTGTCTGCTGGAATTTTGAGTCATCAACAACAGAAAAATCTCCCATTCCCATAATCATACACATACTGAATATGGAGAATCATATGTTGTTATTAACTTGCATTCTCTCTTTTGCCCCTACTCAGGTATTTTTTTTCCTAGTCAATTTATACCTTTTGATAAGTAGAATCCAACTTAAAGGGAAGCACCTTATTCCATATATCCAATTTGAGTTAAAACAAGATGAGTATAATCAAACGTACAGAAGAGTTAAAGTTTGATTAAATGGGACCGAAACAAAAGTTAAGGATTATGGCAGATCAGTGATATTTGTTGCAATTACAAATATGCAAATGACACAAGGCAGTGCTATCATTGCCTCATAACTGTTCGTTTGTACATGAAAAACTCTAAAATCACTCTTTCTGCCAATAATTCATCAACCAAAACCCTTCATCAATACAATTTCATGCTCTAACATATCTCTTGTTGTTGAGGGTACTGTAGCTTGAAAATGTGATGGCTATTCACTTTCATTGCATTTTGGTTTGGAAACAGCTATAGAACTTTTTGGTCTTTTTTGTGGAAATGATAAATGCTAATGTATGTTTCATATTATTCCTTTTTATGATGCAGTGTCGTTCATTTATTTTTTGTTACTGTAAATTAGGAAGTGGAATAGTCAATTAGATCATACCTAAGACAAAGCAGAAATAAACTTGAAAGAACTGAATCCTCAAACACAATGTGTCGTTACACCATTGAAGAAGGAACAGAGAGGTCATGAAAAGGTCGTGGGTTATCATGAAAGAAAAATTCCATTCACAAAGCTTCCGACCTTTTATAAAAAGGCACACTTTTATTAATGAATTTTATGAACATCTGTGTTTTCACACTTTACCATTTTTTTGGGGGTATAGCACATCATGGAAGGATGCATGGAATTTTTGTTGCTGATCGATAGGGGATACAAATATGTGTGATATTTCATATTTATAGCACGAATAGATTGTATGAATACATGTTGCCTAGATTTGATGATGATATTTACCAGTTCTTCATACGGTGCACCTGTTCTCATTTGTCGTTCTCCTGAAATTCTGCCATATTTTGTTTGGAAAATACAGTATTCATATATATATATATATATATATATATATATATATATATATATATATATATATATATGAAGGGTTTGTTTGCAAAAACCGATAAGTCCATTTTTGAAGATTTTGAAGTACAATTTCTGTCATAATGTACAAAATAATACCTTTTAAATGATACATTGGTCACTACTTATAAAGGTATATTTTTAAAGTTATGGTCAAAAGAAGCAAAAAATTTCTTATTATTCTCTTTATTTTTCTTGACCTTTAATGGCAAATATCTCCATTTGGCAAATATGGACTTATCGGTTTTTGCAAACAAACTCTTCATATATATATATATATATATATTTTTTTTTTTTTTTTGGCGGGGTGGGATGGGGGTGGGGGCAATGTTTTTGGTGTGGGGGTGGTTTGTGGAGAAGTCTTGTCATAGCATGGAGCTCCATAGTCATAGCATGCCAGACAGCAAGGGGACACAAAGATCACATAAACTGTGAGATACGGAGTTAGAACCTGTGCTGACTGTTCCGGCGGTACAATCGCCAGATAGAAGTTTTCCGCAGTGAAAATATGTGGCTCAATATCAAATGCGACATTTTTCTTTTTCATTTTGAGCAACGTATTCAAACTTGTTATTCATAATTCTGAAACTGTTGTATACTATGCTTTTAAGTATTTTTTTTTTTTTAATGCATCACATCATCAGTATACAGTATAGATCAGGCAGGAAAGTTTGGGTAGTTTCAGCAACTTAAAGAGCTAGCTACCACGATGTTGTTCAGTGTGACGTGATATTTCCACACCACGCTCATTCTCAGCTGATCTTGATAAAGAGAGTAATACCAAAGAATATGTCCATTAGATGAACATTTGATAGGATGGTGATATTATGTGCTTTCCTTTTGATTTCATTTGTGGAACAGAAAGAAATGAGGGGACGCTTTATTTCATTTTATCATATTTGCTTGCCTTTAAATGTAAGACAAATGCCCTCTCAAAATAATCTCCCTTGCAGAGGCATTTTAATGGATACAGGTTTGTGTGTGTTTGTGTGTATGTGTGTGTGTCTGTTTGTGTGTGCAAGATGTTCTGATAAAATTCTTGGAGCAAGGAAGAGTACTTATTCATAAACAGGATACCGTGCAATTTGTATTTCTAGATCAGAAAAGTACATTGACTCTGGAGACGGTAATAGAGACTCATCTAGCCGTGTTTGTATACCTCCATATCAGAATCTATTTCATTTGCGCTGCTGATGAGGAGTTTCAGACTTTCAATAGAGCTTGTTTGTAATCATGTTTCTCCAATGCCTTTCCATACATTTTTAGAGTTTCTGACTGTTTAGACACTAACATGAGTTTCTTAGTTTCAGTGACTTTAAAGAACCGCTAACAGCAATCGGAACAATTAATGGATGTGACTCAAATTCCATACCATATTGTCAACCTGCCCATTCTCTATGTACCTGTATACATGAGTATGTACAGACTGTACCTAAATAAATTATATGTACATTTTATCATAACAGAAGTCACATGATAGGTTGTCTAACTGAACTCTACTACCTTCTAAATTGTGTTCTTGACATCGAACTGCAGGTCAGTCTTCAAATGAACTGTACTGGCAGAATAAAGCGCAATAATACACGATTGGAATACATCATGCTTGACGATACGTGACGATCAAAAGAAGAAGAAAAATAGCATGTCTTCAGGGAAAATTGAAATGAGTTTGCTTCCACACATCCGGACTGAAATAAACGTGATTAACAATGTGAAATGCCTTTCTTAACATGTTGACAAACAAGTTCTCCACCAGTCTGAAAAGGCTCTAATAGCCTGTACTTCTACTTCAAAAGGGATTTCCCACTGGCATATATATTGCAAAATTCTGATAAATTTTGTCCCCTTGAGGCTCTCTTGTTTGAGATGAAATTGTCTGTGAAACTTCTCTATTCATTTCGACGGCCAGGAATGTGATGTCATTTGTAATTGCGCAAATAGCGCATCGAGTTTACATGTAGTTCTTCATTGTGGAAATGTGTACTTTTTAAGCGCATACCTGTGTTGTTGTTATTGTTCTTGTTGTGTTTCGATAGCATAGAATTCATTGACTCTGAATCTTTGTGATCCAGAACACATTTTACGCTAATGGCCTTCCATTTCAAAGAGTTATTACCTGTGTGATATGATGTGAAGCCCACAAGATAGAGGCTGTTTTCACACGTACCGAGAGTGCGTATTTGAATTTGAATCATGATTCCAATGACGCATCACCAGAATCATGATTCAAATGATGCGTTTTGGCGGTGTGAATGCAAATTGGAATCACGGAGGGTGATTTGAATCGTGATTCAAGTGACGGTCTGGAGGTGTTTTCCAATCGTGAGAACTTGAAAAGAAGCCACACCTCCTTGCTGTGATATTCAAAATTGCAGAATCCCCAAAGTCCTCCTTAGTCGTGTGTACGGATGATCATTCTAATTGTAAGTGTAGTCATAATCGTAATTCAGCATTGCAATTACGTCTATCAACCTGTGTGAAAACAGCCAGTGTTCTTTTCATTGTTTATGTTTTAATATGAGATCATGCAAATGTAGTACATTTCCGTGCAGACTGACTTGGCAAAACAAAAAATGGAATGTTTAGATGTTTTCTTAGTTCTTGTTTATTGCACCTTTTGTTTAGAACATAATGGGGTGTCATACCTCTCAAACCATAGATAAGATGAACAATGGAGCTCCGTGGATGAACTTCTAAGAAACTTGCCTCTCAAACTGTGGTATCACATGGCATATTCAGGTTGGCATATAATCTAGTGAAGGGTCACGGCAACATGCATGTGTTTGTTTGTAGGGTGTCTTATTGGATTGAAGGAATGGACCACATATGTATTCAAATGTTAAGCCAGTTCATGATGTGATAGGAGTAGAACCAAGGTTGAATCGTTTCATCATGGAAATGATGGCCTTGGAATGGGGTACAAAATGAACTTAATACATGAAGAAAAGGGAACTTTTTACTCAAAACTCACATTTTTCACCAGCCATTCAATTGCTAGTAAAACTCTCTCAGAGGAGTCTGGATGTAAAATTCTGGATGTAAAATTCAGCCTGCAAATTGTATCTCTGTATTAGATACTGAGATGATAAGGATTTTAGAATTTGTGATCCAAGTCTGGTGGTTTCTTGAAATTCTCTGCTATTTGCTGTCTAGTGTCAGTGCAACTAGAAAGATTTTAGAGCACATTGAAAATGGAAGTCATTCAAGAAGCTGAATGATCATATTCATTATCATCCAGGGTGACAAGAATTTGGATCTTTTGGTTATTTCATGCTTGAGTATTCCTTGGTCATTTGCTACCAGTAGTTCCTACATGTATGTCATTGACATGGTGGGGGTACAAGAAATAAAATGAAAAGAAAAAAAAAATATGTAGCCTACAAATTAGATCAAAACTGATAGGATATCAGATGTAAATTTGATAAGTCAGAGATATTTTTTCCCCTCAT
The DNA here is from genome assembly GCF_964275005.1 of Diadema setosum. Lineage (NCBI taxonomy): Eukaryota > Metazoa > Echinodermata > Echinoidea > Diadematoida > Diadematidae > Diadema > Diadema setosum. The sequence goes on along the minus strand of NC_092699.1, from coordinate 27,261,763 downwards.
TCCCTAGCAAACACATCATACAATATTATGACATTACAAAACAGAACATGCCAACTTGAATAATATGTATAGTTTATCTTTCAGAACAGTACACAACTATATCATGTACACTCATGCATTTAACATTCAGAAACGTCACTATTCTTCAACTTTATACACATAAACAAAAAAGATTATTAGTGTGTCCAAAGATGAAATATTAGAATCAAAGAAGTTCATGGAACTGTCAAAACTAATTCAATGATGCCACTGGAATTGTTTGCACCAAATCTCTGCATGTTTTCAATGTGTAAGGTACAGTGTCAAAAATACGGTTTATCAACTGTCAAAGTTGTGCTGATGGTGCGACCAGGGTTTGACCCCGATTGCTTACACATATTTCTGCATATTTGTAGTGTAAATTTTCTCCAGACCAACTAAATGTTTAAGAAAACAAATGAATTACAAACCAAACTGAGATCAGAAGAATGTCAAGGCGTAAGTTACCAGTGCAATTTTTTTTTGCCGCTCATCAGAAAAGCAAATATTTGCCTGAAGTGGAATCTTGAGACTGTGAGCCCCGGGAATGTAAACGTTCGTAAGAGCATGAAACATGAATTCTGTCTGAGGGCAGCATTCTTCCACGTTCATGCGCCTTCAGTTTTAATTTTAATTCAACTGCAGAGATAAGACTGTAGCCATCTCCTGAGCGGGGCGGGGAGAACCCCATGCGGAGGGTTGTCTGCAGCTGCGAAACATTCAGGCTCAGTCCATGTTATTGAACCCTCTTCCCAGCTTCTGAATACATTCCGACGCTGTGCCGACCGAACCACCCCGGCCGGTAACCTTGGGCACCAATCAAAATCCTAATGAATCAAATTACTTATGCCACTTTGAATGCCCCATTCGTGCTTCTCTTGTTTTTTTCTATTTCTCCCTTTTATCAAGAAGAGGATGGGGGGAAGGGGGGGGGGGGGGGAGGAGGAGGGAGGGGGATGCATTCTTCAATCGGTCCCAAAGAGGCTTCCATTCAGCGGATACTGCACCAGCGAAAGCACACAATGTCTATAGAGTAACCATAGCGACAATTGTAAATGGAAAAAGTAGCCCCAAGGAGGTGATTTTCATTTCTGTATGACTTTTGGCTGGGCATGTTTGGTGTACTTTTCCGCTGGGAACATGCTCATACAATAGTGCTCTGTTTGATTTCTGCTGTTACAGCAACACAACAGTTTATATACACTCCATCATGTTTTATGTTATTGTTAGAACCAATCTTTTATGACACATTATTATAGACCTTTGTTTTCAGTTTTTAGCCTCCTTACAAGCTTAGGATTTGGCCTGAGGGAATTTAAGGTTTTATGAAAATTACAGTTCTTTCACTCTGAGAAGTCCATTTCCTTTTTTTTTCAGTCTAGACAATACATCATGAAAATGTTAAATGATATATGTAACCAGTGAAATGTATTGGAATGTTTAAAGGGGCTTTCACACTGGGTCTGGGTAGAGTTGCATGGTGCGGCATACCAAGTCTGCCAAAATTAGGCTGTGTACTCATTGAAAAGAATGTTGAAGGAAGTAAGCTATCACATGAATATGAGAAGATGAAATGTGTTGGCAAGTCCATGGAGGTAGTAAGATAGAGTCTTGAGTTCTCTTCTACCTCCATGGTAAATCCTTGCATTTAGCCCCATTTTTTTTTTTCAGACTGGTGATTTACAGGAAATTTTATTACTAAGCATTTAAAAAAGAATGCACCTATACAAATGCGTTAAAGTTGCACATACTGTAAAACACGATATTTTCGTGGCATGAAATATCTGCGCAGTTGAGCTGACAGCCTCTTTCGCAGCATGAAAATTTCGGGAATTGCCTCTAACATTCAATGCATATATAGTGTAGACAAGAACTTTTGCATACATTTTAATTTTGCAAATCTTGGCTTTCGCGAAATTCGCAAAATTAAAATGCATGCGAACATTCCTTGTTTTACAGTACCTTGACCTTTAAATTTATGAGTAGTAGGCCTATGCATGGATGGAACAATTTTAAGTCTGTTTTAATCTGCTGAATGTTGTCTAATCTAATCTGTTGTAAAAGAGAAAATTACAATCTGTAGATAGAGAATGAGCGAAACAGATCTCACTTTCACACGAACCAGGAGTGCTTAATTTGAATGCTGAATTACAAGCACGATTGCAATTGCGATTCAAATCATCGCCCCTTCGTACGACTGAGGAAGGCTTCGCGGATTCTTCGGTGTTGAATTTTAGAACAAGGAGGGAGGTATGGCTTCTTTCCACATTCCCATCGATCACTCTTGAGCCGTAGGTAGCGCGTGCTTTGACTGCAGTGCAGACATTTGAGGAGCGCGGTCTTTCTGCGGAAGTGGTTGAAAGGTCACCGTAAGCTCCGTCTCCCCAAAAACACAGTTGGAGGTCAATTACTTTCACAAAGTCGTTTCAATGCTTAATTCTGACAAAACGTGATTTGAAAATACTGCCCGACCGTCATTTGAAACTATGATTGGAATTTGAATATGATTCAAATCGGCCTCCATGATTTCAGTTTGCATTCACATGGCAAGAATGCTTAATTTGAAACACGATTTTAGCGATGTGTCATTACAATCATTTTTCAAATTAAACACTCTTGGTATGTGTGAAAGCTAGGCAAGAGACAGACAGAACCAGTGATTAGGAAAACTCTCAAGAATAGATCAGCATTTAATGTGTACTCAGGGATTTCTTATTATCTGCCTTCTCGTGCCCTGAGCAGTGAATAAAGTTATTCCAGAGTAACCCTGGTCAAGAGAGAGAGAGAGGAGGGGGGGAGGGGGGACTGTGAGAAGAATTTGAGAGATTGGTTTTGTGGATTAGCATCTAATGTAAGGCTTCCAATGATGGTGTGGAAGAAAAGGCATTATTTCTGAAATCGGCTCGTGGTCCATGGTAGGATTTTTGTCTCGCAACCTGTAGGACTCACAAAGACTGGACTGAGTCATCGCTCGTTTGTTGCAACCACAATTTGACTGTTGGAGACTGCCAGACAAAGACAGAAAGAATACATTAGCTGAAAGGAAAATTAGAAGTGATTTTTCGTTCCTCTAAAGCAATCACTGGTAGTTAGAATAGTCTTAAAAGTTCTTTCAGACAGAGCAAGTGAAATCAGAAATGTTTGTGTTCATTTTAATTTTGTGAATTTTGCGAGAGCCAAGATTGAAGAATATAAAAATGCATATGAAGTTCATGTCTACACTTTCTGCATGAAATGCCAGGGTCAATTCGCGAAAATTTCATGCTGCGAAAAAGGCCGTCAGCTCCAGTTCGTGAAAATTTCATGCCACGAAAATATCTTGCTTTACAGTGTCATTTGTTCATATGACGTATTTAAAAGATTGATATGAGACTATTTAGACATGTAATAATTGCTACAACAACAATGGCAGCGTCAGACCTCATGTACTACATTGTTTCATGAGGAGTTCACCAATATGTATGCGTTTCTCCCCTGTGGTATGGTGTAGGCCCTACTGTAAAATCAGAAGCATTCATGGCTTTGAAACTTTCTGAAATTAGAACTGACAGCCTTTTCGTGGCATGAAACTTTTGCGAAGTGGCACCAGCATTCAATACATTGTGTAGAATGAGAAACTTTGGCTTGTGTTTTATTTTCGCAAATCTTGATTCCTCGCAAAATTTGCAAAAGTTTGATGCACACACAAAATGTGTGTTTTCAGTAGTAAATGTGTTTTATCCCATGGGCCTTTTCTCTTCTTCAGCCTCGGTGAAACCTATTGATTCGTCCAAGAGACACTCTGCTCTTCGTTTTTGTTCTTTTTGTTTTCTTTCTTGCTTCTGTTCTGTGCTTTTACCATTTTGACCAAGCCTGTGATCAAGAAGCGTGACAAAGTGATGGCTATTGCAGAATGGAGCTGTGTCCCGTGGGGGCTAAAATGCACTTTGAAGGACCCCAATTATATCTATGAATACCTCTCGTGACCTCTGTTACAGTGGGTTTTAGCTGGAATGTCTATGGCCTGGTGTTAATGAGCTGAAATTTCATCACTGAGACTGTGGAGAGAATTTGCATGGATTGATATTAGGTCCGTTCACACACAAGGGAAAAAGTGCGATTTAAAAATCGATTTTCTTATCGCGATCAAAATTTCGAAATTTTTTCCAGTGTGGACAGAAAAATCTCACTAATTACCGCGATCCTTATCGCGATCCAACTCGCACTATTAGTGCGATTTTTCAGAATAATCGCGATTATTTCGCCAAGCGTAGTGTGTGTGAGCGCGATCGAGATTCGGAAATCGGTATTTTTAATCCCATCGTTCGCAGCGCGTGCGAAACTCTATTGGGACTGCGGGGTCAGTCTTCGGTCATCAATGCAAGATTCGCGCATGCGCAGTTTGGCCACTGATCGTTCTTTCCTTGCTGCGAAGTACGATTTTCCCTGTGTATGAACGGTCGGAAAAAAAATCGAAATTTGGATCGCGATTGAAATTTCGATTTTCGTTGTTTGTGAACGGGCCTAATGAGAGGTGATGAGAGTAATAAGAACTATAGCAGCAAAGTTGATGATGAAATCTATGGTCGTTGTCAAAAAGACAATGATTGTAATATTGGTAATGGTAATAGTAATGGTAACAGTGAGCAAAAAAAAAAAAAAAAATAGCAGCGTCATAGTAGTAATGATAATGCTGATGATTATATTGAGATAATGATAGTGATTGTTGAATGTGATCTCTTAATGATCTGTAAATTGGACCAGAGTTTTTACTGTAGACAGGGGACTGCAGCATGGGAAAATATTAGCCTTTCTTTGCAAGCTTAACTTTTTAAAAAAGAATTTCTGGTGTATCCCTTTAATGTTCCCCTTGCATTCTATTTCTCCATTTAAAATGAAATTGAAAGCATGATATTTGTATAAATGGACAGGACAATACTGTCGGTCCTTAATGTCACAAATATCCAGTATTTTGTCTTTACAATAATGTTTTTCTGTTGCTTCTTTTTTTCTTTCATGTGCTGTTTTTCTGACTCTCTGCTGATACTGTGATGTTCTGCACTGTGCATAAAAACAGGTGAGTTAGACCTTGTGAAATTTCAATAATGTTGTGATATTTTGGCTAAACCCTCTCCCATGCCTTAATTAATTGAAGAAAAGGGAGAAAGCGTAGGATGAGAATACTGACAATCTCCAGGCATTTGTGCTGAAAACATAATTTTTGAGTTGACATTGCTTATACCAAGCCATGAGGACTCCCCAACTTTAGAATTGAATTGAGAGAGAAAAAAAAAAGACACCAGTAGACTTCTTTAAATTCAGCAGAATAAATTTGGCTAATCTTCAAACAAGTTCCAAAGATTTCCTCTCCTGGGTTCCCCCGCCCACTTGAGAAAACTGACGTGGCTGAGGGAAAAAACAACAACTTCCGATTATCCAACAAGCAAAGGGTTGGGTTGGATCAAGACTCTTTTTTTTTTTTTTGAAAGGAGAGCTACATCCTTTAAATATAACTGCTTCTCTCTCCCGTTCCATTGTCTTCTTCACTGATTATAAAGTACCAAGAGTCCTTAGCGTGTAAATTTAGTCAGCAAACACGAAAACCGAGCCATCAGTTTGATGGGGTTTTAAGAAAGGGACATTGTTCGCTGCCCCTCACCAGCCACTGACTCCATATCCGTCGTATGCCCTTTCTTTCTCTCCCCGGTTCTTACGTCAGAAGGGGGGTATTTGGCTATTGGGTGTTTTGCAACAGATTAGTCGAGGGCCGGTGTTTGAGACACTGCGTACATACGATGTCTCACTTTGTCCCCAATCTCAAGACTTTGTCCAGCATGCGTGGTATGGGATAGGATGGGGGAGGGGAGGGGGGCTGGGAGAGGCATAGAAGGGACAGATTTGCAAGCTTCAAGTGTTGCTTTTTTGTCTTGCTCCACTTTTAAGGGCCATGAATTCTCCCTCCCTCTCCCCAAACCTGGTGATTTGAAAGTCAGTCAACACCAATTGTCATGTTTGAGGGTTGTTTTCGACGTCACCGCATCCAGCCAGACTCCGTGAAGTGATCTCAAAATGAGAGGGAGAGATTGAGAGTGTCACTTGCAAGAGGGGGAGAGATACACACAAGAAATGGCAATGAGACAGTGGTGGAAAGAGAGATGAACATATGAATATATATATTTATATATTTATATATGTATATATCTATATTTCTATGTGCATAAACCTATACATTTCTCTTTCTCTTTCTCGGGAGTTATATTATATTCTATCAATATGTCTACATGTATAATATCTCTAATATAAATGAGATGACATTGTTTGTATACCTATATAGGCCTATCTATGTTCATATACCTATACTTTTCTCTTTCTCTTTCTCTTTCTTGGGAGTTATATATTATATCGATATGTCCATATAATATCTCTGAGATGAGATGGCATTACTAGACAAAAAGTATATTGCATGAGCCATAGGTATTTGTCTTTAAAGTATCAATATCTTGACAGATGTTTCCGTACAATATCATGTTACTTTGAGATTGAGTGGTAGATATTGGGCATTTGCCATTAGACTGAGGCACAGAAGGGAGACAGAGATTAGCTAAGTGCTTTTCAGAACTGGAAGAACATAATGTATGATTCTCTGATGTTTTTTTCTTCTTCAAATGTATAAAGATATGTTTACACAGTGAGCAGAGATTTCTAGAAGATAAGATGTTACAAGACATAAGAATACTCCGTGTGTATTAGGAAACAAAGAATGTATTTTTTTTTTTTGCTACATCACCAAGGAAAAGAGAAAATCTTTGACCATTTCAAAATGGTTTAGAGTGTATGTACCTTCACTCCAAAATTTAACTTTAAATATGTGACGTCATGATATTGCTTTTGTGGAATAGCCCCATGTGCTAACATTCAAATGTTGCTGTACTGTACCATTTCATTCTAGTTTATAATCATGTTCTCTATTTGCAATTCAAGAGATAGTTTTTGATATGCAGCGATGAGGCATATCATATACCAGATGCATGTTTTCTTCACTTGTAATCAGATGTTAGGTTTCTTTATACTCTCTCATCACTGTAATTATGCAATTGCTGAAATTCATTTTATATTAAATAATCCATTGAAAAGGGATGAATTTTTTAAATTTCTATTTTGTGGATGAGAAGAATACAACATTTCACAATGTCATGCATGGATGGAATGTGCATTGTAAAGAAAATCATAAAATAATCAACACATTTTCATTTTTCGAGCATAGTGAAAGAGCACTTGACTTTTAATACCTCCTTCAGAAAGCAGGGGAAAAAATATTTCCCTTAACATATTATGTCAGTAACAAGTCAAGGGAATGTGTACTTCTCATTAAAAATGAATTCTGTAGAATTCTGTCTACATTTTCTTTATATCGTTGTCCTGCAGTGATGTCAATAACTGTAGTAGTCTTCTCATGTAGCGATGGCTGCACAAAAACATCAAAAAATTCATAGCTTTTCAATGGATCGAGTGATTTTCTTCAAACTTTGCTGATGTGTTCTTCTAATATTGCTGCATTTACTCAGTCCACATGTACTGTATATTCAGGTTTCACTCCCTTTAAGTCCAAGGCCCAAATGCTAAGCCTGACTCCGCTCACTGCTGGGGGAGGTTGGGAGTTCAGCGAAAGTAAAACAGGAGATGTGTTGACTTTGTGTTAGGGTAATTTGCTCGGTATTCAAGCCGTCCGCTTTGTGTTATCTGTCACTGACCTCAAAGCGACTCCTTATTGACGTTTAAACTATTTTCAAACATTTATGTTTTCAGTTCTAGTTTCAAGTGATAAGTTCCACTCTTGGCAGGTGATGTTAAAGAGAGGAAATTTCAGGAGGAGGAATAGAAAAAAGAAACCAAGTGTAAAATAGGTCTCCCCCCCAAAAAAAAGAACAAACTAGTAACTAATGGTTTCAGTATCATTAAAATAATTTGTCTAGAAGTGCAATCAGTTATTATAAAAGCAGGTAATTTGAGAGCAGTTCTTTGAGAGAATGAATTATAGTAGACTGTGTAGGGGAAAAAAAAAACTTGTTATGTTATTACTGCATGCATTACAAATCTTACAAAGGCATGATTTGCCAAAGTTGTCAGTTAATACTACATATAGTCATTTCCTTTATTTCTGTGGTAACCAGAAGGTGGTCATACTGGTATTGCATACCTCTTTATCTTATCTCTTTCTATCCTAGGTAGAGTGTACTGTCATACTGTTATCTCTGCAAAAATTACACCTAAGGATTAATTATTTTTGCTTGTCATCATTGACCAAATCACACATCCAGCTTAAAGAAAAATGTCAGATTGCATTGAAGTTAGATACGTCACATAAATCCCTTTCTGCACTTGGAAAGCAGTATTTTTTTTAAAGATTAAATTACCAAAAAGATGCAGATGATTATTTTTTTATGCACTTGAATGGTGAATTATTTATTAAAGTGATGTGTATTCTGAATATACCTTGACTGTTCTGCATGAAAAGTCAGTCTGATATTCATGTGTACCGCTGTGAACTACTTTAGCGCTCTGTAATGGAGCACCATGCACAGCTGGGTTGTAAATGCCTGGGGGGAAAGAAGACTGGATTGTGACATGTTTCTCTGTACGTTGCCATGGCAACTGCACTGGTACACCACTGTACAGTGGGAACTACGTCTGCTATTTGTGCTGTGTGTCCTCAATTGTCTTTTCTCCTCAACATTTGGGGCAAATAACAAACTTCAAGGGACAAACGGATGTACAAACACCATTATCTCTCCTCCTCTTCACAAATCCAAGTGCTACAGAATAGCTAAATTCCATTAAGTGGTTGGGGAAAGTTGTGTAATCCGCTCCTTTTGCTTTTTATGGTTTCAGATGGTTGAATGCCACAGCAAAGTCAAACCTCTCTCAAGGTATTTATTGTCCAAACTTCCCAGAGCTGGGGAGGAGGAGTGTACCCCTCTTACCAACAATGATGTCTCTTTCAACTTGGTGGAGGGGGAGGGGGAGGGGGTATCCCTAAGGGTGAGGGTGGGAGAGGAGAAACTGAACCAGGGGTAAGGAAAGGAAGGGGCGGGGCTTTAACATGGCTGAGAAAACTATGGGATATTGTTTCCAGTAAATGATAGGCACAAGATGCATTTCAATTTGTTTTGTATACTGTAAAACCAGAAATTTTTGCGTGCATGAAACTTATGCGAATTTTGCAAGGAGTCAAGATTCAAGGAAGTAAAATGCTTAAAGTTCTTCTATACACAATGCATTGATGTTGGTGAAAATTCAGGAAAGTTTCATGGCGTGAAAAAGCCCGTTGGTTCCAGTTCGGGAGAGTTTCATGCAGGGAATATTTCTTGCATAACAGTACTGTAAAGCAGTTGATAAGTATTTGTGACATGAAGTTTTCACAAATTGCCAACCTGGCATTCAATGCACAAGAACTTTTGCATGCATTTTAATTTCACGAATCTTGGCTCTCGCAAAATTCGCAAAGTTAAAATGCACACAAACATTCCTCATTTTACCGTATACAGGTAGGGGTGAGAACCCATCACGTGATACAGTGTGTGTGTGTGTGTGCAAGGGGGATGAAGAACAATGTGAATGCATCTCTTGTCTTTATATGCTGCAGACAGAACTAAACACTGGACTTGACCCTCTCTGATCTGGAATGATACAGTTCACTGCCAGTGATAATGAGACCATGATCACTTCATTCTAATTCTACTCAAAGGCGGAAAGCCCATCTAGCCTGTTACATTGTCTCCTCCAAAGACTGATCGCAGAAACCAGCTTCATACCTGCCGAGTTGTATGTACTTGTTAATAGGCTTATCACAGACCTCAAAAAAGCTGGGAAAGAAAACTGGCAAGGGGTTACTTGACCACCAAATTCACCCTCAGAGGTGAGCCACTCAGCCACTCCATTGTGATGCGGTGCCCGGCATTGACACGGTTGATTGAGATGTTTTTAGACAGTCGAGGCCTCGAGTGTACACGTGAAATATAGTAGAGGGGAGTGGTCATTCGATGCGGCCGGTGATTCTCATTTTGACCGCTAGTTGTGAAGTGGCTGAGCTGTCTGATGCCATTGGAAAGCATTTCAAAAGATTCACCAACTTGTAAACTTTGTTTTACTTCATGAAAGTTGTGCCATGTCAAACGCCAGGTTTTTCTCTTTTCACTCATTTTCCTGGCTTCATGCATAGCAGTCTTTGTTCTTCTTGTAAATTTCCCTTCATAAAGTTATATATCATTGTACAATATTTTACAGGGAGAGGGATAGGCTGCTATGTTGAAGAATAAACTTCATATTCAGGATTAGAATTGCACCCAGAAATGATTGCAGTGTCTCAGTAACAATTATAACGATGAAAGTGAGTCAATGATTACCTGTGACATAAGCAATCATTGATGTTGTTAATGGGAATGCTCAGCACTCGCTTGTTGATTTTCACCTCTTGGCATGAAAGCAGAAGTGCCTAGCAGTGGTTGTTCATCTTCTTTGGTGCAGCAGTGACTGATGTTTCACATGAGTTTTGTTAAAAGCCTCTTTCTGACGTCCACTCAGTAAAGTCACACTTTAAAAGAGTTGCAAACAATCATGTTGAGTAGTTTGCTGTATGTGTCATGTAATGGCACTGTGAGATTAGCTCAAACTTAGAGAATGAAAGTAAAGCCCCTTTGTGAATGGCTGTGAGTATGTGGATACTCGTACACTGCCTGGCTGGAGTTTTCGTGGTGTCGGGGTACTCGGCAACACTATTATGCAGAACATGCTCGTTACATGGCACATTGCAAGCATGTGTGAAGAGGAACATGGCTCGGGTTGAAAGCTTTCTTTTCTTCCCAGCTAGTCGGATTTCCCACTGTGCTTCTAATGCGTGGCACTCGACTGTTTCGCCATTCAGCTATTTGCATACATGTGGTCATGTTATGGAACCGCTCGCTCTCTAGCAGTGCATGCTATAGAAAACACTGTGATTGTCGTGCAAAGTGAGCTGGCTGGCGATGCCTTGATGTATTTGTACTGTATTGTATTTGTCCCCATGTGTGCATTTGCGACACCAATTTCCGAATACACTCTGAAAATAAAGCGAAGGGGGGGGGGGGATCTTCAAACACTGTCTGGAGACTATGTTATTTTGCTTGGATCAAGCTTATTTCCCTTCCCTTTTGGCCCGCTATGTAGATGCACAATGTCTGTTCAACACCATGTACGCTCTGTGTATTAACCCATTGAAGACGGACTGATTTTGCTACATATTTCTCATAGACATTTGCCTGAGTATACGTGGGACTCGTCCTTAACGGGATAAAAGAGCTTGGTCAAGTGAATTTATTGATATATGAACCTTATGAAAATGCAGTTGATGTCACTTCAGTTCATTGATTCAAATAACTGACTAAATGCATGTAACTTCATAACTGAAGGTGTTTTCACAACTGTTGTTTTGTCTTTTTCATCTCTCTTGCTTTTTTTTTTGAAAGCCTGTTAAAGTTTCATCATTAAAATTGTTCGTATATACCGCATTGTAATAAATGATGTGCAAAGCTCATCTACAGCACATCGAAGAGCATTCCATTCTGTCAGTGGATTGGGCTGTAGTGGAATTGCTGCTCTTAGGTAAAGTGATAATGCATGATTAATAGAGCTGGCGGCAACCTTCGCTGGGAATAAAGTCATCTTGATAAAGTATTCATGAACTTCATTATCATTGTATAAATATATTTTTCTAAGAGAAGATGCATATGAGTAGGTGACCTGCATTTCATTTTATGTTTAGTTTGGTTCAGTTTAGTTTTATTTTGAGAAGTACAAGTTGCCATCCATTAATAGATTCATTTTATACTGCCAAAGCCCCCCCCCCCCATGACAGAAAAGAAAAAGCAACTGACTTCGAATGAGTAGTACTTGCAGCCTCTTTGATTATTTTATCCCAATTTAGAAGCACTGTTTGTCTGACTTCAGGTCTTTCAAAGGATGTCTTCCCTGGTTGTAAAAATGGACACAGTGACTTTCTGTAGCAGGTGTAATTCATGCTTCGTGCATGAAAAGGAAATTTGTCAAATTGACCATCCATTTGCATACCGATACACATCATAGACTTGCATTCATGGCTGTCTGAACAGTGATGTCATATATGGACTTTTGATGGTTTCCCTGCAAGTCAGTTGATGATTCCGTGGAACTGAAGAATGCGTGTGAAAGAAATTTAAGAGGAATCACAAAATGAAGAAAATGAGCTTACGGTCTTATTGCCTGCTCGTTCCGGTAAATGTGACTGTGTGGCGAGGTAACCCTTTCTTGTTAAGCCATATAGTTGGGATTGACTTGAAAAGGGGAAGAAGAAACAAAAACACGAACAATGCAAGACATTTCCTTTTCAAAGAAAAAAAAAATCTTGTCAGTTTTGTTGCAATTCAGTAATAATGGTGTGTTATGTAATCTGATTTATAAGTTGGAGGAGTTAGATTGTCACCGCTTTCAAACCTGGCAAGATAGAGCAAAGTGCAAAGCAGTCGCAGATGTGACGCTCTGGTGTGAACAGAACACAATGAAATGTTTCGAAGCAGATCGAGTCAGACTATAGTGAAGACGATGTGTGAGGTCTGTGACTACTTTTGAAGATGTTTAGCTTTGCACCGTCATGCTTTGCTTCATTTGATAATGTGCAAAGGCAAAGCAAATGATAGGTTAAAGGTTAAAGGTCATATGAAATTATCAGGGAATGGTATCTAGAGAAACAAGCATTTAGTGGCATGAAAGTAAATTGTTGTGGTACCTGAGGACAGTTTCCTGTAGCTTACTTAACCACTCTGGCTGTTATACATTGAAATTCCCTGTAAAGGAGCTCTGCAATGCATTTGTTATGTGCTTATGAACTTGTATTGATTCATAATACCCTGATCATCACTTGAGTCGATCCCCTGCAGTGTCTTCTGTTAATCAGATTATTGGTAAGAGAGAAACATGCAAATTAATGCTCAGTTTAGGGAATGGTGCATTCCAGTGTCGTTTGTTAATTATTTAAGTACAATGATTTCTTGTACTTCAGCAATGATTGACAGATGATGTCACTGGCAGATTCTTGGTTTGAAAGGCTTTTTGTGGGCATATCCAAGTAATCTGAAGAAAAATAGTGCTCAGAAAAATTATCATAAAATATTTGGCACACATTAAAATATTCATTTGTCCGCATAAGTGATGTAAAGTGTATCATAAATCCACACAAGTCAATATGAAATTTGAATTATATAGTTCCTGTAACCCGTTGAGGAGGGACTGATTTTGCTATACAACATGCATTTCCCATAGACACTTGCCCAGGTATACTATGGCACATCTGGTTCCCATAAACAATAGGTTAAGAACTGTTGTCACATATGTGATCAGCAATAATTGCCAATTTGTTTGTAAAAATGCAGTCACAGGTGCGCGTGCTGAGATTACCATCAGCTTTGACCATTACTGCAACTGACGCAAGGCACTACTGTAAGTATAGTGCTTGCCTGATTGCCCACGGCAACCCTGTATTATACATTAATAAAAACAAAAAGATTTTTAACAGAGTGAAAATCAAAGGGTGCACAAATTCATCAACTCATTTTTGGCACAGAATTTAGGTTTCCAAACAATTTTCAGGGAGTTTTTTGGCAGTTGATAAATGCAAAGCAATTTTGATTGTGGTCGTGTTTCTGAAACACCAGAAAAGGTGCGATTGCAAATGTGTTTGAGCAGAAACACGCTTCTGTAGAGTTGATCAATGCAAAGTTGTTTTGAAACAAGTTCATAGCTGGGACTTGCCCACGTCAACCACTGCCAACTACACATCTCTGCTCCTCGCACTGACTTTATATTTCCACTTTTTGCAAAGAAGACCTCTTCTCTCTGTGCTCAATGTGCTTTTTATCTGATTTCAATCTAAATGAAAAAAAAAAAAAATCAGTGTCTAATCTGAAAGCAATGCAAAATAAATTCAGATGCACAGCAGATTGCCATGAAGCAGTGCAAAACAAAGCAAAAGAAAGGGGTTTTGTTGTGACAGCGGAGGGAAATGTCCGCTTTAGGTACCTCTCATTTTGTTTTGTGTCTTTTTGAGGGTTTTTTTTTTCAGACTGAAAGGGGTAGATGATGTGCGCAGATGGGCTTGCCCATAGCATCCTTTTTCCCATTCCTATTACGGACAAATTTGCCTTCCACAAGACTAAATCATTGCATAAACCAATTCTCTTTCAAATGATGCTGGTAGAGATAGGAAATAAACTTGGCAGTTTTTATGGCAATGATCATTTGTGTTTTGTCTTACAGCGAGTAGTATCGGCATGCACAAGAGCCTGATGGGCTCCACATTATGTTGAAAAAGAAAATAGGCAAATCCATATAGAGTTCGGGTATATCTTCAGGATTGGATTCAATCCTGCATTTCACCACTATTGTGCTGATGTCATTCTGGATGCAAATGATGAGCAGATCTACGTGGATTAACCCGCCATCAATATGCAAACATTACAAGGTTTAAACGCCTTGTAGTGTTAAAGAGTTAGGGGGTGGGAACATGACTTTGTTGCCTAGCAACAGTGTTTCTGTTTATCAATGCTTGTTTGGAGTAATTTATCAACCCAGATAGCTCTAGCTGTCATGTAACTACCACCACATACTCATTCTTCTTCATGCAGTCTTTTCTTCTCTCCACTCAGTCTGTGTGTTTGTTTTGAAACATTTCTTTAATTCTTTTGAAACATTCCTTTAATTTATATGAAGACCAGTTATCTTTGCATTGCGCTGCTTGAAGCTCATCACTTTTAATGTGATTGTAGGTGGCTATCATCTTATTGCTTTGAAAGAAAGGAAGGTGTTCGTTTTCTTATTTCATGAATGTTTTGTCTGTGAAGAGATGGTGTAAAGATACTGTTTCAGCTGTGTTGAATGACGTGAAAAAGGAGTCATATATCTACTAAGCTGTGTCATTCTGATGAATGAAATAAAAGTCTGGCATTTCAATAATTTGTTTCATGAAAAAGGACTGTTTTACAGATTAAAATTTTTTGTATGTGATGTTTAGTCTGGGCTCTGTTGCATAAAAGTTGAGATCAAGCATACATCAAAAAATAAAACTAAAGTCTCCGAATATTCAATTCTGATTGCCTGATACCAGACTTACGCTTGATTTTTTGACTTATGTTTGATTGCATCTTTTTATACAACATGGCCCAGGTTTGTTTATATTATGACTCACATCTTAAATTCATGTATGACATGCATTTTCTCCCGTTGAAGGCTTGTCCCAAATATACTCCAGCACTTGAAGAGTTTGTTTGCAAAAACCGATAAGTCCATTTTTGAAGATTTTGAAGTACGGTCTCTGTCATAAAGTACAAAATAATACCTTTTAAATGATATATTGGTCACTACATATAAAGGTACATTTTTGAAGTTATGGTCAAAAGAAGCAAAAATTTTCTTATTATTCTCTTTATTTTTCGTGACCTTTAATCGCAAAGATCTCCATTTGGCAAATATGGACTTATCGGTTTTTGCGAACAAACTCTTCACTTGTCTATGGGAAACATGTGTTATAGCAAAATCAGCTCATACTCAATGTGTTAAGATTTGACTCTCTATAGTTATGCTTGGTATGAAGAGTTTGATAGCAAAATGAGTTAACTCCATTTTTGTAAATTTCAGATATTTGCAATTAAAGCTGCTACAAAGCAAACAAAATTATTGAAAATGAGATAACTTCAAGAATATTATGTATCTATTTTTTTGTTAAGTGATATGTGAGGTATCACTGGAAATGTTTTAGTTTGCTCTATCTGATCATGGACTCACGTTAAGATGTTTTATAATGGCATTAAGCCCGTTTTGCAATTAACCTCTTTGTGGCATAGCACTGACAATCTTGGACTGTTTCTAGCACAAATATGATTTGTCCATCACTGGGGAAGTTAGAGTCGTAGAGGAATGAAACCTCTGATATAGACGGGCTTATACCGACTTAAACAAATCCCTGCGAATCCTGGCCTGAGAACTAGAAGGAAGCCCCCCTCCAAAGGAAAAACAGAAGATAATAAAATCCTTACCCAAAGATCAATATTTATCCTGCAGTGATGAGGGGCTTGGAACCATTTCCTCACCCACACACTGGGAGAGTTCGTTCTATATAACAGTGTCCAAATTGTCAAATAAATGCAGGGAGCCTTGAACAGAGTACTCTCAAGATTGGCTTCTAATCTCAGAACAAACTCCAAATCTCTTGTTTAATCACATCCCATTTAAAAGGTAAAGGAGTAAACTTGACTACATGTCAACTTTTATCTGTGTCTCCTCCTTCCCCCCCCCCAAAAAGAAAGAGAGAACAACTTGTTTTTCTTTCTATGACAGTTTGCTTGCCTCCTAATGTTTTCAAAGTTCTCCTTGGAATGATTCTCTGCAATTATCTTTTTTTTTCTTTCAAGAAAACCCTACATTAGGCCCGTGCACACACAACGAAAATCGAAATTACAATCGCGATCCAAATTTCGATTTTTTTTTTCGACCGTTCATACACAAGGAAAAATTGCACTTCGCAGCAAGGAAAGAATGATCAGTGGCCAAATTGCGCATGCGTGAAACTTGCATGACCGAAGACTGACCCCGCGGTCCCAATAATGTTGACGTTCATGCGCTACGAACGATGGGATTAAAAATACCGATTTCCGAATCTCCATCGCGCTCACACACACGACGCTTGGCAAAATAATTGCGATTATTCTGAAAAATCGCACTAATAGTGTGAGTTGGATCGCGATTAGGATCACGAAAATTGGTGAAATTTTTCTGTCCACACAGGAAAAAATTTTGAAATGTTGATCGCGATAAGAAAATCGATTTTTAAATCTCACTTTTTCCCTTGTGTGTGAACGGGCCTATTGTCATTTCAACGCAAGGCCACTGGCTAGGGTCTTTTAGAATGAAAAGATGGCACAAATTTCCCCCACACTTTGGCATCACTGCCAGCTATTTGGTATTTACATTCTGGTGAATGAATGGAAAAAAATCAATATTTTGATCTTCGATTGAAATTCATGTACATACACGTAAATCTAAAAACCCTCTATATCTTTGATATCAGAACCTGCCTCATGAAGTTTGGTAAACAACAATGTCTTAAGGATTTTGTAATTTCTAATGATGTACTTGTTGCAATTACCCTATTGGGGTAAAAAACACTGTTGTTGGATTTCAAGTAAAGAATAGTGACTGAAACCCCCCCCCCCCCCACACACACAGACAGAACTAAGCTGAAACACCCCTAAGAAACTGGCAACTACCATAGCAACACATTTTTTGAGACCAATCAGGTATGAGCATTTTGTTGTTTGTGATGATACATTAAGATTTGCAACTTTTAGTGAGTTCCTTCCAATTTAAATCAAACCCAGACATGGCTTTCTATGCACTGATACTGCTATGGCTCTATATTATAGTCTTGGATGAGACTTGATGTGGCGAATAGTTGTGGGTGCTGAGCTGTTATGAATGAGTTCTATTCTGTTTCTTTGGTCCTTCCAAGGAGAGTGAAGCCAATGTATCCAGCCACAGTGATCGCATGGGCCTCCTTCCCCCCTTCCTTATCAGATTTGTCCATTTATGAGAGATTATGATTATCTAAACCGAAGAGTATTGCCAGATAAGATCTTCGCAAACTGAGTGTTATGGCCTGTGCAATTACACAGAGCAATTACTTGCCCATTCTGTCCAGTCGTTTTCAGTACACTTCTCAATAAAAGAGAATGAAAAATCAAAATGTTCTGTCAGGTGATTGTAATGTCAATTATAAGTGGGCACAAAGATTATATTGCAGACTTGTGCTGGTACACATTGCACGTGTAGACATATAATCTGGTGGGGATGCTTTGGATTTGATAAATGGCACAAGTCTGATAAAGATCATTTGTTTGCTCACGCTGTATTCTCTCCAATCTCCCAATCATCTGGCTGGGATTTCTTGCGATGAATAACCAACAAATTTGTGGGTCACATGTCTCGACAAAGTGTGATTTCACCATTTTTGTGTGTGTGTGTTCCTGTGTCTCTGTGAATAAGGTGGAGAACTTATTGGATTTTTCTCGATAAAGATCTGTTAGCGTTTTCATTCTCTCAATAATAATTGCCCCATGAAAAGACCAGGAATTGGTCCCCGTGATTGATGTGCGACACCCCCGTGTGTACAAAAGAATACTCCCCGTTATTCCAGTCCCATCCTTGGAGCCACTTCACTCGGTGTGAGCCTGAAATTAGTCGGTCATTGTAGTTCCTGTTAATAGATATTTAACCTCGTCAAGGGCAGTATGGTGTGTGACTGAACTGATTGCCGACATTATCATGACTTGATACCATGTATTCATTACTTCTTCCTGCCCGTCTGCATCAGGGATACCCCATTTAGGAGTCAATAACCTTTCTCAGAGTGCAATTATCTTGTTCTTCTGATGCATTTGTAGTTGTTGCAATCCTACAATCCTTTCTGAGGGCTGCTGTGTTTTCCCAAATCGTTGCCCCCTTTGTTCAATGCATTAAAAGATCTTTAGAACTGTTTTGTGCAGGACATTCGAAGGACCAAAATTGGTTTAACAGTGTAGCTTGTTAAACTTCCTTCAAGTTTTATAAACTTCCACATTGATCAGGAATAGAAAGTAATCTTCAATTGTCATTATTCAGTTGTTATGAGGCTGGAAAGTGTAGCAGGTAATACCTTGGTACATGTAGTTCTTTGTTATAGGTTTTTTTTGTTTGTTTTTTTTATCCCATTCTTCGGTGCGATGGAATGAGTTTTACCTTGTTGTGACTCTTGTTGATGTCAATGAGATGGTATTTCAGTCAAGGTGTGAATCAAACGGCGATCTCATTTTGCAATTCTGAGAATTGAGTGTGTAATATACCTATCAGCCTCATGCCTATTAAGGGGCATATCGTCTTTGGGGTGACAAAATAGTTGTATCTCCATTTGCCTAAAAAGAACCTCCTATATGTAACTCAATTTTGACTACAAAATAACAACAACAACAATTGGTTTGACTTTTAAAACTGAGCAAGTATCAATGTAATTCAAAATAAGATTTCCAAATGATTTTACATTTGATGTACTTTAAATCTACCGATAATGTTGGTAGATTTGATATGAATATCCTTTGGCGAATTATTTTTCAATAGTGCCCTATTTGTTTTTCCCCCATAAACAACAATTTCAACATCATTTGATGACAACATTGATAGTATTCGGTGAAAATGTTTCAAAAGGGAAAAAGAAGAAATTGCTCTCAGGAAAATTCATGATTTATATATGATATGAGATCTTGTCACCCCTGGGACGATTACATGTCTGGCTGCTGATAATGGCCTACACCTTAATGGTGAATTTTTATTGGAATTCAAAAGAAATGTGCTGAAATTCATTCTGAATATCTGACTATAAAGTATGTTCTTCATTCTTGGTCACATTGCATGAACTGACTGAATCAAAAGCAAATTTCTTACAAAAACTTATTGAAGATTTTGTATTCGAAAAAGGCCTGCATGGCTCTGGACAATCTTGGAACTAGAATAGTTGGCAGAATAGCTAGAATAACTTGGCTTTGAGAAGGAATGCATTTCAGTCAAACCTGCCTTAATACCTACCACCTGTTTATAGTGGCCACTTTTTGTATATGGCCAGTAAACTCAATTCCCCCCAAGAGAAAAGCCATGGTAAAGACCCTGTCTAGGGTGGCCGCCTGTCTCCGCTGGCCGCATCTTTAGACTCGCTTGGGTGACCGCTGTATAGACAGGTTTGACTGTAGTAGTGTCATGTAAAGTTTTGTTCAGAAGGACCTCGAAAAAGTATGCATTTCAGTTTACTGCATGTGATTTTACTTTCAGGGTATTTGAATTCAATGCTGCATGCTTATAGTTCATGTATGATACAGTTGATTAGGAAGTCTCTGTAGAAATATCAAAAAGGTAAACAGGGATAAAGCAGTGGATGAGGCTTTGAAAATTTCTTCCCTACACATGGTTCATGCCTCTGCGAGCATAAATTTAATCTTAAAGGTAGGGAATACCTTTTACAGACCTCCCAAAATGCAGCAAAACATTAGATATGAACCTCAGGGGACTTGTTTAGGCCACTGCTGAGAAATTTGGAAGTCAACAGTTATCTACAATTTGAATAATACACAAAACTCAACTACTCAGTAGTTCTGTGTGTCAGCCACACTTAAGCCTTTTTGTTGCAGTCTTCTGTATTTTTTTTTTTATCTATAAACACAAATCTACAAGTATAAGAGCTGATGTAATAACATATAGAGTGTGTGGCAAGAATGTATATAGAAATGTTTGTAAGTTTTGATGAACTTTATTCACAAAATATACATGATGGACACACATGCAGTACATGAGCCTGCAAAGGTAGCCTAGTAATGTACTGGAATTTACGGTGAGCCCCGAAAAAAATTCAATTCAAAATCTAACGGTCAGTAAAAATGTACTAAATGTTACCTTCCACTTTCAATACTTTATGGGAGTTTCTACAATGATACTCTCTTCAACATACCACTGTATTTATACAACTCTTCATTTAAGGTATGCAAATGGGATTCCCTACCTTTAATAAATTAAATGAAATTAAGCACTCTTTTTTTTTCAGGACGAGATAGGCAAGAAAGTAATATATTAAAGCATGCCCAGGCCTCTTGTTCAGGATACAACCCACCCCCCCCCCAAAAAAAAAAACAAAAAAAACAAAACAAAAACAAAACACCCCCCCAAAAAAAAACAAAAAAACAAAACAAAACAAAACAAAACCCAGAGGATGTCATTGTGCAGTATTGAAGTAAAGAAGGACATCTAATTTGAAGTCAGTAACGATAAACAATAAAGTGAACAAGGTTGGTCGTCCTTACCAGCAGGGTCGATAATTTGTTGCAAACATGCGATATTCCTCTTCACAGAGATTTCCTCTTGAAAAACCATTAAAAATTTTGTTGTTGTTTTGGTTTCATTATATTACAAGTGCTGTATCCTATGTATTATACAGCCAGGGGATTCGTTAACGCCAGGGAGGTGAGACTCTTTCCCACACTTCGCTTCAGGGCGATATCCATCTGCTTCAAAATAAATGCGCCGATCCGTTGTCAGTGCACAATTTGTACCAGACAGCAAGCTTGATTATACAGTGAATACGTTTTAAGCTGCGACTGACGCTATTATAGATCAGATGGATGCGGAACACCATCTTGCATCAGTCTCGCATAAGATTTAAGCACCGATGAGAATATGGTACTAGAGAAAGTGCATTGTATACAGAGAACTTTCAGAGGACGCCTTCATGCGTCCTCATCCTGAAAAGGTCGCTCGGGCGAGTTTCAATAAGTCACCTTCACGCTGAAGCTTCCATGCATATGAACTTGAGATATTAACCAAGGACCGTAATTGTCTGCAGGCAACCTTGTTCTTCCTGGCGGTGAGCCAAAGGGCATGGTGGGGAGTGTTGGGGGAAGTCGGAGGCGAGATTCAGGGAGGCTGGAAGAATCTTCTTGAATGGAAGCATGACAGTCAGGTGGAGTCAGGCCAATTAGTAATCAGATGCACTGGGTGTGTAGCCTCATTGAAGATTGAGCGGGGATAGGTGCTGTTGTTCCTTTTCTTTCTCTTATTCTTCTTCTTGTTCTTCTTCTGAGGAGGTTTTAGATTTGCAAAATAACTTGTTGTAATCATGTTTTGCCAAATTGTGTTTTTTGAGTTATGCATGTTTACACTCTGAAATGCTTCATTTCATCTGAGAAGATGGCTGGGCAGTCCATATTCAGCTGCGTTAGCTGGTCTTCCATGGGGTCCATTCGGATGTGAGGCAAGAGCACTTTAAAGTCCCTACTCCCTGCTTTTAGCAATGAATGAATGAAGTTGGATCTGCTACGTGCATGCATCGCGATAATACGCAGCCAGACCTCCATTTTATGTCCTATCCTTTGGACAGAGTCTTTTGTCTCTTACTAGAGGGGACAGTATGATGACTCGCACCATTGCTCAGCTAGACTTGGGAATCGAATCCGGGTGTCTGTGATGATATGGCTTGGGAAGCAGATGATGTGCATCTGACTGAGGCAAATCAGCCATGTTTGAATCAAATGGGTCTCTTTGCTACCTCCTGCAAATGACGGCTATGCAGCGTAACTTTGAGGCCTGCCAATCCGTCACTTGACTGTTGATGTGCCTTATATACATGCAAGAGTACATAGATACAGGCACGCATGCACTGTGGTTAAGTGACCAAAGGTCAAGCTGAAGTTCACCTTCTCAGTTGTGTTTTCAAGGTCAATTGTTCGGACGACGTAAAAGGCATCCTTTTAATTGAGCAAAACTTGGAGTGGAAAACACCTCCAGACCACTTTAAAAAAAAAAACAAAAACAATAACTGATGAACAGAAACAACTCTCTAATTGTTTTAAGAAGCATATGACTAATTTTTAGTCATAGTGTTTTTAGAAGTCTGAATGCACGCTTTATTCTTTCTAATCTATTTCTTTCATATTTGTGGCATTACATGTACTTATCTATTCATTTTGTATTCATTCACTTATTTGTTTATTTTTGCATGCATCTTTTATTTATCCATTCTTATTTATTTCTTCAATTTTAAATTTTAACATATTTACCCAACTAATTCTTATTCATATATTCGTTATCATTGACTCAGTTTTACTCATTCACTCACTTTTCCCTTCCCATGTGAACCTGACTCGGGTGTATTGGAGAAGTTGAAAAAAAAAAATATCAGACTGGCTAAACATTGTTGTTTTAATAGCTGATCCCTGGTGCTTTGGGTTTGAGTTAAAGGCATTATTACCATATGCAGGTGAAATAAAATCCCAGCTTTAGTGCTTCAAAATAGTTATAAAATGTGAGTTAGGGATATAAACACCCAATGTAAAAATGTTAAAGGGATAGTACGGTATTGATGGAGATGAGAATTGGGCTTTTAACTTTTTGCGAGATGCCAAGAAAACACTTATGATATAGTACAGAGCATACCATTTTAAGAGGAATTCAAAGTGTATTTGATGAAAATCGGGTTTGGAATGACTGAAACATCCAAAAACAAAGTAAAACAAAGCGATTGTAATAAAGTGTGGGTCCCACACTTTATTAGAATTGCTCTTTTTTGGATATCTCAGCCATTTCAAAACCAATTTTCATCAAATAAACGTTGAATTTCTCATAGAATGACATGCTCTTTCATATTTCGTAAGAGGTTTCTCATTATCTCACCAAAAATGTTAGAAACCTGAAATTAGGTCTTAACCAAAACTATACGATCCCTTCAGCAGTATAATCGATGTGAAGTATATTGCTAAGTGTACAAAATGTGAACAATAGTTACAATACAATTGTTTATAAAATAAACCATCTACAGTTGTGGTTTATTGAGAAAAAATAGTTATGTCTCTATATCTTAGGCGTTATTGCAAAATTTGTATATGATAGGATGTTTTGTAATACAACTGACCTACACAAATGCATCAAATGTGATACAGTGTAGCTCGAACAATTTTTAAATCACAGCTTCCAATGATAAATGATACCTTTAAAGTGCAATGTGATTTGTTTTGACTTGTTTTGACTCTTTGCAGTGGAGGAAGGAAATACTGCTATCAAGGACAATATCACTGAATTCCACCTTTTCCCATGTTTTTTTTTTTTCATTGTAACTACAAAAATTCTGCCTACTACCATAAAAGTACAGCATATGTTTCAAAGAATGTGTTAATGCTTTACGTAGAAGGCCATAATCGGTGTTTCAAAATGTGATTACTGTTTCTTCCCGTCCATCGTCGTATTGTTCCGTCATGATATTTCCGACATCACACACCTGTTAAAGGGACTGTACAGTACTGGTTGAGGTAGGGATTCATGTTTTGAACATTCCTAAGTGAGATAATGAAAAGCCTCTTATGAAATATGAAAGAGCATGTAATTTTAATAAGGATGCAACATTTATTTGATGAAAATTGGTTTTCAAATGGCTGAGATATCCTAAAAAGTGCTAATAATAAAAGGCGACATGCCACAACTTTATTTGGATCTCTTTGTTTGACCTTGTTTTTAGATATCTCGGCCATTCCAAAACCGATTTTCATGGAATAAACTTTTGATACCCCTTAGAACTGCATGCTCTTTGACATCTCATAGAGTGGTTTCTGAATATCTCGTAAAACGTTAAAAGCTAAATCTTCACCTCGACCAGAACTGTACACACCCTTTAAAGCATAACATTACTCCATCAAATACTCAACAATAATTACAGAAACAAAACTCCCATAAATGAAAGACAACAAGGACTTAATTCTTCAGCCATGTTCAAAGTTAATATGTGGAGAGGGTTGGTGGTTGTATGCTCATACCCATAGAGGATCACAGGTATAAAAAAAAGAAAGAAAGGAGACAAAACACATACAAAAAAGAAAGAGAGATAGTTCACAGGTGGTGTGGAATTTAAGTGAAATGTTATTGCTAGCCAGTAATAGTTTCCTGGTCTACTCCTCGCCTTCCTGTATTACCCAGCCCACTCGAAAACTCTCCTGTCTGTCATTCTCTCCAGTTATACCTTTCCCAGGATTTGTTGATATACAGTAGGAGAGCAGACCTGTTTTAAAGGTATTAGCCCACATTTGTAAACCTGCAGCAATTGGTCTCATAGTTAGCATGGAGTTTGGGTATGATTGCAGTAACACCTGTGCAAAATTTCGTTCCAATTAGTCCATTACTTTTATAAAAATAAATGAAAATGCACCGTATGCATGCGTATAAAAACGCTCGCTAGCTGCGGTCCACGCACGTACTAGATGCATGCGATACATGTGTAAGTTAATGTGCGTAGCTAGCCCGCGCTCGTAATTTGATTTTGGGTCGGGTTGACCCGGTTTGAAAATTGATTTTAAAACGATGATTTTCTCTCTTTTATCGAATGGTATAGACAAAGAGCAACAGGTGAGGTATGTTACTGTTATAACTTGTACTTGAAGTCATATTGGACCTGTTTTATGCAGTTTTGATTTTCGTGGGTTTGCAAATGTGGGCTAGTACCTTTAACATACCATCAAGTTTTCATGGGGGGGGGGGAGGGGGGACAGTAAGGTGATGCAAACAGGAATGGCAACCTGTCCAATGTTGTCTCGTGCACTTTTCAGCAAAAGCAAAAACAAAAACAAGAAGGGAGAGCCAGTTTGCTGTTCCAGCAGGAACTTGAATTGCAGTGCGAAAGAAGGGCACTTCACAAACTACATTGTATTCTAAGAGCGTCAAATCCTATGAAAGAAAGACTGTAGGCCTATATGTGTGACCCGCTACAGCAAAAAGATCCTAAAGTCGCTAACGGCCGAGCCGAGAAAATCGAGTTTGAAGTCACATCATCAAAATCGGTCAAAATAATCGGATTTCTGTTTTTGGCACAGTCTTGTAGCCTAATGTTTTGTCTATCATCTGCCAAAATGTCGAATCTAAATGATCTATGGAAAGGCAAGGAAATCAGCGTTTTTCTGGGCCGTGATTTTCCGACTTTCAATGTTACAGAAACGAGTCCGAAGATTTCAATTTAGCGCTGCAGCTAGACTCCTCCCCTAGCAACGAGGGAGTGATCTTATTGGTCAGTGCGTGGCATCTTTATTACTGATTGGTTGTGCGTAGACCGCTAGCGATAAGCTCGAGCGGAGGTCGCGGAGGTCGCTAGGAGCATGCCTTCTATTGTCAAGCGGTGAAAATTGTCTGGCCTCCCCTTGATCATGATATGATAGCGTCGGAACGACAACTTTGAAGGCGTTTTTCTCGAAACTCTGATTTCCTCAACTGCTTGACAT
The DNA here is from genome assembly GCF_964275005.1 of Diadema setosum. NCBI lineage: Eukaryota > Metazoa > Echinodermata > Echinoidea > Diadematoida > Diadematidae > Diadema > Diadema setosum. Next base: position 27,235,880 of record NC_092699.1, on the reverse strand, counting down.
GTGCTATAAAATCATCGATATCTCTGCAACCAGGGAGGTCTCTTTCCACCTCCCTGCTGCAACTGAGTACTTTCATGAGTTGTGCTATATATATGAAATTAAAGTAGAAGAATAAGGGAATAATGTCATGCCATTTTCAGAAAATTGTCCTTCCCGACTTTCAGATCCTTATGTTGTAGCGGGTCACATAACATGTAGTCATCATATATGCCGGTATCAAATCTTGTGGCAATAGTAAGAGTATGATTAAAAAAAAAATGACTTCACTAAGTTTTAATAGATTTGTGCAGATTCAAACTGAGGCTAAGTCAATTGCATGAAGTACAAAAGATTTGAAAACAGTTTCATTGACAGTAGTAATTTAGAGGGGAAAAAAGAAGAATATTTTGCCTGTGTACTTTCAAATGAGTCAGTGTAGGGAGTACAATGTTTAATTCTTGTTAATTTATCTTTATATCATTTCTAGATTATCTGGATCATTTCCAAATTGCTGGCATTCCATCTGTAATCTGTCATTTTTCTGCACTGCTTGACTTGAGTTTGTAATTTACTCTTCCCCCTTCTGCTCTATTCCATTTCATGCACCACCTGCCAACCTTGGCTTGGATTACCGCACGCATGTCAATCTATGGGACTACGGACAACAGGTGAGTAAATCCTATGGTAATTGATTTGAAGGATACAAGTTAAATAGTCACTCAAAGCCCTACAGTCCTTTTTCTTTTCTCTGCCTAGAATTGCATGTAAAGCTCTCATGAAGGTAATTACGTATCTCCATGGTTGATTAGAGTATATTAATATATTTTTTTTTCTTCTGAGTTACTACAATACAATGGAGTGTTAGTGCTCACCCTGGCTCATGCAAATGACAAATGCTATTTCTTGTTTCTCTCTCTTTTTTTTTTTATATAAATGAACTCTTTGTTGAGCAGGAAAGAGTTCAAGAACCACTTAGTATCCAATATTACAGTGCTTTTACTCCTACTTCTGTTCATGGGTTATATAACACCACCATGTATACTTTTACTGAAATTAATAGTCTGTCCATAATCTGAAGGAGGGAGAAAATGTGTCATCTTTTTCAGATTTAGCCAGCCATTTTTGGACAAGTTGATGGCCATACTGCTTGTGTTTAGGGTGTTTTTGTATTTCTGTGTGTGTGTGTGTGTGTGTGTCCTCTGAATGTATGGGGTATCAGATCTAAGTTGTCACTTTTTTTTTTTCAAAGGATTTGATAATTTATTAGGGAACTTTCTCTTCTCTCCACCTATGAGAGAGACTCATCACCAAGAATAATCACTTAACCCTATCTATGCCAGGGACATTGGACAGTGTGTACAATGCTATGGAGTTTTCTGTGCCAAGCGGTACTCAAGCACATAAGGGTTGACACTTTGTTTGCCAGGGATTTTGGACAGCTTGTACAATGCCAGGTTTTCTGTGGAAATTGACACCCAAAGCACATATAGGATTAATTAAGTTACTTTAGTTGTTGGTTTTTTTTTTTCATGCTGAATTTGAATACTATGTAGGATTTATGCCCCGGTGGTGCTACATTCTTGGTGTATTCAGATGCATTACTGTATTTTACGGTTGAGCGAAATGCAAGCATATATCATAAAAGGGTACTGCAATGACAGTTTATACCTGAATGTTTCTCACTATTAATATGAGGAATGGACCTAAAATGACCACTTCAAAAATATAACTAATTGCTATGATGCAAAAGCTCCTACACTACTTGGTTTGTTGTTAATGGAATTTTCAGATATTTTCAGAAAGAAAGAAATCTCACATCTCATATATGCTTATTACAATGATATCTCATTTTATACTTGTGCTGTGTGCGTAATTCCCCATCTGGCAGATTTTATTGACACTGTCAATGCATTTCCCTTGACATGTGTGACAGAGTCTGCCCCATATTTGACAGGTGCCCATATTCGCGTCCACTCTTGCAGAGACTGCGCGGGAGGCGACAAGCGCCACCGCTGCAGCCACCACCCCTGGCATCTGGTGGAGCGCGCGTGTGAAGTGACTGCGTTACACCTTGGCTAGAACCCATCGGCTCGTGACAAAGTCAATGCCACCTTTTGTCACGGAGCCGGAATGCGAGACCTTCGGTGTTAAATGCAAATAGTGTTTCAGAGCTCTCCTTGAAATGGTGTAGCAAAGGATGGAGCATTAAATTGGATTTGGAGGGATTGAGAATTGAGTTACTTTTGCGCTCACTGGAATTTGCACTTCCTCATCCAAAGTGGAATGAACCAAAGTGAAATCATAAAGTGTAGAGTAGACAGCATTGTGATGTAGGCCTACTGTATTCTTGGGGGTTTGGCAATGAGAAAATGGATGAAACCAGTTAAATGCCAACATTTGGACATGACCATTTCATGGATGCCCTTACCATGGACCCTAGGGTCCATGCCCATACTATGGGGTTCAATGAAACTCCACAAAATCATGAATGAAATAATACCCCATCACCCTATCGTTATTGTCTTATGTATTCAGCATCTTTCGTGACATGAATGTCTCTCATATTTTTATACCCCAGATATGTTGGGTTTCAGATAGAGATTAGGGCCTATATGTGCCAATGATGTCTGTACATGCTAGCTTCATGGAATAGTTGCTTTTAACTTTACCTGTGTTTTGTTCAATGATGGGCACGGAAGCTAGAGTGCTTTCTAAGCAGATTGGCACATTGATGTCTTTAAAATAATTGTCAGTGAATATACATTGTAACACCATGGCCTTTCCAGAGGGACTGACACATTGCTATCATGGAGTGGGCTTGTTAGCTCAAAAACTACAATTTAGGTCAAGTTTTGAGGGATTAAATGACAGTTGATAAAAAGCAAAACAAAAAACAAAACAAAACTAACTCTCAAAGTTAATCTAAGTGCATGGTCACACAAAGTTCAGACTGACCACACATCAGTGATATCCCCAGGTTTGCAGAGTATTTGCTTCTATACAGCTGATCAAGTTATGCAAACAACAAAATTGATGATCTTTATGATTGTCTGTTAAGGTTTAACACTCGATTGGAGAGTTAATTGGAAAAAAACAACAACAACTCTAGCACACTTTAAAGCTTCCTTCGTTGTTTCTTCATTTAGGTTTCTACATTCATTTTTCTGAGCATGAGAAGTCGGAAAGAATTATGGGGTATGTCTCATTTCAGCATGGGCAGCGACATGGTGGCACCCAGATGGTGGGTGTCCATCTGCTTCAGTGGCTACTCTTTGGCCATGATTTGCTATTTGAGGCCACTATATATATGAGATCTAAGATTTATGGTCTGCTTATTTTCTCACACAGACCTCAACCATGGGTTGACAATGTAATTGGGCATTTGCTACCGCCATGGCATTGAGGTGAATGGTAAGGGGGGGGGGGGGGAGGTTTCAATAAGTGAACTACTTTTCTGTGAAGGCTGAGAAAAAACAACAACTGGTCATTTGCTGATCATAGCAAAGGAGAATTGCCAAAAATGTCCCTGGTTTGGAGTAATTTATGTAGATATTATGATACCCTGGTTTTTTTTTCTTATAGTCTACTTTGGATTTCTTTTGTTTTGTTGTATTCCTTGTCTGGCCCCTTAGCTACTAAATCATAATTATCAGTGATCAGAATAGTCTACACATGAGACAGAGAGTTTTGTACAGATGGCTTGTGTCAGAAAATGATCCTTACAGGGGGATTTAGTGATATGAAAAAAAAATACATGTAGATTCAGTAATTGCAAAAAGAAAACAAAATAGTTAAACACATCAGTGAATTTTGAGTGAAACAGTTCTTAATTGCCCTATAACAATTGATTGTTCTAATCCCTTATGGCAGATTGCACTGTATGACTATTAAAGTACTATTCAAAACTTGAAATCATTAAATTGATTAGGAGCAGTATGGCAGTCATTTGCATTAAAAACAACTGTATGCAAGAATTTGTAATTTGAACTTGATTTCTGTAAGGGAGGGGCAAGATTGATAGTCATTAATTTTCAATCATTTTAGTTAATGCAAACATGCAGTGCTGATGCTTTGTTAACACTATGATACATGAATTCTATTCATTCATTCACATCATTGAAGGGCATAAAACTCCAGCTATTGAAATTCCCAGCTGTATGAAGGCTTTTTCCAAAAACAACAAACAAAATAGAACAAGGCCTATTTGTTTAGATGGGTACAAATATTGTAAATGATGAAAATATCTAGTCAAAAGAACTGCCCATTGTATCGACAGCACACACAAAAAAGAAGAGTCCACAATTCCAGGGCATATGAGGGCTATGCTTCATTAAATACTCTTTTATTTTCTTTATTGTGGAGGAAAGATTGTGAAAAGTAAAGATGGGTCAACAAGAAGACCTGCTGGTGGAGGAAAAATATGTCTTTTGAATGAAACAGGATGTCAGAAATCAATAATGGCAAATCCCACCACTCCGATGTCTGCCAAAGATAATATTTAGTGTTTTCTGCTGGACGTGGTTTGTATTTCCCCTCGATTTTCTGTCTTTGTATTCGATAGAGAAATAGAAGAAAAAAAAAAAGAAGATTAGTTGTGGTGGTGCAAGGTGAGGGAGCAAGAGATCGAGAGAGGGAAAAAAAAGAGGACATTTATGAATGAATTTGGGGCATGAATTGGTCTTTTTTTGAATGAAAATGGACCACAATGGAAGCTGGCTCCCTGGCTATATATTTTGTTTGCTTACCTGTCTGCGAGTGTTGGAAGATGAATGGACAGGAGGCAAGGCATTCTGCATTCACTGGAGCGCACTTCCATATTTTATTCCATCCAATAATTGATTCTGTCTTTTTTCCTGTCTTTTTTTTTTTTTTGGGGGGGGGGGTTTCTTTTACACTTCCCGGTTTATTGTTGCCATCCTATAAGTATATCTTGCTTAGCAGCTTACATTTGAGCCCTTGATGTTGTGTTTTCCATCTGGCTGTAAACTTTTGAGCAAATTAAAAACAGGGGGAAAAAGAGAGGCATAAACAGAGATAATTTCCCTCCCTTTCTTTTATATAAGATGACTCCCTTGATTACTGGGTTTATATTTCTACATTTCGTTCATTTGATAAAAGGCCAGATAATGTTTTTTTTTTTTTCCAGTCAAAACAATTAGAAGATTTTTCTTTGAAACTTCATTAACCTGCAAAATAACCACTTTACATCCAAGTATGGACATGTATCTATCACAGTTTAAATATCTCAAGTTTAGATTCCTCCTTGGACACAATTTAGCAGACTGAATCATCCTGTTGACTCTCCTCCATAGCATAAGCCAGGGACTTTGGTATTTTTTTCTTTTTTTGTGAGCAAGTGTTAAAACAATTCTGGGCCCTGTTTTTTGAAGAGTTGTAATTGATTATGTAGTTGATTTCTATCACAAGTCTATGGCAGCCTGTGTGGTAAGGAAATTTATAATTAATTATATCTTTTAATAAACGGGGCCCTGTTATGTCATTCTGGAACTGCATTGTCGCTGGAGTTGGAGGAAAAGCAACAGAGCATGGACTGTGCATTGTAGTGGAGAGGAAAAATTTGTGTTCTATTGTCTTTTCAATGAAGATAACTGTAAATACAGGTTGAAATGCTTCTTGGACCTTGAGATCCAAAGAAAGAATGCATATATTCTGCAAAGCATTAGATATTTCGGCGTGAAATTTCCATGATTTGGAGCTGATTGCCTTTTTCGCAGTATGAAATTTGTGCAAATTGCCACTGGCATAAAATGCATTCTAGTGTAGACAAGGACTTTCACTTGCATTGTAATTTTGTGACAAAAATTTCTGGATATAGTATACAGTAGGGCCTGCTCTTTTCTACGACTTCACAGACAACTAGTCCTAATCAGGGCTGTATCAGTATGTTTATTTGATAATTATGTTTGTCAATATGAATTTCTTTGTGTGTGTGTATGTGTGTGTGTGTGTGTGCGTGTGTCTTGGGGATGGTTATGAAAGTACTAACTTTTAGTCCTGCAACAATGTAATACTCATGACACTTGCTACACCACATGAACATAGAGTCTTGTTTATGACAAGAAGTACATTGTATCAAATACATGCTCTTGTGGCATGTGAATAAATGTGACTCTTTTAAATAGCCACATTTTCGTGTTCTTTTGTGGAATACCTATAGGGGAAAGGGGGCAATTTGAGCCCCGGGGTAAAATGAGCCCCCTTGAGGAATTTTGCTCACTGCTCTAATGTGCCTGGGCCAAACTGGCTGCTATTTTGTGGTATGTTAATCCACTATCTCTGCCACAAGTTGCAGTATAATATTCACCTACATTCTATTTCATATGGCAAGGAGGAGCAGTTAAACACATAGCACTAAGGAATTTCATCTCGAAAGTGGCATGTCCACTTTGGAGAGATCAGTACTCTATCCACCCCTTTGCTTCAATTATTTATATTCTTTGTTGATTGTGTTAAGTAGCCATAGTATGTGCAAATCATAAAATAATTCTAGAGAAAATCATTTTGATTTTGTGCCTGGATGTGAATGTATGGAATAGTACCCCGTGGGGTAATATGAGCCCCCTCTGTTATGTATGGATGCTGTGTACTGTGAATAATGGATCGAGTATGAAATTTTAATACAATTTATGATTTTAATTGAATGTTTCTTGAAATATACCTGAATAAGAGAAATGCATGTAATCAAGCACACATTTAAAGAGAATACAGGTGTATGTGGCCTCTACAATAATAGGATGCACCTTGCACTAACGTATTTGTGCCATTAATCGGTACATTGGAACATTGGGTGAGAATAAGAAAGAGTGAAGAGACTGAAAGAAGACTGTAAGGAAAGCAGAACAGAAAGAATCAATAACAAAGGAAAGACAGGGATGAAACAGAATATTTTTGATGAGCCAGTGGAACTTCCACTAAGACCCTGTTTACAGTGTGAGGCTCGGCCGCGGCCGAGCCGCGGCCGAGCCCAGCCCCGCTTCAGTGTAAACGCGCAAAAGGCCAAATGCGAGGCCAAAATTGGCCTCGCATTTGGCCTCGCTCTGGAGGTGGTCTCGGCCGCGGCCGAGCCGCGGCCGAGCCCGGCCTCTTCTTGGTGTAAACGCAAACTGGGCCAAATGCGCGGCCAATTGCGCGGCCAATTTTAGTCTGGCTTCCAAACCCTCTGCCTGTATCTTTCGCTATTCAGGATATTAACCTCCTCAACGTGGAAAACTAGTATAGTTTAAGGTGGCTTTGTCCTGCAAAGGATTTTTTCCTTCGGCAAAGGCCTTTGCCAGAACGGCGACTTCGTCGCCACGGAATTCATTTGGCAAAGGGTCTGAAAACCAGACAATATCAAATTGCGTTTGTTTACAAGCAGAGCGCCACTACGACAAAATATTGAAAGGTTTGAATCAAAAGCGCGGCCGAGCCCAGCAGTGTAAACGGACAAAATTGCGAGGCTCGGCCGCGCAATTGAGGCCGGACTCGGCCGCGGCCGAGCCGCGGCCGAGCCCGGCCCGGCACTGTAAACGGGGTCTAAGTGACAATGAAACCCAAAATGGATGACAATGAAGTCGAAAAATGCGAAGCATGTGGTGAAATTCATGATACCATCAACTCAAGTTCATTGGTTGTTATCTCTGTCCAAAGTTATTTTGCAGGGGTGTTGCTGCTGTGGCATTGATCTCTCTTTAGTTTTAGACGTTACAGCAGTTTTTTGTAAGCAATTATTGCAAACAAATCATATAAAACAGACACTATGCATTGTGTGACAACACATACGGAAATAGAACATGGTGGAAACACATAAGCTATGTCATTAACATTGCTTTGATTATTGTGGTAATTAATTAGGGGGATATTAAGCTATAGCAACACTTTTATACTCCCAAATACTTATGAGATAAGCAAAATTCATTACAGTTTGTTACAGAACAGAAATTGATTAATTACACATGGTTATGAAAAGGGGCTCTTTTTACCCCATTTTCATGGGGCAAAATGAGCCCCTTGTTGTACTCATTAAACACCAATTAATATGCAAATTGGAATAGCTGGTAACATAATTTCTACGTGGTATCATTCAGCCTATCTACTACTATTACCTGTGGTATTATCAGGCTCCAGCATGTTTTATTTATTGAGATATTTTTAAAAATGTAAAAAAGGGGGCTCAAATTGCCCCCCTTTCCCCTATGAGGTATGCCAGAAAACTTTAGTGTCATGCTGGTGGAATATATTTACAGCTAAGCCCTATGTCTTACTGGTTCAGTACAATAATTATGTACATTGTATACTCATTGGGATAGCTTTCTAGAGCTAGCAGAACTGACACACGCAATGTTTAATGAAGAAAATAACACTCGGTATGGGGTAAGATAACAAAAGAGACATCGTCACGACAGTCTTCACACAAGTGTATTCTTTACCAGCTGTCACTGGCTGTTGTCGACCCATAATGCATTTGGCCATGCGTGAACGTTGTTGGACGCCACTGCTCTGCCATTGATTCGAAAGAAGAAATAAAGGCTTTTTTATTTCTCTTGTCTTCAAAAGAATGAAAAGATCAAATGCTCTTGCAAAGAAGAAAGTGTGATAGAGCTGTTGGATTCACACCAGCGATGCATCAATCATCAACACCTCGGCGACTCTTCTTGTCTTGTGTGTTTTAGGAGCTCCGAGGAGAGGATGAAGAGAGATATTTAATTGGTCTGATGTTGGTTGCCTTCCTCAGTGAGCCGTAGCAATCGTCTGCACTTTTTTAACCCTTTGAAGACTAGTCCCGAGTAATCTCGTGCAGGAATCATTGGAAAACGTGTGTAAGAGCAAAATCAGCCCATCCTGAACAGGTTAAATAGACTTTTAATGTTGTTGTTTTAAGGTTTTTAAAGTCACATCGGACTAACTTGTTTTTTTTTTTCTTTTAAAAGTCAAGAAAATGCCATTGTTTGGCTCCGTGGGAAAAACTGCCTTTGGCGAGAATTGTAAATGATTGCTCAAGAGAAGGTCCCAGATCCCTTTCAGTTTGAAAAGCACAGGCATCATCGACCATGTGGCAAAACCAAACTTGTCACGGTATAAATCACACTTGTTGCTTCCTACTTAACACTGACAGGCGCAATACAAACCCGGCTGCGAGAATAGAGGAGTGCGCAGCGAGACATGACTTGAATGATCCATCCAAAGCCAAGATCCTTCTCGTCGGATTCCCCCTCCCACAGTTTGCCAGATGCCACCATCTTAGCTTACCGATGTATGCATTTGTGCGAAGAATAGATACCTGGGGAAAAAAAGAAGCGTATGGCATGATTTATGACTGTTTGAACTCAAAACCTCCATCACTGTATAACTGTGTTATAATCATTTTCAAACACTTTTTGCACATGGTTTTGTGCAAATACAATAGAGAGCATTGTGTCATTCTATACAATTTCTGCCAAGAAAAGGAAAAAAAAAAATAGATAAATGTCATTGATGTTAAAGTTTGTGGAAATTGTCATAGATTTTCTGACACCCTTGGTCACTTGCCATATTTCAATATTTAAGGAGTGAGTAATGTGTTGAACATATGACACTTTAATGCATTAGTCACTCTTAAAGTATATAAGAGAATATGTCATAGATCATATATATTTGATAGTCATCATGGTGCTGGTAATCTGAGCTTGAATGGAGAAAAAAAAAAGGATATAATTAGCCTTGATTATGTGTCACAGTTGTGGTTATGAGTTCACAAAAGAGTGTAAGCCACAATGCTATGAATGAGGTTTTAGGGAATGGACTGGTATGAAATCTGTTGGTGGGAGGGGAGGTGGTGTATAAAATGTTTCGAACGTATAGTCAGTCTTGCACAAAATCTTGAATCACTGCCGTAGATAAATCTCACACTTGTAAACTCAATGTTATATTAACGCTCTTTATAGTGTGTGATGTACATGTACTATACATATAGTACATTGTACATACAAATGTGTGTACAAAAATAGATTTCAGTCATTCTTCATTTACATGCCATTATGCTCCTTATGTAATCAGAATATCACCATTTTATTTTCTTAAAGCATGCAAAAAAAAAAAAAGGCCACTGCTTTCACACAAAAAAGTGCAAGTTTTGATCTTACCTTCATTTTTGAATAAATTCTGAAATGGAATTTAATAAGAAAGGAATTAATTTCAAAACAAAGAAGGAATTAATTTTGAAAAAAAAAGAAATTAATTTCAAAATGAAAACAAAACGTAATTTCTAAATAAAAAGTTCATCTTGATATGTCTGAAACACTTACTGCCAGATGCCCATCAATAACGGAACTGAGGCACAGAAAAAATGTACAAAGGCACAATTGCTCTCTGTATGGCAGCGAAACGGTGCATCCCCTATAAAGATGCCAAACAGGCAATAAACTTTCCCCCCAAGTTCCCTTCCCCACCATCTGATTATCAGAATGTCAGTTTTTTCAGTTTTTTTTTTCTGCTTAGATCCTGTGAGAAGATTGATTTCCTTTATCTGTCTGGTGTTCCTCATTCAACCTACCCCCATCCCACCCCACCCCTCCCAAGTCATCTATGGGACCAATCAGAACAAATCTGTGTACTCTGGATCTTTTTTCCCCCTAGTCGTCACCCTCACCTGCATAACTCTGTGTCTGACCTGGTTTGTCCTTACCTGACCCCTGGGTGACCCCTGTGACCTGGAGTGACCTGTAAAGCACATGATATCTAATACCTGGCTGGCAGTGCAACCTGACCCCTCCCTGCATTCTGCAGCTTATCTCTCCGCTGAGTAGTTTGTCCTTGAAATGCTGCCAGGAGCCGAGATGCTACCACCATCAACTGCTATTAGCTTCTCTCTCCCTCCCTCCCTCTCTCTCTCTCTCTCTCTCTCTCTCTCTCTCTCTGTAAGTAGGATATCTATGGTGGTTGTAAAGGTAGAATATACAGGCACATTGTTTATTTACTTTTTTTTTCAGCTAAAGACACTTTGAAAGTCAAGGAAGTAGATGAAATATAATTTATGTGTGTTTTCAAACTTGGAGAGATAGTGAATGCACAGTTAAGAGTTGACACCAAGTGCTGATAAGAAAGGAACAGTTATGTATTTTGCTGAGTGATCTACTGAAGTATTTGACTCTTTGAGCCACTGCTTGCGGGAACTCTGTACCATGCATGGGAATTAATGGGAAGTTCTTACATCTCGTGAGCAATGGCTTAAATAGGTCACCATACCTTTGTAGTAGTTTGCTTGGGTTAGATGATGATTATTCTTTGCATGTGTAATCTCTCAGAACTGGTGCATGTTTGATTATCTCATCAAAACAGGATGAAAAAAACACAAAAAACAAACAAACAGAAAACAAACAAACAGTGATGATGCATAGTTCATTACACATTGCTGATTTAAGGGTCTACAGATGAAGTGACTTGTGAAATGGAGGCAGAGTGTATATCATTTCCAATTCTTTGTGCAATGTGACAGAAGATTAGACTTTTCTCTTGATTGTCCAACAGACAAAAACTTTTTTTTTTAGACCCCAAAGTTCAATGAAAGGCACAGAACCCTTTAGATATTGAAGGTCATATCATGTAGAAAGATAATGAGTATGCATTTCGCATCGATTATTTCGAAGTAGTCTTGTGAATGCCCTCCCTCAGAGTTCTTTGATACGAAATAACTTGCAAGGTATAAAACTTTAGCGTCCTAGTTTTCTTGAATTTCTGATGTCATGACTGTGCCACGTACTTTAACCCATTGAGGACAAGTCCCTAGTATACTCGGGCAAGTGTCTATGGGAAATGCATGTTGTAGCAAAATCAAACCGTCATCAACGGGTTAAAATATCGATGGTCTTATGGTCACCATGCATGCACCATATGTTTATGCAATACAAGTATTATCTTTCAGGATATCTGGCTTCATCGTGTCTTTAGCAAGTTTAGAAAGTTTTGAAGTTTAGTGTTTCTCTATTCCTCTTTGTAGGAATCCAACCAATCTCTTGGTATTGATTTAGCTAGGTTGGGGGAAAATGTCAACAACAGGTGATTTCCATGGATACAGACTGGCATCAATCTCCATGGACATAAAACCTAATGTAATCTTTCCCTTGGATATATGGCATAGACCCTGATGTGATTTACATCACAGCAGCAAGTAGACTGACAAATCCCCATCAAAAAACTGGACGGCCATGCTGGTAGAATGTGAAGCCTTTGAGGTCAGCAAGTCTTGACTTTGATGGGGGAAAATAGCTCATGATAGTCACAGGATGTAAAGACTTCTGAAAGTTGCAAGGATATACGACGATATTGTTACAGCAATAGGTAGGCGTTCCCTGCGCCCTATCCCAACTATAGCTTGCCTAGTATTGCATCCATTTGCAGATCAACCCACTGAAATGTGACAGGTTGAAGAGAAGGGTCAGATAACAGAATGTTTGAGGAAAGAATTAAACTTGCACGAGGATACTGGTGTTTCTGAATAGTTATGACCGATACATTCAGTTAAATTTTTCGGATGATGCTTTGTGTGAACTTTTTGCTTGTGGTAGATTGCTTGAAGAGGAGGTGCATGAGCATACATGCTAAGAGTTAATGCTTTCAATTGATCCTTCTTCAATAATCATGTAAAGCTTCTTGTGATCATATCAATTAAAAATATCACTCTCTCAATAAATCTAGGCATATATACCCATTGTCATACCCATTTGTTGGACTTAAGTCATGATTGGCATCACAAATAGCGAAACATAGGAGAATCTGCATGTCATTACTCTTCGCTTTAATCTTGCCTTTGTGATGGAATGTCTCTGTAAGGATAGAATATCTTCAATGTAAATCTCATCGTGGAGTCAATTTGAAGTCTATTGGATAAGCAGTTTTCAGCAGCTTTTTTTGTGTGTATCTTTGTTACATTTAAATCGCATCTTTGCATAGATCCTGCAATGCAATATTTCATACTTGGAGGGCTATATTTAAGTATGCCATTTTGCTTCATTGGCATTCTTTCTAGACAATGACTTTAAATGTCCTCGGGATGCCTAGAGGAATATTGAGAAAAGCATGTTCTCTTTCATACACAATACCACAGCTATTGATGTGTAATACTTCCACCAAGTACCAGCTACCATCACTAAAGATGATAAGCTGGGGGAACCACACAGCATCCTGCCATCTGGTATCTTTGTACCAGACTCAAAGTGAGTTGATTGTTTGTTACAACTCTGTCAAAGCTCCATCACCAGGTTGTGCCATACAGGAGTAAAAGTTTCTAGGGATCAATTGGAGACAGTTAAAGGGTTGGTACCGGTACAGTTTTGGGTAAGATGGGGCTTCAGGTTTCCAGCATTTTCCGATGGTGATTTTTTGAAATAATGAGAAAGAAAACTCTTATGAAATATGGAAGAGCACATAATTCTAAGAGGAATTCAAAGTTTATTTGATGAAAATTGGTTTTGAAATGGCTGAGATATCTAAAAAAGCTAGTGATCCCAATAAAAGATGTAACCCACCTTTTTATTATGATCGCTTTGTTTTACTTTGTTTTTACATGTCTCAGCCATTCCAAAAGTGATTTTCATCAAATAAACTTTGATTTCCTCATAGAATGGTATTGACCCTACTCTGTACTAGTTCATAAATTTTTTCTTGGTATCTTGCAAAAGAGTTAAAAGCCCAATCCTCATCTTCACCAATGCTATGCCATCCCTTTAAGAGGGACCATGGATTAAAAAAGAAGAAGAAAGTGAACAAAAAACATCATTGGGAGTGTGCTGGTAAACAGAAAAAATGGGATTACTTGACTCTTTTTAAACATTTTTGTTCTCTTTTTCCTCAGAAAGGTGGGTCTTTCATTTTCATCTGGAGTCCATGTCTTAACCTGTTCCTTTGCAGGAATCTGGTGAAGATTGTATTGCGAGTTGGTGGGGATCTCAGATATTATAAAAAGAATGGGTTAAAAACTAAATAGGTTGGGGAAAAAAGCTGTATTGCAGTGAGTTGCAGACGCATGCTGACATAGTTGAGACAGAAATTTAGATGTGATGACATACACACATATGGTCATGCTAAAACTGGCAGGCGGGGTGTGTGTGAAGGAATGTTCGGGTGAGGGACTTTCTACCAGTCCCCAGTAGAAACAATGTCTGGTTACAAATGTGATGTTCCCCCCCCCCCCCATCCTTCTCCTAGCTGGTCCAAAGAAGCGACTCGAAAGTGAAGGGAGAGGATGGGCAAAGTTCATAGGTCAGGGGTGAAATGTGGGTCATTTCTGTTAAAAAAAGAGACATTATGTTCTTTGGTTCAATATGTGAAGTTCTCTGCACTTGGATGCATCATGAAATGTCGATAGGCTACTTGAAGAAGCATGCAGGCATTTGTGCATGTTCAGATGATTTCGAGTGACGAAAGTAGGGCATCAGCACTGCTTTGTGTCAAAACTAGAATAAGTGAAGAAAGAGTTATGTGATTGTTCCTGTTCTTCAACAGTGTTACCCACCAGACAGTAGGCATTTGTTTCTGCCTTTGTTGCAATATGGGTTTTTATCTATTCATTTGTTCGTATGTGTATGTGTTTATTATTTACTTCATAAGCCTTCCCTTGTAGAAATCTAAATGAATTCAGCAGGAGAGGAAGGAGACCAGGAGAGCTGTAATCCTCCTTTTCATTCCAGCCATTGTGATGCAGGACAAACTCATCACCAAGTGAATAAGGGGGGAGGGGAGAGGGGTAAAAGGTAGGGGGGTTGTCTATCCACCGGTCCAGAAGATTAGGGCTTTGGGATGCGGTGGATGCTCCGGGGCGTGATGAATGATACAATCTCTGGCGCAGCGATTATTTCCGCTTCTGTCATTGTCACGGAGTATCTCTTGTCCTCTAGCCGCGGCTAGGGCTTGGATCATGGGTTCTCTAAACCCCCCAAAGCTGTGTTGTTATGCTGTTGTTGTTCTTTTTTCTTTTCTTTTTTTTCCTGCCTTCTCCTGGCAATTATAAACAATGAGTGAGGCTGGTAAAAGCTTGTCTGGGAAGGACAAAGGAGGTTTCTTTCTTTTTGCACCCTCATTCTTGGCAGCTTTGCCCAAATTCATTTTGAGGCTGATACCTTTTCATCAATGTGTCTGGACTCCCTCGCTCGCTCACTGAGACATTTGTCCCTACCCCCCCCCCCCTTCTACTCTCTCTAAGGTTGCTTTTCACACTACCGAGAGCGCGTAAATTTGAATCATGATTCTAGTAGTGCATTGCGAAAATCATAATGCAAATTGTGCATTTTGGAACTGGAATGACAGAGGGTGATTTGAAACGTAATTAAAATCATAACTCAAATAACAGTCCAGAGATATTTTCCAGCAACGATTCTTTAGAATTAGGGAATGAAACAGTCATATGTAGGGATTGACCTCCAAATCATGTTTTGGGGATGGAGTTTATGATGACTGTTCAACCACTTCTGCAGAAAACCTGTAGGCCTACTCCTTACCAAACAAGAGTGATTGCTGGGAACTCAGGAGATAAGCCATACAGGTACTTCTTCTCCTCGCTCCAAAATTCAAAACTGCAGAATCTGCGAAGCCTTCTTTGGTCGCATGCATGGACAATAATAATTGTAATTGTAATCGGAATCCTAATTCAGCATTGCAACTTCGCTTCTTGACCCGTGTGAAAATGGTCTAAATCTCAGCCTCGAGACTCCCGTATAAACCCCCATGGAGTGGGCTGTGGTGCAGTGAATAGAATGTAATGATTGCATTGAGAAATGTCCAATCCCGTGATCCTAATGAGTCCCCT
The DNA here is from genome assembly GCF_964275005.1 of Diadema setosum. Lineage (NCBI taxonomy): Eukaryota > Metazoa > Echinodermata > Echinoidea > Diadematoida > Diadematidae > Diadema > Diadema setosum. The sequence goes on along the minus strand of NC_092699.1, from coordinate 27,220,123 downwards.
CCAGCCAAGCGAGTATTAGACCAAGCCAACGGATTAGTTCCATTAATCTCACCTTCGGAGGCTGACTCATAATCCGGGATTTCAAGTCTTCTTGCAGACCCCAAAAGAAGACATCATCACTGAATCAATAAAAGGGCTTATAATCTAATCAAAGACGTGCTGTTTGCGACCGACATTCAGAACAGTGTAACAGAGATGCGTTGTGTTTTGTGACAATGCAGTATTTTACAAAGCCGATGATGATGAGATGTTGGAGGAGGTTTCATGTTTTGTTAGACTCTGATTTATCAGTGGATTTTGTTGTTCATTTTGAATCTCTCTGCATTGCATAATTGCAGCTGGCACAACCAAAAGCTAACCTAGTCATAGTCTTGGTGGTATGTAGTGAATGAAGGTAATCTTGTTCAGTTTGCATAGAATGAAGTGATTTAAACATACAACTATACGAATATGACAGTAAAAATAGGTGAGAAATACATCAATATAGCCTGGTATCAGTTGAAAATACAATGTACATCACTTAAAGGGATCGTACAGTTTTGGTTGAGACCTAATTTCAGGTTTCTAACACTTTTTGGTGAGATGATGAGAAACCTCTTATGAAATATGAAAGAGCATGTAATTTTATTCGAGGAATTCAACGTTTATTTGATGAAAATCAGTTTTGAAATGGCTGAGATATCCAAAAAAAGAGGGATTCTAATGAAGTGTGGGACCCACACTTTATTACGATCGCTTTTTTTTTTACTTTGTTTTTGGATTTTTCAGTCATTCCAAACCCGATTTTCATCAAATAAACTTTGAATTCCTCTTAAAATGGTATGCTCTGTACTAGATCATAAGTTATTTCTTGGTATCTCGCAAAAAGTTAAAAGCCCAATTCTCATCTCCACCAATACTGTACCATCCCTTTAAATGTTCTAATATGATTTTTAGAAATAATCTCTCTCTCTCTCTGTTCCTAAGTGCATTGCTTGCAACTAAAGTGTTATTATTATTATTATTTTTTTTTTTTTGGGGGGGGGCATAAATTATGTGAATTGTGGCAAATATAGAATAAATTTGTTGCAATGCAGTGCAATAACCATGTGTGAATGGGCCTAGTGTGGGTAATACATCCTTTTGAAGGACATGCATATGCCCTATTGGGCAGGATTCAAACTGAGAGGCTCCTGATTCATGGACCTTGTGAACCTTACAACCTATAACACCTCAGCACCATCTCCCACTGCTGCCGAGCCCACCAGACCTGGACAATTAGAGGTGAACACATAGGCCTTCACCGTAAACTGACAGCTCGAATCCTCCCTTCGCAATCCCAATTGTCACTGTTGACTCCCCGAATTACGGCTAACTTGTTTTCCCAGATTGCGCCCCCATGAATCGATTTCTCCGTCGGGGGTAGGACGTGACCGAATTAAGGGGTGCTGCTCCGACTCCGCCCTTCGAGGGAAGGGGGTCTGTTCTTCCCCCTTTCCACCTCATCTCTGCCCCCCTGGTAGGGTTGGAGGAGTCTTGTCTGGTCTGCAAGGAAACATACCCAAACATTTTTTAGCCAGCAGGGAATTATTCCTTTACTCTGTGTGGGTAAGGTAATCTTCAACATAGATCTCCACAGACTCTGACTTGTACCATACCATTCAGAGGAATATATTCCTCAAATATTCCACAACCAACAATGAAAATTGTTAATTCTTGTCCCCCCCCCCCCAAAAAAAAATAATCATTAACTCTTTGAATATTCAGTGTGATGCAAAAATCAGTCAAGCTTGTTTTTTTTTTTTTTTTTGTCGTTAAAACTTTCGTGATAATTGGCCCTACACAATTTGTGTGAATGGTACATAAAGAAACATTCATTTTTTTAAATCCCATAATGCAACTGGCCACATTAGGTTTGCAGAATTGAGTGCCTGGTATCACACCCTCCAGTCATAATTGAGGCATGTGCAGTCTGGAGATTAAGAGGGCTCATTTGTATCTCATACCCACCAAGTTATTTTTTTTTTCTGCACCACGTGTGAACAGTGTCAAGTGAAATTGATTGTCACATTGCAATGCAGAAACCAATAACTCCTGCATGGAAATGCGGCTTCTTGTCTACTTTTAGCGATATTAAGTCACATTGTGTACCTTGTCAATGTCTGGTGTAATGAACTTGCCATATGTGAGGAGTTCATCTGCAGGAGCCATCATTTAGCCAGAGTCACTCAATCGCTGGAAACGTAATTATCCTGACTGCTTAACCGATTTCACAGCATGTCAGTCAAGTTTGATTGGTGCTGAAGAAATAAGAAAAAACAACAACGCAAACAATCCTTCCAATCTACGCCTGCTCTAAAGATTGACTTGGGAATTGAAATACCTATTGTGTCCCTGTTATATGAAAATTCTAGCATTTGCCAGAGAGACACTCGGTGATGAATGGTTTTGTCTAAAAAGAATGATGTGCATGTACAGCTCTTAATTGAGATGAATTAAAATGTTGAACATGTGCAACCCATTTTAGATTGCCGGGACCCTCTTTTTTAACCCTTCTTTTGTTTGTTTTGCCAATACAAAGTAAAACTGGTCATGCCATGATCATTACGTTGGAACCTCTGAATTCCACTTTATATCTTGTATTGAAAGGTTACCTGGAAGATGGAACTGATAATGTGTTGCCAATTTAAAGGGCAAGTCCACCTTCATATACATAAGGATTGAGAGAATGCAGCAATATTAATAGAACACATCAGTGAAAGTTTGAGGAAAATTAGACAATCCGTTCAAAAGTTATGAATTTTTAAAGTATCTGCACAGTCACTGCTGGATGAGAAGACTGCTACAGTGTATGATATCTCATGCGTACAACGATATAACAAAAATAAAAAGAGAATTTCACAAAACTTTACTTTTTGAATAAAGTGCACATTTCTTTGACTTGTTACTGACGTATGTTAAGGGTAATATTATTCCCCCTGCCTTATGAAAGAGAGAAGTCAAGTGTTCTTTTGTTATGCAAGAAAAATGGAAATATGTTGAATTTTCTTTATTCTTTCTTTATAACGTTGTACACATGCATGTGACATCACAGCTATAGTAGTCTTTTCATCCAGCCGTGACTGAGCAGAAACTTCACAAATTCATAACTTTTTAACGGATTGTCTGATTTTCCTCAAACTTTTACTGATGTGTTCTACTAATATTGCTGCATTCACTCAACCCACATGTCTATGAAGGTGAACTTGTCGTTTAAGGTTTTAGATCTTGTGATTTTGAGGCTTTTGAAAATTTTGCAGTAAAAACAAATATATAGAAAATAGAAGGCTCAAATGAATGAGAATGTCTTTACTTTTGGAAACATAAGTAATAAATAATAATGAATTATACTGCTGCAATCCACAGATTTCTTTTTTTTTTATATGATGGGTTAACTAATTCATGGGGCCTGTTTTCATCAGGAAACACATTTCTTCATTGACTTTGATAGCAACAAGATGAAACGAAAGAAATGAAAAGTGAAAGAATGCTACTTCCACGTCATATTGGGTTTCGCTCAGTTCCATGCTTTTCCTCAAGCGTCATTCGAGCAAATGTGGAAGAGAAATTTGGGGTATCTGTTTTTTTCTTTTTATGCGGTGAGGGGGAATTCCTTTCCGCCTGATATTCGGCGGCTGATTTACAGTGATAGTCATTAGAAATGAGTCCCTTGCCCCGGTCGACACTCATTTGGGCTGGTGACTTCATCCATCATGGGGGTAGACCGAGTCATTGTCGTCGACAGCATCGCATATACATGTGTTGTGTTGGAGGTGGCAGTCATTATCTGGTCTGACGTAGAGTATGTCAACTACATTGCGGCAATGTACAACATGCCACGTAGGGCACCCAGGCCCATCTGTTCTGCGTCTCAGAGCGCAAACCGCAGAGATACGAGACCTGTTAACCACGAGTCCCCACGGATTATGTTACCACTCTGAAATTGATACATGACCAGTGTACACAGTAATTCTCTCTGAACTATTTGGGTAGCAAATGTCCCCTTCTTTCTCAATCAAAGAAAGTCTATTTTTAAATATTTTATTGTCATACATAATTTCTCAATTTGAAACACTTTGATATCAATTTCTTCTATTTCTAAGCCAGTAGCAACATTGTTATTTTTCTCTTCCTTCATTTTTCTGAGTTTCCTTTAAGGTTCATTAAATTTGCCGTCATCACTCTCTCTCTCAGAAATCATTCTTGTGATTTATCCCAACATAAGGAACACAAAGTGAATACATGAACCAAGTGAGAAATTGGTCTATTGTTTAAAACCATGGCTTTTTGTTCTGCTTAGAAATAATCCTTGGTATATAATATTTTTTTTTCTCTCTTAATTGAAAGCAAAATTTTAATGAAGTGTATCACCGAAAGCATTTACCAAGGAAACAATCCTAGGAATGTAATGATATTCCTGATATCAGTATTACAAGGTTTTTCTTTGAACCTCCCATACAAGATGAGAAATTCTCCATATGGGTATGATGTCCGTGGAAATTTTGTGCTTTTGCTTTTCATCCAGAAACAAATTTAGTTATGTTTGTCAGTTTCGCACCTTATATATTTCACAGTATGATTTGTATTTCAAGGATCATAGACCGCAGTGAACGAAGTCACATGTCACATATATTGAAGGCAGAGGTAATGAAGTTTTGAGCAAGGTTTCCATTGCGAATGAATGATGCCTATAAATTCCTAGCAGTTCGTGAACTTTGCTTCACTCTCCCCGCCTGCGCTCATCTGCTTCCAATATTTCATCATTGTCTTGTCTTCTTGGTGGACATAATGGGGCCATTTATTACCCCTCCAGTCAAACATTGACTCCGCCTGTACCCCTGGTTAACATCTTTACCCATGATATAATATATATACACGCAGCCCCAAGTATGGCAGTGATGATGGTATTGGTAGCAAACCTGGGGAGGATGAAGAGGGTGCAGCTATGTCAACTGTCCCCAGATGCAGCTTGGGGAGTGAGGAATGGGCTTTTTACACATGGAAGAAAAATATATTCTTGAGAGGGCTAGGGGTGGGAATTTGATGCCTCTACCAATAGTTGAAGCCTGCTGGTGATAGTTGATCAGTGGATAAATGGCTGCATTTGGGGATGTAATAAAGTTGTAATACTGGTTTAATTCACGGACAGAGGAAAAAGGGTGATTTCACTAACATGTTCAGATTTATGGACATTTTTTTTTTTTCGCTGCAGAAATAGTGACAAGCTATTTATTTTACCGGTTAGTTTTAAAAATATGTCAATACTAATCCTCTTGGCATGTAGCAGTTGTTGCTATGTTGGGTAAGCCTCAGAGTTAGCTTAGTGACTGTCACAAAACAATGTGTGATATGAAGGTATAAACTTAAGATGTGATGATGTTCGTGAACATTATCTGTTGTGTGACAGATCCACAAAACTGATGTGATCGATCAAATGAACCGAAGTGACATACGATATCCATGCGTGTGAATGTTCAAATTTAACAGGAGTTGGAGGTGGTAGATGATTCTGCATTTTGATAAATTCTTTCTCTTCTTTTTTAAATGTGGGTGTATGTTTGATTTGATTGCCTGGCTAAACATGCATACATCAGGCATGAAGAATTATGACACCGATGTAAGCGACGAGAAAATCAGACATGCATGAAAGACGTGGCAAGCGCCAGGAAATGGAAAGAATGGAAAGGAATGCCTGTGGTCGTTTTGATGAGTGACATGTGTTTTAAATGTCAAAACTTTGTAGCGTTGTAAGGCTCGTCACATGGTCCACGAAATCTCTCCCTTCTTAGCCGCATCCAACAGAGAGTTTGTGATGATGTAATCATGGTAAACAAAATGTTGATGTATGGCATGATCTCAGTTGCAGTCAATATCAATAGCTCCCTCTAGTGATCATTTTAAGACTCATTTGAAACCATGACAACTCATCCATTTTGTTAATTTGTTTACATTCCCTTTATTCACCTGTTCATTCCAGATTATTTCACATTTCAGTGCAAGGTACCCCTTATTATGGTAGAAGAAGGCAAATCATATACATGATCCATCCTCTGTAAGACACCAGATGGATGGAAAAAGGCTTAAGAGTTGCATGTAACATGGTTACGAGTATTACTTTGTTTTACAGAGCGTACAAACATATCACAATGTAGCTAAAAAAAATTGTATGTTCAGAGATGAGCTAGAAAAAAAAATCATTTTTGCCAACTAATATCATTGTGGATGTCAAGTAATGTAGAAACATTGATTTTGATTATATTGATAACCAAACTGGTTTAAAACTCAGTTCAGTAAATTTGATATTCAAATTGGCATTTGGAGGGTTTTAAATATCTCTAGGCCAATGAAGATAAAAGGTCTTGCCACTCCAGGAACAATATACTACATTAAGGAATATCACTGAAAGATGTATACTACCATTTGCTAATTGGATTTTTTTGACATTCCTGGTATTGATAAATGATGCTTGCTCCTAACAATACTATGACGTGGTTGCAGAGCAGTGCCACATTTCAAGCTGAAAAGATGTAGAGAATGAAAAGTCAGGGTTTTGGCTGTGACTTTTGTCCAAAAAACTACAGCTTCCCGAAGTCTGTAACAGATACATCAGTTCTACCGACCAACTCAATGTCTTGTTCATTCACATATAGGAAGGAAGCTCGATATCTCAAAAGCAAATATTGGGGGGAATGAAAAAGGATACTCGCCTGGTGGGGTAGGTGTTAGATTTGACCCAACCCCCATTCATAAAGTCCCTGCACCCTGGTGGTGAGGGTGAATTGTTTAGCCCAGGGGTGTTGGCAAGGTGAAGGTCATTATTTCCCTCGCTGACAGCCTTCATAATTTGGTCTCTTCTTCTTCTTTTTCTCTTCTCTCGTCTGTTCTCTTCTTCTCTTTTTCTCTGTCACCTTCCTTGTGACAGTGAGATTTCATTGTCAGAAAGGTCCAATATTCTTTGACAGTTATGTTTTGGCTAAAGAACTGTTTGCGAAAATATGAATTATAAATGTCGTATTTGGGTATGTAGTTGTAACTTCCATGTGATATTGAAAGATTAGCCTATATTTCATCTGCCTTTGATATCTTAGTATAAATTCAATGATATAGAAGTGTATGTATGCATGAATGTATTAAAATGTATTGCTGCATTAATATGTTTTGATTTGTTTGGATGTATTTTGGTATGTGTGGCTCAGTGTCAAACTCCATGTCTTAATTTGGAGGAGTAGGAATAATTATTCGTGGCACACGTGCATAATATGAGTGAACTCAAGTACAGGTGATGACAAAGTTAACAAACAAAACCAAAAACAGAAATGGTACTATTAAGACAAAAATATGTTATGAACTTTTGTCCATAATATATTTCTCTTATTATTAAAGAGATAACATCAACCACATGCCAATGCATGACAGCATTTGTGGGTGTTATAAAAAAGGATCCACATTGAGGTTTTGTGTGTGTGTGTGCATGTATTGGAAGTTCATATGTCTCAGACAAAATTCTGAATGGAATTGTGCAAATATACTATGTAGGGGCCTACCTGCAAACAGTTATTGTTGCCAAGTACATGATATTCTTGTGTATCCTCTTCCCTTAGCCCTGGGGTTATGACCCACTCCTAGACCTTTCCTTCAAACACCTCCGGGCAACTCTGTCGGGCAACTCTGTCGCGTATGTTGCACTGATATTATATGTCACATCGGTCATTCACTACGATGCTCAAATTTCTTGGCTGTGTGTGTGTGTGTTTTAGCGCATGCAAAAAAGAAGAAAGGAAAAAAAGAATGTGTGGCTCTTCCCAGTGGTGGTTTCCATGGCGAATCTCATCAGTGCTTGAGGGATCATCCCTCTAACCTCTTCTCAGAGTGCGTAGAACATGATCTTGTCTTTGCACAGATGTGAATAATATTTTCATAGTGTCTCTTGCCAGCAGGGGAATGCTTATTTTTTCTGTCCTATATTCAGGTGATCTTTGTCTTGTGTGGCAAGTACACATATTCCCCCCCCCCCCCCAAAAAAAAAAAGAAAAAAGAAAAAAAAAGATGAAAGATTGAGATATATATATATCTTACTTACAGTCTTAGAAAAAACAAAGGTCTTTGATTATCAGATATTGGTTTTATTAAATCTCATCTTTAAACAAAGTTCAGAATATCACTCTTTACAAAATTGCTCCATATAACATGTCAGGTCTTTTTGGGTGCATTCTTTGCAGACCGCGATATATCACAACTTGTTTTTACATATCACCTTGGAGATGTAGCTTCCTAAAGTTTGCATATATATTTGTTTTTTGTCTGTTATATGTGGAGCTTTTCTACCTGTTTCTCTCTGTTGTGTTTGTGTACTTTTAATATCTCTTAGACAGTTCTAAAATATTTGGACTACCCATTATTGAAAATATAGTCCTGATGGGAACACTTCTCAGTTTGTACAAAGTTTGATGTTCACACCAATTGTTATGTCAAAAATACAGTGTGTTATTTTTTTTTTGTGCAAAATCAAACCATGACCTAATATAGTAACACAAAGAGGAAGGTATGAATTCATTGACTTTGCTTTTGTTTGCATTCATCAAAACTATGAAAAAAGAATGTGACCAATTTGTCACAAGTGAAGTTGTATTCATAGTAGTCTCCAAGCCAGTTGTTTTCCCTTGAGATTCCTTAAAACAATGTGTACTGTCATTCTGTTATCTGAAAGTTGCGTGCGTGCACCCCCTCTTCTGTTATACCATGCACCCAGCCACCTCTCATCTGATACGTCTGACAAAGAGGGGGTATGGAGGTGCGGCAAGAAAAGTCATAATGAATATGCCACCGAGTGCGAGAGCGCATCCCCGGTGTGAATGAGAGCTTGGACAAGCATCCCTTGCCGTGGCAACAGAAGCCCGAGTATTTGGCACCGTTCTGTTTGATTTCACAACTCTTTCCAGCGACGAGGGTGTTTCCCTCCGCCTTTCCCCCCACACCTGATGTTTGGCATCCTCTGTCAAGGTTTAGGGATTGGAATATCTGTGTTGGTGTCATTTTCACAGTGTTGTCTCAATTCAAGCATTCCAGGATTTTTTTCTTCTCTTTTTTACCTTTGTACTCCTTGTATGCCTAATGGATATACTACCCTTATCAATTACTGTAGTCTTAGTGCAAGCTCAGGTCTCTTTTTTAACAAAATCTATTTATCCATCAATTTTCAAATAAGGAGGGAGAATATGAGCAATTTACAACCTCAGTAATATTTGATGTAAATACATTGTTAAGTGCATCAGCTGTTTAAGGAGATCTGCATTTTGTGTGTCTTGGATATTGTTGTTCAGCTGTGATATAATCATGAAGGTGAAAGAGGTTGTGAAGTTTATAAAAATCAGCGTTGCAACAAGACTATATACAGTGTACCTAGCTCTGTGAATGAAATTTTTTACTCTGTTGTGTGGCAGTATGTGGTATTGTCTGCTCTTACCATTGGGTGAGGAAGTGACCAGTTTTCCTGTGACCTATTGATGTTCGACACAAATATTATTTCTTTATTATTAATATAAATATTATCTATTTTCAAAGTCCTGTTTTCTTTCAGCAGGTTGCCTATTATTGAGTACTGCTGGCTTTGAGAAAATTGTCAACAGCTCCCTACATTCACTTTGATACCTTAAAAAAGATGCTGGAATACGTACTTGTATTTGTGATTAGTCTTGCTTTCAGATACTTGAAATTTCACAGACACTTTATGAATCACCATACATATATCTGTTCACATGTAATTCAGCAAAGAATTCAGAGAGATCGAGAAATGTGCATGTACAACGTATGGTATGAACTGGAAGAGCAATGAATAACCCTGTCAATAAAATAAATGGGAAAACAAAGATCAGATGTTCTGTTAATGAAATGTAAAGGTAGAAGACACAATGTCATGTAGATATGACAAAGTCATTTAATTCTGAATCTAAGACAGATTCATGTGTTCAAATGGAAAGATAATATTATGTACATGTAGTGGATATTGCTTTTGATACAGATCATAAAGAATGTCTGTATTTTTTTCCCTTTCAAGACACTATTGATATCAAAGTTGTCGGATAATTCTCTTTAAGTCATCCAGGTCACTGCAGGTTCTACTCAGATTCTGTATCTGATGAACAAGATGCTGTTTGCTACCCATAATCATCTTAGGACAGACAGTGCGGGGCTCTCCGCACGGGGCAATCCTATTGATGCGGCACAGAGCACCCATTTATCTCTTTAAGCGTATTGTCGGATTTGGAGATGGGGTGCAGAATTTGAGTCCAACTGTCGCAATCGCGGTTGCATTATTAACCCACTCATTCCCCCGAGGGCTGCTGTGCTACAGGAGATGAGCAAATGTTATTTTAAAGGTGTGGTCATGTGAGGGTTAATGCAAACCCCCTTTGGAAGTGCTTTACTGGTGCAAAGTAGATGTGTGAGTGTGTATGTGTTAATCCACCTGCTAAAAGGGAAGAGATAATGTCAGCTATATGGTAGCTGACAAGACTAAGTTATACCTTGGATATTTCCTGTATTCCTGTCATTCTTTGAGCAAGAGCCATACTTTGTTACACCACGATGTATTTTTTCTTCAGAAGATTGGATTGGATTTTTGTGCCCATTGTTTCTGTGCAGAGGGTCTTGTGCAAAATATTAGCCATAAGAAGAACACAACAACTCAGGTTTTGATTTTTGTTATCATTTTTATGAGGGTAGAATACAATTTCCTCTTTAAAGCAATCTGTTTTTAATTTCAGAGGTTAGAAAAAGGTGAAAATTTGGAGGCAGAACTGCAGTTGGGGGAAAATGTTTGAGGGTAACTTAAGCTCAATATCTGCATGCTATCTATATCTGATATTAACTTACTCCTCTCTTACTCTCCACTCTCTTTTGTTGATATGGTGTGCATGTTTTTGTTTTTTGCTCCTTTGTTATCTCTGCTGATGTAAATCTTCCTCTTTCTTATGTATCAAACCCCTCCCTTGAGAGAAACATATCTCCCCCGCACCCACCTCTGCAAAATGTGCCCACGCAAGCACATATACTCCCAATACACACACATGCACACACATACAGAGACCTCCTGCCTACATAATGCTTATGGATCGAAGTTTGCATCTCCCACCCCCCCCCCCCACACACACACTGACACACACACAACATACAGACACAAAATTTATGCAGCCAAAAAGAGGAATATGATCCAATTATAGCACACAACATGGATCACACTTTGTCTTTTTCTCCTATCTCTTTCTCTCTCACACTTTCTTATTTCTCTTTCAATCTAGCCTAGCTTCAGAGCTTTGCAACATCTTTCATCCCTTCTGTGCTCAATGTTCTCATACACACACACACACACATACACACAGACATACTCCTACTTAAAATCTGTAACGGTATCAGTATGCGCCTCCTCTCCTCGTCACACCACCACAAGCTGTTGCCAAAGAGGTCCACGTTCGGCCCTCCTCTCCCGACCCCAGAGGTCAGCCAGGCTAGCACCCTCTGTCACCAGACTGCCTCCGCTGACAGCTGGGGTAGAAATGTTCAGACAAAGTGACACACTTTATCATGCCTTCATCATTCCACCCCGCCCACTCGGCAACCCCCCACCCCCAACCCCTCGAAATAATAGTCATCTCAACCCATGAGGATACACATTCGACTTAATGTCTTCTGGTTATTAAAGTCAGAATCGAAACAGAAGATAAAAGGAGAAAGAGTAAGTTTACAACAATTTGCACATCTTGATATCAGCAGGACTTTTTGGCAATTATACCAAAATTGATTCCCATTATTTGTTGGTTTGGTTAAAAAACTCAACATTTGAATCAGTCAGGTTCATGGGATGAAATGATGACAGGCTGAATGTAGTGTAGTGTAGCAGGGAGGTGGGAGTGTAGTGTGTATCTTGCAGTAAACCATCAGATATATCACCTCTAGAGGTGAATGAGAAGATGAGCCAGGATAGAGGGAGGGGAGGGGGTAAGGGAAATAAGAGTGGAGAAGAAGGTGGGGAGGGAGATAAGGGAGGGGATAGGGAAGGGGATGGGGAGGGGTTGGGGAGGGGTCAGGGGTGGGGTGGGAACACACCAATAGTCCTTCGCCAAAGGGAGCTTTTCAGGAAATCACACAGTGATGCATTTTAAACAGACTTTTCATCGCTCATGTCTTCATCCAGCTGATTAATCCCGTTTCCACCAAAGTGCAGTAGCCGCTGGAATTGAAACCAGCTTTCGTTTGGCAGGCAGTCAGTCTCCAAGCGGGGGAGACCCCACCACAAAAACAGAAATAAAAAGGACAGAGAGAAAAAAGAGAGAGAAAAAAAAAAAGAGGTGGCAGCCTGGTGCAGTCATGGTCGTCATCGGCACCATCCCAGTGGAGTCTCACCCCACCGCTCCCTCGCTCGGCTCGCCATCTGTCCGCCAGATTCTTGCGGCTGGAAACACAACTTTCAGTTACCTACTGATCTGCCCCAGCCGTAATCAGGGCTTTGTTTGTGCTCTCACGTTACCGCATACACTGACAGAAGCAAGTTTATCGGGAGTTTATGGCCAAATAACCTCTCATGAACAAATTATTTCTAATTCATAACACATTGAAATGATAAACAAAATTATTGTAGTATAATTCAATTCTCCACACTTTAGGCAGTGCAGTGATACACTGCACAATCACAACATCTCTCTTTATTCATGTTTAAGAATACCACAGAAATGGTAAGAATGCTGACAACCAGATAAACGTAATTACTGAGAAAATTTATTTTTTGATAACGTAAACTTTGCAACTTTTGTGAGGGCTTTATATGCGATGGATAAGGTTTTAGGCTCCTGGAGAAGAAAGCATAAGGTTAAAGTCCTTATGGCCCATGTTTGTGTACATTATTGCACAAGATTTGTTACCTCATGGTCCACTTGTATAAATGGGTAACTGACAGTGTAGAGGATGGTAATCACAGGAACCTCTGGGTAACATTGCCTATACTGCATAGGATCCAATGGGTTAGGCCTAATAGAAAAACGAGCAAATGATGTCGTCCCCTCGTGGTTTGCCCCAGATGACTAGCAATAGTCAGCAAACTGTATCAGCCATCAGCCAAGCACATTGTGCGGAGGAGGAGGAGGAGGAGGAGGAGGAGGAAGAGGAGGGGGAGGAAGAGGAGGAGAAGAAGAAGACCACAATTGTCATCATTGTCATTATCATAATTATTATCAATAGTGTTGAAGAATCCTACCACTGATATAATAAATTAGAATTAAATCTTGCTACCATTCAAAGATTCTTGTTCAGTGACAAAATACACCTCAGTGTGAGTGAAATTTTGAGCTGTAGGTGGTGCAGACATTACAAAGGTGTTTGCTTGAGACATGGTAAGGCAGAAAGGGAGGTATGGTAGTCGAGGTTTTCGTTCACCCAGACAGACAAATCCAATATAGATAGGTGGATGAGCATCCCAGGCCAATAACTCAAGCAGTGAGCTGACCTCTTCTTCTTTGAATTTGTCGCTTATCTTTAGTTATGGTGAGTCCTGGAACCATTCTGGATGAATAATGGCCCACATGCACTCTCCTCCACCCCCCCCCCCCCTTCTCTCTCTCCATCTTCTTGGCTTACTTTAGACTCTTTCAAGTCTTTTTGTGTGTGCGTTTGAATGCTTTAGTCCACCCTTTGAGAGAGACTACTAACAATCTGTATTTCTTCTTTTTTTCTGGGAGGGGAGGGGATTCTATTTAGATTCCAACTTTATTTGCTGCCTTTGCGTTTCAACATAGGTGTTTCTTTATTCAATTGTGATAGATGAAAGCTTTTTTTGTGTGTGTGTGATGGTGGACTTTATTCTAAAAATCAGCATGATTTTTGCTGTCAGCAAGCATATAGGATGTTAATTATCATTCCGTGTACTGTCCATTTCTTTGTGAATATCCCTATAGAAAGGGAAATGCAAGACAACAACATAATCAGATGATTTTACACCTTTGTCAGACAGCACCATCATTTCCATATTTTATTGACGATGAAAAGGAAAAAACGATACAAAATATAGATACGTACAAAATATTTATGTCACTTTGTATAGTTGATCTTTTGCGTGAACTTGAACCTCTAGCAATATCATTTGTTGTTCCTTGTCAACTACAGTTGTAGGCCTATGTGAGACTGAAGAAAGAGATAAATGGAGTTGAATTCTATGCTAAACAAATAGGGCCTACAGGTCTGATTTAAAGAAATAAAGGGAACTTTTCTGTATTGAACTTTGATGCAGAATCTTTGATGAAGCTGAACGCAGGAGAGGGGCAAGAAGGGCGTCATTGGCGTGTGAGAGAAGCAAGTGTGAGAAATTTGAAACACTCCCTCATTAGAGACCCAAACTTGTCGCCATAACAACCGCCTCTTCGCCCCCTTCTGGCACGTCCCGCTCCGTCCCTTTTCGCCCCTTTGGGACGCACGTCACGGCACTACGCTGAAAGGAGCTGAGAGCTACCAAAGCCAACATTCCCATAAATCATGACCCCTTCGCAGATTGTCAATACCAAATTGGAACAAATTGGGTATGGATTAACCTAAACTTCTTTGATTACATTGTGAGTGCTTTGCCTCTCTCCTTCGAGGGGTGTAGAGTTGTTCCCCTCACAAAGTACATTGTATTGCATGCTCCGGTATGTCTCTGTGAAATTACTCCTTTTCAATGGAAGTGATTTTCCACTTGTCCCCAAAGCAATGATGTTATTGTCATATGTTAAAGCTATCTAGATCCTTGTCTCACATAGGTCTGGCCAGAAAAGAGAACATGCAATCTTTGTTCACCTTATTTTTTCGTTCTACAAGCGGTTGTAGTTTGAAGTACCTTTAGACTCAATACCCTTTCCTCATTGTTCCTGTAAACCCAGACACTTGTGCGCTAGAAATTTTCCTGTTTGCAGTTTATCTTGGAACATATCAACAACTTGATTATTTTCATTCTGTGCTCTGCAATTTTGTTTTCACATTAGGGGATAGAACCATGCTTCAAAAACGCAAAAAAGCAAAAAACAGTATGTCAGTATAAAAAATTGTTAGCCGAGGACCAAAAAGTTCATATGTTGACCTTGATTCTACGTGTATATATATCCCTGAATGTTGAACCAACACAATTTCTATGTATTTCTGTTTTGATAAAGGAACAAACACTCACAAACACTAATTGTTCATACCATTAAAATGCAAAGTGCTTCCATTGAACATGATCTAATGAAGTTGTATGTCAACCACTCAGTCTTATCTGAAATTAAAAATGCAGTGCATGCCTCAGAACTTAGTTCACACAAATATCATAAAAAACTATGACTTTTGCTTGAAATATTTTCTTTTGATACATTGTTCTTTACTCACTAAGAAAGTAGAATTTGGATTTTGAAGTTTTTGATGTGAAAAGCTACAGAAAACAGTCGATTTATGGTAACTGTTTGCTGACATGTTATTCAGCTCTGTCTGAGTGAGGTATGCTTCCTTTAGACCTCACTTTAGCTTTAGGCAGCTCTTCCTCTCTCTCTGTCTCTCTCTCTCCCTTTCTCTACCTCTCTCTCTCTCTATCTATCTATCTATCTATCTATCTATCTATCTGTCTATCTCTCTGTCGGTCTCTGTGTCTTTGATCTTGCTGTCTTTCTCTCTCATTCTCCGTTGAGTTATTCCATGTGGTTAACCCATTGAGGACGAGTCCCGAGTATACTCGGGCAAGTGTCTATGGGAAATGCATGTTGTAGCAAAATCTGCCCGTCCTCAACGGGTTTACAAATGTATGTTCTCTGTAGAAAACAGCAACAACAAAACCTATGTCTTGGGGGGTGTTTCATCAACGTTTGTCAGCGCTAAAATTTGTCATCGCTGACAATCACCATAGTAACAGTCCGTGACCAGGACATCTCATCCAGTCAAAACTGAGGATTTTGCTGAAATTGTCAGCGCTGACAACTTGTCAGTGCTGACAAACGTTGATGAAACACCCCCCTGATATAGGCCTTTGCACTTCTGGGAAGAAGACTTTTATAAAAAGTTGTGCAAAAATTGCGGAAGTGAGATTAGTTTGCCTTTTCCCCACTGCACTGAGCCCACCATCCCCCTCCAGAACGCCCTTTACACGGCTGGTGTCTGTTTCCCATCACTCTGTCAGGTTCATTGGTGATGAATGCTTGGTGGGAATTTTCTTCAGTTCTCTTTTTCGTACGAGAGACAGTAAAGGAGTCTTTTCCTGACAGTCAATGCATTTTGTTGCTGCAGAAGAAAACAAAAGTGGGAGAAAAACCAACATGTAAACTTTGAGGCAAAAATGTTGGGTTTGATTATAAGGATAAGGTTTTCTTTCTCAAAGTGACATTTTTTTAAAGATATATTGTATTTTCTTTGTCTGAATTTGTGCAGATATAATGAATGTTATATTCACACAGTAATAATAGCCAGTTGTGCAGTTTGTATGTGGCTTGCAAGTGAAAGTGAGTGACAAAGTGCCTTACATCGACATAAAGAAGCACTAAACTGATAGTGTTTTGGTAGCGGCTTTGTGGAAAAAGAATTCATGGGCATACATACTCAAGCAGGATTTGAACTTGTGACCTCCTGATCACCAAATAGGCATCTTATCCACTAGTCTACCGATCTTCTGCCTGACAGCCAGTGCTGGTTGTAATCATTATGGCACGCAGCGGTTACTGTGTAATTGTAGCTTTGAGCACAGTTGTTGAGCAACTATCTCATCATATTATTTTGTTTGCTTTTTTTTAATTGCAATTTTTCACTTTCTCTGCAAAAGGCCCTACATCAGAGCCTTGAGGAAATTACACTTAATCACTAAATGGGGATTAAGAATGCATTGTGGCACCAAAACCTTTCCTCTTTGACATTTATTTTTCTTTGAAAAGTCCTGCTGAATGACCCAGGGTCATACGATGAGTCATTGCTGAAAGAGTCGGTTGACTTGTTTCATTAGTCATAATCTCCTAGCATAAAACCACAACTGAATGAAAGCTGTCTTGTAAATGGCACAGTCCACAAAAATCCAGATCACACCTCCTCAGACATAAGGATAAGAAAAATCGTGACCATTCGAGTGTCAAACTTCAAACATGTTCCGAGCTTTATATTCAAAATGGTGAGTAACTGCACCATCTGTAGTCCAGCATTCCCCATCGCCCTTCTGCACAAATTTTACATTCAACCCAGCAAATTATGTAAATGTACCTTTCCCTCTGAATGATTGTTAAAAAGGAATGCATTTCAGTCAGTTGGGTGACAAAGATGTGTAAAGAACCAAATGTCAGTATACATGTATGAAGTCACAGAAATTTTGATTTGCATGAATTGTCATTGAAATGCAACCTCCTCCCCCCCCCCCACTTCAGCTTGAATGAAACATAATCTGCAATGTGGAGTTAGGTTTTCTTTGAAGACAGCATGAATGTGTGCATATGTGTGGTGTTTGCACGCACACATACAAATACGGTACAAGGGTAGACATACACGTATTTTCTCCTTGTATTTAGCAGAGTGGAGATTTCTCTGAAAAGGCACAGCCTAGCTGGGTGTATCGGACTATTATGCCTGACCACCGTCATAGGTAGAAAAAGAAAAAAGGTCGTGGCTAGTTCTTTTGGCTTTTCCCTCATCTCTGCATGACTTGTGGTCAGACCTGCCCAGCGTGAAGCCCATGGGGGGCTTCATTGGGTGGAAATTTGAGTATAATTGATTGTTGGCCTTTCACAAATTCCCTTTTGTTGTAGCCTATTTATTGTTCTGTGTGTGTGTGTTTATTATTTTTTTTCTCCAAATCTTGAGTATTTAAAGGGGTTGTTGATGCGGGCCGAAGTAAATAGGATGGAACAGTAAGCGTGTCTTGCAAGATTGTGGAACTTTCTTTTAGTCCAGTTAGTTGTCGAATGTTAAGAGCTGGTTTTGTCTTTAGTTCTATGGATTGCTTTTTTCTTAATGATGGCCCCGTATTTAACTATTCAATTTTATCTTTCTAGGAAACTAGGAATCTGACCAGACCTACACAGACACCAGGATTTTTGTTGTTTTGTGACCAAATGTCATGCTTGAGTTTTTAGAAAGAAAGGTGATGTTTGATCATGGCGCTGTGAGGTAAATTCTACATTCTGTTCTGCAGACGAGAGATTTTTACTGCTGGTTGTTAGTCAGTGGAAAAAACGAAAAAGGGACAAGCCCTGTATACTTGAGATCCATGAGCTGTAGCATATTGGTGAGCCCTGGCGAATTCTTACCACATGTGTGGTTTGGTGTGGGACTGCACATAAGACCTCTTTAAAATGTACAGAGTCAAGTGTTTTTTGGCCCCCAAAGTCAAAAGGTTTACTGCGGGGAGCTAAAACTACCCAAAGTGTTACAAGGGTACACTTGAGGGGGCATGATAATAGACGGCTGTTTTGACAACATTTTGGCAAGAATAATATACCAGAGGGGCAGGTAATTTATAGGGAGTGGTAACAGTTCAGAGGTATATAGTCCACATGCCTGTTATGTCTATAGTCTTACTGCAAGGAGTTTGGCATTTTATGTGGTATCTGGGCCATCGGAAATAGAATACCACTCCATGTTCAAGGTGAGGGTCATGAATTGAATGAAGTGAAATACAATATGGTACATAGATAATTTAATTGAAACAGACATTGAGTTGAAGAGAGTTAAGAAAACTTCAACTCTTGCTTGCCTCTTTCTTGAAATAGAATTTTGGGTCACAACTCTGTAGGCCTATGTAAATTACATATGTTACAGCTGTCTCATTGGTTAGCAATTCTACGCAAACATATTCTAGACAAGATATACTTGAAAGTTTTGCAATTACATGTACAACCACTTTTACTCCTGAAATCCTCATTGTTTGTCAAGTATGATGTATTGGTAAATTCATATGAAAGATGCAAATGTTGTCTGATTGTTCCCTTTAAATGACATGAAATTTCTTGATGATTTGTGTGCATATCAATTTCACACTGGTGGAGTTATGGTGTCATCACCTCGTTCACTGGTTGTTACAAACATCTGTGTTTCAGGAAATCACATGCTACTGTTAAAGATGAAAGATCCTATAACTTTATTAATGTATTTAAAGCCTTGTCTTATCGAAACTTTGATCATTTTGTTTGTTTAAACTTACCATAGTAATAAATTGAATCAAATCAAATTAGATTAAAATTAATTGTTGCCTTGTACACGTACATGGTGCAACATTGTTCTGAAACAGCAGTACCAGTACTACCACAAACAACAAAATAAGCTCAGGAGGATAACTTGTCCTTTAAGTACTAAAGATTTTGTGTGAGGCTGTATCTTGGCAACCAGTCCTATCCCACCCCGGGGACTGAACTGGAGGCAGGGACACTCCCAGTGAACCTCAGGACTTCAAATGGAATGCCGACATTGCTCGGAATGAATGGAATGTTTAGCTTTGTTTTGTGTTATAATGTGACTTCCCATGTAATATGTGTGGTCCAGCATGTCAACTTTCTCAGCCTCAAACCTGGCTATTTCATGACCAGCAAGCACATGAAATTTAACTGTTATTGTGATTGAATTGTACCGAAATGAGTTGTATTCTGTTTCTAGGTATGTGGAGGTGGTTATTCCCTTAGTCAGTTTCATTTTCAAATGGTTTCAATTGTCTGCAGACAGATCAGAGTGGTACAGCAAGATTGTATGTATAGACCTACAGCTATCGTATGGAGTGTATTGCCCACAGATCACTTTAGTAGGCATGTTTGATTGTTGCCATGGTTACTATAGATTTAGGCCTATGTGTTAACATTCTTTCCATGAGAAGATACCAAAACCTTGTGTGGTTCTCAATTCAAAGCTCATTAAAATATACATGTACATTGGGCAGCATTCTACAGCTGTCGAAATCTTGCCTAGGCAGACAAGTAACCTATAGACGTATTCGTTCTTTTTTTTTTTAATGTAAAGAAAGAGATAAGAAAAGCATTCAAGAAGAAACAAGAACAAAACCATTGTGGTGAGAGAATGAAACATGAATTAGGGTCGGCAGCCATTTTATAATACCCCTGAGCCCATAAAAATCAGCTATGCCTCTTGTAGGCAGTCAATATTTCTCTACTATTTCCCATTTGACAGATATATGGTGATTTGGAGATGATAGTCATATCACACTCATATCAGAAATGACTATTGCCCTCATAGGATAAGAAAGGGAAAATGTAGCATTTTTTATGTACTTTGTAGGATAAAGTCTCTGAAAATGGAGAGCACAATTACAAGGGTGGAAAACTTTTCAACAATACTGTAAAACCAGAAATGTTCATGTCCATTTTAAATTTGCACATTTTACCAGAGCCAAGATTCACAAAATGAAAATGCATGCATGCATTGAATGCGCAGTGGTAATTCAGGAGAATTTCAGGCCGAAAAAAATGGGGGCCATTGGCTTCAATTCATGAAAATTTTACGCAAAAAAAAAAAAAAAAAAAAAAAAATATATATATATATATATATATATATCTTGCTTTACAGTATTGACTTCAACTTCATTGCCTCGCATGGAATTGCAGCAGAATAATGAATAAGAATGAAATCAATTTGATTGGTTGATTGATTGATTTGAATTTGATCGATTGATTGATTGATTTTCTGTAAAGATAGAAATAAAATGTCATTATGGAGGAATCTAAGTGATTACTATATACCTGGTTAAATTCTTGTAGAAAACAATCTGAGGCTCATTTCATAAGGAAGCATTTGCACATATCTTAAATTGGTGTAACTATAGCAACAGCCAGGAAACAACCAATCAGTCATGATGATGGCAGTTAGTCCCCAAGTAGCCATAATTATTGCAACTTAACAATAATTTGCGAACCTCTTTATAGAAAAAGGGCCCCTACACAGTGCAGGCAACGATGCCACGTTGGTCAGTCTGAGACATCTTTCACCCCTTGGTCGTCAAGTTTGACCATTAATCATCCACTGTCATCTGCGTCTATTGTGCACGGTGGTGACGCAAGTGGACAGAGCGGGGCAATATATAGACATAGTTAGTGTTATGCTTGCAGCTGACCTTAGCGTGGAGCGATAAACATATCTTGGGCCTAGCTTTGAACCCCACGTGTTTGTTGTTGTTTATTGAGAGGGAAAGCATTGACATTATATAGCTGTGCCCTAACTTTGAACAACTCTGTATCAGGTGCTTGTCATAAACTTTTATTGGAGGGGCTTGATGGTATAAGGAGAGAGGTCTGGGAAAGTTTAGCCACACAGAGATGAACTGGTGAAGAAAGAGGTATGACACCAGTGATGTTGGCAGAGTTTATACGTCAGGAAATGGTACGATCACAGCTGTCATTCCTAACTGGGTCTTTGCAAAGAATTTTGGAAAAGAATTGTGATAGAAATTAAAGATGTGATGAAAAGATGTTGGGTTCGTGTTTAAGAGTTCAGGTATCTCAGTCATATTGTACTTTGATTGGTAGCTGTTAGATAAGTTTTAATTTATTCAATTATCAAAGCTGCATCAGTGCCTTGTTCCGCCGAAACATCTCGTCCCCAGTGAGTTGCGGCTGTGATGTACTCTTGAACAGACTACTGTATACGCCGAATATTTCGCAAGGTTTTTATTTTCGCGAATTTCACGAGTCGGTTGCTATTCGCGAAATTAAAGACACGCAAAAATATTAACTCTGATCCCGATGTGAATGTGATGTATGCATGTACATTTGTCCGTTCAGCACAGGACTACGCAAGATCGCGAATTTAACAACTCGCGAAATCGTCGGGAGTGTCTGATTCGTGAAAATTTAGACTCGCGAAATATATGGCGTATACAGTATTATTTGTTTTTTCTTCAAATTAGTTATTCTTGCAGCAAGTTCTTTTTATAGCAACTAATTGATAAATTGTCCTTCATCAACATAAATACACATGGATTATTCAGTGTTTTGATAAAAATCATGGGCATACACATACTTGGCTTGGATTTGAACCAACAACCCCCTGGCTGCCAGACAGGTGTCATATCCACTAGGCTACCAAGCTTCCACCCAAAAGCCAGTGATGGCTCTAATCACTTGTAGCAACAGGCTCTGCACATTAGTTCAAATCAATGAGTTTTAATTGCATTTATGATTATGTATGTATGGCCATGATATTTAGGATGGCTGTTACTCAGAACACTGAATAACAAATGTGTATTTACATTGATGCAAGGCAATTTTTCAATTATTGTTATTTGTTGAAAATGTATCTAATCTACCTCACATATATGAGTCTAACCTCTTGTGAAGTAAAGAAAGAAAAACTATTCTTTGATGATCGTAGGTTTTAACCCATTGAAGTTGAGCTGTTTCATTTAACACACATTTCTCATAGACACCTGGTGGGGTATACACTCAAGACTTGTCTTCAATGGGTTTAATGGCTCAGAAGGCATCAATTGGATTGAGGATTGGTGGGTAGAGAGAGATAGAATATGCAAGAGAAAGAAATAATTTCAAAAAATTGCATCTGTAAAAGTGAGACTAGTCACATCCTGGGGTGTTTATGTATCCCAGTCATGTTGACATGAGCGGAGGGCATACCAGGAAAGGTCATCTGGGGTCACAGAAAGTGTAAACTGTGACCCAGCTCAGGCTCCCTTAATTTCCTCTCTTCCCTGGACCCCTCCCCCTTCTCTCACCCTCTGTGTGTGTGTGTGTGTGTGTGTGTGTGTGTGTGTGTGTGTGTGTGTGTTTGTGTGTGTGTGTTTGTGTGTGTGTGTGTGTGTGTGTGTGTGTGTGTGTGTGTGTGTGTGTGTATGTGTGTCCCCCCCCCCCCCCCTCACTTCTTTCCTATCTTCTTCCCTGTTGCCAGTTTGGGTCAATTGAAACAATCACAGAAGTTCCATGCTGTTTGGTTGCTACATGACCTGTCCATTTCTGTGATATGGTACTTTTCGAATTATGGGAGCATAATCATATGTTATGGTCTTGTGATATTGCTATAATGCATAGAATAGTATAATGTTGGCAGTCTTGGTAACTAGAGCTGCAGGTCTATCTGTATGGAGGATGAGTGTTTATAATGTGCAATATTTATATAATCATGCTCTTGTTTAAGAAAGATAATGATTTCAATTACTGATCAAAATATGTCTGTTTGAAATCTGTTTTAAAGATAAATCATCCCCTGACACAAGACCCCCTCCCCTGTCCATCCTGAAAAAAATAAAGAAGAAAGAGGATACACATATTAGCACAGTTCACTTGAAATGTGATGATATAATTCTCGATGCAGTCTTAACCCATAATTATCTGTGAATTAGATTACGTGTAGTAGCATACACTCAGTCAAAAGGCATCACATCATCAGTTTGGGGGAAGATAACTAGAACCCATGAATGGCAAAATGCCTCATTGGAGCACACCTTCTGTTGTTTGAAAAAATAACAGCAGAATTGGCCTGAGTTTGAGGCAGTCTCTATTTGTGGTACCTGGTGAAAATCAGTTTCGATGTGGATGCACCCGCCTTAAAGATAGAGACAGAGTCTAGAGGGAAAGAGAGACTTGCCCAGCTGCATGCCCCTGTTAATCCACAGCACCCAAGGAGGAGGTGGGCTACTGGTGGGGATGTGATCGATGTGTGTGTGACAGATGGGAGGAGGGATCCCAACCTCCTCCACATTCCTCCAAGTTGATTTGTCTGCACCGTCTCGTAGATGTACGAGTTGTACCTCGGCAACACACCGTTACCTCGCCTGGATTTCCAAATGTACCTTCTCTCTTTACATTCTTCACAGTCACTTACTTACTAAATTCTGTTAAAGCTTGATTCACATAGATTTCCTTTTATTAAAACTGTTTTCATGCAAAGAAAAAGTTATAAAATCCATCTAGGAATGAGTGTGTCATATATCATAGTTCCAGAAGAGTCCATGTTGTAGGTACCATCAAAGAGTTTAAAGTTACTTGTCATGTCCCACAAGTTATGTTTCAATCTAATCTAATTGGCCTGAGTTTGAGGCAGTCTCTATTTCTGGTACCTGGTGAAAATTAGTTTTGAGGGAATCCCCTCCCCCTGACCATGATTAGGATTTTCTTTAGAGATTCTCACTATGTAAGTTTCCATCGTTTTGCTTGATTTTTTTTTTCTTGACATCTTTCATATGAAACAGGCAAGGATATTTTGTATGGTGATCAATAGACAGTCATTTGGAATAAGCCATATGATACCAATCTGCCAGATCTCTTGAAATTAAGATAGGCCAAGCTGACTTTAAGTATACATACTATTATCTGATATTGTTTATTCAAACTCTACTGATATGTTTTTTTGTTGGTTTTGTTGCAAGGGATGTCAGTCAAAATAACTTTCTTTCTCTGAGTTTGGAAAGCTGCTGACGTAGCATTGATTCTTGCCACACATGCCAAGTTGTAAAAGCATTGTATGCTGATACATGATTTTCATATTTGCAATGTATGTTTGCAACATCTGCTAGACATTATCACATGATAGAGAATGGTGAGGAATGTAACATTATGTTATGCTTTGTTGTAGATATCCCAGATAAATATACAGTTTTGGAAGTAGAGCTAGATCACTTTAATATTTCATTCAGTCTCTTTTTCATGTGGATAGCAGCTAAATCAGCAGTTTGATCTTCATTTTGTTTTCTTCTTACTGGCCCCTACAGACTCCACCTTGCTTTCCTCATTTTGTGTTGGTGTATTTCTTTCCTATCTGTTTTTATTTATTTTTTATTTATCTTATTAACCTGCAATCCACTTGCACTTTTTCTGCATGCCCCCAACATCTCCATTCCAGGTTCCTCGAAAATTGCATTTGTCTCCATCAAATTTAATCTTCAGTGCTGTTTTTATTTGTGATTCATGTTCTACTTTTTGCTGTCCTATGGGACTCTTTAGTGGCCGGCTGCTGCAGAAGTCATTATTGAAAATTGCCTTTACCTGTCAGAGTGGTGTAAGGCCCCCGTTCAGACCAAGGAAAATTTCAATAGATCGCCCAGGTGTGCTCGCTGATATTTTTGTGGTCTGAGATTTCTGTTTCTAGTGAACTTCTGTTGCAGAAGAGATGCTAGCTTGAGCGAAATTTACATACTTCACTCCCTTACCATTCTATTATTGGATTTGTCCCATTGCGTCCTGGTGGTTCTTTCAATGTAAAGTTCAATGGTGGTTCAATACATGACAAGATATTTAGCAGTTCATTTGTAGATCTTAATCTTTCTGATGGAACCTTTGGATGTGCTCTGATCTTGCTGTCTGGATTGTGCTACTGTTATTAGGTGACGTGTGCACACAGCTAGCTGATACCTGGAACTCCCTTTTTTTCCCCTTTTTTGTACTTGTAGTTATTTTCTTCACATTTCTCATCGCCTTTCATTCTGAAAGGTAGGAAGGAAATCCATACGTTGACATTCATTGCTGAT
This sequence comes from Diadema setosum, assembly GCF_964275005.1. Taxonomy (NCBI): domain Eukaryota; kingdom Metazoa; phylum Echinodermata; class Echinoidea; order Diadematoida; family Diadematidae; genus Diadema; species Diadema setosum. Next base: position 27,194,670 of record NC_092699.1, on the reverse strand, counting down.
AAAAGGCAAATTTCATATATTGGCTGTGGAAATGCTGGGAGTCTTCCGGGGTGAATTTGGTGTGAAAGGGGGAGGGGGCAGATGATTCCTCTTGTGCACCCACTCCGCCCAACCTGCACCCTCTTTTCCCACCCTGGTGTCTTCAGATCCCCTCTCATGCCAGCGCCCAGGTGCCTGTGGGAAGACGTAAAGCTATCCCAAAGGTTAAATTGCATTGACAGCACAGATCTGCCTTTCCATTTATCACCAATTGAGTTGGCCCATAATGACATATATACCTGGATTTGTGTACCAACTTTTGTATGCCTTCTTCACACCGCGAAGGATCGAGCCCGAGCTTTTTTATTTACCCCCACTTAGAAGTGAGCCCTCTATAGTAACAAACATGACAAATACAATGGTAGTCAAATTTAGATGTCTGTTATGACCATGAATCTAAAGTTGCCAATATATGTGAAAACTACCAGAATTCCATTCAAGAATAAACCCAAATGATGATAATAGGCAGCTGATATATATGTCCGAGATCAAGTAGAGATATAATGTTTCTTGAAATGTTTACTTCCATGACCTCTTTCTTTATATACCTTATTTGGTGCACATGATGCTTTATAGTTGTTCTTCCTGGGTTACAATTCACATGGTTATACTCATTCTTTTGCAGTATCATTAGAAATGATATTTTTGTGTTATTTGGCAGAATGTCTGTTTTGGCAGTTTTGTAAAATAGTGTTTTTCTCCTTTATTCTGCAAGTATGCAGATCAGCTTAGATGTCATCCAAACATAATTTCACATAGCCTTTGAGCAAAATCAACACAGTGAACACAATGATGTCAGGACAAAAGTTAGGGTTACGGTGTGGCATGGTTATGAAATGTAATGTATACATGTTAACCCATTAAGGACGAGTCCCGAGTATACTCGGGCAGGCGTCTATGGGAAATGCGTGTTGTAGCAAAATCAAACTGTCCTCAGCGGGTTAATGTGGAAATAGTGTACATTGCTGCAGAGCTTTATTTTTGGACTCTAGTCAGAGTTGAATGATTCTTTGCCGTGCCCTTTTGGCCAAACTGTGGACCTGGCTGAAATTGTGTCAACAAAAAAACAAACAAAAAAACTAGGAAATGGGCTGCCTAGTGTACACAGGTCTAACCACAAAGTAGATTATACGCATCTTAGGCCAGGCATCCATTACTAAATGCAATTAGTCTTGTGTGCTGAGGAAATGAGACAGAAAAACGCTTTAAAGGGAAAATCAGGCATCTGGTAAGGATGGAAAATCAGTCTTAACCCATTGAGGACGGGCTGATATTGCTACAACACACATTTCCTATAGACACTTGCCTGAGTATACTCGGGACTCGTCCTCAACGGGTTAAGGGGAGACTTGACTGTTACAGATGGAAAAAGAGACAAGAACAGCAATTAAAAGAGTTGAGATTGTTTGTGCATTCATTTGACAAACATTACTGGAAGACTTAAATTTCTGTGCATTTATATTAGAAAATCTTGAATACTAGACAGTTATACAGGAGATGAAGCTGTGAAATGAATATAGGACAATGGGATGTTGCGTATGGCAATTAACAGTTTCTATTGGCACAGACCGATGCAGGGCAAGTAGCTTGACTGCTTTGGTGATAAAAAAGCCAACTTTTGTTGATCTTAGTGACGCAAACAGTTCACTTACTTCAAATCTTTGTTCTCTTAATTTTTTTCCCCATGCACTTACAGTATCAGCCTTTAACATCATTGGCTGGGACCAGCAGATGCATGATGGGATATTATGCATGTTTGATTGCTTGATTTGACTGAGTCATTACTTTTTCTATGCCTAAGTGATGGAATGTACATTACGTCATGGTATTTCTTGATCGATTTTAACTAGCATGGGCTTTACTTCATCCTTACCATTATGGGACTCAGTATCGTTGTGAAAATAGAATGGTATGCTGCCCCCATGTGATGAAGGAATGTACAGGTAGATCATTTACTCCAGACAGCATGATTGCATGCAGTATCATACCACGCTGTCGAGATTGTGAAATCACTGAGGCAGAAGTGTTCCCAGTTGATGGTCCCCATTGTGAAAACTGTCTGCTGCCCTCACTCAATCAACTAAACTTGGCAGCACCACGGGTCCTCAAACATATGCAACTGTGCGAGATGTTGCCAGCTCTTGTACATCTACTCATTGAGATAGATATAATTTCACTGAGCCATGCAAGATTAAAAAGCACCCAATCTTTTTTTTTTAACCTTTGTCCTAGTAAAAAAAAAAAAAAAAATAAGAATGATTGATCTGGCATACTCCAAGATTTGCTTCATTATTGACTTTATAGGATTTTGTGAAGACAAGACAGAGCCTGTCAGTGTACTTGTGTTATTGTGGTGAATATAGGAAATAGAACAAAAAATTTAGTATGTCAGATTGTGAATGAACCCCCTGTTGATCAGCCTGGTGGTTTTGTTCATCAAGTAAGAACACTACACTGTAATTCCAAGTATTGGTCAAACCTGTCTTAGCAGCCACCTGTCTGTAGCACCATCGTACTATATGACCACAAAAAAAAAAAAAAAACCCTCTATGCATAAAAGCCATTTTTGAGCTAGACAGCATGTATATAGCAGCCACCTGTCTATAGTGGCCACCCATTTTTTGTCTCCCCTGGGTGGCTGCTATAGACATGTTAGACTGTAATTCAACGAGGTATACAAGTGATACTGTTTGAAATTGAAAAGTATTTACAGTTTCATCAATTTTTCGAACATACAAATCACTTTCAGATGAGAATTTGACAGTGAGTGAACTGAAAGAAAAATGTTTCAATTTGGAAAAGCATAATGTCATAATTTTGTGTACCGGTACTTGGAAAAAGAAATCATTGCTCAATCTCAGAGTACATAATTTGTAACTTAAGTCCATTTGCAGCTTTAAAGCAATGTTGTGTGCAGAGATCGGTTTCATTTGAAGCTCTTGAGAATTGGAACACTGGATGTAAAGGTAATCCGAACATCAATTATTTGAATACCTGCCTTCGTAGAGCCAGGTGTTGCAGTACAGGTTGCAGTGCCCACATCAAAGAAAAGAGGCACTTTTTCTTTTTCTTTTTTTGGAAATTGGTCATTTGACCTCCAGTGTGGAATGAAAACCTTGTATAGTGACTCCGTCAAATTGACTGTCACCTCAACGGCCTTACCTTCCCTAATTGCCCGTGATCATCCAATGTAAATAGGAGCCAACCAGAAGCAGTTATGATATATCACATTGCTGGGTGTATTCTTCGTGTGGCTGTATATACGCCACGGGATCAGCGAGTCCCGACTAACCTAGGCTAGAATCGCCCGCGGCTGCAAGCTTTTTGACTCTGGGGGGGGGGGGGGGGAGGCAATGGGGGGATGAATTTAGACCAGATATTTGACATTTGATTCCCAATTTGTCTCTCATTTGCCCAGAGTACACACAGGACTCTGGTGAAAGGCAAGCAATTTATCTCATGGCTGTAGTATTTGCAAGAGTATAATATATAGGTCTCTCTACTTCATTTTCTATTCTCTCTCTCTCTCTCCCTCTTTTTCTCGTTGTTTTTCACTCACTCTCACCCATCTCTCTATTGCAGGTACACTTTTATTATTGAAAGTCTTCTCTTTTCTTCTGATGAACTCTCCCCATGCACTCTTTATAAGTCTGGTCATTTGAGCTTCGTGCAATCACTGACATTTTCAATTCTTGACTGTGATGCTGTTCGGAGAAACGCCAATTGATGGCACAAAAATAAAAAATTTGATGGCGAATCAAACTTACGTCCTGTAAAACCAGAAATTTTTTTCATGCATTCTAATTTCAAATTTCAGGAGAGTCAAGATATGCAAAATTAAGATGCATGCTGAAGTTCTTGTCCACATTATATGCATTGAATGCCAGTGGCAATTTGGGAAAATTTCATGCGGTGAAAAAGGCTGTAGGCTTCAATTCACAAAAATTTCATCCCACGAATGTTTTTGGTTTTACAGTACATACAAAGATGGGACTGGTAATACTTATCCTGATAGTGACATCTATTGTTTAAACACAGTCTAGATATGTCTCCAAATTTCTTGAACATAAAACAGACGAACATTATCATCAAATATAGATGTCAAGTGAATCATTGGAATCTTTGGACCTCATTCTTTTACGGAGAGGAAAAAGGATAGGAGAGTAGATACTGTAAAAGTGGACATTTTTGCGCGACTAACTTTTTTGTGCTTGGCCATGTAAGAAGATTTTCCTGTGTTTTTAATTCTGTGGAATCAAGATAGCAACTACTGGAACATATGGGAAGGAAAAATATTTGCGTGCTTTTATTTTCGCACTAGTTTCTGGTTGCATGAAATGTGTAAAAATTTCCACTTTTACAGAAAGATATTGTTTGCCCCTAGAATTGCATCTTAAAAGTGTACAGCAGAGATGAGTAGTGTCTGTTAACTGCGTACAAATTGATTGCAAAGAATGCAGTTATGACAAGCATTTATTGATGAAAATGTTCCCACCACCACCACCACGAATAACAACAAAAATCTTGACCTATTTGACTTGGGTGCTCAGGATCGAGTGTCCCCTTGCTTTCCTACGGCAATTATTCCTCCAGTCAGTCCTGATCTGGACTTGGTATTCTACCTCCTCAAGGGCCTTGAATACCCCTTACACAAAAATCTCAGGTTTGTGTACTGTAAAACACAATATTTTCGCGGCATTAAATTTTCACAAATTGGATCCCACAGGCTTTTACGCGACATGAAATTTTCGCGAGTTGCCTGTAACATTCGATGCATATAGTGTAGACGAAAACTTTCATTCATGTGCATTTTAATTTCGCGTATCCTAAGTCTCTCTCAAAATTCGAGAAATTAAAATGCACGCGAACATTCCTCGTTTTACAGTAGTTGTATCATAAGGAATGATCACATTTACCGGTAGTTGTCATCAGTTGTGGTGCTGACTGATTTCTACCGCCCTCGCTCTGTTAGCCATTATCCAGCATCTGTTGTCTTTACTATCATGTGCCCATTCATACACACGCTCTGCAAAGTCTTCAATTTGAACTGTTTCAATCTTTTATGATGAAATGCTTAAGTAAATATATTGCAGTTGAGCATATGACATGCACATAGTTTTCCCTGTATCATTAATGTATATTTTGTTAGATCATACCTATATTTTTATGCTGTATCTCGTTCATATTCTGACTTTTGTCTTTTGTCATATTTTTTTGTCATTTCAGATATACCATTCGTCACAGCAAGACCCAACAAGAGAGGTAAGAGCTGTTCAATTTTCAGACAAGATTTTTGTAAAGTCGCTCTATATGAGTCCCCATAGCAATCAGAAAATGAAAGTGAAAATTGTTATTTATGAGCAAATCATCTTGAGGTATGTCACTTTGTGTGAGTGGCAATAGGTTGATAACTCTTTCAGATAGCATACAACATTATTGCAAACAGATGATAAACAGTCACCACATAATCAGAAAGTGAAAGCAAAGATTGTTATTCAAGAATGAATCATTTTATGGCTTGTCACATTGATTGTCAATAAGTTGTCATCTCTTTCATGTAGCATACAACATTGTTTTGATGTGAGAAGCGGAATTGATGGAAACAAACGACAAACAGACCACGGAATCAAAAAGTGAAAGTGAAAATTGTTATTCAAGAATGAAGTTTTGTAGTTCGTCGCTTTGATTGAGTGGCCATAGATTGTTAACTCATGTATGTAGCAGACAACATTGTTTTGACTTGAGAAGCAGAATAAATGCAAACAACAACAACAACAACAACAACAACAACATGATGATGACTTGATTATCAAGAGAATGGTATAAAATGAGTAGAGAAGTTAAATTAATGTTGTGGACTGACAACGTCCTGATTTTCATGTGATAGGCAAATACCAGACACACCTTTCCCCTTTCATACGACTATGAAAATAAGTTTTTTGTTTTTCTTTGACTTTCTAGGTGTACTTCAAATTTTATGTGCTTTGATTCATGTATGATGTCAATGTATTATGGAGTTATGCCACTAACTGTCATTATTTCTAATTTCTATAGCCCCTATAATAATACAGTGGTAATTTTGCTTCATTTCAAATGATTTTGGCAATGATGTCAACAATAAGTCATGATGTCATCATAAATGAAATGTTCATTTTTTTTTTTTATAGAGATGTGGATACCCACACAAAAGTTGATATGGTTTCTTTCACTTTTGCATTGAGCCTGTTCTTTACTTTTTTTTGGGGGGGGGTAGGGGTGGAGGTTGCTCCTCACCCCTCACTCCAACCCCCAAGCCCCCTCCCCCGTAAAGGACCCAAGAATAGGTACATTCATGCTCCAGCAGAAACCTATTGTACTTTGAGATTGTATCATCTGATATCTCGGCGTCTTCGTGTCCCTTCCAGCGCTGACATTCCGACGATCGCCAACCTTTTCTCTCTTGGTTTCTCTTTGTCCGGAACGGAGTAAACCAACATGTAATCCCTTCTCGCCTTTATTTCACATCACATTGTAGCAAGGGCATATTGGCGATCTATTGTTTGCCGGGATTGTTGGTCATTCACCATGATTTGTTTTGATATTTAATTCTATGTAATATAGATGTATCCCACCCCCCCCCCCAACACACACCCACACATCAGATAGATTAACCCCAATACGCAAATGAAAGAGACCAGGGATGGGATAAAGAGAGAGTATAGTTTTCGCCCCAAGTTAAGCTGTTCCCAACCCAGTATTTTCCCACCGTTGATTTGGGAGAGGTGCCCGTGGACAAGGGCTTGTCACCGATACCTGTTAACTTCAGCCGGTGAACATGCAATGAGGCCTAATAATACATTTCACACTGATGGTACATTATGTAGTTAGGGGACACCAAAGTTCCAGCCCTTGCCTGCTGATGGTAGAGTCTTGCCATATTCTGTCAAATTATAAATGAATAAAGACAGAATAAACTGACCAGAAAGAATATAAATTATTAGTGGAAAAGTGAGCAAAGAAAATGGGATTCCATTGGGATTCGAACCCGAGACCTCGGGATTGCTAGACCGGTGCTCTACCGACTGAGCTATAGAAAGCCCTAGTGCAGTGTTCGTCCCAGAAACCCTTAATTCTCAATGCTCGGGTGGTCAGAAGCTATAGCAGTGTGTTTGTGTGTGACACACACGCACACACTTGAACCTGGCATAAACCCGAAGGATAATTCAACTTGGGGATAAATGCGAGCACCGGTCTAGCAATCCGGAGGTCTCGGGTTCGAATCCCGATGGAATCCCATTTTCTTTGCTCACTTTTCCAATTATAAATGACTGATATCTTTTCTGAACAATGCCATCTTAGAAGAAGCTTTTTGTTGACTAGGAGTCATTTGTATGTTTATATATTTGTTGTGGCTAATGTAATCTGTCAAATTTGTGGCCTGTCAATGAAATGGATGGGGAGAGAGATCTAAGACTCTAGGGGAAAGATGATGATATTGACATAGGAAAAAAAAAAACAACCCAAACTCTGATGAATTCAGAAGAAAAAATAAAAGAGACCAACAATGATAACACTGGTCAACAACAAATTTGTTGTCTGCGTTTTTTCAGCTGATGTAGGGTAAACCTGATGCGCTGAATCCAAAAATCATATTGGTTTTGCTCAATCAGGTCAAGTTTTTGAGCTACGGCCACATGTCGTTTTTTACGTTTTTGTTCACATTAACGCATGTGTGGAGCATTTCAGAAGAAGTCGGTGGGGGTAAAATGCCATTTTGATTAATTGTTTTGATTGGAAATGTTTGTTTTAATGACAAAAAGTATTCAGGTCCGATAGTTCTGGGTGATTATGTCGAAAATGGATCAGTTTGTAGTCATAAAAACCTTGAAATCTTCCAAAAATTAGTGCAGTAAGGCATAAAGTTGATGGATCAAAACTAAACTTGATGGGGCAGCCACCCCATGAAGTGTGTAGGAAACTCCACTTAGGCATGAATGGGTGTTTTCGCTTCATGGGACAACAGAGTGGCTTCACCAAGTACCCATGTTTTTTGTGCATGTGGGATAGTAGGGACCGTGCTCGGCATTACACGAAGAAGGACTGGCCTGTAGGCCTACGAGAGGAATTGGTGCCTTGCAAAGAAAGGAATGTCATCAACGACCCTCTGGTGGACCGTGACAGAATACTCTTCCCACCGCTGCACATCAAGCTCGGCTTAATCAAGCAGTTCACCAAGGCTCTGGACAAGGATGGTGACTGCTTCACTTACTTGTGCCAGGCTTTTCCAGGATTGTCCATGGAGAAACAGAAAGCTGGCATCTTTGATGGTCCTCATATCCGTCAGCTCATCAGGAGATCCAGAGTTCGAAAACTCAATGAATGAAGTGGAACTGGGAGCATGGAAAGCATTTGTTCTGTTAGTAAAGAACTTTCTTGGCAACATTAAAGCCAGAAACGACGCAGAACTTGTCAACAACATGCTGACTGCTTCCAGACACCTTGGATGCAACATGAGCATCAAGATGCACTACCTATTTTCACATATGGACCGGTTTCCTGAGAACCCGGGTTCAATGAGTGACGAGCAGGGGGAGAGATTCCATCAGGACATGAAAGAGATGGAGACCAGGTATCAGGGTCGCTGGGACGCAGTCATGATGGCTGACTACTGTTGGACTCTGAAGAGAGACCTCCCTGATGCTGAGCATTCCAGGAGTTCGAAGAAACGAAAGTTCAAGCCCTGAAGTTTGAACGATGTGAAGCAACATGCAATTTACGTGTACTTACCTTTATCAATGCCCACCATTCAGTTTACAGTAATTGATGTTTCTAAGATCAGGTATGTTGCTGGAAAAATAAAATTTTCTCTTAAAAATATATTTAGGGTGATATATGTGACAAAAATCAGCTGATAATACCACAAAAATGTAATCGATTTTGTCACAAGATCTATTTTTTTTCAAATCATCTTAACCTGTTGGCCACTTGAACCGAGTGGTCCCTGTACAAAGTCTATGGGAATTACAGAATTGAGTATTCAAAGGGTTAACACAAAAACTTGACCTGATGGAGAGAAACGGATGCCATTTCCTGATTCAGCACTACAAAAATACCCTAAATCAGTAGAAATCAAGACAACATTCAAAAAGTTAAAAATTGTTGCCCAGTGTAATTAGTGTTGTAATTCTTTTGGTAAGTACCACAGTGGAAATATTATGGGAAGAAAGATGGGAAGGATATGAAGATTTAGCCTAGGTTTAGAAAACATTGATTAATTTAACAGGAATATGATCCTCCCCCTCAAAAAAAAAATGAATCTGAAGAGCATTGCTATGGAGCAGACTCAATGTGATATTAAAGGGAAGGATTTTTTTTAGATGTTTCAAGGGGGAACTACACTAAAAACTGCACAATGAGGGAGAAAATGGCAGGCATAGGAATAAAGCTGAGTTTATGGTTTGATGGAATGTAAATTTTAGTACCAAAGCTCTATTTGAGGCGATTGAATTACAGAATAAAGATGCGAGACCGATGAATGTCACGGCATCTGTATGCAGTGTAAGATTTATCTGTCCCCCATTGTGAATATGATAATGGAATTCCGTCGTGTAAACAGCATGTTAATTTGATTGTGTGGTGTAAGTATGTGATCAGGAGCATTTCTCCGGGCAATTAGATATTATTTTTGATGGATTGCGGTGCACCGAGAATAAAACATGGGCATCACGATCAAAAGCTGGGGATCGCTAATGGCCTGGCGATATCCGCAGGCGTGGATGACAATTTTGCGCCTTTCCAAAGCCGATTTGCCACAGGTGTCACCAACCTGCTCATCCCCTCGAAATCTTTTTCTCTCCTAGATCATGATAGCTACACTTCATTGTAATTGGAACTTGAGCCTCAATTATTGTGTATGCATATGTGTGTGTGTGTGTGCATATATATATATATCATACCTTTGTGTGTGTGTGTGTGTGTGTGTGTGTATATATATGTGTATTTGCATTCTCATGGATGTAACATTGTTAAAGTCCATTGTCATCATCATCAATGAGTCTCGTAACACTTGAAGAATGCTCAATAAAAAGAAAAAATATATGAATTGGGATGAATAAGTGAGAAGGGCAGGGGTTTAGGGATCAGCTTCTATTTTGCTTTTAAAGACTTCTTGCATGCAGCAGCATGGAGCTTGGCGTTGCCATTAAGAACCCATTGCATGTTTTGACAATATCTGGAACCCTTCCCAAGATGCATTTGTGAGACTTCTTTGTCACACAGCAGTTGCGTCTGGAGTCCAGGTGAATTGGTACAGAGTTTTGTAGAGAGCGAAGGTGCAGCAGGCATCCCCATTCAGAACAAATGACGAAAGCGTGTGCTGCTTCCACAACCATCAAATATCACTCTTTGGTTCTCGCTTGTAATATGAGTCATATGACTGTATCGATATTCAGTATCAGATTTTATAGCAACAGCTGATATGATGTTAAACTAAAAAAGGAATACCTAACTCCAATAAAGATATAGAAGGTTCTATGAATGAGTAAATTACATAAATATCTTCATAAGTGAGTACAGTGTTATCATATCAAATGACAGTTTGAGCTTGCGGTTGTCTCTTCCTGTTTTCTTTGGTGCCCACAATGGAAGAATCTGTTTTATATCAACAAAATCAAGGGCATTATGAATAAAACAAAGGAGACTGATATATTGGACCACAAGAGAGAGGTTTTTCAGCAGCGCTGTCAAGACAGACTGGGGCCAAAAGATAGGTGTATAAGTACTGATTGTAATCTTTGCATAAATTAAAGTGAAAGGATAATATAAAATAATAATGATGAAAAGAGCAGATAGTGGGCAAATAGTTGTTTTGAGCATTTGAGGTTAGCAGTTTCCGATAGACGTGTGTGCAATGAGAAACATCACACATTATCCAATGAGGGATAATAGAGATATTAAATTAGTAGATTATCTTTTTTTGAAAAGTTAGTTTTGATGAAGTTAAGCTGTTTGCTGAGTCCTAGAGAAGAATGTTACATGATGCACATCATGTCACTTCAAATTAATTGCAGGATACAGTTGTATTACCACTGATTGATGTGGTGCATTTCTTGGATCTGCAAAGTATAATTAGGCAGTACCATTTAGAATGTACATATAAACATTATCAGCCAATGTTGATTGCAGAATCTGAGCAGTAGGAGCTCAATGGCCTCGAATGTGAATCAAACAGATTTGCGTCTCAATTGCCTTTTTAATCCGTCCATGTAGACCCCAGAGGGATGCGATATTAAATGCTGTCATAAATGCTTGTGGCAGGCTTTGCCTAGTTTCCGTTAGTACTAACATCGAATATATAGAGCTTCTGGAAGGCCATTCAGCAGTTGGAATGCTGTATGCTAATGGTGATCCATATTAATGTATTACATTGAGTCTGTAATATTAAACTAAATATATATATCTAGTGCTTCCATGACCACAAACTTGCCATTTTGTTTATGTAATTTTTTCCTTAAATGTTACATTGATGTGCCTGCCTTATGGACTTTGTCTGTCCTAGATGTGATTTTCTAGCTTAAGAGAAATGATAATCAACAGTGTGTTATGTATACATTATCCCCTTGTTGTGAAATTACTGTAAAATGCTAAAATCTAGCAGTGATACCAGCTGCCTAGGATCATAGTATGATACATGTACATCTAGGAGAAGTACAGAAAAAAAAAGCTTAATCACCACTTACCACAAATATTTTGTGACATCCATGAAGGCGACATCATGTCCATAGAAAGCAAAGGATGTGAGTGAGGGGAAATTGTTGGTGAATTAAAACAAAAGGAAGTGCATGTAAAGTTCTTTAGTTATAACAAATGTGCAGTTTAATTAAAAATACATGCACAGTATAGTCACTTTTTGCATTGATACTGCACTGAACTTCGACTATTGAAGGAGTGGGGATGTGCTGGAGATGTAACTTTGAACAAAAAAAAAAATAGAAAAAATAAGTAACCACCCAGCATAATCACTCATCATAGTCATAGATGAATACTGACGACGACAGATATGATTCATTCCTGATTCATAAATAACTAAATATTGAATAATTTTGATCTGTTTCCCAAGAGATGATTATGAAATGCAGATTGTTCACAGAGGGATGAGGGTAAGAGCCCATGTTTCATAAATTTATGATTTAGATGTTCAGCTATGTTGAGGATAGGTTATTTTTCCCGTGGCATCAGAATGGTATGGATTTTTAGAAATGTTTTTAGCGCTTACCAGAATATGAGTATTTTTTGTAATGGCATGAAATTCTTGCTGTGCAAAAGTGCAGAGACTTGGATATGTCATGCATATGGAGCGTGGCTTTGGTAGTGGTTAGAGTCTCCGCGTTGAGAACGGATATCAAGCTATTAGTGGATCAACTGCGAAGGATGTATGTTAGGCAATAATCTGGAAGAATACATCTTGGCGTCGTCTTCCAGTTCATTGACTGACGCAAGGCGGGCGGGCGGGCAGTCGTCGGCATGATGGCGGCTAAGTTCGATTGGAGTGAAAGTGAGCTATATCCTCCGCACAGACGAGATTTGTTTGTTTGTTTGTTTATTTGTGATGAGAGGAAATGAAGAGAATAAGATGATGGAGAGAGAAAAAGAATCGAAAGAGATGGAGAAATGGAGAGATAGAGACCCATCACGACGATGAGGAGATGTTGGTGTCTCACACCAGGGGCGAGGCAAGAGGCCACAAGTTTCTCCCAGCGCCGTCCACGGCACACAGTCATGATGACTCATAGGATTTCACTCTCCACCCCCCTAGCCTGCCTGATTTGAGGGAGATTATCGATTCTGTTTGGCGAGGGAGAAACACTTGACATTAAATTTGCCTCCCGTGGACTATTAAAGGTATCTCTCTCCCAACATCATTCTCTCCCAGTGTGAGAGGCTTGTTTGTTAGAATGACAGTAGGATGATGAAGAAATCACTACCCCCCCCCTCGATGAAATAAGTGGATTGATCCAATAAAGTGGTGAGTAAGCATAAATTCAATTTTTCCAAACGAGGAAACATCATTCATGTTAGCATATTTTATGTTGGGGGGGGGGGGGGGAGATGGTAAGGAGGGGGGGGGGGATTTGTTGAATATTTAGCCAGGAGCAGAATGATTTTAATTACCTGTGCTGTGGCATCGGGCTCTCGTACCAAAGACTGTGGTCTTACTAGACCAGATGAATTATAATATTCTGATTCTTTCTCACTTCTATCCCTTCTCTTGGTCTTTGTCTCTCACTTCTAAAAGTTCTTTCAAATTTTCTGCTCATCTAACTCTCTATCATCCAGTCTGTCTGATATATTTCGAATGCATTGGAGTAGTACTACAGTACAACTCTGTATTTTCTTCTCATACAAACCAAACGTTGATATTTTTCCTTTTGCTTGATTTAATTTCTCATCCCAATACTATAATTGAAGCTGTAGGGAATGAGAACTTGTCATACATTTTGTCTTCATGAACGTAGCATGGGGAGAGAGAGAGAGAGAGAAAAAAAAAAAACCTCCTCTTATTGTTCAAAAGTGCAGTCAAACCTGTCTATAGTGGCCACCCAAGGAAGATGAAAAAAGTGGCCATTGTAGAGAGGTGGCTGCTATAGACAGGGTTTTTAACATGACTTTTCTCTTGGGGGAAATTGAGTTTAGTGTTCGTATGTACAGCAGGTGGTTGCTATGGCAGGTTTGACTGTTTCACAATCTTCCTATTTACTATTCTATTGCAAACCATAACTTCATGCAGTTTCAAGCAAGGAAAATCATGGTTGATTTTCGTGGTTGTAAGTACGGCAAGCACAACTTTGCAAGCTCTGCTCTTATTGTTTCATTTCTGTACCCATTTACCTAGGAACTACTATGGCATCAGATAACAATCCTCTATACTCTTAGCTACTCTATAATAGCTAACATCGATAGAAAGTGAATGTACATGTATGTCTCTGGTCAGAAAGGATTTAGTGATTGTCTCAGAAATTAAATTTTCCAAGTTCCTGCAGATTTGCTTTTTGCCTATTAAAAGAAAGATGGCAGTATTATTTGCAGAGTTTTTTTTTTTTTTTTCAAACTGCGATGTCATTTGCCCTCAAAATCTCAAACATTTATTATTTCTCAGCTTAATTCTTTGTCAATTCTACCTTTAAAGGCATAATTTACCATTTGCAGATGAAACAAAAACACAGCATTAGTGTTTCAAAATAGTTCTAAAATGCAAGTTAGAGATAGAAACAACCAATGTAAATGTTTGAACCAGTATAATTGCTGTTACGTATTGTTAAATATACAAAATGTGAACAATGGTTCGAATAAAAATGTTTCCAGACTAAACTGTATACAGTTATGGTTTATTAAGAAAAATAGTGATATCTCCTTAAATATTAGGCTTTATTGTGAAAATTATATATGGTAGGATATTTTGTGATATAACTGACCTACACATGTGCATCAAATGTGATATCTTGAACATTTTCGTAAATCACTGCTCCCAAAGGTAAACAGGACCTTTAATAGTAAAAGAAGGAAATGAGTGGGGTTCACCATGCCTGTAATTACAGAGCGTTTGAGATACCATGCCAGTTTTCAAACTGAGCAGTGATAGAAATGATCACTGCGTGATGGGGGAAAAGGAACCATTCAACTTGACTTTAGACTTGTTACAATCGATATCAATACAAGTGTTGAAAAGAGGCCAAGTTTTTTGGCTCTTTCCTCACCGTTGGCTACCAGGCTTGGACTCCGCTGCGATAAAAGACTAAATACCTTGTTGCGCCGAACAAAAGAGGCGATCCAGAGCAAGAAGAACACTCTAGGCAGAAAGGTGCCAAATAAACCTGTTGGAATTAATTTTTCCTGGCATGAATACTGGATGGGAAAAAAATGGGGGAAAAAATGGGGAAAAAAGGCTTCATCACAAAAAAAAAAGTTAAGTTGTGAGTTGGGGCAGTATAATCTGATGAAAAGAACCCAACCACTGGTTGATCTGAAGTGAATGTGTGGGACTTTGCAGGAGAGGGAAAGAAAATATGCTTGTTCAAGAAAATAGTTCCACTTTGCCTTGGATGGTATCAGTCAATAAGTTATGCATGGATAACAACCAATATGCCAAGATGACTGTGGCTATACATGTGATTTAAAGATAATAAAAAGTTTTGGTACCTCAAAAGTTTCCCTGAATTTCCGTGTTTCGGGTTAAAGTATCTATCATATAACTAACACTGTGAGACTTACTCGCCCCAAAGTGCTCTCATTTCTTAGTAATCATGCAATTAACTGCGACCAGCAGCCCCATACGCATAGCGTAATGGGGCTTCGCATTGTAGCATTCAGGATCATGACAGATTTAGTATCGCGGGTAAATATCAACTTAAAATCCACAAAATTCTTCAATTTGAAGACTTACCAATTAAGTTGAAGTCTTGAAAACAGGCTTCGAGCAACGTTTGGTTCTGCCAATAGTCCCTTTCTGTTCGAATTGATGACTGAATGTGACTCTGTCGAGAGGACCTTGGGAGAGCTACATACACTGATTACTACGACCAGCGCATACGCACACATCACATGCGAACAAATTTCAAATCCATGAACGGATGTTTGTGTGCGCATGCGCTGGCCGTCAATTCAGTGTAGCTCTCCCAAGGTCCTCTCGACCGAGTCACATTCAGTCATCAATTCGAACAGAAAGGGACTATTGGCAAATTCAAATTGAAGAAATTTTTGGATTTTAAGTTGATATTTACCCGCGATACTAAATCTGTCATGATCCTGTATGCTACAATGCGAAGCCCCATTTAGCTATGTGTATGGGGCTGCTGGTTGCAGTTAGCTACACAGTATGCGTATGGGGCTGCACGCTGCTGGTCGCAGTTATCTCGCACAATACGTGTACTACCTCGCCGCCGCCGTACGGCGGCGGCTCTGGTACGAAACCATTATTGAATGATTACTAAGACATGAGAGCATTTTGGGGCGAGTAAGTCTCACAGTGTTAGTTATATGAAAGGTACTTTAACCTGAAACACAAACTAAGACAAGGAAATTCAGGGAAACTTTTGAGGTAATACCAAAACTTTATATTATCTGTAATGCTCCTCCAAGGGTGTTTGTCACAAACTCAATGATTTTAACATTCTTCCTGAAATGTGTCATCATCTTCATGATTGTAGAACATATAGAGAGGGTGATATTATGTTGGATTTTGGTTCTACCACACATTTCATTGGACTCACTGTATAGGCCAAAAAGGGTGGGGGAGGGGAGGAGAAGGGGAAATATAGATTTTAAAACTGTATAAATAGATGAAAATGGTCAGAACTGTTAATATTTAAGCTAATGATTCATTTTTCTCATCCCATGGATTTGAACATGTCATGGTCTAACTCAAGTATGAGAGCGCATTTATTATATGTTATCTATGTCCACAATAAAAGTGAACAGTATTAAAAGAAGGGGAAATGTCTATTAGTATATAGAAAAGAAAATATAGTTGACAGTTAATGCTCATACAGAGCATTTGAGGG
Organism: Diadema setosum; assembly: GCF_964275005.1. Taxonomy (NCBI): domain Eukaryota; kingdom Metazoa; phylum Echinodermata; class Echinoidea; order Diadematoida; family Diadematidae; genus Diadema; species Diadema setosum. The sequence goes on along the minus strand of NC_092699.1, from coordinate 27,178,096 downwards.
AAATGCAGTATTTTAGACAATTTGGGGAAAAAAATAATGATAGCTTTTTAGATTGGCATTGGCATGGGACCCATCAAACCCTTTAATAAGTAATTGAGGTTATATTTGCCACTTCGTTTAATGTCTAACGAACGTCATTTCCGGCCGAATGTGGAGATGAAATGCTCGGATAATGAATTGAATGGCGTCCTTGGATGGGTAGCTGCCGCTGCTCCGCCCTCTTGCGAGTGGTGATTACGTATCCTAGGCGATGCATTGTGTGTATTGAGATGGGATGAGCAATGTGACCATTAATGACGTGTCACGAACCGAGCTACTCGATCAATATGCGTGCAACAAGAGCTTTTACATCATCTGATGTGGAATGAACACTCAGAATTTTATCTATCTACCGGTATCTCTCTCTCTATCTATCTATCTATCTATCTATATATCCATCTATCTCTCTATCTATCTATCTATCTATCAATCTATATATCCATCTATCTATCTATCTATCAATCTATATATCCATCTATCTATCTATCTATCTATCTATCAATCTATGTATCCATCTATCTATCTATCTATCTATCCATCTATCCATCTATTTATTTATTTATTTATTTATTTATTTATTTATTTATTTATTTATTTATTTATTTATTTGTTTATTTATTTATTTATTTATTTATTTATTTATTTATCTATCTATCTATCTATCTATCTATCTATCTATCTACATATCTTTCTGTCTGTCTGGCATTAATAATGTCTCACAAACTGAGCTACTCCATCAGTGTGTTTGCAACAAGAGCTTTCATATCATCTGATATTGTTTGAACAGTCAGAATATCTACTGATCTAGTGGTATCTCTCTTTATATCTACATATTTGTATCTATCTATCTATCTATCTATCTATCTATCTATCTATCTATCTATGTATGTATGTATATATCTATCAATCAATCTATCTATCTATCCATCTATCTGTCTATCTATCTGTTTATCTATCTGTTTATCTATCTGTTTATCTATCTATCTATCTATCTATCTTTCTCTCTGTATATCTGGCATAAATGATGTTTCACAAACTGAGCTACTGCATCAATGCATGTGTGACAAGAGCTTTTACACCATGAATCTGATGTGGCTTCAACAGCCAGAATAGTATTGATCTACCATTATCTCCCATTTTATATATCTACCTGTCTATCTATCTATCTATCTATCTATCTATCTATCTATCTATCTATCTATCTATCTATCTATCTATTGATATATCTGTCTATCCTTTTATCTAACTATGTGTCTGTCTATCTGTTTATCTACCTATATATATCTATCTATTTGTGTATTACAATGCAGAATATTGCCAAAAATTTCACTGCCATCTATTTTTACCTGAGATGAGTTGATCGAGAGTCATATACAAGCTTGCCATTAATGGATGTCAGGTTATCAGATGAATTTATTTCACCGTCAACCTACAGCATGAGTCTCTCTGACGTTCATCCAGGGAGTGAAGAGATAAGAGAGAGGAAGAGAGAGGAGGAACGGAATAGGACTCAAATGAATTGATTAGGCAAGTACAGATATGAAAGGTTTTATTGGAAATTTTGAAGGGAGCAAAAAACTGAAGTGGAATGAGGGTTGTAGTGATGCACTGAAAGTGAATATTCCTTGATAACAAGTGATTGAAGTGAAACAGGGCATGAAATCAGGCAGAATCTACAGAGGGGATATCTTAATGAATAAACTAGGGTGCACATGATTGGGAGAAAAAAATTGTGTATATGTATATAACAACACCAATTCCTATATCTATTTATCTCTCTCTATTGCTATCTGTCTATCTATCTATCTATGTTTATATATCTATCTATCTATCTATATATCTATCTATATGTCTGTCTATCTATCTATCTATATATCTATCTATCTGTCTGTCTATCTATCTATCTATCTATCTATCTATCTGTCTATCTGTCTATCTATCTGTCTATCTATCTGTCTATCTATCTATCTGTCTGTCTATCTATCTATCTGTCTATCTATCTATCTATCTGTCTGTCTATCTATCTATATACGTATCTACCTGTCTATCTATCTATCTATCTGTCTATCTATCTACCTATCTACCTGTCTATCTATCTATCTATCTGTCTATCTACCTATCTACCTGTCTATCTATCTATCTATCTATCTATCTATCTATATCCCTCTCTGTCTATCTCTATCTCTTTATCTGTCTATCTATCTATTTATCTATCTGTCTCTCTATCTGTTTATCTATTTATTTATATATCTCTCTGTTTATCTCTATCTCCCTATCTATCTGTCTATTTATCTATCTGTTTGTCTATCTATCTATCTATCTATCTAGGCCTATATGTCTATCTGTTTATCTATCTCTATCACCCTCTATTTATCTGTCTGTCTATCTCTGTAAAATGCACTGCATGAAAGGAATATGATTCATGGTATTGCTTTGTACTCAGAGGTTGTTCACTTTTTTTGTGCACTTCCACGTGATGCGCAATGAGTAATGCGCGAAGCACAGCAGGAAAACTTCTGAGATGATCCCTTCACGGCAGTGGTAAGGGGGCTGCTCATTGTGTTGAGGCGGGGACTAACATTGTGGATTTCTATAGAGAGGTAGTCGGCAAGCTTGAAGTCGTAGGGAGCAATGGGGACCCAGTGGCCTGCCAATCCTCTCTGGCAGCGGGCATCTTTTTTTTTCTTGGTATCCGCATCCAAACAGGTTGCTGCAAAAGAGGAATACTGTACATGCAGTGAAAAGTGAAACTCGCTCGTGCAACAGGGTAGATGAAGGTGATGAGGTGTGACTTCATTTAGAAATTTTTTCTGTGGCCACTTTCTGGAGTGACATCAAGACATAGCTTCATCTTCACCAGAGATGTATGGATGTGTGATGTGATTTCAGGAGATTTACCAAAGACTTTGAGGAAGAGTGTGTAGAGGTTGCTTAGTTTTCTGTATCAACAACTTCTGACTTCTCTTTTAGATGCAAGCGCTGTAATCAGTGGAGTGATCGCTGCCACTTGTGGAAATTTTCTGCAACACGTTTTTGCTGAAAGGAAGAGCTCATGAATATGTGGAGCATAAACAAAGAGCAATTGCAAAGCTGTGGAAAATCATGTTTGTCTTTGTGAGATAATCAGTCGGTGTTTGCAGGAGTTCCGTGGAAATTTTGCCAGTGGAGCATTTCACACGTGTTGCAAATTTGTTGGATTAATGTTCAGAACAGCAGGACTAAAGACTATCTATGGTGCCTCATGTGAATGGATGATCATTCTAAGCTTCTATCTGCTCATTTTGTGTGCTTCATAATAGCAAATTCTTCAATAGACAGAAAATAATACATTTTTTTTTTCTATACATGTCCGTGTTTGCTGTGATTGCTAAGCATGGGAGAGGCACATGTTATATGTGACATTTGAAGCTTGCTCTCTCTGTCATTTCCCTCTTTTTTGTCTTTCTTTCATTCTCTTCTTTCTCAATATTGATAGATAGACAGATAGACAGACAGACAGATAGATATATACTGATAAATAGATTGATAGATAGACAGAAAGGTAGATAGATAGACAGATAGACAGATAAATAGAGAGATAGATAGAGAGAGAGAGATAGACAAATGTTCATATTTCAGAGTTTACCCTTACGAAAACATTTCTTTAAAACTGAACATATATCAACAGTTTGTAAAACTTCATCTTATCTCATTATGGAAAGGGAAGGGGTTTTAATAGAACATTTAGCAGATTTTTTTCTTCTTTTTTTTTTTGCAAAGTGATATCATATCATGATTAGTGGAGTTTATTGCATCTTTATGTCATCTCTATATATCAAGAACATTGAAGCCCCGCTGTCATAAAATATTGTTGCATGAAATGGTTATTTATAAATGAAATTAGCCTAACCCTAATGGAATGTAAGCCATTGCCTAATGCACCATAAATTTTGCCCAATCCATTATCTGCAATTGAACTGAAAGAAATGTTTTCAACAGGGTATATAGGCCTAGTCATTATTTTTAATTTATACCCTATGTACATATGACAGGCTTTTTTTTTTTTATAAAGTAGGTTCAATGAAGGAGAAATATCTTAACTGAAGACGAGTCCCAAGTAATTTCAGGCAAGTGTCTGTAGGAAATGTCTGTTGTATAGCAATATCATACCGTTCTCAACGGGTTAAAGCTTAAGGTATTTCTGCAGAATTGATATCAGTCGTCCGCTGAAAATAGCATTAAACTCTCCGTGAAACAATTCTGAATAATTTTTGTTTGTATCTTAATGATGATACCAATGTTGTCATGACAACCAAAGATGACGTTGCTATAACTTTCATATCCATGAAACAAAAATAGATACAGATTGCATTGTTGTCAATTTTAAGCGCCATTTTATTACATATGGTAGTTGCTTTCTGAAAATCATATTCTTGAAGATACTTGAAGATTGCAGAGTCAAAGAGTGTAAAGAAAAGTACGCTTTCAAATCTTTTACATTCTCATATTAAGTAGCATAGAAAATGGTGATGATGATGATGATGATGATGAAACAGCAGTTATATAATGCCGTTTATCAGTTCAGAAACATTCAAAGGCGCCCGACTCCCGTAATGTGTCACATGTCACTCACAAAGTTGCTCACAGAGTTGAAAATTTTTTACATAGTTTGGAAATTTATACATGAATACAATTATGTTTTCTTTACAGAGAGAAAATTATTAAAAGTTGACATTAAGATGTTAATCCATGAAGACTAGACCAAATGATAAATTTTACGTTATCTTACGTTATCTTAATTGCGCAATGTCAATGCCCAAGATTAGAATTAATCATGCTAGCACCTAGAAATCATTTAAGATATAATCTGCTCATTCACATCATTGACATCAAGCTTGGAGACCCAGGAAAGTGTGGATTTCCTTTCTTATTGCAAGGATTGCAATTTATGTGAAATCTCTGGATACCCTTCTACCCATATTGGTTGGTGGAAACACATGTGCTGATTGAAGTTTCCAATATATTCAGTATTAGATATTTGCCCTTTCCAGCGAACCTTCTTTGTTCAGTAGCTTTCTGGACAGAAACCAAAACAAGAAAAATCATATAATAAAAAAAAAGAATTATGAATAAAATCCACATGGTGAAATGTCAAGTCTGATAACAGTATATATGCAAGCTGGCCCATGGGTGGGGGTTAGATATTAAAAGTCAGTGGTATGCGATGAATTTATTTTCCGCCATAAATTTCCAATCTAAAGAAGATATTTACCTGCCACAGTTGGAAAGATGGAGGAAGCAATAGCCAGCAGGGAAAGATGCATGGAGGCTGAGGGATATTATTGGGTTTGGGATTGCAGTTTGAGTCGTAGACTGTTAGGATTTAACCTGATTCATCATCCTGATGATGTTGACGCAAGATTCATTTCTTAATGACGTGTTTACCCACCACAGAATATTGATTTGGTTGTGATATTTTCCCCTTTCTTGATTTTTGGTGATCATGCTTTTTCTTTTGGGGGGAAGGGGAGGGGTTGTCAAGAGTTTAAAGCTGAAAGAAGCAATATATATTTTCCTGTCTTTTGAGGAAGTAAGAGTGGTTTTGAAATGCTGGCACAGAAGGCAGGATTATTCCAGCATTGTATTTCATTACTTTGAGTGTGTATGGCAATGTTTGTGTGAACATGACTGCAACACCAGGAGTGAGATTCGTCTGTTGCAGCTGTCTTCCCTGCGTGGAATGAGATAATGCTGTGGAGTGAATCAGAAAAGAGTGAGATGTTACAGATGAACGCATTTATTCATATCATTTCATGCAAATACGAATCGTGTCTGGATTCATCAAAGAAGTTTAAATGACAAAGAACATTATTCACAGAGGGAACAAATGATGTTCTGGACAGATTATTTTCCATTTCTAATGAGCTTTTAGAGCTTTGTTTTTTATTTCCATTATAATTCATATCATAATATATTCAATTGTCCTAAAGGTTATTATTGAGTAATATCATTTTATACAACCAAGGTTTAATTCCTTTCCATTTTCCTCCTGAGCAGGTAATAAATGTCGCATGGTAGTGTGCTTAAAGGTGACTTTCCATGAAGTGGATTCAGAGCGCTTAGGAGTTTTGCTTTTGCTCCACTAGTTCGAGACATGTAATTAGACATGGAGAGGGGAAGGGTCGCCATGGCAACTCAGATTATTTTGCATGGATACATTCAGCCTCTAAAAGCATCTAGTCTTGAGCTGTGTGCCTTTCCTTTAAGAGTGCAGAGGGGTTGCGATGTATTATGCATTTAACTCTCTCAGCCCCGTCTTTGACATGTTCATGTGTAGAATCGATAGCATCTGAACTGTTGATGCTGATAGGGTTTAATAGAATTCCGTTCACGGAGCAATGTGGTCTTAACAAACATGTTGCAGGCAGGCGTGGCAGCAAACAGTGATAATTGGGCTGTTGGGATATTCCGTCGTTGTTGTCATCGTACGCCGCAGCGGAAGCACGGCCGCGATGACGAAGCTGTCTGCTCGACGGCCAGACTAGCAACGGCTCTCGCTAATTGGTCGTTTCAGCCCAGCAAAGAGGGCCCCTGAGAGATTATAATGGTGAATTAGGCAGGAATGGGGGCAGGACTGTCAAGAAAAGGATACCAAATGAGAAGCATCAGTGGAAAATGCCGAGATGGCGAGATTAAGAAGGATGAACCGAGAGAGATGCACCACAGTTTGATCAGAGATATGACATATCTTTCTTGACCTCAGTCTTTTTTGTGATTAAAACAAAAATTGTCATCATCTCAGTTCCAAGTATTCCAAACTTGGATACATGAATACAGATAATTGACAGCAAGGACTGTCGCATTTAATTTTGGTTTGAAATGATTTGAACGAGAATCAAAATGAAGTCTGGAGCAGTGAGTAATAACGAGGAAAGATGTTATCATCCAGTTCAGATCCAATTATGACAACATATCAGTTCATCAAAGTGGTTGCCTCCTGTGATGGGCCAAAATGTGTAGACAAAGATGGGAACTTAGCAGGCGCTCTATAAATACTAGCCAGCGTGCCCACAGCTTGTCTAGGAGTCGCAGAAGGTTGGTGAGGATGAAGAGGCTTTTGAGGGGTGGGGGAGAGGACCTGGGAGCAGGAATGAGATGGAGAAAAAGGGGAGGGGTCGTTAGAGGACATTGCTGACTGTCATGGAAAGAGCAACTTCGCTAGCTTTCACACGTACCCCAAGTGCTTAATTTGAAATACGATTGTAATGATGCATCACTATAATCGTTTTTCAAGTCAAGCATTCTTGCCGTGTGAATGCAAACTGGAATTGTGAAGGGTGATTTGAATCATAATTCTGATTGTATTTCAAATGGTGGTTTGGAGGTGTTTTCCAATCATGTTTCACATGAATTAAGCAGCGAAACAATCATGTGAATGTAATTGACCTCTAATCATGTTTTAGGGTGGATCTTACGGTCACCTTTTAATCACTTCTGCCGCACGACCGTGCTCAAGCGCTCTGACTGCACTACTTGTGGCTCAAGAGTGATTGATGGAAACTTGGAAAGAATCCACAACTCCCCTCCTTGCTCTGAAATTCAAAATCACAGAATCCGTGAAGCCTTCCTTGGTCATGTGAACGAATGATGATTCGAATCATAATTGTAATCATGTTCGTAATTCAGCATTCAAATTAAGCACTCGCGGTAAATGTGAAAGCAAGGTAGGAGTCCTTGAAGACTGGTGAGGATGAAGAGGGTTTTGGGGGGCAGAGGAGAGGAGGACCTGGGAACGGATGAGATGGAGAAAAAGGGAGGGGTCGTTAGAGAACATCGCTGACTGGAGAGAGCAGCTTCATCTAACGAGAGCCCTGGGAGGTATTAAAAGGATGGCATGGTTTTGGTTAAGATGGGGATTCAGGTTTTAAATTTTTTTGGAGATAATTAGAAACCACTTATATGAAATATAAAGGAGCATACAATTCTAAGAGGAATTAAAAGTTTTTGATGAAATTTGGTTCTGAAATGGCTTAGATATCGTCCAAAAACAACGTAAAACAAAATAGTCCTTAAAAAAAAATGAGACCCACCTTTTGTCAGGACCTCTTTGTTTCTGGATATCTGAGCCATTTCAAAACCAAGTTTCATCAAATAAGTTTTGAATTCCTCTTAAAATTGTATGCTCTTTTATATTTCATACAAGTGGTATTTAATTACCTCAAAAAAAGTTACAACCTGAATCCCCATGTCAACCAGAACTATGCCATCCCTTTAAGGTGGGTGAGAGAGTGTGATAGAGAGAAAGACAGACAGACGGACGGACAAACAGACAGACAGACAGACAGACTGAGAAAGATAGATGTAGAAAATCTATTGCCCTGCATTGCCTGAAAGAAGTACAAATTGACAAAGTCTTATGCAAACTTTTCATTAAAATGACAGTAAAGCAATAACCATGGCATCCCAACATATTTGGGCATATATCACAGTGGGATGAATGTTTCCTCTACAAATCCAGCTCATAAAGTAGGAGGATTAAGTCCACTCCAAAAGTGAATGATAGCTCAGATTTTGGATTAATTGTCACTTTTTTTCCCCCTCATGGTAATATGTAGTCTGAGCTAAAAGATGAAGTGACATAGGGAAGGAGAAAGAGAGAGAGAGAGAGAGATAAAAGATTAGAAAACTAAAATGAGAGAAGAAAGAGAAGAGATGGAGATATATAAGATGAAAGAAAGAGAAAGGTATATGAGAGACGGAGAAGAGAAGTGGAGATTGAGGGAGGTAGAGCGCGAGATGCCGTGCACTAGAGAGGAGGGGATGGATGAGAGAGGTACTTCGGTGTGGAGAGAGATGATTAGATGATTGGAGATGAGTCACGAAAAACCTCCTCTTGTACTATCGATGTTTAAAGGGGCATTCCAGACAATTCATATACTGTATACACCATATATTTCGTGAGTCTAAATTTTCGTGAATCGAAACTTCTGGACGATTTTGCGAGTGGTTAGATTTGCGATTGTGGAGTCCTGTACTGAACGGAGAAATGTGTATGTGTACGTTACATTCATATCAGGATCAGAGTCAATATTTTTGTGTGTTTTTAATTTCGTGAATAGCAGCTGACTCGTGAAATTTAGCAAAAATAAAAACCTCTTGAAATATTCGGCGTATACAGTAATCTCACGTCAGATAGCACATAAATCAATAATGCCGTGTACAGATTTATGGAATCTATCATGGTTCTTGAGCAGATAAACCAATACTCTGAAAAAAAAAGAAGAAAAACAAAACATGATACACTAAGCAGGAAGGACGACATAGGAGGCTCACACATTCCAGTAATTTAGCAACATTATTCCATAACAGTACGACCTGATAAAACAAGTTCACATATGTAGAATTTATGCGTGCTTTCTTCGTTTGTTGCACTTCCTTGAGCACCCAATCATGCATTCTTATGTGAAGCTGCTATGCCATTATCATTGTTCACTCTGATTTGCAAAATAAACTAAACCGAAACTAAACTGAGCTGAATAATTGACAGCATAGTGAAATGAATTCACCTGAAAAGATGAAGAGTTTTCCATTCAAAGGGTAGAGGAGCATCTTCAATTTCACTTTTAGATTAGAAAAAAAAATCAGCTTGTAATTATTCCATCTTTTATTATTCAATTTCATCAACACTTTTTTTTTAATAAATGGGGAGGATTTGGTGTGTGTGTTTTTACTCCACTTAGACCTGCTGAAGTGTGGTTTATATAAAATTGATAAGATTTTGATTGTGAACTGAACATTATTCACTGCAGTGTCATTATCTTCATGTTTCATACAACCCCTGATTCCTTTTGGTAGCTTGCTTTGATGACGAAGTCACTGCCCTTGCACAGGCTGTCTTTCCTTTACACGAGCGGAAAAAATGATGTTTTAAGGTCAAGGGTGAATGTTTGGCATTGACTCTGTTGCAGATCATTTCTTCCCATTCAATTTTCTGAGTCCTCCAATCCACACCCAGAGGGGAATTAGGTAGGGCAAATGGGAAAAGGTTATGATGCAGGAACTCAAAGAAGGGATGATAAATAACAACATGTCCAAGTGCAAGATTACATTAAATTGGGATTTGCCTCCCTCAGTGATACGAAGAAAAGACTTGATAGATTGTCTGTCAGACATCTCAGAAACAGGAGCCATAAAAACGATGCGAGTCTGATGGGCATCTTTGTGGAGTATTTTGGCATCGATGCATTTAATACTTATTGGAGTCGCAGATAGGAATCAAACGTGGGAGGTGATGAACCCACAAATTTACTTTGCTATATGTGGTGCCTTTATAATTTAGTAATTCACTGAACACTGTATAGTTTAAAAGCTGTTAATCAATTCCCAATTGCTAGACAGATGTATATGAATATTGCTGGGCAAGGCTATCCTTTATAAATGATTGCGGGTTAATTGACACAGATGATATTGTGAGTGCCATGTTTTTCAAATCAAAATTTTGGTGGAACAGAATTTCATGCCTGCCTTGAATCATGAATAATTTGATCTTGACATCCCCATGCCTCATCCAGTCCTTTGGACAAATATGTTTGTACATGATGAAATTTTCGTGGTGTAGAAATTTTCACGCGTTTCGTGCAACCAGAAACTAGCATGAAAATAGATACAAATATTTTTGGCTTGCCGTATCTGCTCGTAATCAATGTCTTGATTGCACAAGAATTAAAAGCACATGAAATTCATCTTATCCGGGCAGAGTGCAAAATATTATTCATGCAAAAATATCCTCTTTCACAACACCAGTAGGATTTTAGAATACCCATCGTAGCATCCACTGCTACACCAAGTTTAGTAGTCCTGCGATTTGTCATTGTCAGTTTGTGCATTGGCCATTGTGAGATCAATGATAAGTGGTGTGCCCTCATATTAGTGTATTAGTGTTTATTTCTCGCCTTGCATTATTTCATTGACGGCAATATGAGCAACAGATTGTTTGATGGATAGACAGATGGTTAGATCGAGAGAGAGAGATGGTGAGAGAGAAGAGAAATATAATGGAGAGGGAAAAAAGAAAAGAGAAGATAAAACAAAGAAAGAATGAGGGAGAGATAGAGAGAGGGAGAAATGGAGAGTGTGAGATAGAAGAGAAGAGGAGGTGAGAGAAAGAGAGGAAATTTTTTTTATCATTTTACATTGTTGTGTTGGTCTACAGATGTTAAGCTCAAGAGGAGTGATAGCTCAAAATTTCGTTTTCTTTTCAGCTGAGAAGGATAGAAATTATAAATCTAAATATAAATTAGTTGTATCTGCATATGTTTCTACATCAACAATGGAGTTCTTGCCACCTGCTCAACTGTAGTGCCCCCAGCCAATTGAATGCATGATTTGGGGGATTCCCCTTGTACTATATTTGTCATCATATCCTCATTGTTTACTCATGATTCACAACAGGAACAGGTAATGCCATGGCAAATTGTCCGTTTACAGCTAGGGCTTGCATTTCTTTGTCTTTCCTATGGTTATTATTGATCCCTGTAATACAGGAGGACATGTGTACTGACATTATGGAGGGGGAATTCCCAGTTTTTTGCATGTGGAAAGGATTACCTCTCAAAGAATCAACCTGGTCCATATTTCACATTATTACCTATACGAGGTAGTTTTGCGAGGCAATTACAGTTGTTATTTTGCAGGGTCGGGAGTTCAGCGGGCGATATTAGAGCATATTACGAGCATCCGGGGTTTTACATATACAGTGGGCTCCCGTTATAACGAAATCCTCGTGACCGGCAGTTATTCTTTCGTCATATCGGAATTTTGTTATAACCGAACAAATAAACGATAGAAATACATAGAGTGGATGACATTGCAGCTCAAATTTTTACTTCGTTATAACCAGAATTTTGTTATAACCGCGTGTTCGTTCTAACGGGAGTGCACTGTAAAACAGGGGGTGGGAAGAGAGATTCCACTCCTTCTCTTCCCACCTCATGTAAACATTCCGATCGACCGCGAAGAGAAAACATTCAAGGACGTCGCTGCGTGTCGATTACACGCACCGCAGAAGAACGCCGATAAATCAACTCATACAAGGTCGACCACTTCCACTAGTTCCAGCAGCACGACGCGTCAAACATCTAACTGCACAGTGACCATCAGTTATTACAACTCTCCAAATTGAAACAGAAGCAAAAATAAAGTGTAAAAGCGTTCAGATGTTTGAAGTTCGCCTGTTACAACTACATATGTATCTTTGAAGTTGGAGTTGAATGATATACATTGATGAACAATTTTTCAATTATTCGACATGTTGGTGATGATCTACAGGTAGTCAAATGTGGCTTGATCTATATCATAGTGTATAGCTGTATTCACATATTTTCTTAATTTACCTAGGGGATAGGTAATAATTATGATATTGACTGGCCTTGAGGGAGATACCAGATAAATATTGCCCGCACTGAAAGAATATTGCCCTCGTCTTCGACTCGGGCAATATTCTTTCAGTTTGGGCAATATTTCTGGTATCTCCCTCGAGGCCAGTCAATATTATATAAATATTACCTTATCTGTGTCATGAAAAGGAGTTCATGTAGGAACACTTTGAACTAGGAATTCCCCCCCCCCCCTTTTAATTTGCAAAGACTGCTCAGTGTATATACCTGCACGGCATTATAAAAGGCCTTGCATAAATAAAGATGTACATGCACCCCAGCACTTAAAGACTTTTTCTTTCAACACCTAGTCATTCCTGCCCACAGTTTATGTCTGGATAGTTAAAAGATTTGTTGCTCTTTTGGATATGCATACCATGTGTTTATCAGCAGGATAAACTTGGCCTTTTAAGAGTACATTAGCAAGATTGGGATAAATTTCGCTTGACAACAGGATTTTTTCAGGAGGGTATTTTTTGTTTCATCGGAGCTTGAGTTGTTCTTAGTGTGCTCAAAGGACAAGATCCAAGTTGTTTGATTAAGTCAAGTGTTTCGGGAATATTGCGTGCCGGTATAACTTCATGTTGTGATTGTGGTTCCTTGCAATGCTGCCATTTATGTCAATGTCAGTTGAAAAGTTTATTTTTGTGTGTGTTTGATTCAGCCAGGATGTGTCTGCTTGTGTTATGCTGCAACTATCATCAGTTAACAGTGACTTGCTTCATCTGAGTATAGTTCTATCATATCTTGAAGGGCGGAGCAAAGTCATTTTTTTCTGACTACGTACCTTATGAGAGCTTTTAACGTTCCATCACTGTAAAACGTTGAGACAACAGATTTCTTCCTAACCCACCGAAAGGATCCGAGCATCAGCTTTCGCATCAGCACAGTGTATTCAGGACCAATTTCGCTGTCTTTATCCTTCGAATCAGGAGGAGTGAACCGCTTGGTAAACTTCAATGACCAAAGTGTCTTCCATCCAGGTGATAAGAGTTGATCCAATCTCGCACACCTTTTGAGGCACTAGTGCACACAGCTTCGTAACAGTGAAACTTGCGTTAGACTGTCGCACGACATCAGATCTGCTCACGCCTCGTCATTTATCATCAGTTTAGAGCTGGAAGAGATATACCACTGTAATTGAATTTGCGGACCCTACTATTCCTTGCTTGGATGGTGTACTCCCACGGAATCTGTCCAAGAGACCAGTGAGAAACCCAAAGAGATTCTACGACATCACATTAAACCCCACTATCTTCTCCAGACTGTACAGCTGCAGAGTAGCTTTACTTGACGGACTGGATATAAAGAGGGGACAAAAAAGCCAAAAACTCCTAATCATAAACTTGAAATGGAAATTCTTAGACACCTCCTCGTCCTCTCGCTAACCTTTCTTGCTTCTCCGCCTTCCCTTCTTGCCTGGCCAGGGCCGTGCGACAACGTGCTCTGCATCTTCGGCGCCACCTGCGTGGAGAATGAGGTGGGCCGGGCGCAGTGCATCTGCAACCAGGAGTGCCCCGACGTGGTGGCGCCGGTGTGCGGCTCGGACGGCTCCACCTACCTCAGCGAGTGCTACATGGATGTGACGTCGTGCCTGGAGAAGAGGCGCATCGTGGTCGAATCGCAAGGAGCCTGTGGTGAGTACACATCTCATATCTCTGTCTGTCTGTTTGTCTGTTTGTCTCTCTCTCTCTCTCTGTTTGTCTGTCTGCCTATCTGTCTGTCTGTCTGTTTCATGTTGGTGCCTGTCAAACACATGAAATTATGCTATTCTTCCTCAGAAAAAAAAAAATCAAGGTGATTGACAACCTAACTGTTGCTAGGTCTTCAATTGTGGGTGGACGGAGGGGGATATACATGTATGTATATGTGTTTATGCATACTAGCAAGCCAGTCTGCAGGTGATGTAAATTGCCAGCATTGAAATGTGTTCAGTTGCAATAGCTTATCTGAGTGGGGGGGGGGGGGGGATAGGGTGGGGGATGTTCATTCATTCATTCATTTAAAAGAAAATACTTTAATCCATTGTTGCTCAATACAAGTTGTGGTAGTGAATGGTGGAAATTGGGGAGAGTAAACTGCCATCCTTGCACTCTGCCGAAGTCTGACTTTTCATATGTTATTACAATGCAGATACCGTGTTCCAAGTCTTTCAATTGTACAATGTAGCCCTCGATAATGGATGGCCGCAATGCGCTGGTTCTAATCCCTGGCTATACTGTAACCCAAACAAACTTGGACTACAATGAAAACAGGGTTGTTTTGACATCCTATTAGGGAGCAGTTGCCAGAGAAAAGGGTGCAAGCGGGAGGAGAGAGGGTGATGATGTGCTCCCAGAGTTACCCTTCTCTGACACAATACACTACATGTGACCTTGAAGTGTCAGAGGCTTTTTAAGCTCTGGCCTCCTTGCAATAGAAACTTCCTTGCGGTTAAAGCTGGCTTTTGAGTCCCCCTTCTCTGCTCAATTGGATTGGAACTAACTTCCAAGCTACAAATTGTATTAAAGAAGAAAAAAAATATTGGTACACCTGTACATTCAGTTTACTTGGAGTAGCGCAACCAAAGTGTCAATCACATCAAGAGAAGAAAGAAATTTTATAGTCTTGCTAAAAAATTGCTCAATCATAATAAAGGCCTAATCAAAAGATATTGTCTCCACTCATGCATAATGAGTTTTGCCTCATTCACTGCACCATATGTCCCCCCCCCCAAAAAAAAAAAAAAAAAAAAATACAAAAGGACTCTCCACAATGATAACTTTAAAAATAGTAAATCAATCCAAATACAATTTCATGGTATGAAACTATAACTTATTACCTACATTTTACAGAAAACCCCATCCGATTTACCTCAGTGGTCAAAGAGAAATGAGGAGTTTTGTAGAGCATGCCAGGAATCCCTTCCCTCCAAGTTCTGTCCATTGTGTTCACACATTATGCAGTTGCAAGAACATCCATATGTGATAAATTTGGAAGAATCAGACCCATGCCATGCTTTACAATGATCCACATTTCTCTGTGACCACTTAACCAAATTGAATGAGGTTTTCTGCAAAATAAAGCTAAGACCCTGAAGTAGCATTTAGACAGTTTGATCATATTGGAAGTTATCGCTGCAAAATCTGATTGTTTTTTTTTTTTTTTTTTTTTTTTTTTTGGGGGGGGGGGGACATACTGTATGCTGTAAAGTGGAAAAATTGGTATCCTTCTGTTACTATATACCATTAAGCAAACATTTGTGTACCGGTATCCCGTTTAGGTAGGTAGCAGGACCCTGAAATATGACAGTGGCAATGACATAATAATGCGTTTGCCTCCAGAAGAGGGATACCAATTCTTCAACCACACCACATATAATAGCTTTCCCATCATTCCCATGACTACCCCACCACCAACCCACCTCTCACCCCTCCTAGGAATACTAATGATATCAAGAGCCCTATCATATTAACTAGGTCACCCTTAATTGTTCTGTATGGCAAATACAACTCAATGGCCCGCTTTCCTACCAACCACCTGTAAGCAAACACATTTTATCCCCCACCTGCCATGCAAGTCTCCCTTTCGGTGGAGCCCACATTCGCACATTGGTATTCTCCGCCCCTTTGTTCCCCTTTCCCTGATTCCGGTCCCTCCCGCCCCCCCCCCCCTCCTTCCTTGTGACACTATTACCCCATCCCTATATTCTTTAAAACCCTCCTTTCTCCCTGGCCTTCATAAATGCAGCCAAAACAAACGGGTGGCCTGAAAATGGGGTTGTGAGTTGGAGGAATGGAGGGGGTGTAGGAGGAGGGGGTAGGAGTAGGAGGAGGGGGTAGGAGCAGGAGGAGGAGGAGGAGGAGGAGGAGAAAAAAAGGACCACTGGGAAAGGATGAGGGATGGGGGAGAGAAAGGAGGAGGAGGGCCGGCCCAACAGAGGGAGCGGCATGGCTCCCCGGTGCTACGCTTTGTCCTGCTAATTCCTTATTGAGGGAAATCAGAGTAGGTTGTGAAAATATAATTTGTATTTGTTCAGGAAATAGAAAGGCTTGGAGAGAAGCATGGGTGTAGTAAGGACAGTCTCAGGTGTTCAGGGTACCTCTTAAAGGAAGAGTTCCTCTTTGAAATAGCTATCATGGTAAGTCTGTATTATTGGCAGGTGTACACCACCTTCTTCTTATATTGGTAACTTTGCTGAACTTTTGGTCCTGTATTTACCATGACAGGGATAAAGCTTCTGAAATACTCACAGATTGATGGGTCTTTGTTTCAAGTCACCCATCAAAAGTGGATATTACATTCATAAGTCAATATGGTTACAGTGTCTGTAGACATAGCCTGGAGGTACATGTAGTGTACAATTAGTACAGCGATAGTAATGACACTCCCAAAGCGTGTCCTTATAAAAGGTGCTCTTTGACAGTACGGCACATACAGTATCTCAAAAGTTGGAGGCAGCAGAATTTAGTCACACTATGGGGGAGGCAACATTGTGGGCACTCTTACACTTGTCTGCATGTGTGTACACTTGTCTTTAGCTCTAAAAAAAAAAATGAGGCCATTACAAATCTTTCACAAGGACAGCCCAATAATTATGTCTGATGGTACTGAGATTTCGATGTACTGGTACAATGTATGTGTAGACTTCCCCAAAGATCTCAGAGTGCAGTTGAAAATGTTTGTATTGACCCAGAAGTGCTAAATATGCGCTCAACTGACAAAGCATCAACACGATAGAAGAGCTGAGCTGGTGAATGAACTTTATTTGTGGATTCCCTCATAGCTTGCAATGTGTGATTTAAATTTTCTTTGTAACCGGAAACGAGTTCAGTATGTGGGATCAGCTGATAGCAAGGTTGGCCATTTAAACATAGGTTTGTTTACTCAACTTTATCCACAGTGCCCTGCACATTTTCACCTGCTCTGGCTTGCTGCTGGTGTTGAGTACCATTCAAGTAATGAATCCACGGATGCCATGAATGGCCAAATTTTAAAGGATGCCCAAACCCAAAGAGAAATGCGGATTGAGTGAAAGCAGCAACATTAGTGGAACACATCAGTGAAAGTTTGAGGAAAATTGGACAATTGATGCAAATTACAGTTATGAATTTTTAAAGTTTTGATATTGGAACTGCTGGATGAGGAGACTACTGAAGATAATGATGTACATGTGGAGAACAATATAAAGAAAATACAAAGGGAATTCTACAAAAATTCACTTTTCTAGCATAATGAAAGAGCACTTGCCTAACCGCTTTCAGAAAGCAGGGGGAATAATTGCTACCCTTAACATATGTCAATATCAAGTTATGGAATGTGTAATTTTCATGAAAAATGAATTTTTGTGGAATTCTGTTTATATTTTCTTTATATTGTTGTCCACACATGACACCATAACCTTTAGTAGTCTCCTCATCCAGCGGTTCCAACACCAAAACTTTAAAAATTCATAACTTTTGCACCGATTGTCTGATTTTCCTCAAACTTTCACTGATATGTTCTACTAATGTTACTGCTTTCACTCAATCCGCATTGCTCTTTGGGTTTGGGTTTCCTTTAAAGCCTTTTAGGTGAATTGCTAGTTCCCCTCCATTTCACATATTTTTTTTTTCATTGCAAATATTTTCAGCAGCATAAATGGGTGACATCTTAATTGGCGTCGTTGTTCATGTTCCCACTGCTATAAAGAAAATACACCAACATACACACATAGTGATTAAGATGTAGCATTGCTTCATTTGGTTGAGTTAGAATGCAGAGAGTATTGTGAAGAATCTAAAGAGGCAGATTCAGCAAATAAAGAAGAAAGAAGAGTAGGAGAAGATGAGGAAAAGAGAAGAAGGAGATAAAGAAACATAAACAGGAGAGGACAAAAAAGGACAACAAAATTGTGTGTTATCATGTGCCTTACATTCGTAATTTCTTACCATTATTGAAAGATAAACAGTTTTGATAAAGATTGTCCTCAATCTGCAAGCAGGATTGTGCTGAATGCCAATATACTTTTTGAAAATTATTGTAAACTGCAACAAAGTATGGCATAGGAAAGCCTAATAAAGCACAGAGCATGAACTGAGCACGCAACAGTTCTGATTAGTGGATTTATACACCCTTGGTTTTTAGCTCACCTGAGCCAAAGGCTCAAGTGAGCTATTGCGATCGCCCTTCGTCCGGCGTCCGGCGTCCGTTGTGCGTCTGCCGTCGTGCCTAAACTTTTTACATTTTCATCTTCTTCTTGAAAACCCCAAGACTGATTTTCATCAAACTTGTCAGGTAGCATCCCTAGGGGCTTAGGAACTCAATTTGTTAAAATGGGCACCATGCTCCACCCAGGGGGCCCTCAGGGGGACCCAAACCCCCCAAAATTAAGGAATCTGTAAAAATCTTCTTCTCTAGAACCAGAAGTGATAGAGCTAAGTTAATACTATGAGTTAGTACATTGATGACTGAGGTTTCAAGTTTGTTCATGGCAGAATCAGGGGTGCCCCCTTTGGGACCCAGGGGAGGGGGGTGGGGAGGGGTCCTAGTGGGGCCTAAATTGTACATTTTCATCTTCTTTTTGAGAACTCCATGACCCATTTTCACCAAACTTGGCAGGTAGCATCCTTAGGGGGTTAGGATCGCAATTTGTTAAAATGGGCACCATCCATGCCCTACCCAGGGGGCCCCCAGGGGGGCCCAAACCCCCAAAATGAAGGAATCTTTAAAAATCTTCTCTAGAATCAGAAGTTATAGAGAGCTAAGATAATACTATGAGTGAGTACATTAATGACTGTAGTTTCAAGTTTGTTTATAGCAGATCCAGGGGTGCCCCTCTTGGGGGCGGGGGGGGGGGGGGGGTTGGGAAGGTCCAAATGGGGGCCTGAATTGTATATTTTCATCTTCTTCCTGAAAACCTCATGATGGATTTTCGTCAAACTTGGCAGGTAGCATCCCTAGGGGGTAAGGATTTCAATTTATCAAAATGGGCACCATGCTCCACCCAGAGGGCCCCAGGGGGCCCTAATCCCCCCAAATTAAGGAATCTTATAAAAATTTGGGCCCTTATTGGACATTTTTATCTTCTACTTGAGAATGCCTGGTCAAATTTTAGTAGAGCTGTGAATAATTTAGATTAGTGACTGCGTGAAAGGTGAACTTGCGATACTCAGGTGAGCGCTAGACCCGCGGGTCTCTTGTTTGGGTTGAAATGTTGTAGAACAAAAGTAAATCCTGTTAAATTTTGTACTCTGTGATGTAAGTGATGTTATTACCTGCATTGATGGAAGCAAAAACAAAAATCAAATTGAAAAGTGTGTGATTTTTTTCTTCCTTCCAGATGAGAGAGACCCATGCGAGGGCATCACTTGCCGGTTTGGGGCGGAGTGCGTGCAGGACCGGGAGCTGGCCAGCTGCGTGTGCTCGGAGGACTGCCCCCTGGTGTACGACCCGGTCTGCGGCAGCGACGGCTCCACCTACGGCAACGAGTGTCAGATGCACGTGGCCTCCTGCATGCAGCAGAGAAACATCACGCTCGTCGCCGATGGAGAATGCGGTAAAAAATGTGACTGGGGACTGTTGATGCTTCTTATATTCTGGTGTCAGACTGGTAGTGGTGATTGTGATGGTGGTGTTGGTGGTGGTATCGTATCAATTTTTTCCATTTTATGTAACCCCCCCCCCCCTTAATTAAGACCTCATTAATAATCGTATGCATAGTTTTGCTGGAATTCATCAAAAGGAGGTTTCTTTAAAAGTATGTTGAAAGTTTAATAGCTTCTTTAGACTATAATAAATGACTTTGTAAAATCAGCAGTGATTGTAAAGGATAGCAAAGAGTTCATCTTCTTCTAAGGAGAAGGCATCGGTCTGCCATCTTTGCAACATCTGATATCCATGCAGTCAAACCTGTCTTAGTGGTCACCTGTGCATAGTGGCCATCTGCCATACATGGCCACTAATGAAAATTCCCCATGAGAGAAAAGCCATGTTTAAGAACCTGTCCATAATGGCCACCTGTCTATAAAGGCCACTTTTTGTATCCCTTGGGTAGCTACACTATGAACAGGCTTTTCTGAACTCATCTCGTTTTGCATTCGTCCTCTGCAGAAGAGAGAGATCCGTGTGACGACGTGGTCTGCCGATTTGGTGCCCAGTGCGTTGAGGAGGGTGGGGTGGCTGAGTGCCTCTGCCCAGAGATCTGTCTCGAGATCTTCAGCCCGGTCTGCGGCAGTGATGGCGTGGACTACCCCAACGAGTGCGAGATGAACGTCGCCGCCTGCACCCAGCGCAAGAACATCACTATCGTATTCGAAGGGGAGTGCGGTAAGTATTTGCATGGTCAGTCATCTTGAATAGATTTTTTTGTTGGAGAGCTTGAAGCCTGCAAAGTCCTGTTCAAACTTTCATCAGCAGGTTACATGTGATACTCATGACAAAATCATATAACAACAGAATATCTAAATATGAGAAGGGTCCAAATCCAAATGTGGCTTTCGTCTTTGGAGACTCCGTCAAAGTAAAGCAAATACAGATAATCATTCAAATGACTGCTTTACATTTCAGTTTGCATACACCACTTTACAATAACTGAAAAATTTAATATGATAGGATGTTATTTGCCTTTTCATTTCTTCAATTTGCTCAAAATTCTCTCAATTGGACTTGAGTCTTTTTTATACTCAGGTATTCAATTGTTAATTGTCAGGTATTCAAATGTTAAATGCTAAATCTGAGGGGAAACCTCACCACTCCACACAAAACGAAAAAGAAAAGTTGTAATGCTCTATATTTGTGTGTTAAATAGGTATGTCTGTACTAAAATGAACGTATTATTGCAATATATTTCAGTGAAGTGTTGCATGACGTGAACTCAAGGAGTGATGCTTTCTAAGTTTGTGTCCTCCTTTTCTTCCCACTTAAAAAAAAAATGCTATAAACCGGACAAAAACAGATCCATGCCAGACGGTGGAGTACGAGAATGCCATCTGTAAGCTGGACAGGAATCGTCGGCCGATGCCCAGCTGTGACGGTCTCTGTCCCGGGGTTCCGACTGGACCCGTGTGTGGCTCCGACGGGGATACGTACCCCAGCGATTGCGACCTGTTGCGTGTGGCATGCCTGAGCGGCCTGGAAGGCTTGCTCATTGTATACACGCAGGGTCCTTGCGAACAGGGAACACGTAAGTGGTCTATTAAAGGCATTATTTACCATTTGCAGATGAAGCAAAAACCCAGCTTTAATGCTTAAAAACAGTTCTAAAATGTGATTTAGGGATAGAAACAATCGATTCAAAAATGCTGATCAGTATAATCAATGTTAAGTATTGTTAATATACAAAATGTGAACAATAGTTGTAATAAACTTGATTCTAGAATAAACCAACTGCAGTTACGGTTTAGAGAGAAAATTGGTGACATCTCTTTATATTTTAGGCTTTATTGCAAAAATTGTTTTATGGTATGATGTTTTGTGATACAACTGACCTATGCATATGCATCAAATGTGATTACTCAAAAAGTTTTTAATCACTGTTCCCAATGGTAAACAGTACATGTACCTTTCACCTGTTAACCCAAGAAGTAAAGTACAATTGTACATCATCAAACTTTTCCTTTCATCTGTTGTGTACTGGAATAAAATCCTCATTACAGTAAACCCCTAATGCCTATACATAAGTGTAGAACCATACTGTAGAACCTGACTATCTGATTTTGCCTCTCACCTCTCCAGACCCATGTGCAGACCATACATGCGACTTTGGAAAGTGCATGGTGGATGAATATGGCATGCCTCAGTGTGTCTGCCCGGTGTGTCCTGACATCTACCGGCCAGTGTGCGGCAGCGACGGGGTGACCTACCACAGCCACTGCCACCTGGACAGCGAAAGTTGCAGCACGGAGACCACCATCACTGTCGTTGCGGAAGGCGTGTGCAGTAAGTTTGGCGACAACATCCAAATTCTATTGGTCATTCAGAATAGCATCATTTCAGTCATGATCCTTAATGCTTGGATGCTGGGTAGTCAGAGGACAGTTGTACTTTTCTACCTTTGTTGGTACTCGTATCTATCAAGGCTGTTCAGGTAGACAGAACTGATATATCATAGTTTTAGTGAACAGAAGATACATAAATTCTGCCGTCTGTTTGGGTTGAATGAGTATTTTATTTTTTTTATGGAAGTTGTCATCTTCATCCGTACAGAACATTCTTCATCAACTCCAAATATTTGATTTCTGGGAATGTTATTCCTTTTGTTTTGTTTTGTTTGTTTGTTTGTTTTTTGGTATATTTTGTTTCTCAATTAAGTGAGTAATAAGGCACTGTAGCGATGCTAGTGGAAAACTTTGACTCTGTTTGAATAGTTTGAACTTGTGTTGCTACTTAAGCATTTAAGGCTTCTTACAATTGTGAATTCATGTTTTGTTTTACTCTCTCTCTCTCTTTCACCATCTTCCTCTGCTACCTATATTCATATCTATCTAACACATGTATCTATCTATCTATCTGTTCATCTATTCATCTTTTCACCTTTTTTCCATCTATACGTATCTGTTAATCTTTCCATTCATATATGTACTTGTCTACCCGTCTATTACCTCAATTTGTCTCTGTATCCCAATATATATTTGTATATCTCTCTATCTCTCAATCTATCTCTTGCTATTTCTTGTATCATTACATATTTTTTTTCATCTCTTTCTCTATTCTTCCCCCCTCTCTCTCACTATATATATATATATATATATATATATATATATATATATATATATATATATATATATATATATATATGTTTCTCTCCATCTCTTTCACAATCTCTCTATGTTTTCCACTCTAATCTCTCACCATTTCCTCTCATCTTCATCCGAAAACAGCCCAAGAACTCTCTGACCTGTGTAGCTCCCTGGAGTGCATGTTCGGCAGCACGTGTCTGGTGGAGGGTGACGCGGCCGTGTGCTCGTGCCAGATCGAGTGCGGGGAGGGGACGGACAGCTCCGTGCCGGTCTGCGGCAGCGACGGCATTGACTACCCAAGCGCCTGTGCATTGCGACGGGCAGCCTGTGAAACGCAGAGAGATTTGCACATTTCGTCCATTGGATACTGTGGTACGTTGTACCTCTTTTCTTTTTTAGTGATCACTTCAAGTACGTATATCACACTCAGATCATACAGTATCATTATTCAAACCTATGCTAATGAAATGGTTTCTGGAGGGAGCTCATAAGAAAAAATCTTATCCCGACTGATTGATGAATTGCCCCACTTCAATGTACTTTGTCAATCAGTTGCGATAAAAACAACTTGACACAAGAACTTAATTTTGTTTGAAAAGAAAAGATTTGTTGACTCCGACTGTTCAGACATGATTGCTCTTGATATTCTTTAAAGTCTCTAACTTTTTATGTCCTTAGGCCCTGACCAGGCCCATCTAACTTATCTTTAGTAAAAATAAATGCGTAGAAAAAAACACCAACAGAGTTGCCAATTTGGCCCTAACCAGTTTCATCTAACTTTTCTCTTGTAAAAATAAATGCATTAAAAAAAAAACAGTGTTGACAATTTTAATATGGACAAGATTAGAATGTCTCTAGCAAGATTACCTTTGGACTTGATTGTTTTAACCCTCCTACTACCAGAATCTTGTGACTCTGTGGTGTGCACCCATGGTGCATTTTGTCTGATGACGGAGAACGGGCCCACGTGCACCTGCAGTGACCGCTGCCAGCCAATCAACCTGCCCGTCTGCGGCTCCGATGGCCAGACGTATGCCAGTGAATGCAAACTCCACGTCATGATGTGTAATACGAAGAAGAACATTTCAGTGGCCTCCTATGGCACATGTGGTGAGTCCACTAGAATAAGATGACATTGGAAGAATAGAATGGAATGACTCCTACATCACATGCACATATACAAAGAATTTGGCATTTCGCTTGCATTCTGACTAGCTTTTGTAATGTAGTCATCACAAGTAGGTGTTAGCAACAACTGCCCAAATGTTACATTTATTACTGACATTCTTGTGCTTTGATTAATCTACCCTAAACAACAAGGTGATATATTCTTGATTAATTGAGTGACTTACTGTTTGATTGATTGATTGTTTGATCAATTGATTGATTGATTGATTGATTGATTGGTTGGTTGGTTGATTGATTGACTGATTGATTGATTGACTGATTCTGTAAGTGAGAACAAAACAAACAAACAAAAAAACACTGCAGAGTACAAGCCTATGTAGGAAAGATTTCTGCTGTACAAAAATGCATTATACTCTAAAATGAACAAAGCAAGACAGGTTCACATATTGCATATCATTCAAACGAGCAACAACAAACAGCATTTAGCATGTGCTGTAATGAATCCATTGTGTATGAGAATTTTTTCTCAAAATACATGGTGATTCTCCCCATTTCGTTCGTCAATCTCTCGACAGACGAGTGCGTCGGAGTCGAGTGCGACGTGGAGAGGTACAACCAGATCTGCAACCAGGGCATGTGTGTGTGCCAGGACGCCTGCCCCCCTGGTCGGGCGGACGAGGACAAGGTGTGTGGGTCAGACAGCAGGACCTACGAGAGCGTGTGCCACTTGAAGGCCGTTGCCTGCCGCCAGGAGTCCAACCTCACCATTGACTACTACGGTCCCTGTGATGGTGAGTCTCTGGATCTATTAAACATCGTCACTGGGGTGACAAAACCTTGTATCTCTAAAATTTGGTTAAAAATCTCTATTTTTTAATTAATAGTCAGATAACAATATAAAGAAAATATAAATGGAAATCCACGAAAAAAAATATCATTTTTTATGAAATTTACACATTCTATCAACTTGATACTGACATATGTTAAAGGTAGGGAATCCCATTTGCATGCCTCAAATGAAGAGTTGTATAAATACAGTGGTATGTTGAAGAGAGTATCATTTAGAAACTCCCATAAAGTATTGAAAGTGGAAGGTAACATTTAGTACATTTTTATTGACCGTTAGATTTTGAATTGAATTTTTTTCGGGGCTCACCATAAATTCCAGTACATTACTAGGCTACCTTTGCAGACCCGTGCACTGCATGTGTGTCCATCATGTATATTTTGTGAAGAATGTTCATCAAAACTTACAAACATTTCTATATACATTCTTGCCACACACTCTATATGTTATTACATCAGCTCTTATACTTATAGATTTGTGTTTATAGATTAAAAAAAAATACAGAAGACTGCAACAAAAAGGCTTTAGTGTGGCTGACACACAGAACTACTGAGTACAGTTCGACCTTGATTATCCGGCCTCCTTATATCCGGAAATCTCTATTATCCGGACGCGTTCATGCAGTGAAGGACTTTTTTTTTCATCCAAAAATTAAGAAAAAACTGTGACTTTCATGGATCTATTTCACTAATTTCATAAGATGTGCATGATAGGTTTCTTGATATCTAATAGGGTAGAACATGTATGATTTTCACATAAAGATATACTTTATTTCTGTGAAGAAGGGACTACAATTTTGCGCAGGCTAGCATAGATTACACCACCGTTGCGGGGTACGCTACCTGTCTAGCTGCCAGTGCACTGGGACGGCAGCTTGGATGGCAGCTGTATACATTAACATTGTGTCTCCCATATCCGGCCAATTCGCTTATCCGGATGAGCGCTGGTCCCGACATGGCCGGATAATCGAGGTCGAACTGTAGTTGAGTTTTGTGCATTATTCAAATTGTAGGTAACTGTTGACTTCCAAATTTCTCAGCAGTGGCCTAAACAAGTCCCCTGAGGTTCATATTTAATGTTTTGCTGCATTTTGGGAGGTCTGTAAAAGGTATCCCCTACCTTTATTAAGGGGATAGCAAATATACCCCCTGCTTTCTGAAAGCAGTTAGTCAAGTGCTCTTTCATAATGCTAGAAAAAGTGAATTTTTGTTGAATGTTCTTTATATTTTCTTTATATTGTTGTCCACACATACTTCTTAGCCTCTAGTAGTCTCCTCATCCAGCAGTTCCAACACCAAAACTTGAATAATACATAACTTTTGCATCGATTGTCCCAATTTCCTCAAACTTTCACTGATGTGTTCTACTATGTTACTGCTTTCACTCAGTCCACATTGCTCTTTGTGTTTCGGTTCCCTTTAAGTGAGTTGATATCTAGAAAATGTTGCTGCTTACAGAGTTTTTTCATGGTTCTCTTTAGGGCAATTAGATGTCAACGAATTGAAAGCAATGTTAAATAATGTCACATTGCTTAAAAAAGGGTCAGTTTGAATAAATTCTTCCTCTTTTCTCATCTACAAAGGTGTTGGCTACATTTTGACAGAATGATATATGTTACAGTCATAGAGTGTGATCTTCTTCCCTTGTTTTGTTGAAATATTTGCAAGAAATGTAAGGGTTTTTTACGAGCAGATGAAATTTTGCCTGAAATCTGATGCAGAATTTTCTGGCAGCGGATCAGAGATCTCGGGCAGTGGGGAACTTCCCATGGACATCTCGGACCTCTGTGACGAAACCTCCTGCAGCTTTGGGGGAGTCTGCCGCCCTCTATCTGTGGACACCTACGAGTGCGTTTGCAAGTTCAACTGCCCGGCGGTCAGGCTGCCCGTGTGCGGTTCGGACGGGGTGACCTACGGCAACGATTGCCAGATGCGGGAGGCTGCGTGCGAACAGCAGGTCGCCATTGTGATGGACCAGGTCGGCACGTGTGAAGGTGAGAATCCGTATGCAATGATCAGTGGATTTTCAGAACGCTCTTCTTGCATAGTGTTAGAAATTATGCTTGAGTTTTGTTATGTAGATCTAGGGAAATATGATGAGTAATATCTTTTTGAAAACGGGATACCTCATCAAAATTATACAGTTGATCTGAATTGAAGAAAATGACTGCATGTAAACAGAAATGCATGTACATAGTGTGAATAATAATAAGAGTGATAGACATTTATAAAGGGCTTGATATTAATGTTTCCCATGAGATATAGAAAAACAACAACAAAGCAATCCTAATGAAAGAAAGGACCCACCTTTTACTAGGATTGCTTTGTGTTATTTTGTTTTTGGATATCTCAGCCATTTCAAAACTAATTCTCATCAAATGAACTTTGAGTTCCTCATGGAATTGTATGCTCTGTAATATTCCATATGTGGTTTCTTAGTAGCTTGCAAAAACTTAAAGGCTGAATCCTCACTTAAACCAATACTATACCATCCTTTGAACTAACTTTTATTTTTTGACATCATCAGATGTAGAGATGGAGCCATGTGACGGTGACACGCCCCTGACCCAGGAGGGCTCCTCAGACCCCTACACCTGTCAGGAGAGCAATGGGGGTGAGGACTGCCCCTCTGGGAGCTACTGCCACATCCACCCCAGGGGCGTCTTCTCTGTCTGCTGTGCCGGTGAGAACCCATTCAGTGAAAAAAAGATAATCAGTATCTGGTGCTTTTGTTTCCAGGGTTGTTCGGGGTTGCCTAGGACTGTCTCGTACACGTGCACAAATTAGTGATGCCTTGATTTGTGAGACACACTCTCCACCTTTTGATATTTGTATAACCTAGATTGTTTGGAAATATGGTGCGTCCAGAGATGTGTAATACACTTGTGCAATGATTTTAGCAATGTATCCAAATGCATTTCAGGCGGATCGACTTTTGCTCATACTGTACTTTTAAACCCTAACATATAAGAGAATTGAATTGTGCCATCGTAAGTACAATGCAGTCAGAAGTGCAGTGTTATATCACAGTATTCAGTGAAATAATGGTTAAAGAAAAATGAGTCTTCCTAAAGTCTTCTTGTATTGAAAAATGCCAGAAAAACTGATATCGGTAGGTAAAATCACGAACTGGCATGTGTGTTGATTGTAGTCAACTGCAGCAAGTATTTGTTATGAAAGACTTCATCTAAATTAATCAAGTATGGAAATTGCGATCACCTGAATAAAATGCTATCCTCACTAAAAGCCAAAACAGACACAAAAAAACCCCCTCTTTATTTCATAACGTCATAACATCTGTTCAATGGCTTTTGCCTCCGCGCCCTATAAAGAGAAAAAAAGGATATTGAATCAGTCACATTGAGCATAGAACACAAAAAAAGAGTACCACACACGAATACTTCAACTTTATGTGACTGCAACACCATTCTTGCAATAATACAGGAGAGGAGACTCCGGTATCTTAGCCTCTTTTTCCTTAAGATCCTAAAATGTTTGTAGACTCTGCACAATACCCACAAGGTTTACGTTGTCAGTGGATTAATGAGATGATGATAGTCACAAATAGAGGCATGCTGTATGCCACAGAAGTGAACTAGACGATTCATCAGTTCACTGCACTTTTTGTGTGTTATATGTCTTGGCAGCCCATTGGTAGAGTCTGTTGTATACATAAAGTGCACAGTGAAGACCACATCATGTGAAAGAATGTGTTTTCACACTTTTGAATGGATCATGTGCTGACACTGCAAGGTGCTTTTAACATTTCTAGATGTCAAGATTAACACATATGTACTTCTTTGAGTATCTCACACAGTGCCTCTAGTTGCTAATGAATAGAGTCGTATATCAGTACTTTTCATACGCGTCAATAATCCCCTTTATTCTTTACACTTCTACGTCTCGACTGGAACGTGCATATGATTATAGACTTAATACAGATCTTACTACTTCTCTGTCATTGATTACCGGTATTTATAACAACATAGCATGCCCGTGATACATTGTAGAATATTCATAGACACTTGACATTTGTGAATGTTAGAAAAAATAAAGTGTATTTAACCAGTGCTGTCTTGTGACGAGGCGTATATAATTCTAGACAGAACTTATATGTTCAGTACTAGCTCATGCAAGTTACTAATCGAACCATTTTGATGTTCTCTCTCATTTTACCCTATTCTTTCTCACCCCAATCCCATTTTCCCCCTCACATGCATTTCTTTGCCACTCAATAATGTAATTTACCCCTCCCCCTCGAAAAAAAACCCCCAACCTTCCAAAATCGTCATGTTACCACTTTATTTTGGTAATCTTGCCTTCATTTTTTTTTGGGTTGTTCTCAACCATGCATCATTGTCTATGACATCCCTTGTTTATTCATTATTCTCCTTCCCAACCAATGCTGATATGATTTCTGCGTATATATTTCTGTCCTGTCATTTATTCTTCGAAAATCTCTATCCCATTGTTGTTGTGTGTGATTCTCATGTGAGGAACTTTTTTCTTCTGAATCTTCATATACATCCCTCTGACATTGATTTCATCCATTCCTTTTGCCGATATTTCTTTTCAAAATTTTGAGAATTCTCCTCATTCTGGTCATTCTTGTCTATGCCATTTCCTTGTGTATTCGTTTGCCATTTTTTGCTCTTTTGAACTCTCTTTTCTCCCATCATCACTTTACTCATCTTTCTTGTCAATAATGTGTCCACCTTCATGCTAATCGAACATCACTCTACTTTTCTCCTGTTCTATGATGCTTATCCTTTTTTTTTTCCACACACATTTCTCTTAACCCACTCTCTTTTGTTTCATATTTGTTCACCATGACTTACTCCCTTTCCTCCTAAATACCAATGGCCACCATGTGATGATAAACACCATCTCAATCTTTTAAACCTTATACTCTGAATCCTCCCAACCTGTTTTTCTCCTCCTTACATATTCCAACGTCACTCGATGACCTTTGCTATATATGTCTTGGTCCTTTGTCTTTGAACCTATCAATCTGCTCCTATGCCCTCCCCGTGCCTGTTAATCACACTTCACACTCCTCTATGTGTGCATTCTTCCCTCCTCCTCCTCCTCGCATCCCGTTTCCATGGTGACAATGGTCCTCTTCTGGGCATCCATCACTCTAAATCTGGTCGGTGTGTACACCTCCATGGGGCGCTCATTCTCTTCTCCGTTCCCCTCGCCACCCTGCCCCCTTCCTCTCCACACACTTCTGCTGTCTCTCATACAACTGTATGTGGATTCCGTCACATTATGCCTCCAATGGACTCGGGTCCGCTTTGTCGTCTGTAGTTGCCGAAGGTTTGTGTATAGCTTGCATCAAAATTATTACCCCCCTTCCCCACATTTTCACCCAATCCTGAATGATGAAGAAGATAATAAGAAACAAACTGCCAAACAGGACCACAAATGGATATTGTAGTATCAGCAATTCATATTACTTTCAATCCAGTAAAGTGTGACAAGATTATAATTCTTTACTCTTGTTAGACGTATTCAAGTTCAGTCAGTTTTAATAAGAAGATTAGACATTTGCGATATGACTGATTTGACAAACTAATTTTTAGCTGTCTTTTAGTGGTAGTTTTTGCAATACACATCTCCATGTACTTATATAAACTGCATCTAGCAGAATCATTGTAAAAATATTCCATAACTCAATTCTTAACATAAAGTTTAAAGCTGTACTTTCGTTCTTTTTCTATTGATTCACCAAACTATGTCACCTTCTGATGTATTCATTTGTTTTGCAGACATTTACAGTACGAAAGTGCACACAATACATCAAAATGTAAACCATGGAAGATCCACCAGCGTTTAGATGAATATACAATACTAGCCACTTGAGCTGTCCTCTTTATTTTTTTACAGTCTTTATTTTCAAACTAATTTAGATATCTAACGCAACAAATGTATTATTTCAACTACTTGCACTTCATTTATGAGTAGTTCAGTTTTCATGTAAGTACAGTGTACAAGTAGTAGGCAGGAGATTCTATAGTTTCCCCAAAGCTTGTAGAATTCCACATCCTCAAAATCATTGCTTTTGCGCTCTGAATCAAAAACCCTCCTTTTTTTTCTGAGGCTGGCTTTTATTCGGCCGCTATCCCAGCATGCCTTTGAGTTCCTGTCTCAGTCATCCTGCTGTTTGTCCACAGATCAAATGTCACAGCCGAGCTGCGCCAAGTCCACATACGGCTGTTGCCCCGACAACCAGACCGAAGCTCTCGGCGAGAACAACGAGGGATGCCCAAGTAAGTGAAGGCACTGCAAGTGGATTGAGTCGAGTAAATGTTGTTCGAAAAAAGAAAAGGGGGCCAGGACTCGTCTCCAAGTTCAAAGTTCGAGTGTAAAGTCAGATGAGCAGAGTACTTAAAAGTTTCATTCATATTGGGCAGAACATGTAAGTTTTGACTTCCAGAAATGTTAAGATTTGAATTTCACAGGTTCTCAGTAAATTATAATATAAATGATCATATTATATGTGCAGATTAGGTGGGGCATGATACCATTGCACCACACATCTCCAAATGTTTTGTACACAAATTAAGTAGTGAGAATCTTGATTTTTCCAAGTGATGTAGCAACCTGCAAAGTCCCCATTTGAAAAGTTATGACTTAATCAGTATATTATTGGAACAGCTTAATGGGAAGGATAAAAATCCTGTTTTAATTAAGTTATCAAAATAGGGACATTTCTCATGGCACTTCACAACCAACATCAATAGGTTCCTCAAACGTTTGATTATAAAAAGTATGGAGTGAAACTGTTGCACAGATCAGAGTATATTAAAAGTTGAGAGAGGTTATATTATGCAAAGCTGCATGACATAACATGGAGAAATGGCAAATGCTTTGGTGTCACCGAGACACACCCATGCTTTTTATCTTCTTTTACCCCCAAGGTGTATGTGACTGCCACCCTCTGGGTTCCTACTCCCTCTTCTGCGAGCCGGTCTCCCAGCAGTGCCCCTGCAAACCGGGCGTGGGGGGCAAGAAGTGCGACAGGTGCGAGCCCGGCTTCTACCACTTCCTGGGGCTGTCGAGCAACGATCCGGGTTGCAAGCGTGAGTACAAACTCTCTTTCTCATCTTGGAGCTTGTGTATGCAAAGCTGATGAATATGTGTGTGTGCTTGGGAGGGAGGGGGTGGGGTCTGCTGTAAAACCAGAAATATTCACGGCATTGAATTTTCACAAATTTGCACCAACATCCTTTGATATGAAATTCTCTGTCATGTTTCACAGTTTTTCAATGAAAAAGCTCATATACACTTACTTCTGTTCTCCATCAAAGTTACATCCAGAGTTTTCTAAATTAGAAAAAAACACCTAAAACAAAAGAAGACAGAGAAAAGATGGTATACTATGTGAGAATTATGCATCAATTATAAAGAAAAAAGAACTGCATGTATTGTAGCCACCATAGCAGTGGCTGAAATCCTTACAGTTGATTGGTAGTTGTCTTGCTGTTTCCATGGTAATCATGGGTGAACAAGTTGCAACTGTTTGACAGAGTTCTATATGGTAGGAGACCCCGAAAGTGAACTCTCATTTCGAAGACTACATACGGGTAATATGCTTCCAAGCTTGCTGCATTTATAAACTAGCATAGGATAAATTTTTAGACCCTCTGCGACTGGGTAAGAAGATTTTTGGACATGACAAACTTACAAAGATATCTGAACTTTGCCCCTTCTCTTTAGACTAATTTTTTATTAATGCCATAATGGTGACATAATCAATTATTTTTCCCGTCTTAAACAATACAGCCTGCAGTTGCTCACCGTACGGTTCGCGGAGGGACGACTGCGACCAGACGTTTGGAGCCTGCACCTGCAAGAAGGGTGTGTCCGGGCTGAAGTGCAACACCTGTCGTGAAGGCATGGTGATGACCCCTACTGGATGCATGACTGGTGAGTGTGTCAGTCAGGATGAGGTGGACCAAGTGGGGTATCAGTATGTCCATTTTGATGCAGGGTGAGAGTGATAATAAGAGGAAATATGGACATATACAAATAACCTTTAAGTCAGGGGTGTATCCAGGATTTTTTCTGGGGGGGTTGTAATAAAAATTTTTGGACCTTTACCTTTGCGAGGGAGTGGAGCGACCGAGCAGGGGGAGGGTGTGGAGGGGGGGTGTCCCCCCTCTCACGGTAGGGAGTTTTTGAATCTTATATCTTAAAATGGGGCCATTTGGTGCATACAAAAGTGACTTTTTCGGCATGGCAGTGCGGCTTAGAAATAAGGTAAACTTTTATGGTATATTAAAACTGAGTTACAAAATTTACGAGGTTTTTGCCAATTTGCTGGAACACCACTCGGTCACTTTTTTTTCCTGTTATATATAGGGTAATAAGCCATTGTAAAACAAAAATGTCTTTAACAAAAAGTGGACCTTTTAAAAATTTGGGGGTGTCGTACGACCCTCCCGACCCCCCCTGAAAATTCTGAAATAACTCTCAAATATTGTAAAACCCAAAACATTCGCCACATGAATCTTTCTACAAATTGGAGCTGACAGCCTTTTCACAGCATGAAACGTTTGTGAATTGACACTGGCGTTCATACATCATGTAGACAAACACTTCCATGTGCATTTTACTTTTGCAAATCTTGGCTCCTCACAAAGTTTGCAAAAGTGTCTTGCAGGCGGTAATTTTAGGTATTTGCAAAAGAATTAAATGGTGTTTCA
This sequence comes from Diadema setosum, assembly GCF_964275005.1. Classification (NCBI taxonomy): domain Eukaryota; kingdom Metazoa; phylum Echinodermata; class Echinoidea; order Diadematoida; family Diadematidae; genus Diadema; species Diadema setosum. The sequence continues at coordinate 27,144,262 of NC_092699.1, read as the reverse complement.
CTTGTGGTTGACACACTATGGACCTACAGGTTCTTGTAACAAATGATTTTGATTTTGATTGTGATTTGCCACTGCACAGAGGAAGAGCAAGTACAGGTCAGCGGCCTCACCTGCGCGAACGTGACATGCCAGCACTACGCCCGCTGCCAGGAGGCGACGGTGGAAGGCGGGAACGCCACCTGTGTGTGTCCGGAGACCTCGTCCTGCCCCACCGAGCCGAGCCAGGTGTGCGGCGATGACAGCGTGACGTACGCCAGCCGCTGCCAGCTGGAGGTCTACGCGTGCCGTGAAGGAAAGGACATCCGCGTGCAGAACGACGGCAGATGCGAGAGTGAGTTTCGTCCTCGCAATGATCAATAGCAGAATTTTCTTGGGGGGGGGGGGATTACATGAAAGCTTTACAATTGCATCAAACTATCATTTGGGATATGTGAAATTGTCTTTTCTTTTGTAAGCTATTTGAGATTGAAACTGCAGAAAAACAAGGAATATATCTGATGATTTTAATGATACATAGAAAAATATTTCGTGTTATGTGACAAGTTCATTATTATTGAAAAGATTTAATTTTTGTTTATATATGATGATAAACTTAACTGTGAAAATGGCATTCATCTGTTTTTCATTCAAACTCTTCATTTCAATGCCAATAATCTCTTTTATCAGAATCTTGCATGAACTAATAATTGTTACCTTGGTGAGTCTTTGTGAGTTCTGTTATGCTAGGGTCACAATTATCATTCTGTTCTCAACCCCCAAGTTCTCCTTCTTTTCCTTCTTTGCCTTTCCAGCTGTCATTCCCCTCCCGCCCACTCCCGCATCAGGCTGTGAGCTCACCCAGCACGGATGCTGCTCCGATGGCATCACCATTGCCCAGGGGCCCGACTTGGCCGGTTGCCCCGGCGCCGAAGCAGGTACCTTGGCCGGGGACCAGAGCTCCGGCGTAACCACTGCTGCCCATGTAACCGCAGCCCTAACCACAGCTGCAGTGGTGCCTTCATCTAAAGCCCCTACCACTGTCTCAGTCACACCCTTTGTTTCTGCTGCTTTAACAACAGGTGTGCATGACCTTAATGCCACATTTTTATTTTTCCATTATTATTGCACTTCATATTTTGCATTTTACTTATGTTGCAGTTTTGCATTATGCAATGTCATTTTGTTTCATCTTTATCATTTCATCTTTTGATTGTATGTGAAGGTCGTAAATTGGTACTATTATAGACGATGAAAAATGGAATATCAACTCTATTTGGAAACAATTTTGGGAGGCAAAACTTTTTTTGCAGTAATAATCAATCATTCCATTCTCCTTTCAGTAGTAAATGTGGAAAGTAGACTTGCGATTATACATGAGACTGTTTTTCATTTATAAATATATTAATTTTCCAATATTTTCCAATATATTCCAAAATAATAATAATAATAAATAATAATATATCTGAAATGAAATAAAATAACATTTTATTTTATTTCATTTATTTCTGCATTCAATCAAATACAAATTGAATACAAATTTGAAAAGCACAAAGACAAAGGATAACAAGTGCCGTGATTTAAAACGATAATGTAACATTACACAAATAGATACACATAAGCGATTGCAGAGAGCAGTCTGTTGTCATAGTGGACAATTTCAATTATGAACGAATATACAGTTGTTTAAAGATAAATTTGTAACAACTTTTATCCACAATTGCAAACGAACATCATGGTAATGGCTACATATACAGAAACATAAAATAAGATATATGGTATTTTTCAGTAAATGGCAGAGATAAGTGAATGCAGGAGACCGTCATTGAGTCGTTAAGCTTGAAATGGATGAGGTCTCAAATGATTTGAGTGTAATATTTGTGTCCTATTTTTTAAAAGAATGTATTTATAAGTGAAAGTTTTCCATCCACAATAAATGCTCATTCTATGCCATTATGGCTCACCCATGTAATCATGACACATAGGAGGAGGCTAACTGTTGTTTCAGCTTGCACCAGTTTGCCAAATTTCGGGAATATGTGGTGTATCATCCATTTTTATTGTACCATGGTGGAAAATTACATATTCTCTTTCTGCAATCAGGTAACTGATTTTATCAGGCAAATCAGGTAAATTCCTCTAAAGTGATTGCAGATGTAGACATCTTGCTTACATTTTATGTTTCAAAATAGATTTGGATTTGTGTTCTGCAGATAGATTTTTGCAGCTGAGGAGTGACATCTTCAGGTTTTTATGACTTAAAAAAAAAATTTGTTTCCTTACTTACAATTTGCAGAGTTTCAACTGCATGCATTTTTGATATTGCATTTTGGTGGCATTTTTTTTTTCTTGCAGCATTTTCCTATGCATTTTCAATTTTGTGCAAGTGTATCTTCAGCATTTTTTTTTTTCTTAAGGGCATCAGCCTTTGTTATCAAATAGAAAGGAATTCTTTTCATCTTTCAGGAATTGATCTTGAATGATGTAAATGCTGTCTTTTTATAGGGATTCTACAAAGCAAATTCCCATTGATAAAATTTTCAAATCTATTTGCAATTTTCACTATATGTAAAGTTTAGAACACCTAGTAAAGCTGACTCTAGCTGTAAAAAGGATATCATGATACCAGGTTTAAATGAGCTTCAATGTTTAATTCCCTTTATGTGTTCTCTTGATTATTCATTTCGCAAGCAAGAATGAAATATCCTACTACCTTTGATGTGCTACGATTGTGGTGTGAGATCTCGTTGCATGAGGTATCATGTTTGAAAAAAAAAAGAGAGAAAAGAAAATGGATTGAACAGTTCTGCCTAACACCAGGCATAAATCTCCCAATCGCTAACACAACTTTTAACAGCAAGGTCACGGAAATGAGCCATTTGAGCCAAAAAAGAATGAAACCCTATTCAACATGGCTGCATTCACTGTTTATCATAGTTTACTCAATCACTTCTGATGCATTGCTGGCAGATATAACTGAAGATGGTTTGCTGACACGCATAACCACAAAAGTTGCATTAATTATTCATGCGCTTATCTTTGTAGCATTTTGAGATTTCATAGAAGTGCTCAAAGTAGGATTTGGTTTTCAAAGTGCCTTCCTGAGTGAGTATGTGAAAATACTTGTTGTGTATTCATGCATGAAATGCAATGGTTTGAAGTTTGGCACCTAATTTACAAGAATTCTTTATTATAACTTATCATTCAAGTTATTTCAGTTATCATTATCATTGTTATTATTAATTTGGTGTGCCATAATGTACTGATCACAACAGATGTGTTTCTTTTTGTTCTTATTTATTTTTATTATCTTTTATTACATTTATCTGCACAACACAGGCTCATATCATTCCACTGTTTTTTGTCATGAGAGTCAACTAATTCGGTCCATTTCATGGATCCCAATAATGAAACACAAATGTTCCAGTTTGCCTTACCTTTAATATGTACTACAATCTCATACTTACCAGTGCACAAAATTAATATTGATGATGCATTTTTTTTTTGTTACTCATTTTAATTTCCCACATATCTAATGGAGTGTTGTGTAAGTGCAATTCGTATTGACATTAATTCAGTCCATTTTGTTTGGCAATTTTTTTTTCCACTTTTTATTTCAAGACATCAAAAGATGCGTTCATGCTGCATGGCTTTTAAAGAATTATCACAAATTTTCAGTTTTTATGAAGGAAAGTAGAGTTGCTGTGTCTCCCTAATTCTGCAAGCAACTTCCTGAAAACTTAGATGTGTCTTCACGCCCCAATAGGAGAATATAAAACTTTTCAGAAATTATTTAAGCCTATTGTGATGGAATCTACTTATTTTGCATATTTGAATACTGACAACCCTGGGATTTATTTGATTGAGAAAAGAAACTTGGAATCATTAATAGACTCACATCGGTTTCCATTCAAAAGTGGCTAATACCATCATCCCCCAAATCTAAAAACTACAGAAACTCATTGCGTCACAGTAGAATAAAAAATATATATATTTTCCTCCCTCACAGCTGCCCTGGGTTTGATTTGAGTGAGAAAAGAATCTTAGAATCACTAATATGTCATCAGTTTTCCTTCAGAAGTGACATATTGTATAACATCATACAAAAAGTGCTAAACTATTGTTCAAACTTGCGTCACAGCAAAACAATTTATTTTCCTCCTGCAAAGCATATTCATCCTTCCATGCATAAAATTGAAGGCATATTGATTTGCTGGCTGGCTGTGGACAACTTTTAATTTGCAACTTTTTTTTTCTTCATTTCTTTGCATCAAGCTAATTTCTATTTAAAGGACAAGTTCACCTTCATAAACATAAGGATTGAGAAAATGTAGCAATATTAGTAGAACACATCATTGAAAGTTTGAGGAAAATCGGACAATCCGTTCAAAAGTTATGAATTTTTGAAGTTTTTGTGCAGTCACCGCTGGATAAGAAGACTACTGCAGTGTACGATGTCACATGCATACAACAATATAAGGGAAATATAAAGAGAATTTCACAAAATTTCATCTTTTGAAAAAAGTACACATTCCCTTGACTCGTTACCGACATATGTTATGGGTAATATTATTCCCCCTACCTTTAGAAAGAGGCAAGCCAAATGCTCTTTTATTATGCGAAAGAAATGAAAATATGTTGAATTTTCTTTACATTTTCTTTATACTGTTGTACTCATATGACATCACAAGCTGTAGTAGTCTCCTCGTCCAGCAGTTCCAACACAAACATTTTAAAAATTCATAACTTTTGCATCGATTGTCCAATTTTCCTCAAACTTTCACTGATGTGTTCTACTAATATTGCTGCATTCTCTCAATCCTTATGTTTATGAAGGTGAACTTGTCCTTTAATGTCGAATGTATCAAGTCAAGGTTTTTTATTGTATAGGTTTTACATCATGATACATAGTGTACATGTATGGAAAAAGTTAGTTGTGTAAGGGTTAGGGAATATTCAGATGGAATTTTAGCTCTGAGTTAATCAGAATGTATGTTTTGTTAAATTGGGCCATTTTGAACCGTGTGTGAACTTCTTCTTTCAAAATTCGTAATTGTATCATATGCATTTATTTGACAGTAATTGTTCAGTCTGCAATACGCTGATGCAGCCTAAGCCATTTTTTTCTGTTGATTAAACTACAATGTAACATGTTATTTCTTTTGAGGGGTTTGCAACTACTCTTTGTGACAGAAATTACAGCTACCATGGTAACGGAACTGTTGCGCAGCTGATAGCTGATTGGCTGATCAATTGTTGCTACCTGCTACTGTAGTAGTAACTGCCCACATTGAAAATTAAATTGCAGGAAGCATTGAATTCAGTAATATATTCATTGATTCAAAGTGCAACGTGCAATACCTTCGTAAAGAAAACTTCTTTTGTGTAGAATGATTTCTTTCTATGTCTGAAATATGCCTATGTCATCATCCATATGCCTCCTCCCCTCCTCCCCCCCCCCCCCACAAATATCTATGTCAGATTCGGTAATGCCCACGCCAACCGTGATGGTGGTTATGGGATGCGACAGCTCCCCGTGCATGCACGGCGGTACGTGTCAGAACGACGAGGTCGCCCCCGGATTCACCTGTCTCTGTCCACTGGGCAAGGGAGGACCGGTTTGCCGAGAGAGTAAGTGGAAATATTAATACTAACATTAAGCCGTAATGTTAAGCATTAAATATGAAGAGATAAATTATGCAATACTCACTGCCATCTAGAGTTTGACATTAGTGGTGACCCAGTGGCTCAGGGCCACAAAAAGTTGGTGTCGGGCCACCAAAATTCATCTTTTGGTGGCCTGATCAAGCAACTATGATAATATTCATAATGTATTGTTACTCTAGCTTTTATTTCAGGTTGCTACACGCTTTACATATCTTCTTTTTTTTTAGCCACCAAATTTCATATTTAGAGATTTTAGTTGACCGAACAGTCCACCAGACTAAAAAGTTAGTGTCGAGCTGTGCATGAGAAATCAGAGTTATCACTGGCTATAGGACCTACAAACTTGTTTGTAAGTTCAGTGGTCTAGTGGATAGGATGCCTGTCTAGCAATCAGGAGGTTATGGGTTCAAAGCCCACCCTAGTATGTATGTCTATGATTTTTTTTCATGGCATGCACTCAAAACACTGAATAGTTATTGTTTATTTATGTAGATAAAGGGCAGTTTGTCAGTCACTTGCAATAAAAAATTGCTTGACACAAGAATCATAAGAATAAACAGTGTTATAACGTACAGTTGCAAAAGCCAAAACCAGAAATGCAAGTAATAACTAGGTTGCAGTTACATTTTTCGCAGCATTTTGTACTGTTTTGTTTTGTTTTGTTTTATCTTGGCCAAAAAATAATGCAGGTTTTATGGAAAAAAAATGTTTTCTCAAAATTGTGTTGATTAATACACATTTCTATTGCAGGAAAACTAACAAGACTTTAAAAAACACAAAAACAAAACCAGAAATACACATTTTTCAGTCCTCAGAATAAATATTTCAATGCTATGTACAAGTTTGGCATCCCTGACAAGGCTGTTAGGGTCAGTGATGCCATAAAACCATTCATGCCTGCACCATATGTTTATTTCATCTTGTGTGATATACATGTACATACAATGTATATGTGTATTTTCAAGAATCTCATCTTTCCAAGGAAATGTGCTTTGCTCATTAAAATGAAATGACAAATCTTATCACACAAACACTCAGAAGGCTGCCCTCCTTGAAATGTAGACATTTTCTGACTTTGCTTCCAACTTTGAAATTTCTCAGTTCAGCCCTCAGAATACTGTATAAGCCGTTATCTTCGCGAGGGTTTAATTTTTGTGAATTTCGCAAATTGCAGTTGGATCGCAAATTTAACAACACGCGAAATTGTCTCCATGCGCTTTGTTAATAGAGCATTAACGTAAGCCTCGGCATCGATTTGCGAAAACAACATCTCGCGGAAATGTCTATGACCTCGTCATTCGCGAAAATATCTGTACGTGAAAATAATGGCAATTACAGTACTGCATTGCTTTTCACAAAGTTGACATCCCTGCATTCATAATTTTCTCCCTCACATTTCTGCTCCCGTGCAGCTGTCACATTTGACACGCCGTCGTTCGCCGGGGACTCCTACCTGGCCTTTGCACCCATGGACAATGCGTTCTCTGAGGTCGAGATCATTGTGGAGTTTCAGTCCAACGCCAGCGAGGGCGTGCTCCTCTACGAGGCGCAGAACGAGGAGGGCACGGGCGATTTCATCTCGCTCGCCATCGTTGATAATCACGTGGAGTTCAGGTGAGAACTGTTACGAAGGAAGCATGCGAGAATCTGTACAAGTTTAGAATTGACATACCTATGAGTGAGTGAGGATTTTTATGTGTGTATGTCAACTTTGGACTGATTTTTCTCAAGACATATAGTGGAAATAGAACTATTGAGTTTGCGTGTTTTTGCTGGGTGATGAGACCGACTGCGTGCCTGAATTGGTGCTATGTTAGGCAAGCCTTGTGCAAGTTTCCAGGTCATCTGGAAGGATCACTGTTCAAATTTGTGTCAGAAACAAGAGAACTGTAATGGTAGTAATAAAACAGTTTAAAAAAAAAAGGTTGAATATCAATTACAGCAAATCAGAAATAGATGAGGTAAAGTTGTTTAAAAGAATCCTGTATGTTTCTAAACTAATGTCTCTGTGGCAATTATTAGTTGATGTTTATTAGGAAAGTGAAGAATTTTCTTTTCAATTGAGCATTTAGCATGACCGGCATGATTAGAATGATGAGTGTGGTTCTTCAATGGATGAAGTCCTATTTTAAGAGAATATTTTATGGCATGCAGTTTTCATATAAGATTTTTGTTTCATGATATTGTGTGCAGTGTAACAAAGATGTATACAGCTCTGTATATTTTTTTTTTTGATATCCCAGTAACAAATATTTGCAGCTCATGACATACATTATTTCTACCTCTACAGATTTTGCAATTATGAAATCTTTTCAAAAGCTTTTCTGCCAAGAATTATTATGATTTCTGTTTTTTGTGAAAGCAATTAGAATAGCTCTTACTTTCAGCGGCAGTTCACAATTGGAAATGGATTTTAAAGCCACCACGTCATTATGAAGTTTCTTGTAATATTCAATGTAAACTCAGTGTAAACTATGGCACAATGTGTTTGTTTTATTGCGTGTAAGTATGTGTGTATGTTTGTTTGTGTATGTTCTAAGTACTCTGTTATACAAGGACATGTGCCTGTACAGTATTATGTATGTTTTTATATGTATGCAAATCTACTTGAGTGTTTGATACATTCATAATACACATAATATGTACATACGTTGTGTCTGGGTAAAGTGCTAGATGTGTTCGTGTTTTTAGTGTACATTTGTACATGTTTGTCTGTGTGTCGTCATGTTTGAGTGATGGTGGATCTATCTTGTTCAGATCAAGATCTTTCAAATAGCTGGTTTAGTCGCTTGTTTTATTTTCTGAATTGTCTGTTGCGTTCATGTACGTCCAGTCTGTTGTGAGAGTAAATTTTAGCTTTTATTCTCTCCTGAAGCTGCTTTGAATAATTTGATTTCCCAATATCTTCTTTAGTTTGACTTTTTTTAATCCCCTCTTTTGTAGCATTTTGCTGATAATGTAACCAACACACTACATGCATAATTTCTCTTCTATGCTTCCCTAGAGACAAACTCATTTTTTTACACAACTAGACGGACCAACCAGAACTGACAGCAATTAGAATTAAACAGCTGATTAATATTTTCACCCCTCGTCAAGCAAACTAAAATATCAAATATCAGGTAGTGGTAGTGTAAGACTTTTCCCCTGCTAAATCTACATAAATCATTTTTGCTTTGATGAAACAATCACAGTGTGCCACCAATAAAAGATAACAAATATGACAGCCATTTAGAAGATGATTTTGACATTCCAACAAGAGTGAGCCCGTGCAGTGCACAGTTTCTTGAAAGGAAAATATTGTAGGCTATTTTAAGCCTTTTTGACAGTGCAGAATATGCATTGACTGACTTTAAATAATATAAAACTTAATTTTAATTATATTTTAAAGGTAATACTTTTTTGCAAGGATTTTCATCAAAATACAAAGAAGATCATAAAGGGGCAAATTCTTTTACATTTTCTATAAATACCTAATTATGATATAATATGTCAAAGCATGAATCAAATAGAATAACACCAGTCAGGTGATTAATGGAATTTAATGTTTAAGAGTGTTAAAATGATAAAAAAAATCATAAATTTATCTCTCACCTTCACACCTGCCCAGTGTAGTAGTGATAAATGGTCAAAGTCCAGCTCAAATTTTGTTTTTATATGCAGCACTCCCTGTTTAGGGCTCTATGTTTTTCAACCTAAGGAAGCTCACATAAGAACATACTTGCCAACTAGTAAGATTTTATCAGATTCAGTAAGATTTTTACGTAAAAAATAGCAAAATCAGATTTTCTTTCAGAGAAATCAGATTTTTAAAAAATATTTAAATATACCTTTCATGTGTATTTTCTGAAGATTTGACCGAAAGTAAGATTTTTAACTTCAGTTTGCATATAAAATAAGATTTTTGCAATCAACAAGTAAGATATTTCGTCTTGAAATGTTGGCAGGTATGTAAGAAGTACCATTTTGTGTGTATCTTGTTCAGTGCCATTTGGAGTCAGCATATTGGTCCAAATTGTATCATCAGTTAAATACTCACCAAAAAAGTACTTGTGCACAAACATTGCATTCATTTCAAAGGCTGGAATGCAAGGTAGACCCGTAGAAATTGTGGTGAAGTTCTTTTGGCTCAAAACTATTATTAGGGAGATACCCAATACAACTTTATTAACCTTATATATTTGGTGCTAGGGCCACTATGATTGAAAAAAGTAAAGCTTGCAACCATTTGCTTGCTCCCAGCCCTAACACGGACAAGATTCTTATTAGCTGATGATGCATTCATTGCTGAGTATTAAAAACCTCGACTATCCGAATTCAGTTCTTCCCAACATATGGTTCGTCCTCTTGTATTTCTCCTCGATTCAGGTTTCTTTCCAACGAACAATCCAATGGGTGAGTCAACGTCTCGTGGCCCCTTGTTTTATCCGTATTCACATTTGAGCGTGCTGGGGAATGAAGTAACAAAAACAATTCTTCTATATTTTTTCCCCCACTAGCATGGACCACCAGTCAATCAAATATTGGTGGTTTGTTGAATGTGTCTCTGCTCCCTATTCTGGCCAAATATTCTGCCCTATATAGATTGCTAATTTTTGCTTCAATTCTCTAGTCTTTCATCTCGATGTCTTTCATTGCCATAATCCCTCATACATTTCCACAAACTGTTATGTGATGAGATACACACATTTTTGCTATCAATTATGCAATTAATTTATGTCTGTGCCAGCTCACAATTTTTTTTTATTTCTTTCGCTGCATTTCTTGTCTTTTCTGTTCCTTTTCTTTTGGCAAAGAAACTGTACTTACCTAGCGTGTGGCAAAGCATGAAAATTTGTGAATATTATACATGCTAATTATTTCCAAATTCTCTTGCATAACTGCAATGCAAATATATAATGAGCATTATTTAGATTTATTCACCTTATCATATGCAGCATAATGAGAGTGAAGGTTATTGTTTGTGCAGTTTTATTTGTCATGCCTTTACGTGTATTTCTATTAATTTTAATAGAAAGAGTGAACATATGGTATGTTCCATTTCTCTCCCTGTTGTATGTGTCGTAGTTGAAGGCAGAATATTATGATATATGATGCAAAGAGCAGGCAGCCAAACTGTACAGCATCGCCTATGTCAAAGAAGTTTTACGTATTCGCAATCTCAGTGTCATTGGTCTATCTCTACAGTAGTTCTCAGTTGCTGCTTCAACTTAGAAAGTCAACTTTATTCCGCCATTCAGACATTTAGACTGAGAAGCAGAACAATATCATTTGATAGACTTGTCACAGTTTCAGCATGACTTTACTTAAATTTTATGATCTGCTCTTACAGTTGTCCTTAGAAATAAACCATGCATGTACTCTACATCATTTTAGTACATTCGCCACATTTTAGAGAATCGTTCACTTTCTAATGAATAATTGTACATTTGTGCTAACAAATTAATCCCCCTTTCATGACATAATCATATTAATGCACTTTATCTTAAGACCTGATGTCATTTCTGTAGAACTAGGTGGCTGTGAAGATATGTTTACCATTCTATTACATGAATATTGCCATCCACCTAGTGCAGGTCCTTAAGTGCATTTTGTTGATGAACTTCTTTTATCATAGACGAGTTCAATGATATTGAGTATACATGTATTTGGATCAATCAAGATTTTAAAACTCCCTATTTAAGTTAATTATGATCAAAACAAATTAGTTTTGTGAACCACTGATAAATTCTAATGAATGATGTGATTTATGAAGAAAACTACACCACCGTTTTCATGAAACTGATAAGAGCTTTTAAACCATGATCATAACACAAGAACTCAATTTTCTTGACTATTATATGATGCCAAAAATGATAATTTATGTGCAAAGAACCAACTTATATCTCATTGCCATCTCAGAAAGCAATCCCATAGTGTTGCCTTGTACTTGAAATGAAGTGTGTACATTCTGAAAAGCATACCTCTTTGTACTATTTAGGGCCTACTACTAATATATACATCACTTTCTCCTACTATTTACCACCATTTACTTCTGTTTACTACAAGCTACAAAAGTATACCTCTATCTAGTACTGGTTTCCTTTATCTGTTTTTATACTACTAAATGATGTGAATTGGAATGGGGCGGGGGGGGGGGGGCAACTATTGAGAACGTGAAATGAAGATGAAGTATAGAATGCATTCAAAGTAAGCATTTCCCTGGCCAGTAAAAATCACTGTCAGACCACTAACATTTTCAGGAATGGACCAGTAAAAAATGGAAAAACTGGGTACCTACTGGTCCAACAGACAGACAGAAGAAAAAATGTGTTAGTGTGCAGCCATGATGGAAGTGTCACTTAATAGAACAAATGTTTTATCGCATTTTACGGTGAATATGCATAAAAATTGTGCAATTACAATTGTGTATTTGTTAATAATCAATGTATTCATCAGTGGGTATTAACAGCTAATTTGAAGTATGTTGGTGGGTTTTTGATGTGAATTTGCCAGATTTCTGTGACTTCTTCTACCACTAATTCTCACCGTGTGTGTGTGTGTGTGTGTGTGTGTGTGTTTGACACTTCTGTTTGTCTGTCCATGTGTCTGTCTCTTCAAATGAAACCACAGATGAGTGAAATGTGGAATAAAAGTGTGGATATATGCACTAACACGTTTTTCTTTATGTATTGCAAAGGGACAAAGAATGCATGGTGTCCATCATTATATCTCATGTTCAACTGTGTGATAATGGCAGTCTATGAATTCATGTAAATCTCTCTTTTTTAATGGGAACATATATGCCTTTCTGTTCAAATATACTATTATAATACATCTCTTTTGAAATCTGTATTGAAGTGTTTTACTGGGGCATACTATACACTTCATATTGCATTACAAGCAATGAAATAAAACACCCTCCCTTTCCATATCTCCCTCTATCTCTTTCTCTCTCCCTTTCTCTCTTCTGTCTCTCCCTTTCTTTCTGTCTCCCTCTCTCTCTCTCTCTCTCTCTCTCTCTCTCTCTCTCTATGTAACAAACATCATTAATATCTCCTAAGGAAGAGATTTTACAAAACTAGTCTGTTATTTCAGACATACTCTGTTGTTCCTTCAGCCTGGCATTATGTTCACAATGATATCACATTTATTATATGCATTCAGCATAATTATGTGCTTGTGTATAAATTATATCGATGGTTCTCTTCCCCACCTCCCTGCCCCCCAAAATATGGAGGAAAAAAAAGATAAACATATAAAAGACCAACTTCACTTTGTTCATTAGCTTCTTTTGTTTCCTTGAATTTGTCAATGCATAAAAGTATTATATCTCAATTAATGTTTATGAAATATTTTGACAGAAAGCAAAACAAAAGGGGCCCATATTTTGCATTTCTCCATATCATGATTAATCATGAACCACAGAGATTAATCTCTCAATAGATCAGAGATCAGACTAACACTTTTAGACATGATCAGTATATGAAATGATTTTGGTGAAATGTAGCCCACACATTACACATGTCCTTTCTCAGTTTAACGTAAACCATCGTGATGCAGTATGCTGCATTCCATGTATTTACTACTGTTCGCAGCGCACAGACAAGAAATAAACCAGACATTATAGACTGCATGTAAACAATGATAGATGATATCCATACATTTAGTACATGAAAACAGCTCAGCTAACATGCATGGCTATATAGTGTATATCTATGGCCATCCAATATCATATGCTTACGATTTTTTTGTATAACTAAAGTATAACAGCATGTATAACTATCCATCACAACATTACAAGTAAAATATTGCTTCTTAAAACAATTATTCATGCACAGCTGAAGTAATGATTAGTAATATTATATTAGAATATCATTATGTTAAAGTGAAAATGTTTTCCTCAGAATCAAAGTTGCAAGTTATTTTTCATACCCATCTAATCCTGACTTTTTTTTTCATGTAAACTTTAAACCTGTAAGAACTCTTCAAACATCTCAACATTTGATCTTGTTTCATTTCTGTATACTTCTTGTTAGTTTTAACCTGACATTCTTAATAGCAAAAGTGTGATCACTCCTAACTTACGTCAGCTGTATACTAGTACCTGAGCATGAAATTGTGCTCAGATACACAAATAATAGAAATTTTGTGTACAGTTTGATATCATTGAGACAAATCTTCCTTTCATATCCCTTGTATATATCATAGAGATTTGTTTTGCAGTAGAATCGCATATTGCTCTCAAATTATAGATAATGCAGACAAAGGGTGACAATGCAATCTTTGAGTTTTTTTTGATGAAACTGTGGATTTGCTCAGCTGAGCTAACTCTTCTAGCTGGGTCAAAGGTCATCACAGAGCCCTCATTAATTTTTATCCCTTGCAGTTTGCGATGAGCGCATGCAGCCAGAATAGCACTTTTGCAAGTCATTGCAAGCAGCAAACCTAACACTGAAGCATTTTACGCTTTCTGTAAATAAGGTGGTTCATTTTTATAGAGATATATTGTAACTACGTACAGAGTGACATTCGGTCTCGGCCATTTTTCTCTCAGATTCGACTTGGGCCTCGGTGATGCGGTGGTGATTCGCAGCCCATCCGTTGTCAAGCCGCTGGAGTGGCACCACGTGAGGGCGTACCGTAACAGGCGCGACGGCTCCCTCAGCGTGGACAGGGAGCCTTCTGTCACCGGCACCAGCAGCAGCCTGTCCGGTGCCCTCAATCTTGGAGGGGATCTGATTGTAGGCCACACTCTCCCAGCAGAAGTGTAAGTGCATGTGATGAGCAGTTTGCATTGTAATGTTGATATTGTGAAAGAGGAGTAGACATCGCAGATGACAATCATACCACATGCTTGATGTTGTTTCTGAATCTAAGGCTGCATTCTAGTTCTCAAAAGTGAATCAAAGTGAACCAAACCGTATTCCGTAACCATGACCAAATATGTAATGTGTTTGGCTTGTGAGATTAGAAGGTTAGAAGTGAGTATTATATATGGTGTGTCATATTCCTACAATTTTTTGATTAGCCTCAATTACTGTGATCTTTTACCAACTACAATGGTCGTAAGATGATGAACCTGCAATGAAAAGTATGATGAGAGTTCAAACAAACTTTGAACCCAAAATGTGAATGTAAAGCCTTATTTAGCCATTCCACAATTGTAAGTGTGCTGAGGTATTTTCTAATGATTCGAATGATACTCCAGAAAACTAAAAACCAAGTAGTAACCCCATTTGAATAGATCAGTGTGCTTTTATTTCACCGGCAGCGGGCTGAGGCTGGTTGGGGCTAGCCAGGGCTTTGTCGGGTGCATCCGCTTTGTGCAAGTCAACGGCAAGCAGCTGGACCTGGCTTCCACCAGCAGGGACATAGAGTATGGGTCTAACATTGGACAGTGCGGCCACGACCCATGCCAGTCACACCCCTGCCTCAACAATGGAACCTGCCAGGCCCTCAATGCAGAGAACTTCCGCTGCACCTGTCGGGACTCTTTCCTGGGTGAGTCCATTCATTACTATAGAGGGTGAACAGACAGTGTGTCTGATAATATATATATATAAATATATATATATATATATATATATATATGAAGGGTTTGTTTGCAAACCCCTCCATATTTGCCAAATGGAGATATTTGCGATTAAAGGTCAAGAAAAATAAAGAGAATAATAAGAAATTTTATGCTTCTTTAGACCATAACTTCAAAAATGTACCTTTATATGTAGTGACCAATATATCATTTAAAAGGTATTATTTTGTACTTTATGACAGAGATCTTACTTCAAAATCTTCAAAAATGGACTTATCGGTTTTTGCAAACAAACTCTTCATATATATATTTATTCACACTGCAATCATGGTCATGTGTTTTTGTTTTGTTTTGTTTCTTTCTGTACAGAAAGAGAAAGAACATACAATAGGCCTGAGATATGGTTTGCTTGATGAGCTGTGATAAGATTTTTCTACATGAACAGAATTGTGGAGAGGTGTAAAAGTCCTGTAGAGATGATTTTTGCCAGCTCAGTCTCAGTCTGTTGAATTAAGATGAGCGCTGGGGACAAGTGGGCTTTGAAGTTAGAATTTCATGTATAGTGGCAATGTTTTCATAAAGACAGAAAAGAAACTTTTCTTAATGTCAGCCATTTGAACTGCATTGTGAATCATTGATCTCAGAAAAAGTAAGCAGATTGTATTTTATTTGCTCAATTCTGACAGTGTAACTGTGGAAGTTTGAGTAAGTAAATGAAAGGTGGGGGGGGGGGAAGACACATTTCGGACACTTAAATAAGTGTATTCGCTTTGAAATCATGCTTCCTCTGTTTTGCCTATTATTGCAGGTCCATTGTGTGGAGACGTACTGGTGGACCAGTGTGAGGGCAACATGTGCTACCAGGGCTCAGCCTGCGTCCCCCTACCGGAGGGAGGCTACCGCTGCGACTGCCCAGAGGGCTGGCAGGGAGAGCTCTGTGATGATGGTGAGGATCGGAGTTCACAGTCCATATCAAAGTGTTTGTATTTTTCCCTCATATGTAATGTGGTGCTGGCATGCAGTTTGCTGTATCTCCTAGAGTCAATTCAGACAGTGCCGTGTGTAAAGAGAGTCTGGCCAACTTGGTTTTCACCTTATGAGTTTTGAAGACTGTGATTGGTCAAAAGCTGGTCAAGTGCCTTTTGTGGAGCCATGTCGTTACCAAACTGTGCTTGTACGCAGTGCCCATTGTTCACCAACACAACACAGAAAACAACTGGCAAAAAGTCCCCAGTCAGGCACAAGTAGTGTCTTCAAAATGTGATGTAACCTGTGAAGTGACCACTAACCTCTCAGATTGTGATTTGATGTCAAAGTTTGTTTGCTTCTTTTCTAGTCTTTCAAGGATGTAAACCTTTTTTTTTTCTCTCTCTCTCTCTGTTTCTGTCGTATGTCTATACACAGAAATCAACCAGATCTTCATTCCGGCCTTCACTGGCAATTCCTTCATTGAGCTTCCCTCCCTCCGCATGGCGACGGAGTCGCTTTTTGACGTGGAGTTCCTGACGTCTTCCCCCGATGGAGTGATCTTCTACATCGGCCAAGCGGACAACGGCAACGGGGACTTCATCTCACTCAACATGCGCGATGGCTACCTCGAGTTCCGTTTCGACCTGGGAACCAACATCGCCGACATCAGGTGAATATACTGGTGTCAATTCATTTTTGTGACTGTTGTGTATGTATTGCATTACTGCTCTGGTATAGTTATGTAAATAATTATTTTCTTGTATCTGGTTTGTTGATCTTATTGATAGAAATTAAAGAAAAGATATCAGGTGAATATCTGACGTAAGATGAAGAAAACAGGGCCAACTTGTGAAAATTTTGACAAATGATCCGGTCTTCAATGAATGAAGAGACTAATTATTATCTCAGTGACCAGTTAAGTACTTTATGTACTGTATATGCGATATATTTCGCGGGTCTAAATTTTCATGAATTGGGAATTTCTGACGATTTCGCGAGTGGTTAAATTCGCGATCGTGGATTCCTGTACTGAACAGAGAAATGTAAACATGTACGTCACATTCACATCGGAATCAGAGTCAATTTTTTCGCGTGTCTTTAATTTCGCGAATAGCACCTGACTCGCGAAATTCACGAAAATAAAAACCTTGCGAAATATTCGGCGTATACCGTAGTTTCCTCTACCTGTCGCTCCCTCATCGACACATGCACAAAATGAAACAAACCCAAACCTCACAATGGTTATTCAGAATATGCCAATTGTTCTTCACAAATATATCAAACTTGTAGTTTTAAAATCATGTCAGTGAAAGATTAGGGAGAGGATATACGTGCCACAACTTTGCTTTTTATATTGGTGTGCGTGTGCTGTCTGCAATTATATAAGAGTTGAGTTGTAACATAGTATGGTTTAACACATGTATCTTCAGTGTTAACACAACATTCAGAGAACCATGCTCTTACTGCTACCACATCATTATCAGATCATTGTCACTTTTACATGGGGCAAGAGGGGCATCTGAAGGAAAAAAAATATTCAACTTGTGCAATGATGTTAAACTTTGTTTGCATGATCTCCAGTTTTGAGTTGAATTGAATTGAATTGAATTTATTTATTCAGCATAAAAACAACAGAGAAAGACATTGATGAACAATCATGACAGACACAGACAAAAAAAACAACAACATAACTTTGGAATACATAAAGCTGAAGGGAAGCAGCCAACGAGGAATTAAGTTTCCTTAAAATCTGGCCGACCCAGAAAATCAATTTTGAAAAATGCATTGGTAGTAAATTATTTCATATTTATAAAAAAAAAAAATGAGATGAACAGATTTACCGTTGCAAGAACAAAACATAAAGCAATACAGCATGATACACAATACACTACATTTACATTACAAAGACAATACGAACAAAGTGAGTTACAATCATTAGATAGAATACATGTAATGCCAGCCAAGCATGTCAAAAACTTAGGAATGATAATTTTGTATAAAGTTCTCCTTAAGTTTACGTTTGAATACATTAAAAGAGGTAACTTTACGAATATCATCTGGTATTGAATTTCATATAAGCGGACCTTGATAAAACACAGTTTAAGATCCCAGTGCCTTTTCCACTGTGAGAGGATGCTCCCAGAATCTTGGAAGACTAGTTCATGAAGACACAAAAGCTGGCACCACATCTGGAAGAAAAAAAAAGTTTTCAGATTGAAGCATTTCGAAAGATTGTCTGCAGGAACTGAACAGAGAGCTATGTATGTACTACTGTGCACCAGACCCAAGGATATTTTGTTTAAAGGCAATATGACCATTTTCCTCCTTTTTTTCATTCTCTCCTCATAGGAGTGTGAATCGTATTCCACTCAACGAGTGGCAAGTCGTGAGGGTCAGCCGCAGAGGAAAGTCCGGTGAGATGACCATCAACCAGAACCCCACAGTGACCGGATCATCACAGGTAAGACCATATATGACCCTGCACCTCAAAACAAACAAAAAGTCGCCAGACATGAATTTTTAGTTAAGACCATATTTTGAAAGAGCAGACTTTAAGCTTTAAAATGATGTATAACTCAAATCAAATGGACTCTCCTAACCTATCTAAATATTGGAAAGAAAGCACAAACCCACTAAAAGTGTGAACTGAGAAAAGAGGCTCCGAAGTACAGTGTCTCTTCAAGCGCTTAATCTTTACCAAACCGTGCTGGCTGTGCGATGAATGGGACAAAAAACAGGTAGTAAACCACCAGAGTAACAACAATAAAGGGATTATCAGTTTAACTGAAATTAAGCATGTCTCATTAACACATTCTTTCCATAATTAATGCCAACTTTCAAAGCAGTAGCGCTATCTTTTCAAAAGTTATTAGTGTTAAAAGTGAAGAGTGTGGACAAGGTTTTTCAGAAATGAAAAATGGATTCTAAAGACACACCTAATCACACTATTCTACCAAAAATGTTCGAGATAAACTGCTAAAAAACACACTTTCCTGCCCGTTTTACGATACCAAATTTTAGTATAATGTAAAAGAAGACCCGCTCTTTCAGAAAATATGAAAAGGTCAAGTTCCGCTAGGTTGACCCATTTCACTTATTTTCAGTCCTCATGCAAAATCAGTGTGTGCGACTTTATGTTCGTTTTGAGGTGCACAGTCACATATATAACATCTCCTTTGGTCATGCAACTTTTCTTTGAACAGGAGTGAGGAGAGATTTTATGTGTAGGCAAGGCTCACAGGTGGACTCTCATGTGGCACAACAACAGAACAGTGATCATTATTTCTCCATTGAATCATAGATTCTAAATTTGGTGTTTTTCATGTGGGTTTTTTTTTCTTGGGGGGGGGGGGTTCAGAAACTATCCTCCAAAAGTTCTAATCCCTAATAGCATGCAGCATGTGCTGCATATTTATTCAGATTAATGAAATTCTTGCGTGGAGTTGTTTTTATTGCAACATCGTTGTAAATGAGCATTAAAACAAACAGGCAGTGATCAGGAGGTCATAAGTTCGAATCCTGTCGGAGTTTGTATGCCCATGATTTTGAACATGGCCACTGCTAGACACTGATTGGTTTGATGTTAATTCTTAATACATATATGTAGGGCACTTTGTCAGTCAGTTGCAATTTAACACTACTCAAGAATGTCATTACTTTTAATGGAAAACTTTGCTCTACCTTAGAAGACATTGGTGATTAATAATAAGAAATGTGTGGTTAGAAAAGAGCACAGAATCATGTTTTCAGGGGCTTTAATAATGATTTTAAGGAGTCATCTCTCATTCATTACGTGTATATTCTGTAGGGAGGAGCATCACAGCTCAATCTTCGTCTGCCGCTGTACTTGGGAGGGGTGCGACACTACAACCAGATAGCCCGGCGGGCTGGCATCACAGACGGATTGAAGGGAGCCATCAGATACGTAAGTTGATAAAACATCTCAAACAGCGTTACACATCTTCCAGAACGTTTTCAGAAAGTAACATAGAGCTGCACGTTGTAGTCAAGACATTTTACAATCATTTGTTGCTATGATTCAGGTTGATTTCAAACAGTCTGTTATTCTAGACATATGTATAAATGTGAGTGTGTCTGTGTGACTGTAAAAGTAGAAATATTTGTTTGTGAAGATTGTGGTAAGATGAATTTCGCATTAATCATTTGCAATGAATTCTGCATGTTTTAATTCCATAAAATGAAAACATAGAATAGTGTTACATGTAAAAAGCAAGAAATTCACATTTTTTATTTTCACACTAGTGACTTGTCATGTGAAATGTAAAAAAATTTTCACTTTTACAGTTGGACATAAATGTTTTGTGTCTTGTCTGTGCATTATAGTTTGCTGTTGGCGAAGAGGAGTACGTGGATCTGAAAGCCTTAGCTACAGCAGAAGTAAACATCGAAGAGTATTTGGACGACGCTGTGAACATGATACCAACTGCACCGCCGAGTGAGTTTTGCAAGAACTTACATTGTATCTGCTCGATAATTGTTCCCAAGGTTTTGTGAATATCAGCATAATTGAATGAATATTCTCAGTACCTTTTGATTTTTTTTTGAAAATGTCCTGCCATGACAAATTTCAGTTGGTTTGTTTATCAATAATCCAAGATGCTTATTCTATTTTTACCAGTAATTTTCTTGTGCATGTAAAGTTCCACTATCTGCCTCATCCTATGACCCTCTAGCCTCAAACTCAGTTGTTTCAATTAATTGTGAAATTGTTCTATTCTGTTCTGAAAATGAAAAGACAAAATTATTTATTCTAAACATTCTGTGGAAGTTGTTATGTTAGCCTCCAACCCACTGGAAGTTGACTTCAAAATCAAGTCAGCAACTTCGCAGCATCATACATTTTAAATCACAAAGATGCTCATGTAATTATTGCATTGAAGTAAAATTTTAACTTGTGACCTTGATCATGTAGCTTTTACCGACATAAAATCCTAAGACTAGTCTATCTTGTCAGTTATATGTACAAGTAAAGTTTCAGGATAGTACGTAAGTTTTTATATGGTTTATTGGTTGATAGGTGTTGCAATAAACTGCTATTATACTTATTTTTTGGTCATCTGTTTCATCATTTTTCACTACACCAGCGAGGAGAACACAGCAAATGGTCCAAGTACCAGAGACCAACCGAGGTAGAACTACGCCCTCTATGTTAACAAAAACGGAAGCGACCACGGCCCCAGTTCAGGTTATTGATGTCAACGACCCAGTGCGATTTGATGGACAGTCTACTTTTAAGTACTTCAATGGAGTCTCGAAAAAGTAAGATATCCTTGATGTTGGTGGTAGTATGGAACAAAGGAGGGTGTATTTTGATATTCGTATCAGGAGGTGCAATTTCAGTGGCACTGTCACTTTCTTTTGATTGCGTAAGAGTAGGAGAATGTGTTGTTCTTTGTAGGCAGGCAGTACAATGATTCCACAGACTGATTTAAACGAGCACCAAAGCATCATGTTGAACCTCCCAAGGATGACCGTCCCAATATTACGTTGTTACATTGTATGCAGTCATAATTGGCAATGACCAGGTTAACTAAAAAACTGTCAGAGAATACACTGTACTGGTATCACATTTATTCATAAATATCTTCGTTGAAGGCCAATTACAGTAGATGATGGTTGAGATGTATTCATCAACAAAGCTGCTTGTGAGCACCATCGCAGAGATATCATTGCTGGTAATCTATTACTGGAACTCTTCATGGTTCATGATTTGAAAGCGATGTCCTGGGCTGTGTTAAATTTCAAATAACAGTATGCCTTTTTGTCCTTTCATGTAACCCATCACTAATTATCTACGATTTGTTCAACTCTGTCGGCCATGCTTGAACGGAGACCATAGTTCACTGGTATTGTCTGATCATGTATACCTTTCACCTTTAACCTCTGACCTGTCTTACACATTGCTACCATCAGGCGGCAAGCTCTGAGGACCCACACCTTGGAAGTGACCTTCAAAACTGACCAGCCCAACGGCGTCCTCCTCTGGAACGGCGTTGGAACGGCCGACTTCCAAGCGGTGGCCGTGTCGGACGGCTTCGCGGAGTACGCCTACAACCTCGGCAAGGGCATCACAAGGATACGCTCGGTGCAGAGGGTGGACGATAATGTCTGGCACACAGTCACAATAACAAGGTAATGTTCAGCCCATTGTTAGCCTCCGATCCTCTTTCCCATTCATGTTGCTTATGAGGCCATGCTTCAGTACAGCACTTCTCGTCCCTTGACCCTTTTTATCTCGAGGCCCACTTTGGCTCTTATGAATTTTTCAATGTCCAATTTCACCAAATACAAATCTCTCTTATTTAATTTCGCAACCCAACTGAGAGAGCTTCGCAGCCCACTGGTTCAGATGCATGGCTCTAATATATCTCAATGATGTGACTCACTAGTCGTAAGGTCTCTACAGTGTGGTTTGAGTTCATTAGCTGCAGCAGTAATGCCTCTGGGCAAGGAACTTTAATAACCTTCATGGAAAGACTGTTCGTTTCCTTCTGACAAGAGCCTTGTGATATATTTGGGGAAGATCTGTTACATATTTTCAGATTGTTATGTTTGGTATACGTAAATTTTTGGGGAAAGCACTGATGCAGCACCCTGCCATGTATTTCATTGTGCTGTGCAGGCATTGTATTCCCACTTTCTGCCCCTTGATAGTTCACTAGTCACCTTATGCTATTCCTCTCCCACTTATCTCTTTTATCTCCCAGAAATCTAGTGACTGCTTCTATGCAAGTGGATGATGCTACTCCAGTGATGGGCGAGTCAAAGAGTGGGGCATCCCAGCTGGACACTGATGGCATCTTATATCTAGGTAAGATATAAGCTTTAATAATATCTAGTTAAGAAGAATCTAATGCCTGGATGTGGATGTCCTGGTATCTGTGTGAATTTGCCATGGAATGAAGTAAATACTGTATACGCCATATATTTCGTGAGTCTAAATTTTCGCGAATCGGGAATTCCCGACGACTTCGTGAGTGGCTAAATTCGCGATTGTGGAGTCCTGCGCTGAACGGAGAAATGTAGACGCGTACAGAGTCAATATTTTCGCGTGTTTTTAATTTCGCGAATAGCATGCGACTCGCGAAATTCGCGAAAATAAAAACCTCGTGAAATATTTGGCGTATACAGTAACCCTCTCAGTACCAGGGACTTTGGACAGTGTGTATAATGCTATGGGACTGTCTGTGCTAATTAGCACTCAAAGGACACAAAGGGTTCAGACTGCTCGTTGTGATATATGTCTTTGAGTCTCTGTGGTATATGACTTTGAGTCTCTTTGTGATATATTACGTCTTTGAGTCTTTGTGGTATATGTCTCTGAGTCTCTTTGTGGTGTATGTCTTTGAGTCTCTGTGGTATACGTCCTCGAGTCTCTTTGCGATATGTGTCTTTGAGTCTCTGTGGTATTCGTCTTTGAGTCTTTGTGATACATGTCTTTGAGTCTCTTTGTGGTATGTGTCTTTGAGTCTCTTTGTGATATATTTCATTGAGTCTCTGTTGTATATATGTTTTTGAATCTCTTTGTGATATATGTCTTTGAATCTCTTTGTGATATACATCTTTGAATCTTTTTGTGATTTATGTTTGAGAGTCCTTGTTAGCGATCTTTTGCTCCTAACTTAACTGGTGCATAATATGGTTGGGTAATCTATGGACTGCTTTCACATTAGGGTAAGGAGACCTTTTCAAATAGGTTGGACTGGTCTCCCATTTGGGAAATTTTGTTTTTGTACTTAGCAGAAATTTTCTTATATATGAAGGTGAACACTTATGACGAAGAAATACTGTTCCTGTCTTGGTATGACTGCTCTCATGTATAGATAAGACTCTTCTTTTTAAAGCACAGAATCCTCTGCCATTATATTCAGACAAAACTGCTTTAATATGTGTCAGACGAGCAAGATGACACTACCCGTAGTTTTCAATTCAACATCTCTTTACTTACTGAATTTTCGCATAGGGAAAGAATAATGTGTGCTTTAATCTCATCAAGAGCAATTAATCATATTTTCTTTTCATTGTTTATTCCCGTGGCCTTCCCTCACAGGAAGCGGAAGGAGTGTGCCGGGCAGCATGTCATCAAGCTACATCAATTACGTCGGCTGCATTGGCAATGTTTTACTGGACGAGGATCATTTGCACCTATACGAAAACACACTGCCACAGGAGGCAAAACCTTCGCAGTTCTGTCCCAGCGAAGGCCCGTGAAAAACTTAAAAATTGTAAAAGTTACATGGAGCTGCTGTTTCCCGTCAATTTGGGGATATCAGTGTGTAGACAGAGTGGAGGGAACTTTTTGAGAAGAATGTTAAAAGACCTTTACTATTTATATGTATAAATGAGCATTATATTACGAAGACACTATGCTATATGACATGCGGAGTCAGAGTTATGAGCGAACACACACCAGGATCATCTGGATTCAAAAGTATGCATTTTGTGATTTTGATTTTGATTTATCTGTTTTCCTGTTGTTGTTTTTTATATGAGAAGAGAAGATTTAGTCATTTTGTAGAGATTTGAGTGTAGAATATCGTCCAATGAATGTGACCAAATTATGTTTCTATGAAGAGAATGACGTAAATACATTGACTTTCAGTTTATACATTCATAGCGAGTACCCATCATCTCAGCTAACGTCAAAGCAACAATTCCTGGTGGAGATTTTAGTGATTGATATGATTATGTCAGATCAGCATTTGTATACCCCATCTCTTTAGCTTTCATTCATTCAGGTGGAAGAGATGAGCGTACCATGTGATAAGTTTCACCATGCATCCTCCCCCCCCCCCCCCCCCCAACCTTTTAGATATATCTACCATCATTCTAAACACTTTGATGTTCTAATTGAAGTGATGAAGACTCTAAAGTTTTGCATCGTCACTCTTCTATTCAACGAAATGCCCAATGCTTTCCATTTCCACCTATAAACAGGTGCCATTCAGGTATATTAGGTTGAAACTGGGGGAAAAATGGGGATCAATACTCATTTAATTTGCACAAGATCCTAAGTCTGGTTTTAAGTCAACAATTTCGTGTTTTGACTTTGATTTAAGAAACAAAACAAAACAAGAAAGCCGAAGCGATCAAATTTTGTGATGTCAGAGATGCTGCAAGTTCCAAGTGTTCATTCTTTGCAATGGGTAGTGTACCCAGGGGAGAAGGACATCAAACAATGTACTACTGTGATGTTCAAATTTTAATGAATTTAGAAAATGTTGAAGAAATCATGGTCTTTAAATGTTTTCTTTTACATGTTGATAGACGTTTTTACTGGGGAAAATGTTTGTATGGTATATACTGTGTGCTTGTAGTTCCTTCTGCTGTCATTATTTTTCATTGCCCACATGGGAGATACTCGAGTGTATAAAGCTGAAAAGGAAAGTTACAAAGTGAATTGATGTGACATGGAACTACAGTGTACTTTGGATTCAAATTTAGAAATAAGGGTAAAACTGAACTTAAAGCAAAAGAATATGGTTTGTGATGACTTAATTTAAAGTTTGAGTAGGTGGGTAGCAATTTATTCATGAAGAAATTTGCAAGCATGTCTAGTTTGCTTTCTCATTCTGAAAGCTTCATTCTATTTGATGTGTAAGTGACACTCTGCCATTTTTGTGATATAGGTACACTATTTTCCACTGCCGACAGTTATAATTACTGCCTTACGAATGATGTGTTCAAAAATACCATCACCCTCTTACATGATTTTTGTAATCAAATTCTAAGCAGCCTAGCTTGCACCTTCCCTAATTTTTTTTTTAAATGCACACGTTCATTGTTGCGCTCTGATGTACCCCAAGATGACCTTTCTTTATCAAAAGAAGTAGAACAATTGTTTGTGAAACATATATCTGTAATATATTATACATTCTAAAGACAACAAGAGACAAAATTGAAATGAATGTTCTTTGTAGTATTGCTTTCAACAAGTGTGTTTTGTTTCTCAACTGGCACCGTGCTATTCTGTTTGCAAAATAGTGAGAGAGAGATTCTAAAAAAAGATCCTTCTTTGTTGACTGCCTGATCATTGGCTTGCGCACCGCTAAACCAACTTCCATCCCACGTGACTAGCAGTCGGACGAGAAAAGACGCTCTCTTGCTGTAGGCTGTCTTCGATCTCGTCAGTTTCTGTCTTCCATTGTGAAACACTCTACAGTACTATCTGTCAGTGGAACAAAGTCGGCCACGCATCACAAGCTCTTTAGAATCGATCAGTCGCAAAATGCCGCGAGCAGACGATGGTTACCGGGTTATTATTGCACTTGTAGTCCACCATCATTACGGAAAAATCTAGGACTATGCCATATGGTTGTTGTGAGTTTGATATGTCAAGATATGTGTCTTATTTGCAATAAGAATCTGTTGATGTTGTGATTTAAAAAAAAAAAAAAAAGGTGTGACGTGTACCAGACGTTATCTATTAAGCAGCTCTTTTGAGCCGATGGAATTCCCCGACGTATCTTGATTTCGCTGAGCTGCAAACAGTGTAATGTGACGTGAAAATAATTGGTGAGAAATACTTGTGTCATGGTAATATTGAAAGAGATATTACAAGATGAGTCTTGTTCATATTGTTCATAGTACACTTTCATACTAGATATATATATATGTACAATGTTTGAATGTGAATACGTTGTTTATGATATTGTTATTATTACATATTGTATATGCAAATGTAACCTGTACATTTTGGTCACATCACAAGCCGTCATACTCTGTATTTATTTTCATTTTGCTTTCACGTTGTTGAAGAGAGTCATTGTGTGATCAGAAAAAAAAAATGAAGTGTATGTCATGTTTGTATAAAGCATTTTTAGTGCATTTACCATTATATGTTTATTATTGTTATTAATATCATTCTGTTTGCAAATCAAACATGTTTTCTATTTGCATTTTATTAGTTGCTTGTGTCACCTGTACAAAGCGTGAAAGGGCACATACAGATAGTTTGCTTTCTTTCCATAAAAAGACACCTCTTCACTGTAGAAAAAGGCATATTCCCACAGCCATTTTGATATCTACATTTGTCAAATTTTCAATTAATTTTTTAAAAATCATATACGTTGTGACGAAAGAGATCAGTTTCGTGCAGATACAAATATATCTCAGTCCTAAATTACCTGTAGTGACAACTGTGCACGTTTCATGGACAATGGATGTCAGTTGTGTCTGTCTCCATGTGTTTGTCAGTCTGTGAGTCAGTCTCTCTCTTTCTCTCTCTCTCTTCTTGTGTACACTGTATTTCCCTGATCACATGTATCTATAGACCGATTCGGGTTCGTTGAGGGCAGCAGACAATTTGTGGCACTGGGTGCAACCATTAGCTCATTTTGCAGTGTCCCAGCCTACCCCCCCTCCGGATCCTTTCCCCCACCCCCGGGCAACATGTTTATCGCGCACTTGTAACAAAGGTTCGCGCACTCAGTACGAGACGCCCATTGGCTAAAGCAACCATGCATCAGTTTTTCATTCCGTGTGCGTGCTAATGTAGGGAGAGGGGTGGGGGAGTGGGATGGGGGGTCGGCTGAGACACCGCAGTAATGGCGCTGCCCATGCCAAAAATACACATAGCGCGTCACAGAATCGGTCTATACTCGTGTGTATCCCTTTCAATGTATATGTGACCCGCTACAACAAAAAGGTCCTAAAGTCGCGCACGGTCGAAGCCGTGAAAATCGAGTTTGAAGTCTGAGCATCATAATTGGTCAAAACTTACGATTTTCTGATTTTGACATATTGTTGGGGTCTGACATGTCTTCTATCATCTGTCGAAATTTTGAAGCAAAATGATGAAAGGAAAGACCCAAAAAATAGCGTTTTTCTGGGCCATGTTTTTGGCGTTTCAACCAAGCAGAAACCGGTTCGAAAATTTGGATTGAGCGCCACAGATAGGCTCCGCCCCTAACAACGACCGGAGTGATCTCATTGGTCAGTTTGCTGCTTGCCGCTAACCGAAGCGTGAAGCTCGACTGGTGCGTGCGGGCGGGGTGCGCTATGCCCAGCTGCTTCTCCTGGCATCCTGGTCACTGATTGGTCGGTGAGGAGACCGCCGACGCTGTGCTTGAATGAGCATTTCGGGGGTTGCTAGGGTTTACCTTCTATTGTCCGGAGGTGAAAATTGACTAGCGTGACCCTTGATCGCGATTGCGTCGCAAGGAAAACTTTTAGGGCGCTTTTCTCGAAACAGTGATTTCCCATACGTCTCGACATGCTCTCTTTTAAACATCGATATCTCCGCAACCGATTATTTTCCTGAGATGTGTTATATATTATATATTATTGTCTCTTCTTGTCCACACTTTTCTACTTTTCTATTTTCCATCTGCTCATCTGCCCCCCCCCCCCTCTGTGTTTGTATCTTTCCATTCCTCCTGTTAAAAGTGGAACCTCATAATAATGTCTGACATAGCAAGATGCCTGGTACATGTATAATGAGGCAATATATTAACCCTGATGTAACAAGGAAATTTTAGAGGTCCCAAGGAGCTTGTTATGATGAGTTTCATATATCTGTATCAGTCTGTGAATATGTACGTACAGTCAACCTTGCTTCAGTTGACCTCGCATTAAGTCGAAGGTCTCTTCAAGTCCTCTTCTCTTTCTGTCTTTTTTTGGTGAGATATTGAGAAACCCGTTATGAAATATGAAAGAGCATGTAATTTCTAGAGGAATTCAACATTTATTTGATGAAAATCGGTTTTGAAATGGCTAAGAAATCCAAAAAGAGCAATCCTAATGAAAGGTGGAACCCACCTTTTATTACGATCGCTTTGTTTCACTTTATTTTTGGATGTTTCAGCCATTCCAAACCCAATTTCCATCAAATAAACCTTGAAGTCCTCTTAGAATGTTATGTTCTATGCTATTTCATAAGTGGTTTCTTGCCATCTCACAAAAAGTCAAAAGCACAATCCTCATCTCCATCAATACTATACCATCCCTTTAATCCCTCAGAAGTCAAATTTTCTCAAAGTGGAAGCTACATTGTATTTCTTCAGTCCAAAGAAATTCGACTTAGGCAAGGTTGACTGCAGTACACCAAGTGTCCTCTCTGTTGTGTGCGGGTGCAAGGAAACAGAGTGAAAAGTATTAAAATCTCAGCAAGTTGAGAGAGGTGGGACGTAATTATCTGCCTTGTGTCATGACTGAAAACTCTTTGTCCCTGAGAACGTCGTCATACCAAGTTTTCAGTGTACGTACAGTTGTCTTCTTCCAACATGTGTATTGAATAAGTGCGAGAGTAGAGAACAAATGTAAAGCGGTGACTATTGTAGCCTCAATAAAAAATACATTTTATCTTTTTGTTTTTGTACTGTCTGATCTGCCTCTACCAAGCATTACTTGCATTCTCCATCTAACAGAAAAAGATGGGAAAGAGGAACAAGAATGTGAAAGTCCTCGAGTCTTCTTGTATAAATATTAGAAACTTTTCAATGTCACCAATGAGGACAATAATGCACTGTAATTTGTTAAGTTCAGTGCACCATCTTTGAGCTCTGTACTAAACCCCATCTGTTTCAAATGTGGAATATCCCCTAGGATATCGTTCAGTTTTGTTAAAATTTGTCAGAAAACTACGGACAAGAACAGGGTTCCGCATAGCATGCACTCTGATTTGGAAAAAAAAAAAATGTGATTTGGACCATTTGGTGCACACAAACTGCAACAAGTTCTTACAATGAACATTTGTTAAATTACAGGTCAGCAGTAGCGAACTTACAAATTTCATTTGTAGACGGAGACAAATTGAAGAAAATTCACACTTCAACATTTATCCTGTTTCGAACAGGGCATATCGCACTTTTGGGCCTCAAGCAAACCAACAAAGACAGACTTTATGGGAACACAACATACTTTCTCTTCCTAGTTTCAAAGTTATTATGTGCCTATCAAAGCAACCAGTAGAGTGTGAAAGTCTAAAACATCACTTCATTGTCGAGTACTCTGTTTTTCTGTATGTAGTTGCATCAATTCTATCTGCATATTATATGAAAATATTATTCCTAGAAAGATTTTTTTTTCTAAAGTAGCACAGAGTAACGAGAGAGAAAATGCATAGAAATATTTAAATGTAGCTTTGAAAAACAAAAAGTGCTTGCTTGTGTTGTATAGTGATATGCATTATATATTTTTTGTTGAACTAACTGAGAGTCAATACAAACGGTAAATGTATTGAATTTGAAAGGGTGCTTCATTGTAAAAGTCAATAAAAATGAATATGTCGAGACGTGAGATGGTGCTCTCCTGCATTGTTTTTCAGTTTGTGTCCACGTCATTTTGATTTTATATCTGTCCAATATAATTCAAAATCCTTAATAGAAAAAGGATTGACATGCCCACACATACGCACACTCAAACAAACTCTCCACGTAACATCAACCTTTACCTATACCATACCTGCCAACATTTCAAGATGAAATATCTTACACGTGGATTGCAAAAATCTTATTTTATATGCAAACTGAAGTTAAAATCTTACTTTCAGTAAAATCTTCAGAAAATACACATGAAATGTATATCTAAATATTTTTTTTTTAATCTTATCTCTCTGACAGAAAATCTTCTTTTGCTATTTTTAATGTAAAAAATCTTACTGAATCTGATAAAATCTTATTAGTTGGCAAGTATGCTATACTCTTTGTTTTAGCATCTTCAAACTATGATAATAATTACATCGTGTGCCAGTACAAATATCTTTTTTTTAATGTTTTTAATTTATGAATCATGAGATGAAACACTCCTTGGCATAAAACTTTGTACAAAGTATTTACAGAAAGTACTGCTGGGCATTCACAAAACTGATTGCTGCAATATTCACATAAACTCTTGTTTCTATGTGCAAATTTTTTACAAAATAAATAACACTGCAATGCATGACAAATTCATTAAACTTGCAAATAACTTTGCAACTTTTGACAGCCATCCCCTCCCCCCCCCCCCCAATAAAAAGAAATAAATATTAGACCGATTAGTCCTTCATTGTGATGACTGTGGAAGACCTGATCTATTGCCTTTTACATATAAAACTGAAAATATAAACACTGCATACATCAAATCAATGCCTTGCTTGCCATGTGTGACTTAGACAACATATACAGATATATTAATAGCAATTCACTGATGGCATTGTACAGTCACACACAATTGGTAGCACACTTGAATAAGACCAAATTACCTGGTTTTTCTATGGAAGAAAATGAGAAGACTGGACCAGGTTTTACCCGCTAGTATTTTAAATCTGGTGGTTTTCACTCCACATTTCTCAAATACCACACCTCAGGTTTCTGTAAATGATGGGCTAAGTCACCTCCATAGTGCTGAAATCATGTAGTGCAGTTTTGTGACACATACAATCATGGCTTTGAGACAGCTTCACACTTCATAATCCAGTACATGTTCCACTTTTGTGCATGACAGGAAAACTCAGCAGCGAAAACAGGTCTAATGGTTTTTAATCCACCGAGATTATAAACATCTATGATGTAATGATTGATATTCATAAAATCCTCATAAATGATGCTTGCCAGCATATCCACCAGATAGTAACAAAGTGTTCATGAAAGCCTACCATTTGACAAGAGAAGGAAAAAAAAAACAACCTTTAATGCAAAACAATGAAATGAATACTATGAACACCCCACTGTGCTAATCGATGGGCCATTCTGGTCACCTGGTCTAGTACTGGGTACTGCTCATGTTCATTATTTGTTTGAACATGAATTCCATAAAATTGTTACATCAGGCAAGCGTACTTGTGCATTATGTCACTTTGAAAATGAGTGAAGGGCCTAACTGAGGAAAACAGAAAAGATGTTATGGAAATGTGCACAAGTGAATTTCAACCTGGCTTATAAAACAATACTTCATCGCTGGGGTGACAAGACCTTGTATCTGCAATTTTTGTGAAAATGACCTTTTTGGATTAACGGTCAAACAATGGGTTAAGTGATGTCCTGTCCAAATCCCAACTGTCTTACTCCAAAAATGAAGCCACCACGGCATGTCAAAGGAAAGGCTTTCCCAATTTGCCACAGTGCTTTGGCTGCCATGTTTTTTGGCTCTCCTGAACATTTGACATTTTGTAGATACGAGGTCTTTTCGCCCCAGCGATGATTTTTCATCCATATGTTCGGCATGGTCAATACAGCTTCTCCACTACAGTACTAGTGTTTTGTTATCTCACATAATATCAGGATAGTTCAGATTTCACAAAGCAACAGTACTGAAGCAAAATATTTCAAATTGTCACTTAAAATATGGAAATTTAGGGTTGGAAAAAAAATCAACGGTCAAATACTGAATATGTATCTATAAATTCTATTGCATAATACTCGTTAGATAGTACTACGTCAGGAGAGCTTGCCATGTGTGCATGCGCTGCAGAGCCAATACCTCATAGTGCATGTTATGAATCAGACGGAGGATTTTATTTCTCCGTTTTATCTGGCAGCTATTTCATGGATTTGCCAATCTCATGAAGGTGTTCTTGGTATATGGGTTCCAGATACTAGAACTGTATTAGAATACAGTTCTAGAATACAATTGGGCGAATCACAGGTAGCATTCTATAGGCAGTTTCAAGCATCGAATCATGGTTTCATCGGCATTGCAGACCTCAGTGAGAGAGAAATTTCGCGCTGCAACTCCACGCGAGCCTACGGCAGCTTCACATGCCGCCATGAGCGGACAACTAGCCGCACAGGGGAAGCTCACAGAGCTGTGTGCCCCTCCACAAGATGGCGGGAAAATGAAACCTGCTCAGCGCAAAGCACAAGTTAAGAAGAGCAAATCTACAAATCTTGCAAAAACCCCATCATCGACAAGCTCCAATGTGAACACTAGACTGAGTAAATTGGAAGACTTGTTAGAGCCGTTATTTAGCGATTACCACCTCAAACTCGTATAGGAAACTCGTACTGGAAACTCTACAGAGTATCGCATTCCTCTGCAGTCACACCGCAGGGACAGCCACTGGCTGCACACACACACTGCTGATGACACGTACACACATACACAGCAGCCATACAGTGGCAAGCATAGCGAATACTTGGGGGCCAGTTTGGGGCAAACGCATTCGATCACAATGACGAGGAATGCTACCCATGTGGTCATGCCAGACGAAGTTCCACATATTGCGGCAGAGTTTGCAGTGAATGCTGATATCAGGGAACCAACAGAAGCAGACATTGCTCAGTCAGCTACATATTTGCTCACATATCAACTGGAAAACTGCATTTTTTAAAAGTATATTTCTTTCACTTTTTATGACGTATGATGGACATCTTGGTATATACAATTGTATTTATATATGAGGAATATTAAAGTGCAATTTCGAATCTATTGTATAATCATATGATTTTTTTTTGTTATATGTGGAGAGTAATGAAGTGTGATTGTTATATAGATTCTGTTATGATATAATAAAGTAAAATGAAAATGCAACATTTGATGAATTATACTATGTTAGGAGTTTTGGGTGTTTAATAGTTTCATTGATTTTTTTTTCAACATTTTGGTAATTTTAGCTGAATGGTAAAAAGTTTTGTAATTTTTGTGCAATAACGTTTCCTCTTTTCTTACATCCCTGCATATGTATTTTTTTGTTGTTGTTGCTTAGATTAAGTGTTTTTTTATAAATAATCATAATCCAGTGTTGTAAAGGAAAGTGATTGTAATGAGTAGGGTTTTTTTCTCTGTTGTTGTACTGTATACATGTATGTATGTTTTAGATTGATAAATGTATGATTTTATGTATAATTTCGCAATATGTTTATTGTAAACACCTTTAAATGTATTTGTGAAGCACTGTGATTTTATCTATATACATGTACTCTGTAAACTGAATGTATTTCAGCCTCTGGGCTGCTAATTTCAGGAATAATAAACCTTATCAATTCAATTTAATAAAAAAAAAAAAACCAAAGCACTGGAGAGGGAGACAGCAGCTAAATATGCCCTGCCCAGCAACTGCCAAGCTAAGGATTCCCCCAAAATGAACCCCTTCATTTGGGACAGTCTTCCGACACATACCAAGTCAAGAGACTTGAAACTACAAAATATTCAGAAATCAATGACAAAGGGCACTAATGCCTTCATCCGTTCGCTTCCATCGGGCAACATCATGAACCCACAAGATGCGCTGGCCCTTCTTTGCAGTTCATCTTTCGAGTTGAATTGCTTACGATGTGAGCTTATCAAACCACACCTAGACACCAGATGTGCCAGACTGTGCAAGCCAGAGAATATGGTTGGCACTACCAACAAACTACTGTTTAGCGAAAACCTCAGCAAGAAGGTTAAAGATCCTGTTTACCTTTGGGAGCTGTGATTTAAAAAATGTTCAAGATATCACATTTGATGTGTATGTGTAGGTCTGTTGTACCACAAAACATCCTACCATATAAAATTTTTGTGATAAAGCCTAAAATATACAGAGGTATCAGTATTTTTCTCA
Organism: Diadema setosum; assembly: GCF_964275005.1. Taxonomy (NCBI): domain Eukaryota; kingdom Metazoa; phylum Echinodermata; class Echinoidea; order Diadematoida; family Diadematidae; genus Diadema; species Diadema setosum. The sequence continues at coordinate 27,109,655 of NC_092699.1, read as the reverse complement.
ACAAACCGTAACTGTAGACGGTTTGGTCTGGAAACATTTTTATTATAACTTTTATTCACATTTCGTATATTTAATAATAGTTAACATAGATTTTACTGATTCAAATTTTTACAGTGGTTGTTTCTTTCCCTAATGCACATTGTAGAACTATTTTAAACCACTAATGCTGGGTTTTGTTTCATCTGCAAATGGTAAATTATGCCTTTAAGGACCTCATGGAAGAACAGAAAGTTACGGCGGGGGTGACGAAGGGACAAAGAAAGAGCTACTCAAGCCCACATCCCTACAGGGGATTCAGGCCCTCGCCAGGGTTCGCTTGTGTTACTCAACGAAGCTACAAGGAGGCGGGCTGGTCCAGATCCCGTGCCCCTGCCACTGCCACTCCGCCATTTTCTGGTACTTGTGACCGGCCTTTTTTAGAGCGGAACCCGAGTCAGTACCGCAAGAACCAACCACTAGGCAACAAGAAGCAACTGCCCCAGCGCCTCACACACAGGGAAACGTTAGGTCTTGAGGGGAGAGATGAAAAACCCCTTGTTTCCCTCATGATTCTCCCAAAGTTGGAGGTTGACTGTATGCCTTTCAGGATAATAGGCGAGCTGTTACATCTGACCCATATATTTCAGATGTCATAAATGGTTACAAACCAGAATTTGCGGCCACGTTGCCACCATCCAGAAACAAACCCCCCAAGAAGCCACAGGCTATCTGAAACTGATAGAAGAGCTCTATCTATTGAGATTAATAAACTGTCTCAAAAGGGGGTCAATGAAACATGCTCTAGAGAAACAGGGGAATTGTCTCTAATATATTTTCTCAAGACCTAAGAAAAATGGAGGTACCCACCTTATACTGGATTTAACAGATCTGAACAAGTATTTACCTTATCAACATTTCAAAATGGAAAATATCCCTACTGCCTCACAGATGTTATCAAAAAATGCCTACATGGCATCAGTCAACCTCCAGGACACATATTATGCAGTCCCCATCCACCTGTCTCACAGAAAATTCTTCATATTTGTTTGGGAAGGCCAATATTGGCATTATAAGGTCCTACCTAATGGCTTGATCACTGCCCCAGGACTATCCAAAAAATTGTTGAAACCTCTCTTGGCAGTGTTACGGCAAAAAGGGCCACACTATGGTTCCTATCCAGATGATACACTTATTATTTTGGACACTGTAAAACAGACAAAGAACTCTGTTACAGCAGTCACTCGGGGCTTTATGAAAGCCTAAGATTTCTGGGACACTGAGACAAGTCACAAATAGACAGCCACAAAGAGTGATCCAATTTTGGGCTTTATCTTGAACTCGGAAGACATGAATCTTTGACTGCCGATTGCATTGTTTCAAACAGGATTACAAGTTCCCATTATCTTTCATCTAGTGACGATCCATTTTTCACTCTTTGAAAATTGGCTCTACTGCGCATGCACACATGGCAGGCTCTCTCCTGACGTAATATCACCCTCCTATTACTTTATAGAATTGAGATTATAGCTTCAAACAGGTGAGTTCTCATCTAATCTTTCTAATATGTTTTGCTGGAAAGTCAAGACTACGTTCTACAATTCCCCCCAACAAACTCTTTTCTTAGGATACTAAGACCCAAAATTACAGCTATCTTGAATTGTTGTGCCAATGTGCATCACTCCAAACTGGTGTCATATGTTAATCGTTCTAAAAGTTTTCATAGTAACCCGAG